>NC_092371.1:234766724-235496867 GCF_030028105.1 Mobula birostris
TCCAATGTGCAGAGGGGAGAGAAAAAAATGTGTGCGAACAATAAAAGTCAGTAAGTAGCATTTAGAAGGAAAGCGAGTCAACAGACACGAAGCCCAGAGCTGTGAACAGGCCCTCAGCCTCGGCCTCAGTTCCGTACATCACAGAGCAGTGAGCAGAACCGACCTGACCCTTGCCTCTGTTCCTGACACCCTGCCTTTTCAATCCATCTGGCCCAGTGTTTAAATCATCCAAACGTAGGATCATGTTGCACCCACAGTTAATGGCAGGACCCTTTACAGTGTTGATGTGGTGAGCTCCCTGAATGTGGTTGCATAGGCTAATAGTGTGGTGAAGATTGTGCATGGTAGGAATCAGGAAGTTACCTTTCAGCTTTATAAAACTCTGGTTAGGCTGTGTGGGATATTGTATAAAACTCTCATTATCCTATTATAGGAAGGATGATGAAATTTTGGAAAGGGTACAGAAGAGTTACCAAGATACTGCCTATATTAGAGGGCATGTGCTATAATGAGAGGTTGCTGATGACACTACTGTTGTTGACCGAATCAAAAGTGGTTCTGAATTGGCATATAAGAGGGAGATTGAAAATGTGTTTGAATGGTGTCACAACAGCAACCTCTCCCTCAATAGCACTAAAATCAAAGAGATGATAATAGATTACAGGAAGAAGCTGGAGTCAGTCTTCACTAGAGGATCAGAAGTGGAGAGGGTCAATAACTTTAGACTTATTGGTGTTGATATTTCATAGGATCTGTCCTGGGAGCAGCATGTACAGTCGGTGGCCACTTTATTAGGTACGCCTGCTCATTAATGAAAATATTTAATCAGCAAATCATGTGATAATGCATAAAAGCATGCAGAGCTGGTCAAGAGGTTCAGTTGTTGTTCAGGCCAAACATCAGAATGGAAAAGAAATGTGATGTAAGTGACTTTGACTGTGGAACGATTGTTGGTGCCAGATGGGATGGTTTTAAGGATCTCAGAAACTGCTGATCTCCTAGGATTTTCATTTACAACAATCTTTAGAGTTTACAAAGAATAGTGTGAAAAGCACAAAAAAATCCAGTGAGTGGCAGTTCTGTGGCAAAAACGTCTTGTTAGTGAGAGAGATCAGGGGAGAATGGATAGACTTGTTCAAGCTGACAAAGAAGGTAACAGTAACTGAAATAACCATGCTTAACAACAGTGGTGTGCAGAAGAGCATGTATGAATGCGGAATACAACAAACCTTAAAGTAGACGGACTACAGCAGAGGAACACCACAAGCATACACTCATTGGCCACTTTATTAGATACAGGAGATACCTCATAAAGTGGCCACTGAGTGTAAGTGTCATCATGACAGTGTCTCTACTCCCTTAGTTGTCTGCGCGGATTTGGCATGTCACCAAAAATTTTGACAAGCCTCTATCCATGCACAGTGGAGAGTATCTTAAGTGGTTGTACAACACCCTATATGGAACTATCAATCCCCCAGAATCCAAAAGGCTAAGAGAGTGATGGATGCTGTCCTGTCCATCTCAGGAAAAGCCCTACCACCATTGAGAACATTTACGAGGAAACAGCATTGATAATCAAGAACCACCACAATCCAGGCCATCCATGCTCTCTCTTCACCCTTACCTTTGGGTAGGATGTACAGGAGCCTTGGGTCCCACACCATCGGGTTCAGGAACTGTTTTTCCCCGAGGACTGTCAGCATCCTGAAATAGCATGGATAACTTCACTCATATCAACTCTGAACTGATTCCACAACCTTCATATTCACTTTCGAAGAATCTGCAATTCCTGTTCTCAGTATTATTTATTATTTTTTCATTTATTTTTTGCACAACTTGCCAGCCTTTATTCATATATAGGGTTTTTTGCATAAATGCTATCATGTTTCTTTAATTTTCCTGTAAATGCCTGCAAGAAAATGAACCTCAATTTCTTTATGGTGACATATATGTACGTTGACAATAAATTTCTTCTGAACTTGACTTTCAGAGACTGGATACATTTGGATTGTTTTCTCTGAGCGCAGGAGGCTGAGGAGAGACCAAATAGAAATTTATGAATTTATGGGAGGCATAGATAATGTAGACAGCTGGTTTCTATTTCCCAGGGTCAAATTATCTAATACTAGAGGCCTTGTATTGAAGATGAGGGGAAGTAAGTTCACAGAAGATGTGCAGTGCAACTTTATTTACACAGAGATTGGTAAGTACTTGGAATTTGCAGTCTGGGGTGATTCAGCCAAATACAGTTGTATGATGGAGGTATTATAGAGCATCATGCACAGACAACAAATATGCAGAAAATGGAGGGAACTGAATCATGTGCAGGCAGAAGGGATTAGTATAATTAGACATTATTATTTCACTTATGGGCCAGAGGACCTGTTTATGTGCTGTACTGCTTTAGAGTCATAGAATAGTACAGCATATTAAAAGGCTTTTCAGCACATCTAGTCCATGCCGAACCATTTAAACTGCCTTCTCCCATTGACCTGCACTGGGTCCATGGCCCTCCATACCCTTGCCATCCATGGGCATACCCAAACTTCTCTAAATTGTTGAAATCAAGCTCACATGCACCACTTGTGCTGGCAGCTCATTCCATACTCACACGACCCTCTGAATGAAGAAGTTTCACCTCATGTTTCCCTGAAATAAACTTTGCTCCCTTAACCCATGCCCATTGGTTGTAGTCCCATTCAAGCTCAGTGGAAAAAGCCTGCTTGCATTTACCCTATACCGCTCATAATTTTGTATACTTCTGTCAAATCATCTATCAATCTTCTACATTCCAAGGAATAAATCCTTTCTTATACCTCAGATACTCCCAATCCAGACAATCCTTGTAAATTTTCTCTGTACTCTTTCAACCTTATTTACTTCTTTCCTGTAGGTTGGTGACCAAAACTGCACACAATACTCCAAATGAAGCTTCACCAACTTTGTATACAACTTCAACATAACATCTCATCTCCCATACTCAATACAGCTAGCTGAGTGATGTCACAGCAACAACCATACACTTGAAGTCAGTAAGACTAAAGAGCTGATTATGGACTTCAGAAAGGGTAAGACGAGGGAACACAAACCAATCCTCGTGGAGCGATTGGAAGTGGAGAGAGTGAACAATTCCTAGTTGCTGGCTGTTAATATATCTGAGAACCTAACCTGGTCCCAACATATTGATGCTGCTATTTCATTAGGAGTTTGAGGAGGTTTGATATGTCAACTAAAGCACTTGAAAATTTCTATAGATGTACCATGGAGAGCATTCTGACTGTCTGCATCACTGTCTGGTAAAGTAGGCTGCAAAGAGTTGCAAAATTAGTCAGCTCCATCTTGGGTACCAGCCTCCGTAGTATGCAAACCATCTTCAAGGAGCGGCACCTCAGAAAGGCAGCATCCATCGTTAAGGACCCCCACAACCCTGGACATGCCCTGGTCTCATTGCTACCATCAGGAAGGAGGTACAGAAGCCTGAAGGCACACGCTCAGTGCAAACAAATCATTTACAATCTCCCCACATCTCTTTTGGCTCCACTCATGGATTACATTCTGATCTTCTTGAGGACCAATTTTAGCCCTTGTAATCCTTTTGCTCTTATTTGCCAAATCCCTTAGGATTCTCCTTCACATTGTCTGCGAGGAACCTCATGCCTTCTTTTAACCCTCCTGCTTTCTTTCTTAAGTGTTCTCTTGCATTTCTTATACTCCAGAAGCACTTCATTTGTTCCCACCTGCCTTTTTTTTTCTTAACCAGGGCCTCGATATCTCTTGAAGACCAAGGCTCCCTGAATCTGATATCTTTGCATTTTATTCTAACAGGCACATACAAAATTTGTACTCTCAAGGTTTCACTTTTGAAGGCCTCCCACTTACCAAGTACTCTTTTGCCAGAAACAGCCTGTCCCAATTTCTCCTCAAATCAAATCAAATCAAGTTTAATTATCCACTTGCCAGATCCTTTCTGGTACCATCAAAATTGGCCTTTCTCCAAATTAGAATCTCAACTCACTGATGAGACCTATCTTTTTGCTTTTAAACTAATGGCCTTGTGATCACTAGATGCCAAGTGTCTTCGCAAACCTTTGTCACCTGCCCTGCCTCATTCCTTAGTAACAGATCAGCTATCGTACACTCTGTCATTGGGACTTCTATGTACTCATTAAAGAAACTTTCCTGAACACATTTGACAAACTCTATGCCATCTCGTCCTTTTAGAGTATGGGATTCCCAGTCAATAAGTGGAAAGTTAAAATCACCTATTATAACAACCTTATTTGTTTCTTGCAACGACTATAATATCTCCAAAAAATTGTTCTGCTAAATCCCTTGGACTTTTGGGTAGTGTGTAATATAACCCCAGTAACATGGTCATGCCTTCCTTAATTCTCAGTTCCACCCATAACACCTCAATAAACGAGTTCTCTAGTCTGTCCTGACTGAGCACTGCCGTGGCATTTTTCCTCACCGGTAACACAATCCCTTCTCCTCAAATCAAATCAAATCAAGTTTAATTATCATTCAGACCATACAAGGATACAGTCGAACGAGCTTAATTGCCATTCAACCAGACATGATACCTATGAATACAGCCAGTGTTACGTGCCATGTTTGGAAGTCCAGAACATCCAAAGAGTACACTGGTTATTCCTCCCTGGCCCCTAGTGTTGGATTCTTCATGACGTCCAGCAGCAGACGCCAACTTCCTGCAGCTTCTCAGCAGTTATGCTAAGGAATTTGCCCACTGGCTTGTAATTCTGTTATAATGGAGAGGACTGGCAGCAACAAATAGAGGTACTGTAAGTTTCAAGTAATTTACATTTTCTGACTTAATTGAAATGACATTTATATTTAAGTAACTGAAATGGAGTATTTTAGAATTTGAAATGTTTGAAGTATTTAACTGTGCCAATTTTCAAAAAGTTTATGACATGGTACTGCTTGACAGCTTTGGCCACCATTTAAACTCTAGAGAATGCGGTATGAAATCTTTTGTCAAAGTACATTTGTAGGTGAGTATTTTTTAACAAGGAAACATTATACGCTACACTTTCCAGGACTCTCCAATTCGGAACAGCTTTAGTTAAGGAATCACAACTGAACAATCTGTTCCAGCTAACTGAGGACCCTTGAGGTATGGGAACAGGGGATGTGAGCGGGTGGGTATTGCTAAGCAACTCTGGCCAGTCCATTGACTGAGTAATTCATTTGCTGTCAGCTGCCTCATTCAGAAAGTTAATAAATTATCATGCAAATTGAACCAAAAACATGTCAATGAAGAGACAGAATATAAACCTATAATTGGCTTAGATTTTCACTGCCTGTTAATCCTTATCGTCACCTTCAAATATGCCATAGTAGATGAGATGATAGATGATAGAATGTTCAAATATGTGTTTAAGTGTTGCCCCATGAGATTATTATCCATTAATCCATTCAGGAACATGACTAATCAGACAGCATTAAAAGATTTATTCTTTATTCACAGTTACTTGAATTATTAAAAATGTGAAAAAGTATGTATTTTAGATGCCTATAGTTCAGAAATTTAAAATAAATTTACATATAAAGCTAAAATATACAATTATTGTAATTTAGAAGTTTGTAGAGTTTATATCTCCACTCCTAAAGCTAACCATGGCATGGTGATGTAGTGGTAAGTATAATGCTTTACAGTGCCCAGACATCCCACCTCTCCCGGAAGTTCCAGGGGTCTCCTGCATATTAATAGTGGCTCCCTGATGCCCACAAATTATATACAATATCCTGGAAATCAATTTTTTTGAGAGCAAGCAAGTAAGAGAGTGAGAGAGAGCGTGAGAGAGAGTGAGAGAGTGCACGAGAGTGAGTGAGTGAGAGAAAGCAAGAGAGAGCGTGAGAGCGCGCATGAGAGAAAGCAAGCGCAAGAGTGAGCGAGAGAGCGACCACGAGAGAGAGAGAGAGAGAGAGAGAGTGAGCACACACCATGGCAGAGTGTTCCAAAAAAAGAAAATATAAAACATATGTCACCCCAGACTACCTTAAAGAGTACCCCTGCCTAATAGGGGTCAAAAATAATGACAATGTTGCTCGCTGCACTGTTTGCAACAGTGACCTTTCTATTGCCCATGGTGGGTTAAGACTGTAAAAGACATGTTGAGGTGAGTTTAACAGGTGTCATTCATTCAGTAGCATAGCTAACATTATTTAAGCTAGCTGGCTACTCTATTGCAGACATCCCATCTTTCTCAGAAGTTCCGGGAGTCTCCCACAAATTGATGGTGCTACCTCCCTGAAATGAGTTTTTGCAGGGTGGGATATCTGAGTGCCAGCGATCTAGATTCAATTCCATCTAAGTTGGGACATAGCCTTAAGATTCGGGGGAGTAGATTTAGGACGGAGATGAGGAGGAACTGCTTTTCTCAGTGTGGTGAATCTGTGGAATTCTCTGCCCAATGAAACAGTGGAGGCTACCGCAGTAGATATATGTAAGACAAGGTTGGATAGATTTTTGCATAGCTGGGGAATTAAGGTTTATGGGGAAAAGGCAGGTAGGTGGAGATGAGTCTGTGGTCAGATCAGCCATGATCTCATTGAATGGCGGACCAGACTCGACGGGCCAGATGGCCGACTCCTGCTCCTATTTCTTATGTGCTAATGTAATTCCTACCATTGTCTGTATGGAGATTGTAAACTATCCTCATGATCAGGTGGGTTTCCTCTGGGTGCTCTGGTTTCATCCCACATTCTAAAGACATATGGGTTAGAATTAGTAAGTTGTGGGCATGCTGTGTTGGCACCAGCAGAGTAGCAATACTTGCAATCTGCCCCTCAGCATATCGCTGGACTGTGTTGGCATTGATTCAAACAAATCATTTCACTGTATGTTTCGATGTATATGTAACAAATAAAGCCAATCTTTCCTTTAATCTGTTTATGGCCAGCTGAAACAATATATTTGTAAACACAAGGAAGTGTGCAGATGCTCGAAATCCAAAGGAACACACACAAAATGCTGGATGAACTCAGCAGGCCGGGCAACATTTATGGAAATGAATAGATAGTCGATGTTTCGGGACAAAATTCTTCTTCAAGACTCTAATACACTTGTATTGCTTTTATGCACTTAACAGATTCATGCCAATCAGTGGCAGTAAGTAGAAACAATGTAAATCAAACCATTCATCTCTGACCTTGAATATAATTTCCCATAAAGATTCAAACAATCTCAGTAGTGTGGGTATCTCATTTTTCCAATGCTGTTAGCTTTAAGATACCATTACTATAAAGGGAACAGCAGAAGTGATATCATCAACAAGGTTGAGCTGCCAATAAAAATGACAAATTTGTACAGACAACAAACTAATGATTAAAAGACATGGCTCCTGAAACTGAAATTCACTCACATTAGAACTGAACTAATCACTGAACACAACCTATAGACTCACTTTCAAGGACTCTATATCTCATCTTCGAAGTATTATTTATTCACTAATAAATTATTATTATTATTATTTTGTATTTTCACAGTTTGCCTTCTTTTGCACATTGGTTGCTGGCCAGTCTTTGTGTGTAGTTTTTCATTGATTCTATTATATTCCTTTGTTTTACTATGAATGTCTGCAAAAATTGAATCTCAGGATAGTATATGGTAACACCTATGTGGGCACGTGGCCAAGTAGTTAAGGCATTGGATTAGCGACCCGAAGGTCGTGAGTTCGAGCCCCAGCCGAGGCAGCGTGTTGTGGCCTTGAGCAAGGCAGTTAATCACAAATCGCTCTGCGACGACACTGGTGCCAAGCTGTGTGGGTCCTAATGCCCTTCCCTTGGACAACATTGGTGTCATGGAGAGGGAAGTCTTGCAGCATGGGCAACTGCTGGTCTTCCATACAACCTTGCCCAGGCCTGCACCCCGGAGAGTGAAGACTTTTCAAGCACAGATCCATGGTCTCGCAAGACTAAAGGATACCTTTACTATATGTAAACTCAGGTCACTGAATCTGTATTAGCATTACTCTAACTGCTATGCTACCGTGCCGCCTCCAAACTGAATACTCCTTTCAACATTACATTCAGACATGTCACGTACCATGCAGATACTGTATATATAACTGGGATGCATGGGCCTTTTGCACAGTACTGTAGTAATTTTATGCATTACATTGTACAGCTGGCACAGTTTCATGACATATGACAGTAGAGGAGGTCATGAATGGACATACCAGAATAGGACCGGGAAGTGGAATTAAAATGGGTGGCCACTGGGAGATCCCACTTGTTCTGGTGGACAGAATGTTGTTGCTCGGTGAAGCGGTCTCCCAATCTATGTTGGGTCTCACCAATGTACAACAGGCCACACAGGAAAACTGGATGGAATATATGATCCCAACAAACTCACAGGTGAAATCTTGTCTCATGTGGAAGGACTGTTTGGGGTCCTGAATGGTAGTGAGGGAGGAGGTGTAGGGGCTGGTGTAGCACTTGTTCCACTTGCAAGGATAAGTGCCAGGAGGGAGATCAGTGGGGAGGGACGAATGGACAAGGGAGTCACATAGGGAATGATCCCTGTGGAATGGGGTGGGAGGGAAGGGATAGATGTGTTTGGTGGTGGAATCCTTTTGGAGGTGGCAGAAGTTTCGGAAAATTATGTGCTGGATGCAGAGGTTGGTGTGGTGGTAGGCGAGGACAAGAGGAACCCTATCACTGGTAGGGTGGTGGGAGGATGGGGTAAGAAAAGACGTGTGTGCAATGGAAGAGATACAATTGAAGGCAGTGTTGATGGTGAAGGAATGTAAGCCCCTTTCTTTGAAAACGGAGGACATCTTCTTTGTTCTGGAATGAAAAGCCTCATCTTGAGAGCAGATGTGGTCGAGATGAAAAGATTGAGAGGAGGGGATGGCGTTTTTATAAGTAGCAGGGTGGAATAATGTATAGTCCAGGTAGCTGTGGAAGTTTGTTGGTTTATAATAGATATCGGAGGATAAGCTGTCTCCAGAGATAGCGACAGTGAGATCAAGAAAGGGAAGTGTCGAAAATGGACCAGGTGAATTTGAGGGTCAGGTGGAAGTCGGAGGCAAAGTGGATGAATCTGACAATTTCAGTACGGGTGCAGGAAAGTAGCAACGCTACAGTCGCAACGCTTCCTTTTGTTTGAAGGAAGTGGGAGAAACCAAAGGAGAAATTATTTAGAGTGAGGACAGGTTCCACTGGGTGGAGGAGAATGGTGGTGGAGGGGAACTGGTTGGGTCTGGTGTCCAGAAAGAAACAAAGAGCACTGGGGCCTTCCTGGTGGGAGGTGGAGGTGCATAGGGACTGGACATCCATAGTAAAAATAAGATGATGGGTGCCAGGGAACCTGAAATCCTTGAAAAGATCAAGAGCATTTGAGGTGTCACGGATGTAGGTAAGGTGGGAGTGAAGCGGGGGATCGCAACAGAGTTAAGGTATGCAGATATGAGTTCAGTGGGGCAGCAACAAGCTGAAACAATGGGTCTACCTGGAAAAATGGGCTTCAGGATTTTGGGTAGGAGGGAGAAACAGGGGGTGCAGGGTACGGTAACTATGAGGTTGGTGGCGGTGGATAGGAGATCCCAAGAGTCAGTAAGGTTGATGATGGGGTTGGAGACAATGGCCTGGTGTTCCTTAGTGGGGATCTGTTCGAGGGGTAAGTAAGAAGAGGTGTCTGAGAGTTGGCGTTGGGCCTCAGCAAGGTAGAGATCAGTATGCCTGGCTACTACAGCACGTCCCTTATCTGCAGGTTTGATGGTGAGGTTAGTATTAGTGCAGAGGGAGTGGAGAGCAAGCATTTGGAAGGAGTGAGGTTGAAATAGGAGAGAGGAGTGTTAAAGTCTAAGACTCACTTGTCCATTCATTCCTCCCCACCTATCTCCCTCCTGGCTCTTATCCTTGCAAGCGGAACAAGAACCTGCCCTTACACCTCTTCCCTCACTACCATTCAGGGCCCCAAACAGTCCTTCCAGGTGAGGCAGCACTTCACCTGTGAGTCTGCTGGTGTCATACGCTGTGTTTGGTGCTCCCAGTGTAGCCTCCTGTATATCGGTGAGGCCCGGCATAGATTGGGAGACCGTCTTGCTGAGCATCTACACTCTGTCTGCCAGAACAAGCAGGATCTCCCAGTGGCCACCCATTTTAATTCCACTTCCCATTCCTATTCCGACTTAGAAAATAGGTGCAGGAGTAGGCCATTCGGCCCTTCGAGCCTGCACCGCCATTCAGTATGATCATGGCTGATCATCCAACTCAGAACCCTGCACCAGCCTTGCCTCCATACCCCCTGATGCCTTTAGCCACAAGGGCCATATCTAACTCCCTCTTAAATATAGCCAATGAACTGTTTCCTGTGGCAGAGAATTCCACAGATTCATCACTCTCTGTGTGAAGAAGTTTTTCCTAATCTCGGTCCTAAAAGGCTTCCCCTTTATCTTCAAACTGTGACCCCTCGTTCTGGACTTCCCCAACATCGGGAACAATCTTCCTGCATCTAGCCCATCCAATCCCTTTAGGATTTTATACTTTTCAATCAGATCCCCCCTCAGTCTTCTAAATTCCAACGAGTATAAGCCTAGTTCATCCAGTCTATCATCATATGAAAGTCCTGCCATCCCAGGAATCAATCTGGTGAACCTTCTTTGTACTCCCTGTATGGCAAGGATGTCTTTCCTCAGATTAGGGGACCAAAACTGCACACAATACTCCAGGTGTGGTCTCACCAAGGCCTTGTGCAGTAGTACCTCCTTGCTCCTGTACTCGAATCCTCTCGCTATAAATGCCAGCATACCATTCGCCTTTTTCACCGCCTGCTGTACCTGCATGCCCACTTTCAATGACTGGTGTATAATGACACCCAGGTCTCGTTGCACCTCCCCTTTTCCTAATCGGCCACCATTCAGATAATAATCTGTTTTCCTGTTTTTGCCACCAAAGTGGATAACTTCACATTTATCCACATTAAATTTCATCTGTCATGAATTTGCCCACTCACTAACCTATCCAAGTCACCCTGCATCCTCTTAGCATCCTCCTCACAGCTAATACTGCTGCCCAGCTTCGTGTCATCCGCAAACTTGGAGATGTTGCATTTAATTCCCTCATCCAAGTCATTAATATATATCGTAAACAACTGGGGTCCCAGCACTGAGCCTTGCGGTACCCCACTAGTCACTGCCTGCCATTCTGAAAAGGTCCCATTTATTCCCACTCTTTGCTTCCTGTCTGCCAACCAATTCTCTATCCACATCAATACCTTACCCCCAATACCATGTGCTTTAAGTTTGCACACTGATCTCCTGTGTGGGACCTTGTCAAAAGCCTTTTGAAAATTCAAATATACCACATCCACTGGTTCTCCCCTATCCACTCTACTAGTTACATCCTCAAAAAATTCTATGAGATTCGTCAGACATGATTTTCCTTTCACAAATCCATGCTGACTTTGTCCGATGATTTCATCGCTTCCAAATGTGCAGTTATCACATCTTTGATAACTGACTCTAGCAGTTTCCCCACCACCGATGTTAGGCTAACTGGTCTATAATTCCCTGGTTTCTCTCTCCCTCCTTTTTTAAAAAGTGGGGTTACATTAGCCACCCTCCAATCCTCAGGAACTAGTCCAGAATCTAAAGAGTTTTGAAAAATTATCACTAATGCATCCACTATTTCTTGGGCTACTTCCTTAAGCACTCTGGGATGCAGATCATCTGGCCCTGGGGATTTATCTGCCTTTAATCCCTTCAATTTACCTAACACCACTTTCCCTACTAACATGTATTTCCCTCAGTTCCTCCATCTCACTGGACCCTCTGTCCCCTACTATTTCTGGAAGATTATTTATGTCCTCCTTAGTGAAGACAGAACCAAAGTAATTATTCAATTGGTCTGCCATGTCCTTGCTCCCCATAATCAATTCACCTGTTTCTGTCTGTAGGGGACCTACATTTGCTTAACCAGTCTTTTTCTTTTCACATATCTATAAAAGCTTTTACAGTCAGTTTTTATGTTCCCCGTCAGTTTTCTCTCATAATCTTTTTTCCCCTTCCTAATTAAGCCCTTTGTCCTCCTCTGCTGAACTCTGAATTTCTCCCAGTCCTCAGGTGAGCCGCTTTTTCTGGCTAATTTGTATGCTTCTTCTTTGGAATTGATACTATCCCTAATTTTCCTTGTCAGCCACAGGTGCACTACCTTCCCCAATTTATTCTTTTGCCAAACTGGGATGAACAATTGTTGTAGTTCATCCATGCAATCTTTAAATGCTTGCCATCGTATATCCACCATCAATCCTTTAAGTGTCATTTGCCAGTCTATCTTAGCTAATTCACATCTCATACCTTCAAAGTTACCCCTCTTTAAGTTCAGAACCTTTGTTTCTGAATTAACTATGTCACTCTCCATCTTAATGAAGAATTCCACCATATTATGGTCACTCTTACCCAAGGGGCCTCTCACGACAAGATTGCTAATTAACCCTTCCTCATTGCTCAATACCCAGTCTAGAATAGCCTGCTCTCTAGTTGGTTCCTCGACATGTTGGTTCAAAACACAATCCCGCATACATTCCAAGAAATCCTCTTCCTCAGCACCCTTACCAATTTGGTTCACCCAGTCTACATGTAGATTGATATGTCCATCCATGGCCTCTTCCATTGTTGTGGTGAGGCCACATTCAGGTTGACGGA
Source organism: Mobula birostris (assembly GCF_030028105.1). Lineage (NCBI taxonomy): Eukaryota > Metazoa > Chordata > Chondrichthyes > Myliobatiformes > Myliobatidae > Mobula > Mobula birostris. The sequence goes on from NC_092371.1 coordinate 234,779,399, forward strand.
ACAACACCTTGTATTCCTTTTGAATACCTTCCTACTGGATAGCATGAACATTGATTTCTCATATTTCCAGTAATTATCTCCCCCCCTTCACCATTTCCCATCCCCTTGTCCCTCTCTCATGTTATGTCCTTGCCCGCTCATCGCCTCCCTCTGGTGCTCCTCCTGCACCCCCCCTCACCTTTTTTCTTTCTTCCATGGCCTTCTGTCTCTTTCACCAAACAACTTCCCAGCTCTTTGCTTCATCCCTCCCCTTCCAAGTTTCACTTATCTCCTGGTGCTTCTCTCTCCCCTTCCCTCCACCTTTCAAATCTACTCCTCAGCTTTATTTTCTCCAGGCCTGCTTTTGGCCACGAAATATTAACTGTGCTTTTTTTCCATAGACGCTGCCTGGCCTGCTGAGTTCCTCCGGCATTTTGTGTGAGTTGCTCAGATTTCTAGCATCTGCAGTTTTTCTCTTGTTTAAGGATTTCACCCATTATTGTTCAAATTAATGTGTTCATCAGTAGTATTGACCTTTATTCAGTTGTTCCGGAAAACCATTTCAGCTGATTATAGTTCTATAAAAGAGCAGAAGGCAGGTGTTTTTGACTATCAGCAGTTCACATTTATGTTTATATAAAATGTTCTTCAATGTGATGCAACATATAAAATGCAGCATTCAAAAATCATCATTTGATGATTCGCATGGTATAAGAGATATATTTGACATTTACAGTTTCAAATCTTCCAATGTCACAGTAAATAACAATGTTTTCTAAAACACCCACCTGACCATGATTCATGCCCGCCCAATATGAATGCTAAATGCTTCACTCACATAGGCAGTGCTTGCAAAAGGTTTGCAACACTTGTGAGAGAATTACATTTCTTTGGTCATTTTTCTCCTGTCTATTCATCCTTAAATCCAATTATATACTGCTGTACCAGCTTTCTCAATCTGTATTGGTTTCCTTAAATGCACGTTAATGACATGGCATAACTAATAGAGCAGCTACTCCACAGCTCCTGAGCCCAGTGTTAGTCCCGACCTCTGTTGCTGTGTGTGTGTGTGTGTGTGTGTGTGTGTGTGTGTGTGTGTGTGTGTGTGTGTGTGTGTGTGTGTGAAGTCTGAATGTTCTTACTATAGCAGCATTATTTTTGGCTGCTGCTTTCCACCCACTTCTCAGCAGTACAAGTTGGTAGATTAATTGGCCACTATAATTGTCCCAAGTATGCAGATGGCTAGTAGAACCTGTGAGGAATTCATGGGAATGTGGGAAGAATAAGATGGAATTAGTATAGGGTTAGTGTATAGTGAGGATACATTATCTTTGCGTGGTCTTGATAGACCTGTTGTGAATTCACTAAGTCACTGAAGCTGAGATGAAAAGGGTCTTCATTCATACAATGAAGAGGTAATCTATTGGAAAGACACTCTCAAATAAAACATCATAGACATGTTACCATACACAAAGTAGGATGCATCATCAACAAAGAGCAAGGAAACTACCAAATAGATTAGCTTTATGGATAGGGTCCACATTTATTTCAAAGTTCAAAGTACATTTATTATCACAGTACATATATGTCACCATATACTACCCTGAGATTTATTTTCTTGTGGGCCATACATTCAGCAACCATAATAGACACAATGAAAGAATGCACCAACAAGGCAGACAACCAGTATGCAAAAGTCAAAAAGAAAAAAAGAAATAATAATAATAGTAAACAAATAAGCAATAAATATCAAGAACATGAGAGGAAGAGTTCTTGAAAGTGAGTCCATAGGTTTGAAAATGCAAACAACAGGAATTCTGCAGATGCTGGAAATTCAAGCAACACACATCAAAGTTGCTAATGAATGCAGCAGACCAGGCAGCATCTCTAGGAAGAGGTACAGTCGACGGTTCAGGCCAAGACCCTTCGAAGGGTCTCGGCCTGAACCGTCGACTGTACCTCTTCCTAGAGATGCTGCCTGGCCTGCTGCGTTCACCAGCAACTTTGATGTGTGTTCCATAGGTTTGGAAACTGTTTTGTGATGGGGCAAGTGAAGTTGAGTGAAGTTATCCCCTTTGGTTCAAGAGCCTGGTGGTTGAGGAGTAATAACTGCTGCTGAACCTAGTGGTGTGAATCCCAAGGCTTTTGTACCCTCCTCCTGATGGTAACAGCCAGAATTGAGCATGTCCTTGGTGGTGTGGGTCCCTGACGATGGATGCTGGCTTCCTGCACAACACTCTGTGTAGATATGCTCAATGGATGGGAGGATGGATGGAATAGATGTAGACAAGGAAGTTTCAAACACCTGGTTCAAAGTTGGGGACTTTGTCCCAGAGACAGAGGGGTTCCTTGTGATAATACAGGACCTGGTGGTTAAATCAAGAATATCAAAAATACATAAACAAAAGAACAAATTTAAGATAATAAATGCAGAAAATACCAAGAGAAGCCAGAAACATCCAACATATTCCAGGATCCTGCAGCAGTTTAACTCAATCTGATTACTTACACAGGCACAATCAAGTGGTAAACATTATTCACCAAAATCTTGCTTTAAAATACAAACTCATAAAAGACACCATACCTTACTATAAACAAAAGCCTGATCCAGTTTTGGAGTCAGAATACTGCAAATTATATTACGAATGATTCATTATTACAGATAGGACAATCCATAATAACCATCTGGATATAATATTACAAGATAAAGAAGCAAGAACAACTTACTTAATATATACAGCCATTTCAAACACACACAACATACAGAAATGAATAACTGAAAAACACCAGAAATATGCTGAATTTAAATTGAAAATTGAAAGGCTTTGGAACATAAACAGGGTATGCATTGTCCCAATAGTAATATCGACAACTGGTGTCAACCCAAAGGCACTACACAATAGCATTATACAATTAGGCCTACACAGCAATATTTATGTAAATCTTCAGAAAGCCACGCCACTAGAATAGTCTGAAAGTCCCTAGCAATTGAGAAATGAGTGTGTTTGGATACGCTTGTACCTCAGGTTTTACCTGCTTGAGCTAAGACAAAATAAAAACAATATTAATTAGAGTAATAGACTTCATAAATTTTTATTTAGAGCATGGTCACAGGCCCTTCTGGCCCAATGAGATCACAGCACACAATTACACCCATGCAACCATTAACCTACGAACCCATACATAATTGGAAAGTGGGAGGAAACTGGAGCCCCTGAAGGAAACCCATGCAGTCATGGGGAGAGCGTGCAAACTCCATACAGACAGCAACAGGTATTGCACCCCAGTCGCTGCCACTATGCTACCATGCTGCTCCTTCTCATGTAACCTGCACCTAACGATAAATCAGTCATTTACATGCTCTTTGATCATTTGACCGGTGCTGTCAATAGTTATCATAACAAGATGCAGTTTGAGTACCTTTGCACATTGATGGAAATTTCTGTTGCTGATACCTTTCCTTTTCAGTCAGAATGCCAGCTGGTCACAGGGTGTTCTTTTAATGAATAACACCATCATTAAGGCTGTACAAGCCATTACAATTAATTTGCATTGTATTCTGAATCGGTGCCAAATTTACTACTACATAAAAATATTGTAATTAATTAAGCAGATTATGAGACCACATTGCACAGGTCTTAATTAAAGATATAGCAAAAATAGTACATTAACTTCTAACTTACATTGAAGTGAGATATTTCAGGAGTCCAAAGGAGAGCTGCTATAAATATCTTGTTTGTTGTGTCTGTCTCTAACATCTGATTATATAGAAGGTACATGCAATAAACAGAATCGGATTCTTCTCAGCCTCCAGGGACCAAGCTATAAGAAATCAGAGAAATTGCATGCTGAGCTTGCTTGAAATAGATTCATACTTCAGAGTTTACTTCAAAACAATCAGCCAGTATATTGCATCATGTTTTATTACAGGCATATTATGCAGATAACATGCTTAAAGTTATTGTAATGTTTCGATTCCACTTCGATGAATTTTCTCATTTTTCCTCAAATGAGGTCGAAGCCAGTTAGTGAAGGAAGAAATAAAAAAAATCTGCCTGAGGTGTTTATCACTCTGTGTGATCAGTGTATCACCAAGTTTTGCCCCTGGTTTGCCTCTTTAAGCATCGCATGTAGAGCCAGTAGTCCTGAGCATATCAGGTCAATGTTCATAAACACAAGAGGTTATGCAGACGCTGGAAACCCTGAGCAACAAAATGCAGGAGGAACGCAGCAGGTCAGGCAGGATCTATGGAAATGAATAAGCAGCCAACATTTCAGGCCGAGACCCTTCCTGGCGACTGTAATGAAAGGAGGAGGAATGCAGAATCAGAAGCTGGCGAGAGGGGAAGGAGTACTAACTTGAAGGAGATAGGTGACGTCAGTTGAGCGCTGGCGGATGTAAGAAGCAGGGAGGTAACAGGTAGAAAAGGTAAGGGCCAGAGAAGAAGGAACTTGACAGGAGACGGGACCACTGGAGAAAGTGTGGGATGAGATGGTGACCAGGAGGAGGTGATAGCCAGGTGAGGAGAACAAGGGAGGTGAGAGGGGAGCCAGAGTGATGAATGGAAGAAGAGGGATGGGGGAGGAGAAAATAGTTACCAAAACTTAGAGAAACTGTTTTTCATGCTACTGGTTTGGAGAGTGCAGAGACAGAATATGAAGTGTTGCACCGCCATCCTGAGAGAAGTCTCATCACGGAAGTAGAGGAGGTCAGGGACCAACATGTTGGAATGAAGATAGATCCAATGTTCAGACAGATACAATTTCAGTAAATGTTTAACAGCAGGTATTAATGTTTTCATCATGAGAACCTTTCAGTGATCGAGGCCTTTCAATGACATCCCCATCATTCTTCTGAATTCCAGTGAGTAGGGGCCCAGAGTCATCAGAGCCTCCATATGTGACAAGCCTTTCAATCCCAAAATCATTCTTATGAACTTCCTTTGCATACTCTCAATGTCAGTGCATCCTTCATTTCATAGGAGGCCTAAAACTGATTACAATAATCCATGTGAGGCCTCGCCAGTGCTTTATAAAGCATCAACATTACGTCCTTGCCTTTTTATTCTAGATGCTATAGAGAGAGGAACTGGGAGACCACAGTCAGTGCACAGGTATCCCTCTGAGAGAAGGACTGAGAGACACAGATCGGAATACAGATCCCCACCCACCCACCACGCCCACCAGCCCGATAGAGAGAGACAGAGAGACACTGGTCAGTGTACTGATCTGCCAGTCAGTGAGAGGGACTGAGAGACGCTGGTCATTGTACCGATCTCCCAGTCAGTGAGAGGGACTGAGAGACGCTGGTCAGTGTACCGATCTCCCAGTCAGTGAGAGGGACTGAGAGACGCTGGTCATTGTACCGATCTCCCAGTCAGTGAGAGGGACTGAGAGACGCTGGTCAGTGTACCGATCTCCCAGTCAGTGAGAGGGACTGAGAGACGCTGGTCAGTGTACCGATCTCCCAGTCAGTGAGAGGGACTGAGAGACGCTGGTCAGTGTACCGATCTCCCAGTCAGTGAGAGGGACTGAGACACGCTGGTCAGTGTACCGATCTCCCAGTCAGTGAGAGGGACTGAGAGACACTGGTCAGTGTACCGATCTCCCAGTCAGTGAGAGGGACTGAGAGACACAGGACAGTGTTCAGATGCCCTCCTGATAGAGAGGGACTGAGAGACGCTCGTCAGTGCCTCAAATCCCCTAAGGGAGAGCAACTGAGGGACACTGGTCTCTGCCGAGAGAGAGACTGAGGGACTGGTCAGTATCGAGAGCTCCCAGTGAGTGAGAGTGACAGAGAGACATGACAGTCTACTGATATCCCACAACAGCGAAGGGTTGTAGGATACTTATCAGTGTACAGATCGCTCCCTGAGAGAGAGGGACTGAGAGACCAGAATCAGAATCAGGTTTAATATCACTGGTAAATGTTGTGAAGTTTGTTGCCTTTGAGGCAGCAGTCTATTGCAATATATAATTTAATCCTATTTCAGGTCAAGCGGATCAATTCATTCGTATTCATTTCCAGTTCTCTGGCTGCTGTCTCCATCATCATTTGTCTATGTCTTCCTCTTGCTTTCTTCCCTTCAATCTTTCCCATAATTACTGTGCACTCTAACTCCTCTTTCCTAATCACATGTCCATTGAAGTTACATTACCTTTTCATGATCTCATACATTATTTCTCTTTTTGTGTTTGTTCTGTTCATGACATCCTCGTTAGATATTCGTTCCGTCCATGATATTCTTTGCATCCTCCTCAAAAACCACATCTCTGCTGCTTCAATTCGTTTCCTCATGTTACTGGATATTGTCCAACATTCTGAGCCATATAACATAACTGGATAAACGTAAAATTTCAGTACTCTGAGGCGAGTTGTCATGCCTAGTGTAGTATTGGTCAGTACAGTATACTCTTCATTCTTGTAAAGGTGTCTTTTGCTATCCCTATTCTTCTTTTGATGTACAAGTCGCACCTGCCATCTGATGTCACCAGGTTTCCGAAATAGCAAAAGTTCTGTACTTGTTTTATGTCTTCCCCGTTTATTCTCAGCCTGCAGATAGGATTCTCCTTTTTGGATATCACCATACATTCTGTCTTTTTGCAATTGATATATAGACCCATATTTGTATATGTGTGTGTGTATATATATGTATATACACACACACACACAGAGTGAGAGAGCGCAAGGGTACCTAAGACTTTTGCACAGTACTGTAGAAAATGGAACAGTATAGTACAGTTTCGGTCTTTGGCCCAAGATGTTGTGCAGATCCTTTACTTCAAGGTCAACCTTACCTTTTTAGACCATAAGACCACAAGACAAAGGAGCAGAAGTAGGCCATTCGGCCCATCGATTCTGCTCCGCCATTTTATGATGAGCTAATCCATTCTCCCATTTAGTCCCACTCCCCCGCCTTCTCACCATAACCTTTGATGCCCTGGCTACTCAGACACCTATCAATCTCTGCCTTAAATACACCCAATGACTTGGCCTCCACTGCTGCCCGTGGCAACAAATTCCATAGATTCACCACCCTCTGACTAAAAAAATTTCTTCACATTTCTGTTCTGAATGGGCGCTCTTCAATTCTTAAGTCATATCCTTTCGTAGTAGACTCCCCCATCATGGGAAACAGCTTTGCCACATCCACTCTGTCCATGCCTTTTAACATTCAAAATGTTTCTATGAGGTCTCTCCTCATTTTTCTAAACTCCAAGGAATACAGTCCAAGAGCAGACAAACGTTCCTCATATGTTAACCCTCTCATTCCCGGAATCATTCTAGTGAATCTTCTCTGTACCCTCTCCAACGTCAGCACATCCTTTCTTAAATAAGGAGACCAAAACTGCCCACAGTACTCCAAGTGAGGTCTCACCAGCGCCTTATAGAGCCTCAACATCACATCCCTCCTCCTATACTCTATTCCTCTAGAAATGAATGCCAACATTGCATTCGCCTTCTTCACTACCGACTCAACCTGGAGGTTAACTTTAAGGGTATCCTGTACGAGGACTCCCAAGTTCCGTTGCATCTCAGAACTTTGAATTCTTTCCCCATTAAAATAATAGTCTGCCCGTTTATTTTTTCTGCCAAAGTGCATAACCATACACTTTCCAACGTTGTATTTCATTTGCCACTTCTCTGCCCATTCTTCCAATCTATCCAAGTCTCTCTGCAGACTCTCCATTTCCTCAGCACTACCGGCCCCTCCACCTATCTTCGTATCGTCAGCAAACTTAGCCACAAAGCCATCTATTCCATAATCTAAATCATTGATGTACAATGTAAAAAGAAGTGGCCGCAACTCTGATCCCTGTGGAACACCACTGGTAACCGGCAGCCAACCAGAATAGGATCCCTTTATTCCCACTCTCTGTTTCCTGCCAATCAGCCAACGCTTTATCCACGTATGTAACTTTCCTGTAATTCCATGGGCTCTTATCTTGTTAAGTAGCCTCATGTGTGGCACCTTGTCAAAGGCCTTCTGAAAATCCAAATATACAACATCCACTGCATCTCCCTTGTCTAGCCTACTGGTAATTTCCTCAAAATATTGTAATAGGTTTGTCAGGCAGGATTTTCCTTTAAGGAATCCATGCTGAGTTCTGCCTATCTTGTCATATACCTCCAGTTACTCTGTAACCTCATTCTTGACAATTGAATCCAACAACTTCCCAACCACCGATGTCAAGCTAACAGGTCTATAATTTCCTTTTTGCTTCCTTGCCCCCTTCTTAAATAGTGGAGTGACATTTGAAATCTTCCAGTCTTCCGGAACCATGCCAGAATCTATTGACTTTTGAAAGATCATCGCTAATACCTCCGCAATCTCCACAGCTACTTCCTTCGGAACACAAGGGTGCATTCCATCTGGTCCAGGAGATTTATCTACCTTTAGCCTATTCAGCTTCCTGAGTACTTTCTCTGTCATAATTGTGACTGCGCACACTTCTCTTCCCTGCCACCCTTGAATGTCCGGTATACTGCTGATGTCTTCTTCAGTGAAGACTGATGCAAAATACTCTTTCAGTTCCTCTGCCATCTCCTTATCTCCCATTACAATTTCTCCAGCATCATTTTCTATCAGTCCTATATCTACTCTCACCTGTCTTTTACTCTTTATATACTTGAAAAAGCTTTTAGTATCCTCTTTGATGTTATTTGCTAGCTTCCTTTCATAGTTAAACTTTTCTCTCTTAATGACCTTCTTGGTTTCCTTTTGTAAAGTTTTAAAAACTTCCCAATCCTCTGTCTTCCCACTAATTTTTGCTTCCTTGTATGCCCTCTCCTTTGCTTTAACTTTGGCTTTGACTTCTCTTGTCAACCATGGTTGCATCCTTTTTCCACTCGAAAATGTCTTCTTTTTTGGAATATACCTGTCTTGCACATTCCTCATTTCTCGCATAAACTCCAGCCACTGCTGCTCTGCTGTCTTTCCCGCCAGTGTCCCTTTCCAGTCAACTTTGGCCAGTCCCTCTCTCATGCCACTGTAATTTCCTTTACTCCACTGAAATACCGACACATCAGATTTCGGCTTCTCTTTTTCTAATTTCACAGTGAACTCAATCATGTTATGATCACTGTCTCCTAAGGGTTCCTTCACCTCAATCTCTCTAATCACCTCCGGTTCATTACACAATACCCAATCCAGTACAGCCGATCCCCTAGTGGGCTCAACAACAAGCTGTTCTAAAAAGCCATCTCGCAGACATTCTACAAATTCTCTCTCTTGAGATCCAGTGCTGACCTGATTTTCCCAATCTACTCGCATGTTAAAATTCCCCACAATTATCATAACACTGCCCTTCTGACAAGCCTTTTCTATTTCCAGTTGTAATTTGTAGTCCACATCTCTGCAGCTGTTTGGAGGCCTATAAATAACTGGCATCAGGGTCCTTTTACCCCTGCTATTTCTTAGCTCAACCCATAAATATTCTGCACCTTCTGATCCTATATCACCTCTTTCTAATGATTTAATATCATTTCTTACCAATAAAGCCACACCTTCCCCTCTGCCTACCTTCCTATCCTTCCGATACACCGTGTATCCTTGGACGTTCAGCTCCTAGAGACATGCATCCTTTAGCCAGGTCTCAGTGATGGCCACAATATCATACCTGCCAATCTGTAGCTGTACGACAAGATCATCCACCTTATTCCTTATACTGCGTGCATTTAAGTACAACACCTTAAGACCAGTATTTGATAATTTTTGCTTTGATTTCACTGCAACTTTATTGCACTGCAACTCATCCCAATGGCTACAAATTTGCCCCATCACCTGCCTGTCTTTCCTGACATCTTTACTACTCACTATCTTAGATTTATTTCTGTTTTCCCCTTCCTCCGCTCTATCATTCCGCTTCCCATCCCCCTGCCAAATTAGTTTAAACCCTCCCTAACAGCTCTATTAAACTTTCCCACTAGGATATTGGTCCCCTTCGGTTTTCTGCTTGATCAAAAACATGATCCAGATAAGACCATAAGAAAATCAGTACTATGCAAACATCTTAGGCATGCTAGATTTTTATATGGTTTCAGATGGTGTGACCTCCACAGAGCCCTGATCGCAACATCAACGAAGCCACCTGGAATTACCTAGAGAGACTGAAGCAAGCGAGACAGGCAAACACTACAGAAGAATTGTGAAAAATTCTCCAAGGTGATTGTAACCTATCAGTTGATTTTCTAATAAAACAGTGCACCCAAGAAAACTGATAAAGATTTAAAGGCAAGGGATGGTCACACCAAATAATGATTTGATTTAGTTTTTTACTGATTACTGCTCTTCATAGTATTTTTTGAGATTGAAAAACTTCTCAAATTATTATTTATGGAAGTATTTACATAATATTTTTACAATATGAGCAGGATTAGGCAATCTGGTCCATCGAATATGCTCTGCTGATGTGTTTTCCTTCTCAGCCCATTCTCAAGCCTTCTCCTCACACCTTTTGATGAGATACTCCACTGGCTGTGGTTGACATTGCATCCTATCAATCTGTGTTGGTGCAGCATGACCTGTTAATACACAAGCCAGCACCAGAAGACTATAGGAGCAGAATTAGCCATTCAGCTGATCAAGTCTGCTCCGCCGTTTCACCATGGCTGATCCTGGATCCCACTCGACCCCATACACCTGCCTTCACGTGATATCCTTTGCTACCCTGACCGATCAGGAAACGATCAACTTCCTCCATAAATATACCCACGGACTTGGTCTCTACCACAGTCTGTGGCAGAGCATTTCACAGATTTACTACTCTCTGGCTGAAAAAATTCCTCCTTACCTCTGTTCTAAAAGGTCACCTCTTAATTTTGAGGTTGTGCCCTCTAGTCTTGGATACCACTACAACAGGAAACATCATCCCCACAACAACTGTATTAAGTCCTTTCAACATTCGGTAGGCTTCAGTGAGATCCCCTCACATTCTTCTGAATTCCAGTGAGCACAGGCCCAAAGCTGCCAAACACTCCTCATATGTTAACCCCATTCGTTCCCAGAGTTATCCTCATGAACCTCCTCTGGACCATCTCCAATGACAACACATCCTTGCTGAAATATGGGGCGCAAAACTGTTGACAATACTCCAAGTGCAGCCTGACTAGTCTCTTATAAAGGCTCAGCATTATCTCCTTACTTTTATATTCTATTCTCCTTGAAAGAAATGCCAACATTGCATTTGCCTGCTCTACCACAAACTCAACCTGAGATTAACCTTCTGGGCGTCTTGCACAGAGACTCCTAAGTCCTTCTGTACCTCAGATGTTTGAACCTTCTCCCCATTTAGATAATAGTCCTCACTATTGTTCCTTTTACCAAAATGCATTATCATACATTTCCCAACGTTGTATTCCACCTGCCACTTTTTTGCCCATTCTTCCAATTTGCCTAAGTCCTGCTGCAATCACATTGCTTCCTCAGCACTGCCTACCCCTCCACCTGTCTTTATATCATCTGCAATCTTTGCTACAAGGCCATCAATTCCATTATTCAGATCATTGACAAACAATGTGAAAAGTAGGGACCCAATACTGACCCCTGAAGAACATCATTTCTCATTGACAACCAACCAGAAAAGGCTCCTTTTATTCCCATTCACTTCCTCCTGCCTGTCAGCCAATTTGTTAACCATGTCAGTATCCTGTAAGGCCACAGGACTTTATCTTGTTAAGCAGCCTTAGAAAGGGAGTGTGGCACCTTATCAAATGCCCTCTGAAAATACAAGTAAACAGCATCCACTGCCTCTTCTTTGTCAACCCTGCTTGTTACTTCCTCAAAGAATTCTAACAGATTTGTCAGACAAGATTCCCCTTCACAGAAACCATGCTGACTTTGATGTATTTTATCATTAATCTCCAAGTACCCCAGAACCTCATCCTTAATAATAGACTCCACCACTTTCCCAAACACTAAAGTTAGGCTAACTGGCCAAATAATTTCCTTTCTTTTGCCTCCCTCCCCTGTTGAAGAGTGGAGTGACTTTAACTATTTTCCATTCCTCCAGGACCATGCTAGAATCGAGTGATTCTTGAAAGATCATGACCAATGCATCTGTTATTTCTTCAGCAGCCTCCCTCAGGACACTGGGATATAGTCCATCTGCTCCAAGTGACTTATCCATCTTAAGATCTTTGAGTTTGCTTAGCACTTTTTCCTTTGTAATAGCAATGGTGCTCACTCCTGCTCCCTGACACTCACAGACCTCTGGCACACTGCTAGTGTCTTTCACAGTGAAGACTGATGCAAAGTACCCATTAAGTTCATCTGCCATTTCTTTGTCCCCCATTACTATCTCACCAGCATCATTTTCCAGTGGTTCAATATCAACCCTCACCTCCCTTCTACTCCTTATGTAACTGAAAAGAAAAACTTTTGGTGACCTGCTCTATATTATTTGCCAGTCTACCCTTACATTTCAGTTTTTTTTCCCTTCTTATAACTTTTTAGTTGCCTTTAGTTGGATTTTAAAAGCTTCCCAATCATTCAACTTCCCACTCACTTCTGCTACTTTAAATGCCCTTTCCTTGGCTTTTATACAGTCCTTAGCTTCCTTTGTCAGCCACGGTTGCCTTCCCCTGCCATTGGAGAACTTCTTCCTCTGAGGGACATATCTATCCTGTGCCTTGTGAACTATTCCCAGAAACTTCAGCCATCTCTGATCTGCCGTCATCCCCGCCAGTATCCTTCTGCAATTCACCTGGGCAAGCTCCTCTTTGATATCTCTGTAATTCTCTTTATTCCATTGTGATATTGATACATGTAGTTTATGCTTCTCTCTCTCAAACTGAAGTATGAATCCAATCATATTATGAACACTCTCTCCTAATGGTTCCTTTACATTAAGCTTCCTAATAAGATCTGGGTTATTACACAACACCCAATCTAAAATAGCCTTTCCCTGAGTAGGCTCAAGCACAAGCTGCTCTAAAAAACCATTGCGTAGGCATTCAACAAATCCCCTCTCTTGTGATCTGACACCAACCTGATCTTCCCAATCCCCTTGTGAATTGAAGTCCCCCATTACAATTGTGTTATTACCCGTATCACATGCCCTTTCCAGCTCCCCTTGTAATCTCAACCCCACATCATGGTTACTATTTGTAGGCTTATGTATGATTTCCATATTTTTTTTTTTCCCTTGCAGTTTCTTAACTCCACCCATAGAGATTCAGCATTCTCTGACCCTATGTCACTTCTTTCTAAAGATGTAATTCCATCTCTTACCAACAGTCACACCACTGCCTATACCTTCCTGTCTCTCCTTTCATTACAAAGAACATCCTTTGACGTTAAGCTCCCAACTATGACCTTTCAGCCATAACTAAGTGATGCCCACAATCTCTAACTATACCATGAGTACAGTAGCTAGGGCAGCACAATATGGAGAGCAAGTTGTTGCACATTCAGCAAGCTCCCCTTCTCCATGAACCCAAAGAAATGGCAGAGACCTATACAGTTTTACACCAGCAGTGTCGCAGGGGTTGCCAGTCAGTGGTGAACTCGACCTCAGACTTCCTGAGGGATTCCATCTCTGGAGGTTTACACCTGAAGCCTTTCCCTTGTGGGTACAGCCACAAGGCAGCTGAGGTTCAAGATCAGAGTTTTCCTTCTCCTAGATTGGCTGCCAATCATGGCTGACAAGCCGTATCTGTCTGAGGTAACTGGTTTTGAGGCCCAGTAACCTGCCTTTGCCCCTTCCCCTGTCAGTAGAAACGGTTTTTCTGCACTAAAAGTAATTAAGACACATGTGAAGGTCAGGAGCTGGTCCTGGTTGTCAGATTCTATTTGAGATGCGTATCATTGGGAGCACTTAATTAGAGCTTATCTCCGCAAACCCTTCTCCCTGGTGATGAGAACCTGAAGGAGCCAACTTTTTATGCCCTTACTAATCAAGTACATATCGACCTCCGCTTTAAATATAACCAATGACTTGGCCTCTATGGCTGTCTGCGACTATGAATTCCAAAGATTCACCATGCTCTTTTCAGAAGGAATGCTTTTTTATTCTGAGACTGTGCCTCAGAATCTCCCATTATTGGAAACATTCTTTGTTCCTCCATTCAATCTATGCTTTCAATATTCAGTAGATACTTTCTACTCTAAAACAACTCACCTCTTGAAAGAGGGTGACATGAATCAAGAGTGTTATTGTGTCCACGTTCTTTCCATTGGGTGGCACGGTAGTGTAGTGGTTAGCACAACGCTTTACAGTACCAGTGACACAGGTTCAATTGCCACTGCAACCTGTAAAGAGTTCGTATGTTCTCCCCGTGACCATGTGGGTTTCCTCTGGGTGCTCCAATTTCCTTCCACAGTCCAGAGACATACCAGTTCGCAGGTTGATTGGCCATTGTAAATTGTCCTGTGATTGGCTGAGGGTTAAATCAGGGGATGCTGGGCAGCGTGGCTTGAAGGGTTGGGGAAGGGCTGGGGAAGGGCTGGGGAAGGGCTGGGGAAGGCCTGTTCCAAACTGTACATTAAATAAATAAATAAATTGGGCTGGAGTTCACTCGCTTCATATGATTGCCTCATTGAAGCAAACAGGAATTGGTTCTGTGCAAATATGCAAATAGACGAATCGTGAAATATTTTCCAGATGTTAACTATTAAAAATGCCACAAGGTTTGTGTTTCCTTTATTATCATACCAGCATTTTACAAGTAAAGGGAAATCAGCTTATGATGATAATGCATCTCTAAGGGAGTTTGTAAAAATGTATCAGATGTTCCCACCAGCTTACTGGCTCTACATTTTCCCTGAAGTTTTATACTCTGAGTAAAGTTTAGCTCCAGTCTTCTCTGAATTCGGCACCTGATTTTCATTTGGCAGGATAATGGATGCCCCAAAAGCAGAGAGAGCTAAATGTTCTTGCTTGGTATTACGATTCTAAATGACAGAAATAAATGCTGCCTCAGGAACAGAAACTGCGATATGATCCTCTTTTATTGGATGCAATCCCAGAAAATGTACTTCATTCACGTTCTGTCAACAACCTCACTAACCCACTGCTGACATTGGAATTTACCGTCAGGAACTAATTACCTCCATTCCCGGAGGAAGTCCATGTTAAACTCCACAAGATTACAGCTTACATCCCTATCAAGCCTAGTTCTTGACACCAACTGTAATACCTAGAGAGTATGAGTATAAAGTTCCAATTCTTCACACTTACTGATCCTAGTTTTGAGAGACAAGACCTAATTCTGACTTCATTATGTGCCTTGTCTTACGGCATGGGCAATCGTAACCATGATTGCTCTTGGCAAATTTTTCTACGTAAGTGGTTTGCCATTGTCTCCTTCTGGGCAGTGTCTTTACAAGACAGGTGACCTCAGCCATTATCAATACCCTTCAGAGATTGTCTGCCTGGCATCAGTGGTCGCATAACCAGGACTTGTTGTATGCACCGGCTACTCAAGCAACCATCCACCACCTGCTTAGCAGGTGCTACACCTTGCCCAAGGGTGACCTGTAGGCTAGTGGAAGGAAGGAGCACCTTACACCTTACACCTCCTTAGATCGTCGTATCTCCACCTCACCAACCCATGAATTATAAAATTGGGCAGGGAGCAAAATGAGAGTCAGGCCTACACTTGATCCATTCTTGTTGAGTTAGCTTCTGCTCTCTGTTGGAACTCTTCAAACCTGGTCTTATAAAAATGCCGCTTCCAATGGGTCACCCTTGACTCACTGTCTCAGCATGCTGGTATACCTTCATGCCAAAAACGAGAGGAGTGGGACTAACTTGGATGGAGTTCTTGATGGGCATGGACAAATTGAGCCAAGATACCTGCTTCTCAGATGTTTAACTCTATGACTGTATGAATATAACTCAAAATCTTAACCGTCTGCAACCCTTTGGGGAAGCACAGTAGCATAAAGCTATTACAGTGCCAGCAATACGGGTTCGATTCCTGCCACTGCCTGTAAGGAGTTTGTGTGTTCTCCATGTGACTGCGTGGGTTTCCTCCTGGTGCTCCGGTTTGTTCCCATGTCCCTAACCGATCCCAATTGTGCAGTTGGCCTCATTGGGCCAGAAGGGCCTGTTACTGCGCTATATCTCCAAATAAATATAAATATCTCTAAATAAAAATTAAAATATGTTGGGTAGTATAGTTAAGTAGCAACTTGTCATCCCAGACCAGTCTTCTACTGAGTGAGCAAAAATAAAGGGCATTTTCCAATCAACATTGCTTTCTTATTTCTCACAGAAATTAATTCTCAGCTGCCAAGAACCATTTAATCAGATTTATATCTACTTGCAGTATTATATCCAGCAGTTATGTTGTAATAAGCATGTGAAAGAAAGAGAGCAGAGTAAACTAAAAATAAAGGCTTGATTTCACAAATGATATGTTCACATGAGAGGGGCTGCCATCTTAGGTCAGAAACAGGCTTAGGAACCTAAAACACAGAATTACTGATTTCTACTGCTTTTATGCTTGGCTCCACTCCAAGAATAGTTAAATAGTTAATTTACCTGCAAGCTGAGAAGGGGAGAAACTTAGGTCACAAAACTGGAATTACTAATTAAAAGCACATGCTTTATTATATTATATAAAATTCACCTGATCATTATTTTAAAAAGTCTATTTAAAATTGGTTAATGTTTCCACTGAACTATTATTCAATAAATGAATTACAGATTTGCTATTTGCTGCGTGATTTAAAATGTTATTCTCTTAAATTTGCACATAGCACACGTTGGAAATCCACCACATATTCTTTATTTAAGTTGCCTGGTGACTGGGATTTTCAAATGCATTATTTTGTGGTCCTTCAATGGTAAGTGGCAAGGAGTTCACACCTGACAAGGAATTTAAAGATTCAAAGTGCATTTATTATCAAAGGTTGCATAAATTATACAAACTTGAGATTTGTTTGCTTACAGGTAGCCTCAAAGCAAGAAACCCAAAAGAACCCAGTTAAAAAAATAAGACCAGCCCCCTTTCACCAATGCCCACAGGGAAAAAGAAAAAGAACACAAAGCAAATCATGCAAACAATAGAAGCAAGCAAAAACAACAGCATTACGAACTAAAATGAGTCCTTAGATCCAAGTCCTGGAGCAGCCCAGAGTAGGCCCAAAGCCTCAGTATTCAGTTCATCATATTAGCGGGGCAGATCACCCGCAAAGTTCACAGACACGAACCTAGCAGCTGGGGGCATCTCACAGCCTGAGCGTGAGATTAGTTAAGATCGGGAAAACTAGGAGCAGGAGTAGCCCATCCATCTTCCAGAGCTTGTTTTGCCATTCATAAAATCACTGCTGAGTTCTAACTCACCTCGATATCCCCGTGCAGCTTGATTTCCTGCATGTCCAGAAAACTATCAACCAGTGCTTTGATTGAATACAAGATATTCTGCAGATGCTTGAAATCCTGAGTTATATGCACTAAATGCTGGAGGAACTCTGCAGGTCAGGCAGCATCTAGGAGAGGAGTAAAGAGTTAACGCTTTGAGCCGAGACCCTTCATCAAGACCTGATGAGGGTCTCATCCCAGAAATGCCGTCCCTTAATTCCTCTCCATAGATGCTGCCTGACCTGTTGAGTTCCCCGGGCGTTTTGATTGAGCCAATGCAACCTCCTTGGGTAGAGACTCTTAGAGGTTCACTTTACTCTCCTCAGTCTTAAATGACATTGCTTAGTGCACGGGCCCCTAATACATGGAAGAAAACATCGAGCTCAAATGAGTCAAAGTCAATAGAAGTAGACAAACCAATTGTCTTTGTACTTGCAATGTGTTTGAAGGAATAGATGACGTTATTTTGTGAAGCTTTTCTGTAACCTTCATTTTGTGAAACGTTTGATGAACTGGTTCTTTCTCTGGGATAACTAAAGCAGCACAATTGAATGTGAAGACAAGGAATGTCTGCTGTTGATCTGCTAAACCTGAGAGCATTCTCAGATAAACCATTTATTGGGTACAATGGCAGGTTTGCAGAAGTAATCTCGTTATCTCCCAGCGCCTGGGCGACCTGGTTTGGTTGGTTTGAACCAGAATCGAATTGAACAAAACAAGTCACTTAAGGCACGAAGTTGTGTCGTCCTTAGACTACATCCAATGGGACTCTGACATTGGACAATCAGACTCTCACCGCTGCCAGTAAGGAGTTTATACGTTCTCCCCGTGACCGCATGGGTTTCCTCTCACAGTCCATAGACGTACTGGTTGGTAGGTTAACTGGCCATTGTAAATTGTCCCATGATTATGCTCAGATTAAATTGGGTGATTCCTGGGCAGCATGGTTTGAAGGGCCTGTCCTGCACTGTATCTCAATAAATTAATAAATGACCTGGAGTTAACAAGCTTGAAGCTCAATATTTGAACTGATAAGAGGTGTTTAAAAGCAAGGAACTTCCAATGCAAGGGGCGAGAGCTCTGGAGACTCAATACCAGAAGGAAAAATGCCCCACACCAAGGGCTGGGAGAAGAAAGGATTGATCATCTATCCAACAGGAGATCTCAATTTCAGTGTTATAAATTGGAAAAGTGGTCTGAGTGAGTATTAGTACAGAGGGAACAGCAGAATTTATGTTCTATGTTATTGGCCTGGGGTCAACATAGTTATACTGTTGTTTGTGCAGAGACAATAAAGTGCAAGCTTTGATTAATTAAGAGTTGTGTAGTTAATTGTCTAATCTAGATCAGTTGATGAATAGTCAACACCGTTAAGCTAGAAGCAAAAATTTCCCCGCAATTTAGTCAGTATTGATGAATGCTCCTCTCATTCTTCTCATCTCAAACAAATACAAACCATTAAACAATGATCTCCCACCATTTAACCAAATACTTAATTTTTCTGCATCAATGTCAATGACCTCATTTTCCACATAGTATTCCATTTACCATGTTCTCAATTTGTTTTTATCCATTAAAAGCTCCTTACATCCTCCTCCAATTTATAATCCCACCGAATGTTGTACTGTCTTTTTTAAATCTTTTTATTAAATTAGTACACAAAAAGTAAACCATGTAGACACTAATACACTGTTGCAATATAAATTTGCAAGGGATATTAATACACAAAAAAAAGTTAATACAAACAGTGCAGTTTAGATATAATATAACAAAGTAATATAATAGTATACTAATTTTCCATACATATCAATAAAGAGAAGAAAAAACCCAACCCCCCCCCCAAAAAAACCACCATGCAACTAATCTAAAAAGCAAAGCAAAGCAATGGGCTAACTAGGTAACAAGTAGACTTAAACAACTTAAAACAATCACGTCTTCAAACCTGACCTCCATTAAAAACAGTTAAAAAAGCAAGAAGGGAATGTAAATATGGGCAAAGAGAAAAAAAATTACATTAAATGAAAATGTTGAATAAAAGATCTCCAGGTCTGTTCAAATTTAACTGAAGTATCATAAAGATTACTTCTGATTTTCTCCAAATTTAAACATAGTATCGTCCGAGAAAACCAAAAGAACGTAGTTGGGGCATATACTGTCAACAAATATAATATTTAGTTTCGTCAGCCAAATCAAAGTTCTAAGTAAATTTTATTATCAAAGTACATATATGTCATTATAAACAACCCTGAGATTTATTTTCTTGTGGGTATGCTCAATAAATCTGTAGAATAACAGGATCAATGAAAGACTGCCAATCTTAGACATTTGACCAGCGTGCAGAAGACAACCAACTGCAAGTACAAAAAGTGGAAACGATAGTAATAAGTAAATAAGCAATAAATATCAAGAAGGGGAGATGAAGAGTCCTTGAAATTGAGTCCACAGGTTGCGGAAACATTTCAATGGTGGAGCAAGTGAAGTTGAGTTGTCATCCCCTTTGGTACAAGAGCCTGGTCTTTGAAGGCTGAAAACTGTTCCTGAACCTGGTGGTGTGGGTCCTCAAGTTCCTGTACCTTCTTACTGATGGCAGCAGCGATAAGAGAACATGCTCTGGGTGGCGGGGGTCCCTGATGATGGCTGCTGCCTTGCTGCCACAGTGTTTCATGTAGAGGTGCTCAATGGTTCAAGGGCATTGGTGTTAAAAGTCAATAATAAAAAGTGAAAAGCATAGGGTCAGGGACCAGTCCTGGATATTTCAACCTTTTTTCATTTCTTTTCATGTCTCTATCATCAATCAGATTTATTGTTACTTTATGTAAAACTTTATGTTTTGCAGCAGACAGCTTGTCACAGCCTGTCATCTGAAAATAATCTATTCACAATTGCATTTTACTTTCTTTATGATAAACATTTTTCAATTTGTGTCAGTATTTTACCTTTAGTCATATATATTCTAACCTTATTGATTAAGCTACAGTGCAAATCCTAAATATTAGAACATAGTACACAGAAGATAGAAGATAGAACCGTACAGCAGAACAAAGGCCCTTCAGCCCACCTTTAAATACTCCAATCAACATAACTTTTTCCTCCTCCATAGCCCATAACCCTCCTTATTTCTTTCATCATGTGCCTGTTCAAGAGTCTCTTAAATGCCCCAAATGTATATTGCATCCGCTGGCTTTTCCTTATCAATTCTGCTATAAGTACAGTACTGTACAAATGTCTTAGGTACCCTAGCTATATGTATGCACCTAAAGGTTTTTACACAGTACTGTATTTCTCAACCTGGAGTGGAGTGCGTGTTTGTAAATTTGGCAGGAGCAAAGGATGTTGGGACTGGCAAGGGAGGAGCGCCACAGGACGAGTGTGACACCAGTAGTAGAGAATGAGTGCCAGGGGCAGGGGGGTTGGCGCAGGTGCGGACACACTGAGCCCTGAGACACCAGGCAAGGTCATTTGATTCCAAACAATTGGTTTAGTGATTATTACAGAACATCTCTCTGGTGCTTCCCTCTCCTTTCTCTCTCCCTTCCCCTTTTCCCAACCATGTTTCTCCTCTCCCTGCCCCCATCCCACTCTCAATATAGAGACCAATATCAGAATCAGGTTTATCATCACTCACAAACATCATAAAATTTGTTTTTGTTTTGTGACAACAGTACAGTGCAATACATAAAATTACTACACTATTACGCAAAAGTTCTTAGGCACCCTAACTATACATATATACGTATACCCAAGACTTTTGCATGGTACTGTATTTTCAAAGATTTGAAAGCAAGATGTCAAATACAACTTCTCTTTGGTGAGTCTATACTGGCCTTTCTCAATCCTACAGTGTTATTACGCACTTCACTACAGATACCGGCATGTTTAGAGTTCTTCGAGGAGGTAGCAAGCAGGATGGACAAAGGAGAGGCAGCGGATGTCATTAACTTGGATCTTACTGGCCTGCTGCCACAAAACTACATGTTTTGCGACATAATGCCAGTGATATTAGACCTGATTCTGATTCTGATTAATTTCCTCAGGATCAAAATTATTTTGTCCTCTGGGGTTCTGTGGGTGACTTATGAGGAACCATGTAGCAACCACTGACTCTTCCAAAGGATGGATAGCAGGTAGTTTGAGAAGTGAGTGGGAATAAAGGGGGCCTTTTATGGTTGGCTCCCAGTGACTAGTGGCGCACCTCAGGCATTGGTATTGGGACCGCTACTTTTCATATTGTTTGTCAATGATCTGGATAATGGAATTGAAGGCTTTGTGTCAAAGTTTGCAGAATGATACATTTCCCAACACTGTATTCCATCTGCCACTTTATTGCCCATTCTTCCAATGATTTCTGTACTTTCTCCTTCTCTTTTTGCACTACTTGTTTAATTTATTTGTAATATATACTTCTTATTGAAATTTATAGATTTTACTACTATCTATTGTACAGTAATTGTGCCATCGACAAATTTATAGATGGCATTTGAACTGTGCCTAGCCACACAGTCGTAGGTGAAGAGAGAATAGAGGAGTGAGGTCACATATCTTTGAGGTGTACTAGTATTGATGGTCCGTGAGGAGGAGATGTTATTTCCAGTCTACTAAGACTATGAGGAAGTCAAGGATTCAGTTGCAGGTGAGCCTGGTCTTTGGAGCTTTTTGATTAGAACTGAAGGTATGGTTGTGTTGAATGCTGAGCTGTGGTCAGTAAACAACAACCTGACATTATTATTGTCCCAGTGCTACAAGGACGAATGGAGAGCCAGTAACTTTGCTTCTGCTGTAGACCCATGATCAACTTCTCAAAGCACTTCATCACAGTAGACGTGAGTGCCACTGGGCAATAGTCATTGAGGCAGCTCACCCTGCTCTTCGTCAGCGCTAGTATGATTGTGGTCCTTTTGAAGCTTAAGGGAACTTCTGACTGCAACCTTGAGAGATTGAAAATGTCCTTGAACATTCCTGCCAGTTGTTTGGCACAGGTTTTCAGTGCCCTACCAGGTACACAGTTGGGGCTTACAAGGGTTCAACCTCTTGAAAGATGTTCTGCCATCATCCTCCAAGACAGAGATCTCAGGGTCATCGTATGCTTCAGGGATTTGCATAGATATAGTTTTATTCTCCATTTTAATAGCTCATCTGGGAGTGAAGCATCACTGCCATTCATGATATTAGGTTTTGCTTTGTAGGAAATAATGGCCTACAAACCCTACCCTGACGTGCATCTGATTCCTTCTCTCTCTTCAATCACAATTGTTTTTTTTTGCTTTTAAGATAGTCTGGACATAGTTGAGCCTGGACATCTTGTATAGTTCTGGATCATCAGTCTTGAATGCCACAGGTCTAGCCCTCTGTAGTCTACAACTGTCCTGGTTCATCCATGGCATCTGAGTTGGGAATGTTCAGTATGTTCTTGAAGGCACATACTCATTCACAAAGATTTTGATGAAGTCAGTGACAACTGAGGCTTGAAGGTGAATCCCTGAACTGAACGGCCTGGAAAGAAGAAAAACTGAAGAAAAGTTACAAGACTAATCATTTTAAATATATTCTAATTTTCACACAACATGCACATCTTTCAAAGATCTGATAAACACAAAATCAGCTAATTCACCTCGTTCTATTATTCTATTGTGTGAGACTCTACTAACTTATCATATTGTATAAAATTGTACATGACCATATAATTAAAAAATATTATGCATTAATCCTAAAATTCGGTAAAGATAGGAGTTTTATTGCTTGATAACACAGACTTCACTGCAAATATCTACATGCCTTAACTGAGTTGGCATTTACTAAATGAAATCCATTTTATTTTGAGCAATAATCGCTTTGATACAATCAAGTTATGTTTGTGTAATAGACACATTGTCAGTTTACTTCCTGGTTACAAGAAAAAACCCACATACAGATATTGGATGACAAACTCAGAGTTCATACATGTTGGATTTCATTCCATAATCTCTTTGTGGAGAAGCATAAAGCCCTTTTAATCCTGGTGAACTCAGAAATGAGTAAGTGTAAAAGGATGTGGTGTTCCTCTGTTCTGTTAGAATCTATTTTATTGAATCTTTCCAAATGGTTTTGTCGATAATGCTGCAAGATAGCAAAGATATTAATGCCACAGGAAATGTCTAAGCAAGTCATATTACTTTCCACATAAAATGCTTAGAAAGTTCATTCTTTGCATTTTTTTGAAACTGAGTAACGTCTCTACATGAACTGTTTAAGTGGACTTTACAGGAACAGAAATTTTCTTTGTGAATTAGTTAAATCAGAAATTTTCCAAACTGGAGAATTCTAACAATTGGAGGGCACTAAAATCTTCTAAAGGAATATAAATAATGCAAAAATATGTCCTAGCAGGTCAGGCAGCATCTATGGAAAGGAATAAACAATCAATATTTTGGGCAGAGATCCTTCATCAGGTCTAGTATCAAAGAAGCCATGGACTGACGAAGTGTCTCAGCCCAAAACGTTGACTGCTTATTCCCCTCTATAGATGCTGCCTGATCTGCTGAGTTCCTCCAGCAGTTTGTGTGTGTTACTCTAGATTTCCAGTACCCACAGAATCTCTTGTGTTCGTAATATATGTCCTGGTAGAATTAAGCAACCAGCAATTCAGTGATATTAACACATCAATATAGGAAAAGCACCACCACCTCTTCTCATTACCTCCATCAGGGAGGAGGTACAGAAGCCTGAAGATGTACACTCGACATTTTAAAGAAAGCTTCTTCACTTTCCGCCATCAGACGTCTGAATGGACGTCTGAACACCACCTCACTATTCTTGGTTTACTTTTGCATTACTTATCTGATTTATTTTTTAATACACATTTCTTATTGTAATCTAAAGTACTTTCATGCATTGCATTGTCCGCAGTCACAAAACAACAAATTTCATGACATGTGTTTGCGGGGGGGGGGGGGGGCATTGCCTTGCTGCCTCTTGTGCGTGGGAGGGGGAGCTGGTGGGGGTCTTCGGGGTTCTAACGTTTAACTGTCATTTATTCTTTGGGGCATTCCTCTGTTTTCGTGGATGTTTGTGAAGAAAAAGAATTTCAGGATGTGTATTGTATACATCTCTCTGACATTTAATGTACCTATTGAACCTATTGATATGTTTGTAATAGTAGACCTGATTCTGACTCTAGTTCAGTGTAACTCTCGCTTCGGCTAGCTGCTTAATATAGGGGATGATAGGGCCCCCCCAGCCTGGCCAAACTTAAGAAATCTCATTTGGGTGGATGCTGCATGATGTGTCCCCGTTACAAATCAGCACCATGAAATAACAAACAGTACACAATATGTGATTAAGCGATTGAGCTGTATAATTCTTAATTTGTCTATATGGTTAGTAAAGAAAAAGGACCCAATCTCATGAACCAGTCTAATGCGCAATGTTAGAGCTCACTGATAAGGCCGTTCGACGACCATTGACGTCCTCTGATCGTCGTTCACCTTTGGACCCTCACCCCAAGTCCACTCCGTCCGAGGTCTACCAACCCTCTCCATTTGCGTCTTCTCTCCTCATCTCTCCCCGGCAAAAGACCTGGAATTCCCGGCTCCCAGACACACAACATCCCGCTCATTGGCTAGCATGCCCCATTATCTCTAATCGTAACTCAAACATCGCTGCTACAGAGAAACCGTTACCACAGCAGTGGAACATTACAGAGAAGCCATTACGTTAGCGGTGAAGCCTTATAGCGTGTTACATCAGCTTCTGCAATTTAATGCACAAGGCTTTAGCTGAAAGAAAACTGTAATTTCTCAAAGACGTTATCTTAAGTTGCAAAAGTATTAAAAATTAAATTCCTTAAAAACTGAAATCGTATCCATGTGTCGTGCTGCATGATTCAAAGAAGGAAAATGAGGTAAATTAAATAATTATAGACCGGAAACCTAAATTTCTTTTAAAACAATTTGTCTATCAGCAAACAAGAGGACTATTTACATTGTCATTTGTAATGATAGAACATTTAATCAAGGATAATCAACATGAATTTATTAAAACAGGAAGCTTACTTGACAGCTATATTTAAAATTATTCAGATGCTTTAAGAGAATGGATGAGAGTAGCATACTTAATTGATGGTATGTGGATAATTGATTTTAACATGATGTTTGGTGAATCATTCAAAAAAGTGAAGTCCAAACGGAAAGATGGGAAAGAGGTGGGTTGGATCCACAACTGGGTCCAGTTGAACAGGAAGCACGTGAGCAAACTTCCTCCCCAGGTTATGGCTGGACGGTGACCCCAAACAGTCACAAGTTGGAAATGTCTTGGGTGTTTGTAAGCTGGGGAGGAATTAAAGTTGCAAAGCAAATGATGTGAAATGGCTCAAATACCACCCCCACCCCAGACATTCTCTCTTCTCCCCTCTCCCAACTGGTAGAGGAATCAAAAACCTGAAAACACACACCACCAGAAAGACATCAAGAACAGCTTCTAATCCATTGTTACTAACTTATTTATTGAGATACAGCATGCAATAGGACCTTCTGATCCTTTGAGTCGCACTGCCAGCAACCCCTGATTTAACTTTAGCCTTTTCACGGGACAATTTACAATGACCAATTAACCTACCAACTGGTACATCTTTGGACTGTGGGTGGAAAGTGGCGCACCTGGAGGAGACCGACACGATCATGGCAAGAACGTACAAACTCTTTACAGGCAGCATCAGGAATGGGACCCCTGTCACTGGTACTGGAAAACATTGTGCTAACCACTATGCTACCATGCCACCCAAATTTAATGACTACTCAGTATTAACTAGCTCCCTAATATGGTAAATTGGCATCTAAACCTCACCATTAAGCACGGTATGATCTGCTCCTTATTGCGTACCTGCATTTCACATTTGTAATTGTTTTATCTTGTTCTTCTCAATGGTCTGATCTGTATGAACAACATGCAAGACAAGTTTTTCCTGTATCTTGGTACATATGACCATAATTAAACAATTTTATTTCCAATTCCATTTCATCATTTCTCTGTGATTCGTACCGACCTATAATGGGCACATTGCAGTACACTTGGAAGTTGGTTCTATGATTTGTAGTGAGAATGAAATCTAGATTTAGTAGAATATGAATATCTCTGAGGACCTATCCTGAATTGAACATACCAATGCAGCTATAAAGAAGACAAGATGACAGCTGTATTTCATTAGGAGTCGGAGAAGATTTGGTATGTCACCAAAAACATTCATCAATTTCTACAGATGTACTGTAGAGAGCATTCTAACTGGCTGCATCACCGTCTGGTATTTGGTGGGGTTGGGGACAGTGCGTGGCTACTGTGCAGGATCAAAGTAAGCTGCAGACAACTTCTGTATATCCAGGACATCTTCAAGGAGTGTTGCCCCAAAAAGGCAGCATCCATCATTAAGGACGCCAATCACCCAGGACTTGCTCTGTTCTCATTGCTACCACCAGGAAGGAGATACGGAACCGTGAAAGCACACACTCAGCAATTCAGGAACAGCTTCTTCCCCGCCGCCATTCGATTTCTAAATGGGCATGAACACTACCTGACTACATTTTTCATTTTTGTTTTTTGCACTGCTTACTTAATGTAACTATTTAATATATATATATTTTTACTGTAATTCACAGGTTTTTTTCTGTCTATTGTTATGTATTGCATTGTACTGCTGCTGCAAAGTTAACAAGCTTCACGACATATGATGGTGATATTAAACTTGATTCTGATTCTGACAGGTTAGCTGTAAGGAATAGTGGCAAATGTAATCCTAGTTTGAGCAGATCATGGTAATATATTTGGAAATACAAAGCAGGCAATAAATGCCAGGATACAGAAAGGTGTAGAGGAAAAGCTGAGCTGCAAATCATTAAAGACAACAGGACAGGTAGATAAGATGAGACGATACATATACATGCTTTGTTCTCCGAGGCAAACTGTACATCAGAATGAAGGTTTTGCTAAAACTATGTAAAATATTAGTGGGCCAAAGCTCAAGTACTCCTTATAATTGTGACCAGTACTTGCAGGAAGTATCGAGTTTAATTATCTTCCAAACCACACACAGATACAATTGAACAAGACAGTGTTCCTCTGGATCTTAGGTGAAAAACATTCAAAATAGTAAACAAACATTCAAAAATAGTAAGAAACATTCAAACTAGCAACTTACATAATTCAAAATAGCGATAAAAGAAGCATGTTCACTTTAAAAAAAAACATGTATAGACCAAGGTCCAGAGTGACAATATCCAGCAATCGATGGTACAGTCACCCAGCAGTGTGTGGACGCATGCAACCCAGCCTGTCATTCCACATCGAACATGGAAGGGCTGTACTGACGGTAGTGGCCAGGCCCCAGCCAAGCTTGGATGCCACACTGTAAATGCTTCCACTTCTTGTCACCTGTTCTGCAGCAGCAGGCAAGCCAGAGGCTTAAGGCCTAGTCCTTGCTACAACCCAGGCTACATGTTGTTTACCCTGCCACCAGACAATGTGATAACTCCAGAGAAATTTAAAGTTACAGGGGAATTTTATAGGATGGAAACAAAAATCTTGCAGAAAGGGTTAGATGTACTTTTCTTTAAAACAAAGCAAGTTAAGGAGAGTTGCAGCTTAAGGTGCAAGTATTTTTATTCAGTTCTAATTGATAGACTGGTAACAAACAGTCTGTTGAGCCATGTTATTATGACTCATTTATTATTCCCCTCAACCCCATTCTCCTGCCTTCTCCCCACAACATTTGACAGGCTTTCCATTCAAGAACCGATCAACCTCCAATTTAAGTATACCAAATGACGTGACCTCCACAGCTGTCTGTGCCAATGAATTCACAGATTCACCACCATCTACCTGAAGAAATTCCTCTTCATCTCTGATTTAAAGGGACATCCTTGGATTCTGAAGCTGTGCCCTCTGATCCTAGATTCTGCTATGATAGGAAACATCTTCTCTACATCTACTCTATCTCGGTCTTTCACTATTCGTTAGGTTTCAATGAGATCGCTCTCATACTTCGGAACTCCAGTGACAAGTTTAAAAGTGTCTCCTAATAACCGAACAGTGATTGGATAGAGGATAATTACATCTACTTATGTGTAAAAAGAATTAATCTCAGATACTTCCATCATTGTGGCTACCGGACATAATTAATAGTGGAATTGTGCAAAACTCTCCACTCTCCATGGCTATAGCATTGCAAACAGAAATCTATGTGAGGTTGAGACAGAGTGAATAGAAAGGACAATAACAGAGAGAACAATAACTAGTGAATAGTTAATTGAAGTAATTGAGGACATCTTCAATAGGGAATGTCTCAAAAAGGTGGTGTCCATCATTAAGCATCCTCACAATCCAGGATATCCCTCTTCTCATTGCTACCATCAAAGAGGGGTACAGGAGCCTGAAGACACACACTCAATGTTTTAGGGATGGCTTTTCCCCCTCTGCCATCAGATTTCTGAATGGACAATGAAAACATGAATATTACCTCACTTTTTGATCTCTTTTTTTTTGCTCTACTTGTCTTTTTATATATTTCTTATTGTAACTTTCGTAACTTTATTATGTCTTGTGCTGGACTGTTGATTTCACAACAGTTGTCAGTAATAATAAACCTGATTCTGATTCAGAAGTGAAAGAAAGGAGTGGATACATCTACAGTTCATATAATTTTGAATCGCAGTCCTTATCAATGTACCACAATTAACGAAAAAGGAATGATCAAGAAAAAATTTGAGGAGAAAAAAGGAGAAGAAGACGGCGGCGCAACGCAGCGTGTGCAGCCTCTCCGATGATGAATATCTGTTATCTGTCAAGTAGGAGGCTGTGCACAATCCTGATTTGATGGAGGCAGGCGTGAAAGCACAGAGGAACATCTAGTGAAACTTCTGAAATGCCTGCTTCACTGCCGCTGCTACTGTATGATCCGAAATCTCCGGAGGGGAAGGCCCTGAATCCTCGGCTTTGCCTGTGCTTGGCAGCCGGGGCTAGGGTCGAAGCACTTGGCAGAGATGGTGTGCGGTGCTCGGTGTTGGAGGGCCGGTCGGAGGCTCGAAGTTTTCGGAGGGACTCAGAGTCGGACTGTGGTCGGGTGCTTCCAGGATGCCACATCGGCAAGTTTGCAGCGCTGGAAGCTCATGGCAGGGAGAGTTTCTCCCTTCTACCGTCTGCGTGAGATGATGAGCCATCGGGACTTTGAGACTTTTTTTTACCATGCCCATGGTCTGCTCTTCATCAAATTACAGTATTGCTTTGCACTGTTGTAACTATATATTACAATTATGTGGTTTTTGTCAGTTTTAGTCTTGATCTGTCTTGAGTTTCTGTGATTTCATACCGGAGGAATGTTGTATCATTTTTTAATGCAGGCATTTCTAAATGACAATAAACGAGGACTGAGTGTCCTCATAATCTAATTTAATTTTATAGTTTACAATGGATGGATTTGCCCTTTATTCTAAAGGGAATTACATTTAAAGTTAGAAAGTTGTATGTGATTAAATTTCATGCCTGTTTCTCACTACTTTTAGATTAAAAATGAACTGAGCTGCATTACATGCACAAATAAGAGGAAATTAGAATTTATGATTTGCAAAATAACTAAGTATTGAATACTTCAAAACAACAGAATAAAGTAATGTTAGCTCTGAGCTATTCTTTGCAATCATGGTCAATCCCACTAAACCCATCACCACTACATACATGTCACCTTGCGTCACTCTATGTGCATACAATTAGACTATGTACATAACAACTATTTGCACATTTTGTTTTAAGATTGCCTTTATATTTATATTTATTATATTTTTCTTGTTTTTTATGGTGTTTTTATGGTCACTGTTTTTTTAATGCAGAAGAAGAACAATCCTTTTGTTCTCCTTTACCCTCGTGTACTGCAGAATGGCAGATTCTTGCCCAAGAAGACACGGCCCAGAAGAAAGCAATGGCAAATCTATTCTGGAAAAAAATTTGCCAAGCAGAATCATGGTCATTCGCTATGATCACCCATGTCATACAACACGGCACATGATGATGATGTTGACTGAAGAATGTCAATAAACAGTTTTGAGTCTTGAATCTATTAGAAGATTCATTATACTAATTGAAATGAGAATGAACAAAAATTAAGTCAACAATTTGAGAGCAAAATGTATGTCACCCAATTCATACTCTGCACAATGTGGATCAGTTAAGAAAATTTCTGCTCAAATTTTGGCCACAGCAAAAATGAACAGCACCTCTGTCACCTTGGTAAATATAGCTCTAAACTTGAGCATGAGGATCATGCTTCTTCACAGCTGTGACAGGCAGGTTATGTATTGCCACTGGGAGTGGAAAATGCTCATCTTCCACCTTCAATCTCCGAGTAAATTCCTTGAAATAGTTTGGGACCAATTCATCAGTGCCCCTCCAAAAGGAGCACAACCTTGTTGTTGGGTTTGGAGACTTGTGTTCCTCAATGACCCTGAGATCTACGTTGGCTGGAGTCAGGGCTTTATGCTTTGGCTCTTAGGACGGTCACTCATTTCAAACAGGTCAAAGGGTAGAGGCCAGACTAAGAGTGGTCCACTGGTCCTCCAGGTTCAGAGGTTCAGCTCAGGGCTAACTACCCTGACTGGTCAAACAAAACTGTTGCGGAAACAGCAATGAAGAATCCTTCTACATCTGAGTGCGATGGTATTCTGGAGTTTCCACCTGGAACTTGCGTACTGAAAACCAAGAGGAAGCTACAGATGTGATGAAGAAAGCCCTAAACGCCGCCAGAGATGGAGGATCTTCAGTGCTGCCCTAAAAGCCAGTGATGTAATGGGCAGTAAGTGAGTGAGAATTACCACCAACAAGATCTTTGAGAAAGCTGACCTGGAGTGTTTGTCAGCCAAGACATATGCAGATGTCTTACATGCATTAGCATCATTCAACTGGAGACCAACCTGCTGCATTGGGAAAGGCCATGGCTTAGAACAAAATGATAAGATCAAGCAAGACCTCAAGAAATTCAGTCTACTTACTGGAAAGTGGAAGAACCTTTCCCCTAATGGACAATAGGTGCAGGAGTAGGCTATTCAGCCCTTCGAGCCAGCACCACCATTCATTGTGATCATGGCTGATCATCCACAATCAGTACCCTGTTTCTGCCTTCTCCCCATATCCCTTCCCTCCGCTATCTTTAAGAGCTCTATCTAACTCTTTTTTGAAAGAATCCAGAGAATTGGCCTCCACTGCCTTCTGAGGCAGAGCATTCCACAGAACCACAACACCCAGTGTGAAAAGGTTTTTCATTAGACTAATCATTCAGTCTGGAGAAAATGGACCAAGACTGTGAGTTCCATAAGACACTAAGATCTGAGGGTGACAGAAAGCAGAGTGTGCCCCAAACCCCAATCTGCATCTCACAAGTAGCAAAGTTTCAGACTGAATTTATTATCAAAGTATGTATGCAGTATACAACCCTGAGATTCATCTTCCCACAGACAGCCATGAAACAAAGAAACACCATGGAACCTGTTAAAAGAAAAACATCAAACACCCAAAACGCA
The DNA here is from genome assembly GCF_030028105.1 of Mobula birostris. Classification (NCBI taxonomy): domain Eukaryota; kingdom Metazoa; phylum Chordata; class Chondrichthyes; order Myliobatiformes; family Myliobatidae; genus Mobula; species Mobula birostris. The sequence goes on from NC_092371.1 coordinate 234,811,216, forward strand.
AAAAAAATCACACAAATGGGAAAAACTGAGCAAAAAACACAGTGTATAAAACATCATATAAAATGGTCATGGTATGTTCAGGTTAATTCAGTTCAGTCCAATTTAGCACTGCGCTGTTTGTTGACTGCAGGCCACAGAGCCAATCTGCCCCAAACAAAAGTGTCCAAGACCCAACACCACATCCTCCAGCAGCATCAAGTGAGATGGAGGGAGGGAGAGGGAGAGGGGGAGGGGGAGAGGGGGAGAGGGAGGGGGAGAGGGGGGAGGGGGAGGGGGAGAGGGAGTGGGAGGAAGAAAGAGAGAGAGAGAGAGAGAGAGAGAGAGAGAGAGAGAGAGACCAGTCAAATGCAGGCAGGCATCTTTCTCCAGGAGCAGTGAGGAAGAGTGAGGGGAAGAGAGAAAATGGTCAAATGAAGGCAGATGGCATTGAACACCCTCTCACCTTTTGCTCCCGTCCTCTGTGATTTCAATCTTGTTTGATGTTTTAATCAACGAGATCAGTGAGAAGTGATGAAACGGTTTGTCATTCACATTTTGACTTCTTCACTGACACCAATTTACACCACTAGCTGAGTAATTGCTGCATCTCTTTCATCTGTAAAGTTGTTGAACAGCCTTCTCTCTGTCACTTATTGTCATTCTGGTCAAACAAGTGAGACATCATTGGTAAAGACTGACCAAGGAAAACAATTACTTATCTCCATTCGTCGTAGATGCAAGGGAATCTGCAGATAATGGAAATCTAGAGTAACACCCATAAAATAATAGAGGAACTCAGCAGAAGAGACAGCATCTATGGAAATGAGAAAACCGTCAATGTTTCAAGCCAGGGTCTTTCATTGGGACTGGAAAGAAGGGGGGAAGAAGCTATAATAAAAGGGTGGATGGAGGGGAAGGATTACAAGCTAGAAGGTGATAGATGAAGCCAGGTGAGGGTGAAGGTACTTAGGTGGCTGGGGGAGAGAGTATGAAGTGAGAAGCTGGGAGGTGGTAGGTGGAAAAGTTAAAGGGCTGACGAGGAAGGAATCTGATAGGAGAGGACAGTTGACTGTGGGAGAAAAGGCACCAGAGGGAGCTGATTGGCAAGTGAAGAAAAGAGAAGATGTGAGGGGGGGGGCAGATGGGGAATAGAAGGAGAAGGGAGAAGGGAGAGAAATTACTGGAAGTTAGAGAAATCGATGTTCATGCCCAAACAGAATATATAGTGTTGTTTCTCCACAACTTATTGTTTCATACAAAAGTTCATTTCTTATCTCTGCTCTCTTCAAATGTTCAGTTAAAGACATTTAATCAACTGTGGGAGTTTAGATAAATGGTTTGCCCTTTCCAAATATCATTTACTTTTCCAGTGTAATTAATGTTCAGGAAAAAAATCAGATTGAATATAAACATATATGCTTTAGAGATATTTGTATTTTTTATATTATTGAAGGTTAAGAGGAAGCAAGATTGACTCATTACTTTGCATTTTTAAAGACAGCATTTTTCTTTCTGGCTATCAGTCATGTGAATTGGCTAAAAGGCTTCATTCATGGGGTAGAAAAGTGTCTTTCACATTATTTTTCCCTGTTTGCAATTTCACTGTCAGTCAATCCATTTTAACATAGACGTGAAGAGACATACTTGTTGCTATGCTTGCATTATTGTTGTACAGAAGAAAGCAGCCCTCGATGGGCAAACATTCAAACACAAACAAAGAACCCTGATCACTCATTTCTAACTGCTCATGAAACTTCTGACAGTGAAAGTTGATTAATGGCCTAACATTGGCTTACGTGCCTGAGATTTATTTCAAATATCCCATTTAAAGTTGAACTGAATCCTGCCCGTAAACAATATTCAGAAATGGACATGTCTGAAAACAAAGCAGTCAGTGTGCTCACCAGCCAGATGATCCATGTCAAAAGTAACGATGATTGAATGTTAGTCAATTGTTAATTTATGATAACGTAATCCTAAAAGGCCGGACAAGTAACAAGAATTAGGCTGCAGAATCTGCCTCTTTAACACCTGTCATCTGGGCACAAGAGGTACTGAATTGATTGCAGTGTGGTGACTGATGACAAGCAAGTGCACACTTATCAACCTTGTAGACTAATGTAATCTATTGCCATGTAGCCAAAGATTGCCTCTGTTCCTCAGTGCTTCACATTTATTGCAAATTCCGTCATCTTGTTTGTCTTCCTCTACACCTGGGGTTGCCAATTTTTTATACCATTAAGAAAGGGGTCGAGAGACCTCAGTTTGGAAACTCCTGGATTAATGCTTGCTAATTACTTATCTGATCCCCTCATCTCTTTAAGAGCACATTTCATCACATACACCACGAGGCAAGTGACAAGTATTCCATTACATTCCTGATATGAAAGGGCATGGGTATTGTGTGATGGATATTCACTTTCCAGGGCTCAAAAGGTTTATTGCAAACCTCAGCTTTCTAACACAGCACCATGGTCCTTCTAAAGGGTCGGAGTTGTTTGTGAAAAAGTTAAACTTGTAAACAATATTCCTTGCTCAGCTTCTTTTTGCAAACAAGAACCAGGCTTCTGTTCTTAATGTAAATTGCAGACAATAATCACTTACTCACTGACAACCATTACGGCATTTAGAGTAGCAATGAAAGGCGTCCATCTCTGGTGGTGTTCAGGGCTTCCTTCATCGTGTTGGTGGCTTTCTCTCGGTTTTCACTACTGTCAGTCATGCAGATCCTTGGTGGAGACTCAGGAATACCGCTGGACTCAGATGGAGAAAGATTCTTCATTGCTGTTTCTGTTACAGTTTTGTTTGGCCAGTCAGGGTTGAACCCTGAATACACACAAAGTGCTGGAGGAACTCAGCAGACCGGGCAGCATCAATGGAAAAGATTAAACAGTTGATGTTACGGGCCAAGACCCTTCATTAGCACATAGAACAGGAGTTCCCAACTTGTGATCTGTGGACTCATTGCTTAACGGTATTTAGAAGTCTGGGAACCCCTGACTTAGATAGGATCTGGATGGACTTGATGGGCTGAGTGGCTCCACTCTGTTTTATAATCATTCTGTGATCTCATAATCAGCACTACCTATTCAAACTTTACATTAAACATGAAATATAATCAGTGCTGAAATCAGGATAATGACTTTAGAGCATAAAGTTCATATCTATGGTGCACTGGCTCTCACTGGTACGCCTCAAGATAAAGCACCTGATTTCCAGCTGAATGCAATGTCGCCCCATTGTCCCTCAAGCCTTGGCATATAAACCTTAGTTGACTGCATCTTCTGCCTTTAAGATTTTAGAATTGTCTATTTAAGTGTAGTTCTTGCAGCATTTGATAAGTCCTCAATTCCGCAAAGGGGACATTGCAGGCCTGACGAAAATCTGATCTGACAGGCTGTGATTTCAAATGCCCATTGGTTCTCTACAAAGCTACAGTTATACGGCTTCTAAGTTGATAATTTTCCACTAGCTTCAGACTTGTCTGCAAAATTAATGATTTTATGTCTTGAAATATTAAAATCTTTTGCCAGGCAGTTACATTTAAAATGACCTTGGCAGCAGCTGTTATTCCAGGATAAACTGCAAATGAAAGTATTTTGGTGCATTATTTGTCGATGAAGATCTGATCATGAAGTTGCAAAGACTTCCTAACTTTCTCTGACTCATTTGTTGAAAATGTTTGCCTCCGACTAAAAGCAATATGACATTTCAGGATCAACGATTATTAGTTAAAATATCAATTGTCACAATACAACAATACTTTTAGGTAGTAAATATTCTTCAAAACTTGAAGGAGTAATATATCAAACCAAAACTAAAGTGTAAAAAAAAGTGTACAGTACCTATATTGAGGTAGCTACCTTATTAGTGCTCACATTGCTTGGTGAATACTTGATAAAATATCCATTATATTACAGTATCTTATTAAATATTATCTTATTACCATTCCCTTCTGGGACCAGCACTTAAGAGCCATCACAAAGAAGGCATGACAGCGTCTTTACTTTCTTAGAAATTTGTGTAGATTTGGCATGTCTTCTAAAACTCTGACAAACTTCTATAGATGCCCAGTGGAGAATATCCTAACTGGTTGCATCGCAGCCTGGTACGGAAACAACCATGCCTAGGAACGGAAAAGGCCACAAAGTGGCGGATACAGCCCAGACCACCACAGGCAAAGCCCTTGCCACCAATGAGCAAATTTTCACAGAGCACTACCACGAGAAATCAGCGTTCAGCATCCACTACCATCATTGGGCAGGAAGTACCGGTGTCTTAGCTCGAACACCTACAGGTTCAGGAACAGTTCAGCCATCAGGCTCCTGAACCAGCATGAAGAACTTCATTCACCTTAACTCTGAACTGATACCACAACCTATGGTATACTGGAAATCCAGAGTAACACAGTGACAACCAATTTTAATTCTACTTCCTATTTCCATTTTGACATGTCAGTCCATGGTCTCCTGTGCTGCCCCCTCAGTATAGAGGAGCAACACCTCATATTCCATCTGGGTCGCTCCAACTTGACAGTAGGAACACTGATTTCTCTAACTTCTGGTAATTTCTCCCCCTCCCCCTTTTCTCTTTTTCCATTCCACCTTACCTCTTCTTTTCTCCTCACCTACCTATCACCTCCCTCTGGTTCCCCTCTTCCTTCCCTTTCTCCCATGGTCCACTCTCCTGTCCAATCAAATTCCTTCTTCTTCAACCATTTACCTCTTCCACCTATCACCTCCCAGCTTCTCACTTCTTCGCCTCCTCCACTTTCTCATGCTGGCCTCTTCCCCCTTCCTTTCCAGTCCTGATGAAGGGACTCCCCTACATTGTTGCTGCCTGACGTGTTGAGTTCCTCCAGTTCTTTATGTGTGTTGCTCTGGAACCCCAGAATCTGTGAATCTCTTCTAAAAATAATTGATTCTAAACATTGTCGCCACGCAGTCTTCCCATACCCCTTTAAACACAGCTCTCAGTGGGGACTGCTGAAATTATGAGTGGGAGTAAGAAAGATTATTATCATGTCAACATCTGCAAAATCTGATGTGGATTGTTTATGACTGTAAATACATTATGGACTGGTACTTACATTTATTTGTAATGGGGATTAAAATTGCAAAGCCTTTTGTTAACAAGTCTCTGCAACTCATTACTGGCTGTAATGGTGTTTCATGACTCTGGGCCTGTACTCACTGGAGTTTAGAAAAAATAAGGAGAATCTCATTGAAACATATCAAATATTGAAAGGCCTAGACAGAGTGGATGCGGAGAGGATGCCTCCTATATTGGGGGAGTCTGGGATCAGAGGGCACAGCCTCAGAATAGAAGGACATCCCTTTAAAGCAGAGATGAGGAGGAACTTCTTTCACCATTGGGTGGTGAATCTGTGGAATTCGTTGCCACAGATGGCTGTTGAAGCCAAGTCATTAGGTATTAAAGCAGAGGTTGATAGGTCTTTGTTTAATAAGGGTGTCAAATGTTGCAGGGAGAAAGCAGGTGAGTGGGGTTGAGAGGATTAACAAATCAGCCATGATGGAATGGCAGAGTGGCCTATCTGCTCCTATGTCTTGTGTTCTTATGGCCTTATGATCTCAACATTTCACAAAATGTAATAAGAGGATGAAGTTCAGGAATATAGGAGCTGAACTTTCAAGAGCATATAGGTCTTATTATAGAAAAAAATAAAGTATTGCATTTGGTAGCATGTTAGATTTCTGTGTTTCTGGAGTTAGATTTCAACATAACCAGTGTGTGTGTGGTGAAAGGTTAATTTCGTAAGGAAAACTAAAAGACAAAAAAAAAGTTCTCTTCATGTTTTTTTTTCTCTCTGTGCATCGTTTCCATGCTTTGCGGTATTGCTTTTCTGCTTTCTCCAGAGGGTCTTGCTGTAGACCGGGATGAGAAGATTGATGAGACATTCAGTGAAATCATCAAAAAGTCAAGTGTATGTGCCAAGCATGTCTCCTTCCTTGAATGGTTAGTTCCAGAATGCTTCTGAAGGAACTAGTCTGAAGACTCCTTAAAAGTCGTATTCTGATTTCTGTATCCGAGTCATGATATATGTTTTATGTGGACTTACATTATTATTCAATGGACATAACAACCCAGCAAACCTATATGCAAAGTTCAAAGTAAATTTTTATACAGCTCTGAGATTCGTTTTCTTGCGCACATACTCAGTAAATCCAAGAACTGTAACAGTATCAATGAAAGACCGTACCTGATAGGACGGGCAAGGAAACAGTATGCTAAAGACAACTAACTGTACAAATACAAAAGAAAAAAAGGAAATAATAATAAATAAATAAGCTATAAATATCAAAAACATGAGACAAAGAGTCCTTGTGAGTGTGTCGGTAGGTTGTGGGAACAGCTCAGCGATGGAGCAAGTGAAGTAGAGTGAAGTTAACCTCACTTGTTCAAGAGCCGGATGGTTGAGGGGTAATAATTGACCCTGAACCTGATGGTTCCTGTACCTCCTTCCTGATGGCAGCAGTGAGAAACGGGCATGGACTGAGTGGTAATGCTCTCTGATGATGGATATGCTACTTTCCTGTGAAAACATTCCATGTAGATGTGCTCAATAGTGGGGAGGGCTTTGCCCATGATGGGTGTTATGGGTGTAAACCTTTTGCCTCTATTTTGCTAGTCACAATAGCACACATTAGCTAATTTTAAAAATCAGACCTGCTGCGAATTTTGTTGCTTTTGTTGCGTAGGTGTATCAGGAGCTGTGGGGTTAAGATCACCATAGATACTGAAGGGTGTTATCATGATATAAATAGAAAGATCTCTTTGCAAGATAGAATCAGATTAAATGCTCAGTAGTTACTTCATTATTGCAGATACAAATGTGTTTTCAGCTTCAGACACTTTTACATTGTAGCAGAGCCTTGTGAACACTTCCAATTTTCACTACAAACATCATTATTTTTTTAATATTTGAAGTTTGGGTTCCCTTAAGGTTGTTATGGCCAAGGGTGGTACTGGGGAATAAGCTCCTACGACCTTTCAAATGCTCCCAATGGCAGGCGCCTCAAATAGCCTCTGACAACCAAGCCCAGACCCTGGCCTTCACGTGTGGCTTAGCTACTAAGCCTGGTGGATCCATTTCTACCGACAGGGGAAGGGGAAAGGGTGGGTTACTGGTGCCTTAAAACCAGTTGCTTTGGGCAGATGGGGCTCATTAGTCACGGATGGCAGCTCATCTATAGCAGAAGAGAAACTCTGGTGTGATGAGGCTCGTCACTGACTACGGATGGCACATGGTGCACTCAGTAAAACACTCATCCCCAGCAGTAATAGTGACTGGGTCTGAACCAGAGCTGCTGCATGGAGCTGTCTCATATAGAGGCAGCAGCGACCTGCACAGGTGTGCTGATGGTGGAGGATACCATCTTTAATTGGATAATTGAGTTAATTAGCTTTTGGTTGGTCTAGGGGGAGGGGCTTAGCAGTTATAAGCCTCAGGTTACCATATATATATATATAGTTTTTTTTTCTAGTTTTGTCTTGTTTTGAGGTAGATAAAAGCACATCAATCTAGTTTTGTGACTCAAGCCATCTTGTTATTTTTCTTAAACAATTGACCCACAGCTTTTTGTGACATCTGGTCTCAAACCTTTGCTGCCTTGTGGCTATACCCACTCATGGAGAAGGTTTTGGGAGTAAAACCCAAGGAAAAATCCATAGCTGGAGTCCCTAAGGCATTCCTATGTTGAGCTCAAGGATGACTGGCAGCTGCTGTGACACCGCTGGTGCCAAACTGTACCAGTCTCTGCCATTCCTTTAGATTCATCAGCTGCGTGGAGAGGGGATGTCTGCAACATGGGTAACAGCTCACTCTCCGTATCGTACTGCGCTGGCTTGCTTGTGTATTGGCTTGTATATCACGTAGAAGGGTAACACACAACATCCATGGTCAACCCTGCCCAAAATTCACCATTAGGTGTTTAGCAGTTTCAATCAACAATATGAATGAAACATTGAGTGTAGGCAAACATAAGACCACATGCACAGTGCACCTGCTTTGTTAGTTAATTGTCTTGTTTGATGACAGAAAGCTTTTCAAAAAAATTAGCATTGGAATTAAATAGTCATGCTTTTAAAACCTGTCATATTGTAACCATACAAGTCATGCTTGATTACTCTCTGACTTCAAAAACGTAACTGAAATAAACAATAGTCAGGCCATTGCGAGAATAGTGTGTGATTTTCTACTTAATACATTTCAGGAGAAAAACGTAATAATGTTACATTTATAAAAAATATTGCCAGAGCTGGAGAATTTTAATTATCAGGAGGGAATATTCATGGCACAATGGAGTTTGTCAGGAGATTTAATTGAGATGCATGCATTTGTGGAAGATCTCATGAGAAGGACTGATTTCCCCAAGAAAGGTATTATTTGTAGACAGAGATAGAAATTAATTGAAAGAACATATTTTGAGGAGTTGAGGGAAATCCTTTACATGCTAAGGTTGTTGGCGTAGAATCATAAAGAGATGCAGAAGGGAGGTAGGTTCTTTGGCCCCCTGAACATCAGCCTCTCATATACACTATCCTATCTTCATTCCTTTCTTAACTTCCCCACACTCTAATCACACTCCCCTAAATTCGCAATCTTAATCAGGTTTATAATCACTGACATAAAATTTGTTGTTTTGCAGCAGCAATACAGTGTGAGACATGTGAAATTACTAGAAGTTGCAATAAGAAATATCCAAAATATAAATAAATGGTGCACAAAGAGAGTGCAATAGTGAACTAGTGTTCACGGGTTCGTGGACCTTTCAGAAATCTGATGGCGGAGGGGAAGAAACTGTTCCTCAAAATAATGAGCATAGTTCTTCAGGCTCTTTTGCCTCCCAGCCAGATTGCAGCAATGGGAAAAGGTGGTAAGGGTCCTTAATGATGGATGCTGGGGTTTCCACCATTCACCTGTACACTAGGGTGATTTACAATGGCCAAACAACCTACCACCCCTCATGTCTTTGGGACGTGGGAGGAAGCTCACAGGTTCACACGGAGAAAATGTTATTTCTGCACAGGGAACACCCAAGGTCAGGGTTGAACACCTTTGCTCTGGCCGATCTCCCTTCGGTGTTCATTTTCCTTCTCTTTCTTCCATGATCACCGATCAGGTTCCCCTTCCTCCAGCCCTTTATCTCTTTCATCAATCAACTTCCTAGCTCTTTATTTCAACCCCTCTCCCTATGTGTTTCTTCCTCCCCACTACCCCCACATCCTTGCTTTGAATTCCCATCTTCCATTTCCAGTCCTGATGAATGTTGACTTTTTATTCACTTCCATAGATGTTACCTGACCTGCTAAGTTCCTCCAGCATTTGGTGTGTTTTGCCTCAGGACTAAACCCTTGGCTCAACTGCTGTGAAGCTGCGGCTCCACCATCTTTTCTCAATGCATTCTGGATTCACAATCCGAATTGGTGCAGGTAACAGATATCTTCACCGAAAAACTCACATGAATGAACTCTTGCTTATCTTAGCTTTGAGAAACATAGAAACGTAGAAAACCTCCAGCACAGTACAGGTCCTTCAGCCCACGATGTTGTGCCGAACATGTACTTACTTTAGAAATTACCTAGGGTTACCCATAGCCCTCTATTTTTCTAAGCTCTATGTACCTATCCGGGAGTCTCTTAAAAGACCCTATTGTATCCACCTCCACCACCGTCGCTGGTAGCCCATTCCACGCACTCACCACTCTCTGTGTGAAAAAACTTACCCCTGATATCTCCTCTGTACCTTCTTCCAAGCACCTTAAAACTGTGCCCTCTCATGTGAGCCATTTCAGCCCTGGGTAAAAACCCGTGACTATCCACACGATCAATGCCTCTCATCATCTTATACACCTGTAGATTGAGAGATGGGAACTGGGAATTGCTAACCAGCTCTCTTGCACCACAATGAACAAAATGGCCTCTCTACCCAATTAATTTCTTTGAATCCATTAGATATAGAAACAGAATTGTATTACAATCCAAGGCAGTAGCTGGTGTCAGATTAATTCCATAACACTGAACAACAAAAATTTTGCTTATGAACACTTTTGGGTGTACCTTATGAATTTTGGGCTGCTGATCATGAAAATCACCATGCGATGTCCCTATCACGTACCATTTTTTTAAAAAGTCACCTGTATTTGTTATTCCAATTCATAATTCAAATCAATTAAAATGTTGCCCACAGCGTAAGCTGAAAAGTTTTCTATCTTGACCAGGCATGCCCGGGCATGCTTAGGCAGGGTGGAAACTGCGTGGCAGGACAGGTTTTAGAAAGGGTATAAAAGCATCGCGCACACACCGTTCTGTGCATTGTGCTTACATGTACATCGGTTTGTACATGTTGATGCACATGCTCTTCATCCATAGCATATTGTGTGTACTCCTTATAATAAAGTGATTGTTTTTCAGGAGTACTTGTGATAGCAAAATGCTTCACCAGTGTTGCCACAGCCACAATACCTTCTGATATATTTGTGGAGAGTATCCGCCTAAATCTCCAGGATGGAACATGGCTCCTCTTATCAGGACAGTAAAATAATTTATGCAAGGTAATTACTGAACCAACATTATGTTTAAACGTTACTGTAGTAATGCTACTGAAGAATTAAATTTTGAAGTATATAAAGTTTACCATGTTGTGCATGTGCGTGGGGGATGATATCTCCACATATCAAAGGTTGAGCCAGAGATACAAATTAGCTCACGCTGTTTTTCACAAAGCAGACAATGGCACAATATGAGCAGTGAAGCTTATGAGGTGATTGCGGGTGACCTTGTAGTTCTGAATCATGGATGCACTGGGGCTTCACAGTGAGGCTTTTGTAACTTCTCCACATCATAATCATGGCATTTAGCCACAAAATTTAGTAAGAAAGGTCAATTAGAAAGAATTTAAGACCAAAGGCCCTGCTTTAACTCTGCCCTGTTGTGACAGAATTGAAGTCAAGTGATTTGGAAATAACCTATTATAAAATTCATAAGACCATAAGACATAGGAGCAGAATTAGGCCTTTTGGCCCACTGAATCATCGCTGATCCTTTTTCACTCTCAGCCCAAATCTCCTGCCTTCTCCACATATCCCTTCATGCCCTAACCAATCATAAATCTATCAACCTCTGCCTTAAATATACATAAAGACTTGGCCTCCTCAGCTGCCTGTGGAAAGAATTCCATAGATTCACCATTCTCTGGTTAAAAAAATTGCTTTTCATCTCCATTCTAGATAGATGCCCCTCTATTCTGAGACTGTGTCCTTTTGTCTTGAACTGCCACACCATAGGAACCATCCTCTCCACATTCATTCTATCAAGGCCTTTCACCAGTCAATAGGTTTCAAAGAAGTCACCCCTCATTCTTCTGAATTCTAGTGAATACAGGCCCAGAGCCATTAAAAGCTCCGTATATGCCAAACCATTCAATCCTGCAACCAATTTAGTGGAGGAAGGAGGAAAAGATGGCGGCACGACACAGTGCATGCGGCCGTTCCAAATGATATCGATTGTATGTAATTAGGGGGCCGTGCACAATCCGGATTTGATGGAGGCAGTCATGAGAAGCGCAGAGGAACACCTGGAGTAACTTCTGAAATGCCTGTTTCGCTGCCACTGCTAATGTGTGATCAAGAATCTCCGGAGACGAAGGCCCCAAATCCTCAGCTTTGCCAATTGCCTGTTGCCGGGGCCGGGTTCGAAGCACTCAGCAGAGATGGTGCTCGGTGCTCGGTGTCGGAGAGCTGGTCGGAGGCTCGGAGTTTTCAGATGGACTCGGAGTCAGACTGTGGTCGGATGCTTCCAGGATGCTGCAAGTTGGCGGCGCTGGAGGTTCACCGTCTGCGTGAGATGATGGGACTTTCGAGAGACTTTGAGACTATTACTGTGCCATGGTCTGTTCTTATCAAATTACGGTATTGTTTTGCACTGTTGTAACTATATGTTATAATTATGTGTTTTTTGTCAGTTTTTAATTCAGTTTGTCATGTGTTTCTGTGATATCATCCTGGAAAAACATTGTATCATTTCTTAATGCATGCTTTAATAAATGACAATAAAAGGGGACTGCGTGTCCTCATAATCTATACCAGAGGTCCCCAACCTTTTTTGCACTACAAACTGGTTTAATATTGACAATATTCTTGCAGACCGGCTGACCCAGGGGGGTGGGGGTAGGGTTGCCAACAGACAACAGTAGCAGTCAAATACGTTGTGTTTACCCAGGGAATGACTGCAATGACCACGAAGCTTTGTGCGGGCACCAGTGCGCATGCGTGACCTGTGCATGCGTGTACCTGCTGATTTTCTTTCTGCAAATCGTTTTTGGCGATTCTGTTCGGGGGAGGGGTGTTAATCATGACCGGAATATAGGTGTTAAGTGGCTAATACACTCAATTTCATTTCTAAAAGGGTTTATCTAACGAATTTAATATTAAACACACAGCGCATATTTTCCTTGCATCAATACAGTGATAAGTCAATTATCAGGGGAGGACAGGGGAGCTTGAAGTAAGTATTGAACGATCTTCCAGTAGAAGTGGCAGAAGCAGGTTGGATATTATCATTTAAAGAAAAATTGGATAGGTATATGGACAGGAAAGGAATGGAGGGTTATGGGCTGAGTGCAGGTCGGTGGGACTAGGTGAGAGTAGCGTTCGGCACGGACTAGAAGGGCAGAGATGGCTTGTTTCCATGCTGTAATTGTTATATAGTTATATAAGTCACTTATAAGTCAATAGCATCATAACATTTTAAGTAACGTTTGGATATTAAACACACAGCGCTATTTTCCTCATATGCACATATAAAATCATTGCGACACAGCAATATTGCTGAATCAATGGGAGCCCTGAGCTTGTTTTCCTGCAACAAGACTGTCCTATCGAGGCGTAATGGGAGACAGCTATACTGGAAGGGGATTCCTTATGTCCAGTCTATTCCTCAGTTTAGTTTTCGTTGCATTCATTGCAGAAAACTCCGCTTCACAGAAAAATGTTGGAAATGGAAGCAACGTTTTCGGTGCTTTCGTGGCTACCTCAGGATATTTAGCCTTGACCTTGATCCAGAATGCCGGCAGAGATGTTATGTCAAACATACTTTTCAGCCCGCCGTCATTTGCAAGCTCAAGGAGTTGATCTCCTTCCCGCGCTGACATGGATGACGCGCGGGTAATGACCTCGCATGCGTTCAAACTCAACAGTAGGCGTGACAGGGAATGAGGAAAGGAGCAGCTGACCCATATTGCCAAATCATATTGTTTCCTCGCGGCCCGGTAGTGCATGCTTTGCGGCCCGGTACCGGTCCGCGGCCCAGTGGTTGGGGACCACATCTATACTACTGCAATTTATTGCACCTATTCAATAATTGACTTTGTTAAATAAGTTGTATATAGCGTTTTAACATGAATTAGGGGTGTCACAGTAGTCTAGTGGTTAGCGTGATACTTTTCAATGTCTGCAATGTAGGTTCAGTCCCTGCCACTGTCTGTAAGGGGTTTAACCATCCTCCCCATGACTGTGTGCTTCCTCTGGGTACTGTGGATTCCTCCTACGTTCCAAAGGCGTATAGCTTGTCCAATAGGTCACAAGGGAGTAACTAGGCAGCTTGGGGTCATTGGGCTAGAAGGGCCTGTGACTGTGCTGTATCTCTAAATAAAATAAAAATAAAATAAGTTACTTTTACTGTGTAGGTTTTAAAATGTAGCTGAGGTTTAATAAGGCACTGGTGAGCCCTCACTTGGAGTACTGAGAGCAGTTTTGGGCCTCTTATTTAAGAAAAGAAGTGCTCGCATTGGAGAGGGTTTTGTACGTTCCTGTCAGGATTAAAGGCAAAATGAATAAGAATAAGGAACCTTGGTTCTCAAGGGATATTGGAACTCTGATAAAGAAGAAAAGAGAGATGTATGACTTGTATAGGAAACAGGGAGCAAATAAGGTGCTTGAGGAGTATAAAAAGTGCAAAAAAAAACTTAAGAAATAAATCAGGAGGGCTAAAAGAAGACATGAGGTTGCTTTGGTAGTCAAGATGAAGGATAATCCAAAGAGCTTCTACAGGTATATTAAGAGCAAAAGGTTAGTGAGGGATAAAATTGGTCCTCTTGAAGATCAGAGTGGTCGGCTATGTATGGAACCAAAAGAAATGGGGGAGATCTTAAATGGTTTTTTTGTGTCTGTATTTACTAAGGAAACTGGCTTGGAGTCAATGGAAATAAGGCAAGCAAGTAGTGAGGTCATGGAGCCTATACAGATTGAGCAGGAGGAGGTGCTTGCTATCTTGAGGCAAATCAGAGTAGATAAATCCCCAGGACCTGACAGGGTATTCCCTCGGACCTTGAAGGAGACTAGTGTTGAAATTGCAGGGGTCCTGGCAGATATATTTAAAATGTCAGTATCTACGGGTGAGGTGCCAGAGGATTGGAGGATAACTCAAGTTGTTCCATTGTTTAAGAAAGACTCTAAAAGTAATCCAGGAAATTATAGGCCGGTAAGCTTGACGTCGGTAGTAGGTAAATTACTGGAAGGAGTACTAAGAGATAGGATCTACAAGTATTTGGATAGACAAGGACTTATTAGGGAGAGTCAACATGGCTTTGTACATGGTAGGTCATGTTTAACAAAACTATTAGAGTTTTTCGAGGAGATTACCAGGAAAGTGGATGAAGGGAAGGCAGTGGATGTTGTCTACATAGACTTCAGTAAGGCCTTTGACAAGGTCCCGCATGAGGGGTTAGTTAGGAAGATTCAGTTGCTAGGTATACATGGAGAGGTTGTAAATTGGATTAGACACTGGCTCGATGGAAGAAGCCAGAGAGTGGTAGTGGAGGATTGCTTCTCTGAGTGGAGGCCAGTGACTAGTGATGTGCCACAGGGATCAGCGCTGGGCCCATTTTTATTTGTCATCTATATCAATGATCTGGATGATAATGTGGTAAATTGAATCAGCAAATTTACAAACGTTTGTAGGTTATGACGCCACGTAGTCCTCTTTTATTGTCATTTAGTAATGCATGCATTAAGAAATGATACACTATTTCCTCCAGTGTGATATCACAAAACACAGGACCAACCAAGACTGAAAAAAACTGACAAAAGCACATAATTATAGCATATAGTTACAAACAGTGCAACAATACCATAACTTGATGAAGAAGTCCACGAGCACAGCAAAGTTCAAAGTTTCTCAAATGTCCCACATCTCACACAGACGGGAGAAGGAAGAAAAACTCTCCCTGCCATGCCGACCACAATCCGACTCTGAGTCATCCGAAAACTTCAAGCTCTGATCAGCTCTCCGACACCGAGTACTGAGCGCCATCTCTGTCCGAACGATTCGACCTCCTTCTCGGTCACCAAAAGCAGGCAAGGCCGGGGATTTTGAGGCCTACCCTCCGAAAGATTCCAGGCCACACAGTAATGACAGCAGCGAGTGGGCTTATCAGAAATTTCTCCAGATGTCCTCTGTGCTTTCACGTCCATTCTCCATCAAACCAGAATTGTCCACGGCCCCTATTTAACAGATACGATATCATTTTTCACCGGAGGGCTGTGCACAAGCAGGCGCGCCGCCATCTTCTCCTCCCGCCTGCTGATGATACAAAGATTGGACAGTGAGGAAGGTTTTCAAAGTTTGCAGAGGGATTTGGACCAGCTGAAAAAATGGGCTGAAAAATGACAGATGGAGTTTAATACAGACAAGTGTGAGGTATTGCACGTTGGAAGGACAAACCAAGGTAGAACATGCAGGGTTAATGGTAAGGCACTGAGGAGTGCAGTAGAACAGAGGGATCTGGGAATACAGATACAAAATTCCCTAAAAGTGGCGTCACAGGTAGATAGAGGTCGTAAACAGAGCTTTTGGTATATTGGCCTTTATTAATCAAAGTATTGAATATCAGAGTTGGAATGTTATGGTGAGGTTGTATGAGGCCGAATTTGGAGTATTATGTGCAGTTTTGGTCACCAAATTACAGGAAGGATATTAATAAATTTGAAAGAGTGCAGAGAAGGTTTACAAGGATGTTGCTGGGACATGAGAAAGTGAGTTACAGAGAAAGGTTGAATAGGTTAGGACTTTACTCCCTGGAGCGTAGAAGAATGAGGGGAGATTTAATAGAG
This sequence comes from Mobula birostris, assembly GCF_030028105.1. Lineage (NCBI taxonomy): Eukaryota > Metazoa > Chordata > Chondrichthyes > Myliobatiformes > Myliobatidae > Mobula > Mobula birostris. The sequence continues at coordinate 234,827,325 of NC_092371.1, forward strand.
GTATATAAAATTATGATGGTTATAGATAGAGTGAATGCAAGCAGGCTTTTTCCACTGAGGCAAGGGGAGAAAAAAACCAGAGGACATGGGTTACGGGTGAAGGGGGAAAAGTTTAAAGGGAACATTAGGGCGTGCTTCTTCACACAGAGAGTGGTGGGAGTGTGGAATGAGCTGCCATATAAATTGGTAAATGGGGGCTCACTTTTAACATTTAAGAAAAACCTGGACAGGTACATGGATGAGAGGTGTATGGAGGGATATGGTCCAGGTGCAGGTCAGTGGGACTAGGCAGAAAAATGGTTCGGCACAGCCAAGAAGGGCCAAAAGGCCTGTTTCTGTGCTGTAATGTTCAATGGTTCTGTGGTTCAGAGGAGCTTCATGAGAATTATCTCGGGTATGAAAGGATCATCATTTGAGGAGCGATTGATGTCTCTGGGCGTATACTCGCTGGAATTTAGAAGCATGAGGGGTGATCTCATTGAAATCTATTGAACATTGAAAGGCCTAGATAGAGTGGATGTGGATGGGATGTTTCCTTTGATGGGTGGGTCTAGGACCAGAGGGCACAACCTCAGTATAGAGGGACATCCATTTAGAATAGAGATGAGGAGGAATTTCTTTCTTCAGAGGGTGGTGAATCCATGGAATTTGTTGCAACAGGTGGCTGTGGAAGTCAAGTCATTGGGTGTATTTAAGGCAAAGGTTGATAGGTCCTTGATTAGTTAGGGTATAAAAGGTTACAGGGAGAAGACAAGACAATGGGGTTGCGAGGAAATGGATCAGCCAGCAAGGAATGGTTGAGGAGAGTCAATGGGCCAAATGGCCTGAATCTACTCCTATCTCTCAAGTTGAAAATGTGGTCAGAATATATCCAACAACTCTGGAATTTTTTCTTATAGTAAAGTCAGAGAAAATTATTATAATAATTTTCAAACATAATACACTTCCTATAAGATGTCAACTTCGATTTTTCTCATTTTGTTCTATCCGTTGTAATGCTGTAGAAATGTTGACAGTAGAAATCTTAGGGAATAGCATGAACTTCATTCCTCTGTTTGCTTTGCCTTTTCCAGCAGGCTGCATCAATAATAGTTCAACTTCCAGTTTAATTGTCATTCAGCCATACGCATGTGTACAGCTAACCGAAACGTCATCCCCCCAGGGTCAAGGTGCAAATCACAGTACATACGGTCACACACCGCACATATAGTTATGATAGCACATACAATTACAAAATAATATTAGCACAAGTCCCTGAGTGTCATGGCCTGAAAATTGATGGTGCATGGATGTTATCCTGAAGCCACATTTCTGCATGAACAAGCATGCAGCATCTCCTCATCTCATGCTGGATCAGTCTCAGACTAAGGCAATGCATCTTATCATTCCGGGGCCGAACACTGGAGAGCAGTAAAGATAGGAGATCTGGCCTGCTGGGGCTAGCTCCCAACGCAGCACACCCAGCGCACCACTGTTCTCTCCCACAGTGCCTCTGGTGCCTCCTCTACTAGGTGGCTGTAACAGGTGGCCACCACACAATGACCCGCGACCACACAACTCCCCTGCTATTGACCTCACCAAATAATGCTTCCATTTCATTTTCTTTAACAACAAGAGTATTAAGCTGGAAAACAAAAATATTCTTACTACAGCAAGATGATCTGACACATCATTCCAAGGATATGGCTCTTCCACACAAACAAAACACCAATTAAAAATTTTCACACTGTATGGAAATGAAGTTCTTCAGCATGTTAGAGCTGTGTTGCGTATTGTACTCCACAAGATCATAAGACATAGGAGCAGAATCAGGCCATTCAGCCCATTGATTCTGCTCCACCATTTCATCTTGGCTGATTTATTATCCCTCTCACCTCCATTCTCTTACCTTTTCCCCATAACCTTTGATGTCCTTACTAGAACCTATCAACTTTCGCTTTCAAAATACACCTAATGTCTTGTTCCTCACAACCATTTGTGGCAATGAATTCCACTGATCCTCCACCCTCTAGCTAAGGAAATTCCTCCTCATTTCCCTCTATTTATTTTTATTTATTGAGATACGGCATGGAGTAGGGCCCTTCTGGCCTTTCGAGCCAAGCTCCCCAGCAACCCCCAATTTGACCCTAGCCTAATCGTGGGACAATTTACAATGACTATTGACCTACTAACTGGTGTGTCTTTGGACTGTGGGAGGAAGTGCACACATTCCACAAGGAGGGCATTCAGACTCCTTACAAACGATGTCGGAATTGAACTCCAGTCCTCAGTAGCTGTGAGCAGTAACAGCCTTGGGTTAACTGCTATGCTACTGTGGCTCTGGGACTGTATCTATTCTGAGGCTGCTGCCTCTGGTCTTATACTCTCACACCATAGGAAACATCCTCTCCACGTCCACTCTATCTTAGTTTTTCAATATTTGATAGGTTTCAATGAGATCTCTCCTTATTCTTCTAAACTCCTGTGAGTACAGGCCCAGAGCCTTCAAATGCTCCTCATACATTAACCTTTTCGTTCCTGTGAACCTCCACTTGTAACAATTTTGTTTTTACCAGTCAGAGTTGTTTACCCTGAGCTGGACCCCCAAACCTGGAGGACCAGAGGACCAGACTTAGTCTGGCCTCTACCTTTTGCCCTGTTTGGTATGGCTGACCCTCCCAAGAGCCAAAGCATAAAGCCCTGATTCCAGCCAACAAATATCTCTGGATCATTGAGATTCACAAGCCTCCAAACCACGACAAGATTGGGGTCCTCTTGAAGGATGTTCTTGGAATACTTATCTCTATTATTAAGGATCCCACCCATCCATCCAGCATCCTCTTTGACTTTCTATCATCAGCAGGAGACTACAATATATAAAAACAAGGGCGGTCAAGGTGAGAAACGATTCCTTCCCACAGGCCATTAAGCTTCTGAACTCCCTGCTGCATCGTATTCGAAGTGTCACTGGTTAATCTGTTCCATACCTTAAAATAGTTAATATTAATGCAACACACATAAAAGTTGCTGGTGAACGCAGCAGGCCAGGCAGCATCTCTAGGAAAAGATACAGTCAATGTTTCGGGCCGCGACCCTTCGTCAGGATACTGCCTGGCCTGCTGCATTCACCAGCAACTTTTATGTGTGTTGCTTGAAATTCCAGCTTCTGCAGGTTTCCTTGGGTTTGTGTTAACATTAATGTAATCTAGTTTGTTATTTATGTGTGATTCATCTGTAGATTTTATCCTTACCTTCATAAGTTATCGTTGGTTGTGTGTACTACTGTGCTTTACACCCTGGTTCGGAGAAATGTTGTCTTGTTTCTATATACATTATATGGTTATATATACTCTATACATATAGAGTTAAATGCCAATAAACTTGACTTGATTTGACTTAAGAGTAGATGTCAGGGAAAAGTCGTTGTCATTTTTCATTAGGTGTACGAAGGTCTGCAAATACATTTGATAGTACAACAAAATCTCATTAGGAAGTCAGGAATAGACGTGTTTCCCTCTTTGAATGTGTGATGATGGTAGCTGGATTTTGATTAATATTAAAGGTAAAGTTAGAATGTAATGCAGGAAGGGGGTATTATAGAACTCCCAACATGAGTCATTACTCTACATAATATTATAGAACAAATCTTGCAATTTTAGTATGCTTTCAAATATTATTATGAACATTCTGAAATCTCAATGAACCACAGCAGAAGTATGCACAGCACGCAAATACTGAAATTGCAGTTGGCAGGAATTCATGGCCCGGGAGGAACAGTTGCCTGTTTTGACTCTTGTAAAGTAGAGCAAATTTTGTCCTCTGTTTTACATTTCATGTGATGTCAAGAGTTTGATAACCTGCTGCCTTCCAGCATTATATTCTAACTTTACCCTGAGCACTGACCACTGCATTGAATAGCAAGTCTACATATGTAAAATGCTGGAGGAATTCAGCAACTCAGGCAGCATCTATGGGGAGGAATAAACAGTCGGCATTTTCAACTGAGACCCTTCAACAGGACTGGAAAGGAAGGTGAAGGAAGTCAGAATATGAAGGTGGGGAAAGGGCAAGGTGTACAGACTGGCTGGCGATAAGGAAGGTGAGTAGATGGGGGAGGGGATGAAGTAAGAAGCTGGGAGATGATAGATGGAAAAGGTAAATGGCTGAACAAGAAGGACTGTGACAGGAGAGGAGAGTGGACCATGGAAGAAAGGGAAGGAGGAGGAGAAACAGACGGAGGTGATAAGCAGGTGAGAAGAAGAGGTAAGAGGCCAAAGTGGGGAATAGATACAAAATGCTGGAGGAACTCAGCAGGCCAGGTAGCATCTATGGAAAAAAGTACAGTCGATGTTTTGGGCCGAAACCTGGACCGTACTTTTTTCCGTAGATGCTGCATGGCCTGCTGAGTTCCTCTAGCATTTTGTGTGTGTTGGTCGGATCTCCAGCACCTGCAGGTTTTCTCTTGCTAGTGGGGAATAGATGATAGGCAGATGATGAGAAGAGAAGGGGAACCAAGAGGGGAGTCAGAATGGGGAATAGAAAATGAGAGAACGGGGAGAGGGGAGAAATTACTGGAAGTTAGAGAAATCAGTATTTATTGCTCTTCATAGATATTGCCTAACTTATTGAGTTCCTCCAGCATTTTGTTACTCTGGGTTTCCAGAATCTCTTATGTTATTGAAAGGCAAAATCCACCTACAATCATCCAAAATTCAAATTAAAGGAAAAATAAATATATTCATGTTACTCATTTCTATTTTCATCTTGGCTATTAATCTCTCCCATTTAATCTCTGCCTTCAACACCTACACATTACTGAAAGCTCCCTTCATGGGAAAAAAAGCTTTAATTCTTTGCATTTGTGAGATTCTTTGAAGCAACATCACCACATAACTCGGATAACTGAGTTAGGAAATTATTTCTTTTTACTGCACCTTTCATCTCAATGTTAAAGAAAATATAGCTCTGGGAGTTGATTTTAGTTGTCACAAATTAAGAGATTTTCATAGCATTTTAGGAAGCTTCAGAGAAAATCTGGGCATGGAGGTATATCATACTTATCCTGTATTCATACATCAATTCCCGGATAACTATTGAATGATGTCTTTGGAAAATAGTTTTGCAGGATATTGCAAAATAGTCTTACATGCAGACTTGCAGCATGCAGACAACTAATCAAAAATGTGTGCAGCTTGACATGTTTAAATCACAGTTATAATTACTTTGGACAAGTGACAAAGATGCATTTTGCCCTTTACAGTGTGACAGATCAAAAACTTAACATAATATTCCTCTAAATTAAACCATTTACTTTGTCTTATAAATTTTATCTTGTTTACCTTAATGTAAGCAGCAAATGCAAAAGTTAATTTAGATTGTTTTGCTTCAATTTGCCTACTTTGTAAATAATATTTGAAATATCAATTCTCTCACATAATACAATGATCCTCTATATTACTACCTACACTCAGTGGCCAATTTATTAGGTGAACCTGCTCGTTAATACAAATATCTAATGAGCCAATAATATGACAGCAACTCAATGCATAAAATCATACAGACATAGTCAAGAGGTTCAGTTGTTGTTCAGACCAAACATTAGAATGGGAAAGAAATGTGAACAATGTGACTTTAACCATGAAATAGTTTTTGGTGCCAGACAGGGTGATTTGAGTATCTCAGAACCTGCTGCTCTCTTGGGATTTTCACACACAACAGTCTCTGGAGGCAACAGAGAATGGTGAGTAAATCAAACAAAAATGTCCAGTGAGTAGCATTTCTGAGAGAGGTCATTCCTGGACGTGTGCTCAAGGAATGTGCTGATGTATTAGCAGATATCCTGACAGACATTTTCAACATCTCCCTTAGTCAAGCTATTGTCCCCAGATGCTTCAAGACCTCCACAATCATCCCTGTAGCAAAGAAATCAGTTGTAGCCTGTCTGAATGATTACCGTCCCGTTGCCCTGACCCCCATAGTGATGAAATGTTTTGAACGGCTTGTCAAGCCTCATATCACAGCCAGCCTCCCCTCATCGCCGGATCCTCTACAGTTTGCTTATCGTCCAAATCGCTCTACGGAGGATGCAATATCCACCACACTGCACACAGTTCTCTCTCACTCGGACAACAAAGACATTTATGCCAGAATCCTGTACGTTGATTTCAGTTCAGCATTCAATACCATCATCCCGCAGAGACTAGTGGAGAAACTATCGCTGCTTGGCCTTAGCACTGCCATGTGTCGCTGGATTCTGGATTTCTTGACAGAGAGACCACAGTCAGTCCGTGTTGGCAGGAACATCTCTGACCCCATCACACTGAGCACTGGATCCCCAAAAGACTGTGTGCTTAGCCCATTGCTGTTTACACTGCTAACACATGACTGTGCAGCCAGATTCAAGGAGAACCTGATCATTAAATTTGCAGATGATACCACAGTGGTGGGGCTCATCAGCAAAAATGATGAAACTATGTACAGGGAGGAGGTCAAACACCTAGAGAGCTGGTGCAGGGATAACAACTTAATGCTTAATGTCACCAAAACCAAGGAGATGATCGTCGATTTCAGACAGTCTCAGCCCGAGCACACACCACTCAGCATCAACGGCTCCACAGTGGAGAGAGTGGAAAACATCAAGTTCCTTGGGGTGCAGATCTCAGACAATCTCACATGGTCCAGGAACACCACTGGGATTGTGAAACGGGCCCAGCAGAGATTGCACTTTCTGAGGAAGCTTAAACAAGCATCTCTCCCCACTAAAATCTTAACTACATTCTACAGAGGCGTGGTTGAGAGTGTGCTGACCTTTTGCATCACAACCTGGTACTCCAGCTGCAGTGCTGTCGACAAAAAAGTCTTGCAGAGGGTAGTTAGGGCAGCAAAGAAGGTTATTGGGGTCTCCCTACCTTCTGTGCAAGACCTCTTTCAGAGTCGATGCCTTCAGAAGACACGGTACATCATTAAAGACCCCTCACACTCTCTCCATGAACTGTTTGTTCTTCTGCCATCAGGCAAACGTTACAGGAGCATCAAAACTAAAACCACAAGGCTACTAAAAGGCTTCCTCCCACAGGCAGTCAGACTGCTAAATAGCTGCTCTACCTGACTCTGTTTTGGACACTTTTAACTTGCACTGGACACTTATAACTGACTTAACTGACATGTGGCTGTTGTGTTTTACTATTTATTGTTATGTTTATTATTTAGTGTTGCGTTTGTAATGTTATGATTGCACTGCCCCTGAGAAACGCTGTCTCATTCTGCCCTGCAGAGCTGATGTATGGTTAGAATGACAATAAAGTTTTTTGAATCTAGAATCTTGAATCTTGAGAATGGCCAAACTAGTTCAAGCTGACAAGAAGGTGACAGTTACTCAAATAACTATGCATTACAACAGTGGTTGGTTCCTTAAGGTTGTTACAGCTGTGGGTGGTAATGGGGATAAGCTCCAACTACCAATCAAAAGCTCCCAATGGTGTGCAATTCAAATAGCCCCTGACAATTAAGTTCAGCTCCTGGCCTTCACCTGCAGCTTTATCTACTAAGCCCAGCAAAACCATTTCTACTGACAGGAGAAAGGGGAAAGGTGATTGCTGGTGCCTTAAAACCAGTCACTTTGGACAGATGGGGCTCATCAGCTGTGGTTGGCAGCTCATATAGACACTAGACACTAGACACTAGAATACTACAGCACAGTACAAGCCCTTCAGCCCTCGATGTTGTGCTAACCCATATATTCCTTAAAAAAGTACTAAGCCCACACTACCCTGTAACCCTCTATTTTTCTTTCATCCATGTGCCTGTCCAAGAGACTCTTAAATACCCCTAATGTTTTAGCCTCCACCATCATCCCTGGCAAGTCTTTCCAGGCACCCACAATCCTCTATGTAAAAAACTTACCCCTGATGTCTCCCCTAAACTTCCCTCCCTTAACTTTGTACATATGCCCTCTGGTGTTTGCTATTCGTGCCTTGGGAAACAGGTACTGGCTATCCACCCTATCTATGCCTCTCATAATCTTGTAGACCTCTATCAAGTCCCCTCTCATCCTTCTACGCTCCAAAGAGAAAAGTCCCAGCTCTGCTAACCTTGTTTTCCAATCCAGGCAACATCCTGAAAAGTCCCAGCTCTGCTAAGACTTGTTTTCCAATCCAGGCAACATCCTGGTAAATCTCCTCTGCACCTTCTCCATAGCTTCCACATCCTTCCTATAATGAGGTGACCAGAAATAAACACAATACTCCAAGTGTGGTCTCACCAGAGATTTGTAGGGTTGCAACATGACCTCTCTACTCTTGAACTCAATCCCCCTATTAATGAAACCTAGCATCCTATAGGCCTTCTTAACTATCCTATCAACCTATGCAGCGACCTTGAAGGATATATGGATTTGAAACCCAGGGTCCCTCTGTTCATCCACACTCTTAAGTAACCGACCATTAACCCTGTACTTAGCCTTCTAGTTTGTCCTTCCAAAATGCATCACCTCACACTTATCCGGATTGAACTCCATCTGCCACTTTTCTGCCCAACCCTGCATCCTGTCAATATCCTCTTGTAACCTTTGACAACCTACTGCTCCATCCACAACTCCTCCAAACTTCGTGTCATCCGCAAACTTACTCACCCATCCTTCTGCCTCTTCATCCAGGTCATTTATAAAAATCACAAAGAGCAGGGGTCCCAGGACAGATCCTTGCGGCACTCCACTAGTCACCAACCTCCAGGCAGAATACTTTCCTTCCACTATTACCCTCTGCTTTCTTCTTGTAAGCCAATTTTTTATCCAAACAGCCAAGGTTCCATTGATCCTATGCCTCATGACTTTCTGGATGAGTCTCCCACGGGGAACCTTGTCAAATGTCTTGCTAAAGTCCATGTAGACCACATCTACTGCCCTACCCTCGTCAATTTCTTTTGTTATCTCTTCAAAAAACTCAATTAGGCTCGTGAAGCATGACCTTCCCTTCACAAAGCCATGTTGACTATCCTTGAGTGGACTATACTTTTCCAAGTGCTTGTAGATCCCATCCTTAAGAATCCTTTCCAATAGTTTACAGACCACCGACGTAAGACTCACTGGTCTATAGTTCCCAGGATTCTCCCTATTACCTTTTTTAAACAAGGGAACTGCATTTGCCATTCTCTAATCCTCCGGCACCTCCACTGCAGCCAAAGAGGATTCAAAGATCATAGCTACTGCTCCAGTGATCTCTTCTCTCACTTCCCACAGCAACCTGGGGTATATCAGGTCCAGCCCTGGGGACTTGCCAATCTTGATGTTTCTAAGAAGATCCAGCACTTCTTCTTCGTTAATATCCACATTGTCCAGCACACATGCCTGTTCTATTTCGACCTAACCTTGATCAAGGTCCTTTTCACTTGTGAATACTGAAGCAAAGTATTCATTTAGGACCTCTTCCGCCTCCAGGCACATGTTGCCTTCTTTATCCTTTAGTGGCCCCACCTTCATTCCTGTCATCCTTCTGTTCTTCACATACGCATAGAACGCCTTGGGGTTCTCCTTAATCCTACCTGCCAAGGCTTTCTGATGCCTCCTTCGAGCTCTCCTAAATCCTTTCTTAAGCTCCTTCCTGGCTACCCTATATTTCTCATGAACCCCTCCTGCTTCTTGCTTCTTATATCTAACATATGCCTTCTTCTTCCTCTTGACGAGTTGCCTCATGTGTTTCGTCAGCCACGGTTCCCTTTTCCTACCATTTTTTCCTAGTCTCAGTGGGACAAACCTATCCTGAACCCAGCACAAGTGGCCCCTAAACTTCCTCCACATTACTTCTGTGCTCTCACCCTTCAACATCTGTTTCCAATTTACTCTCGCTAGTTCCTGCCTCATCCCTTCATAGTTAGCCCTTCCCCAGTTAAGCACTTTCCCATTTTGTCTGTTTTTATCCTTTTCCAAAGCTATGCTGAAGCTAAGGGAGTTGTGGTCACTCTCACCAAAATGTTCCCCCACCAAGAGAGCTGCCACCTGACCAGGTTCATTACCCAGAACTAGATCCAGTATGGCCTCTCCTCTCATCGGCCGGTCCACATACTGTGTCAGGAATCCTTCTTGAATACACCTGACAAATTCAGCCCCATCTATCCCCCTTGCAGTCAGGAGGTGCCAGTCAATATGAGGGAAGTTGAAATCACCCATAACTACAACCCTGTATTTCCTGCACCATTCTAAAATCTGCCTGCTTATCTGCTCCTCGGTGTCCCAGGGGCTATTTGGGGGCCTATAGACTACTCCCAGCACAGTGATTGATCCCTTCCTATTTCTGACTTCCACCCACACCGACTCAGTGGACACTCCCTCTGCAGCGTCCTCCCTTCCTATAGCCGTGATACTATCCCTGACCAGTAATGCTACTTCCCCCCCCCCCACCTCCCATCCTATTCCTTTTAAAACACTTAAACCCCAGTACCTGCATCAGCCAATCCTGCCCTTCCTCCAGCCAAGTTTCAGTAACGGCCACAACATCATAGTTCCACGTACTGAGTTCATGCTCTAAGTTCATCCCCTTCATTCCTAATACTCCTAGCATTGAAATAGATGCATTTCAACCCCTTAAACTGGCTACATTTATGTTTTGTCCCCTGCCTGTCCTTCCTCACCAACTCAGAACACAGCATCATGCCCTTGTCCTTCTACCCTCATCTCTGCACTCACATTCTGATTCCCACCCCCCTGACAAACTAGTTTAAACCCTCCCAACAGCTCTAGCAAACCTGCCTGCCAGGATATTGGTCCCTTTCCAGTTCAGGTGCAGCCCGTCCTTTTTGTACAGGTCAGACCTTCCCCAGAAGAGATCCCAATGATCCAGAAATCTGAACCCCTGCCCTCTGCACCAGCTCTTCAGCCACGCATTCATCTGCCATAACTTCCTGTTTCTACCCTCTCTGTCTCGTGGCACAGGCAGCAATCCCAAGATTACCACCCTTGAGGTCCTGCTTTTTAACTTCTTTCCTAACTCCCTATTTTCCTTCCTCAGGACCTCATGCCTCCTCCTATCTATGTCATTGGTCCCCACGTGGACCACGACATCTGGCTGCTCACCCTGGCCCCCCCCCCGAGAATTCTGAGAACTTGATCCGAGATATTGCGAACCCTGGCACCGGGGAGGCAACAGACCATCCGGGATTCTCGATCTCTCCCACAGAACCTCTTAAATGTTCCCTAACTATTGAATCCCTTACCACTACTGCTCTCCTGTTTTCCCTCCTTCCTTTCTGAGCTGAGGCACAGCTCAAATGCCATTTATACATTTGCTGGCGGTTCAACTGTTGTTGGCAGAATTTCAGGTGGTGATGAGAGGCGTACAGGAGTGAGATAGATCAGCTGGTTGAGAGGTGTCACACCAACAACCTTGCATTCAAAGTCAGTAAGACCAAAGAATTGATTGTGGACTTCAGAAAGGGTAAAACAAGGGAAAACACACCAGTCCTCATAGGTGAACGAGAAGTGGAGAGAGTGAGCAGTTTCAAGTTCCTTGGTGTAAATATCTCTGAGGGCCTAACCTGGACCCGACATAATGATGCAGCTACAAAGAAGGCACAACAGCAGCTATATTTCATTAGGAGTTTGAGGAGAATTAGTATGTCACCAAAGACACTCGCAAGTTTCTACAGATGTACCATGGAGAGTATTTTACATCACTATCTGGTATTGGGTTTGGGCTGTTACTGCACAGGATCAAAATAAAGCTGCAGAGAATTGTAAACTTAGTCAGCTCCATCATGGGTGCTCGCCTCCAATATTACCCAGGACATCTTGAAGGAGTGATGCCTCAAAAAGGGCTCCATCATTAAGGACCCCCATTATCCAGGACACGCCCTCTTCTCATTGCTACCATCAGGGAGGAGGTACAGAAGCCTGAAGACACACTCAATGATTCAGGAACAGTTTCTTCCCCTCTGCCATCCGCTTTCTGAATGCACATTGAAGCCATGAACGCTACATTTTGGTTTTGATTTTTGCACTATTTACTTTAAATATTATATATATATATTTTTACTGCTTTTCACTATTTTTACCATTATAATATATCAAATTGAACTTTTGCCACAAAGATAGCAAATTTCACGGGATACGCCAGTGATATTGTAGGTTTTTGCAAATAAAACAAAGTGGAAATGAGGTGGTTTATGTTTAACGAAACCTGTAACACATTTATTGGACTCCCAACGCCTACACACCCAAGTGTGCTGGAAGCCTTTTATATAATAACGTCATCACGTCAGACCAGCCTTCTTAAAGTGAAACACCCATTTGGTGGATGTGAATTATGTACAATTCTCCCAATTAGGTTAACCTACACAGGCCCACTAAGAATTCACTAAACCGGCATTGTGAGCCTGTTTGGAGCTCAGTCAAACTGCCCAGCTCGGGTCCTGTGCTCCATGGGAGGAGGAATCACAGGTGACTCTAGCCCATCCAGGGATTGACCCCAAAGGAAATTACAGTGTCACAGCAGCATTACAAGGGCACAGATATAAATATTAGAAAAGAAGTAGAAAGATTTTTATCCAATTTTAATTTAATGAACATTCAGCCTATTTTAAATTAAAACTAGATGTAATTATGTCACTTGCATCAGCATTCTCCTCTTGCAATGCATCTGTATGCTTCTGAATAATGCACTAGTATGATGTGTTATTAAGACAAGTTCCTTGCCAGCAGTGTAACATATGCCAATGATGGAGGAGCTGATTTGCCATATTGAATGGCACCTCCATGTATGTCAGGATGTTGTGCAAGATTTGCTTATCTGATACATATTACAGCAGTTTCATTTGCTTTGGCCATAATGTACCAGCATAGATTAACAGGTAAACTCTCTGCACAGAACATTACCAAGTAAGAATACAATTCAGGAGTCTGGTTCCAGTGCTCATCAGGTTGGAAACTCTGTCAAGGTCTAAACTACATTTGATTCCCCAATTGCACTTCAGATGAACAAAGTTCTTTTTCTGGGAAAACAACCTCATACCCCGAATTTGGAATGATCAGAATATGCCCCATTGTTAGATTGTAATAACTACTAAAATTATGTTAGAAAATATTTTCATGGTGACCTATTAGATTGTTAACACAAGAAATTCTGCAGATGCTGGAAATCCAGGGCGACGCACACAAAATGCTGGAAGAACGCAGCAGGTCAGGCAGCATCTATGAAGGGAATAAGCAGTAGAAGATCTGGGCTGAGACTCCACATAAGGACAGGAAGGGAAATGGGAATATGGCAGAAAGGCCTTCTTTCCCCCTTCTTTGGATTGTTATTTTAGTCGACAACTAGAACTAATTCACTGTCACCTTAAAACTATTTCGGATGTAAAACATACAAAATCCTGGAGGAACTCAGCAGGTTGGGCAGCATCGGTAGAGGGGAATAAACAATCAATATTTCAAGCCAAGACCCTTCCTTAGGACTGGAAAGAAACTGGAAAATAGATAGAAATGACTTCTTCACTCTTCTCTTCTAGTTCTGATGAAGAGTCTCGATTGTTATTTTTGTTGACAAATAGAAAAAAAAATCACTTTCACCTTATAACTAGTTCAGGAATTGTATTCTGACCTGCAATCAGATTTTCAGATGTTAGCTGTGGTTTGTTTGGTTACATCCACCACTCTGTGCAGGAAACTGTGGGTTTATTCCCACTCCAGAAATGTAGGCACGAATTTTCAGTCTGTTGCTTTCGTGTGGAGTGGCTGATGTGGTGCCAAGGGAGACTTTAACCCAGGGTATTGACTTCTCTCCCTAAAGGATGTGAAAGATCCTGTGCTATTTTCTTGGTGACATAATGATGGAATATCAGGTAAAGCTATCATTTCCCAGGATATGGGTCTTGATGCTGACCTCAGTGCAGAATTTGCACAATCTATCTACAATGTTGTGGTTCTCCTCTGTGATTTGGTTTCCTCCCAACAGCAAAATGGATCAAATGGAGGTTGATCAACTTGGGCAAGAAAAAATAAACTGCTGGATTACAGTGAAATAAAGAAAGCGAGTTACGAAACTTAGTCAAACTTTGATATATGGGTTATATGGAAGCACCAATTCCCTGCATGCAAAAGGTAGTGGCTGTAGTTGTGTATTTAATATTTCAGTAACATTTGAGTAATCTTATATAAATACTGTATGATTAAGCATTCTTGTTCATTAAAATAAGTCATTCCGGGTTATATGTATAAATACGTGAACTGCATACATCATTATATTGCCATGTGATATGTGTGCACCTCACTGAAAGTAAACTCAAAGTTAGACCCGCATGGGGTCAATATCCTGGCGGGGAGGTTTGCTAAGGCTGCTGGGGAGAGTTTAAACTAGAATTGCTGGGGGGTGGGAACCAAGATGAAAAGATGGAGGAAGAGGCAGTTGGCTCAAAAAATAGAGAAAGCTTGGAGACAGTGCGAGAGCGAAGATAGGCAAGTGATAGAAAAGGGACGCACTCAGTCCGATGGTTTGAGATGTGTCTATTTTAATGCGAGGGGTATTATGAACAAACTGGATGAGCTTAGAGCGTGGATCAGTACTTGCATCTATGATGTTGTGGCCATTACAGAGACTTGGAAGGCTCAGGGACAGGAATGGTTACTTCGAGGGCCGGGCTTTAAGTGTTTCAGAAAGGGCAGGGAGGGAGGCAAAAGAGGTGGGGGCATGGCACTGTTGATCAGAGATAGTGTCACGGCTGCAGAAAAGGAGGAACTTATGGAGGGATTGTCAATGGAGTCTCTGTGGGTGGAAGTTAGGAACAGGAAGGGGTCAATAACTCTACTTGGAGATTTTTATAGACCACCCAGTAGTAACAGGGACATCAAGAAGCAGATAGGGAGACAGATTCTGGAAAGGTGTATTAGTAGCAGGGTTGTCACGGTGGGAGATTTTAATTTCCCAAATATCGATTGGCATCTCCCTAGAACAAGGGGATTAGATGGGGTGGAGTTCATTAGGTGTGTTCAGGAAAGTTTCTTGACACAATGTGTAGATAAGTCTACAAGAGGAGAGGCTGTAGTTGATCTGGAAATGGGAAATAAACCTGGTCATCAGGTGTCAGATCTCTCAGTGGGAAAGCATTTTGGAGATAGTGATCACAATTCTATTTCCTTTATCATAGCATTAGAGAGGGATAGGGACAGACAAGTTAGGAAAGCGTTTAATTGGATTAAGGGGAAATATGAGGCTGTCAGGCAGGAACTTGGAAGCATAAATTGGGAACAGATGTTCTCAGGGAAACCTATGGAAGAAATGTGGCAAATGTTAAGGGGATATTTGCGTGGAGTTCTGCATACGTACATTCCAACGAGACAGGGAAAGGATGATAGGATACAGGAACCGTGGTGTGCAAAGGTTGGGGGTGTTGAGGATAGTGTGGCGGGCTGTCAGAGGTTATGGCGGGACATTCATAACATGCAAAACTGGGCTGAGAAGTGGCAAGTGGAGTGGTGGAAAAAGCCATGTTAAAAAATTAAGAAAGAGATTATGCAGAGGAATCTCAAAATCTTTCATTTTCTCTCTGCCCTATACGCCTGTGAAATATGAGGTTAGCATAGATAAGATATAAATACGAGCAAGTCTGAAGATAATGGAAATCCACACAAAATGCTGGAGGAACTCAGCAGGTCAGGCAGCATTTATGGAAAAGATTAGGTAATCAATGTTTCCAGTAGAGACCCTTCTTCTGTACTGAGAAGGAAGGGGGAAGGGAAGAGAGGCGAGCTGGAAGTGATAGTTAAAGATCAAGGGCTGGAGAAGAGGGAATCTGATAGGAGAGGAGGGTGGACCATAGGAGAAAGGGAAGGAGGAGGAGACCCAGGGGGAAGTAATAAACAGGTAAGAAGAAGTAAAAGGTCAGAGTGGGGAATAAAGGAAGGGGGGGTGTAATTTGTTTACCATAAAGAGAAATTTATATTCATGCCCTCATGTTGGAGAGTGGAATATAAGGTGTTGCTCCTCCAGCCTGAGGGTGGCTTTATGAATATAGCTTGTGTAGAAGATTATGAGACACATAGATAGAGAGCTCCCACCTTTTGTCCAAAGAACAATAGCAGAGAACAGAAGAGTGGAGGAAAATTTAGAGGCAATGTCAGAGGTAGAATTTTTACACAGAGAATGGTAAATGCCTGGAATGCATTGACGAGTGTGGTGGTTGAGGATGATGCACTAGGAACATTTAGGTAGATACATACGGTACAGTTCAGAAGTCTTTGGCACATACTCTATATATAGGGTGCCTAAGACTGTTGCACAGTACTGTATTTGTCAACCTGGAGTAGAGGGCAAGTTTGTAAATCTGGTGGGAGCAAAGGATTTTGGGAATGATGAGGGTGGAGTGCTGCAGGAGGGATGTGGGACAGCTGACAGAGAAGGAGTGCCAAGGGAGAGGGATGGTGTGGCTGCAGACACACGCAGCCCTGAGACACCAGGCAAGGTCATTTGATTCTAAACAATTGGTTTATTGATCATTACAAAATGTCTCTCTGGTGATTCCTGCTCCCTGCCCTCTCCCTTTTCCCCTTTTCCTTTTTCCAACCATGATTCAAAAGTTTAAAAGACTACTAGACAGGTATATGGAGGAATTTAAGGTGGGGGGTTATATGGAAGGCAGGATTTGAACATTGGCGCAACATTGTGGGCTGAAGGGCCTGTAATGTGCTATACTATTCTATGTTCTATGTTCTATTCCCTTCCTCCTGCCCCCTTCCCACTCTCAGTCCACAATAGAAACCCAGCAACGGTACAGTGCAATACATGAAATTATATATATATATAGTAGTAGTGGTGGCATCCGTTAGTCTCGCGAGACCATGGATCTGCGCCTGGGAAGCCTTGCTTCAGTCTGTGTTAGAGCAGCGTCTGTTGTGGCTGCAGAGGCCCACACGGGAGTGACAGTCTCGGCTGCAACGACTGCACTTGAAGGCGCTGTCCTCCAGTGTTGTCTCGGTGCTGATTTTCCAACGAGTGCACTTTTCCTCAGCAGCAAGCCTCAGCTTCTCTTCTCCTCTTATTAGACCTCTGCGTAGCTCCAGCCTCCAGTGAGAGCGATCACTTGCGATGTTCTCCCACCTCTCGACGTTCATGTTCAGTGACTTCATGTCTCTCTTGCAAACGTGGTTGAAATGAAGATGGGGCCGCCCTTGTGCTCTCTTGCCGGAGGCCAATTCCCCGTACAGCAGGTCTTTTGGAATCCTCCCATCTGACATGCGGTGTACGTGGCCCAGCCAGCGGAGATGGCATTGTTGGAGCAGAGTGAAGAGGCTGGGGTATCTGGGTGCGGGCCAGGACCTCATTGTTGGTGACTCAGTCGGTTCACGTGATGTCCAGGATGCGTCTCAGGCTGCGAAGGTGGAAGGCGTTGAGACGCCGCTCTTGTCTGTAGTAGAGGCTCCAGGTCTCGCTGCCGTAAAGCAGTGTGCTGAGGACGCAGGCCCTGTAGACTGCAACTTTGGTGTGTGTGTATATATATATATATATATATATATTCCATCCACAGTACTGAAGATGAAAAGGAAATGGAGGTTTATGGGCTACATAGGAGCCCAGGGTTAGATTGATCATGGAATAGCTTTGGAATGTGTGAGGAAGTTGATCACTCTTTCCACTTCTGATCCCTCTCTGAGGACCGAGGACTGGTGTGTATCCTGTGCCCTATCCTTTCTGAAGTTCACAATCAGTTCTCCGGTCTTAGGTCCTATGTTTCTCCGAGTGCTAGGTTTTTGCTGCGACACCACTCAACTAGCTGATATATCTCAATCCCGTACTCCTTCTTGTTGCCATCTGAAATGCTGCCAACAGTAGAAGAGGAGAAGGGGAGAATAGATTGGGAGTGGCAGTACTGATTAAAGGGAATATTGCAGAGATGGAGAGAAAGGATGTTCTGGAATAATCAAGCCCAGATTCTATCTGTTCAGAATTAAGTAAAAATAGAATTCTGATTGTACTCCTGGGACTGTTCTTTAGGTCATTAACTACTTGCAAGAAGATTAAGGAGAAATTTATCAAGGAAATTGCTGAGCTATCCAGAAGTCATACCATAGTAGTAAGGGGGCTTTCAGTTACCCAGATATAGACGGGGATAGATGTGGATTCACTGGAAATAATGCAGGAGTGACTTATCAAAGTGCTTCCAAAGATAAGAAACATTATTTATACGGATAGAATGCGGAAAGTGAATTTATTCTCCATGGAACAGAGAGCTAATCTTGATGGATATAGACAGAGTTAGACAGAGAGAAAACCTTAGGTAGAGTGGTGAAGTACCAGAGGGCACAGAATGAATCTGATTGATAAATTAACCTAAAATGATAGGAGAATTTTATTTTTAACTTAGTGGGTGTTCAGATTTGGAATCCACTGCTCAAGGGAAATTGAAGTGTATCATTGAAAAAGGATCCAGATATCCATCTGAAAGGAAGAACTTACAGGGTTCAAGATTCAAGATTCAAGGTTGTTTAATGTCATTTCCTGGACACAAGTGTAAGGAGAACAAAATAGTTGTTACTCCGGATCTGATGCAGCATATAAAAACACAAAAGATGAAGAACACAATAATAATAATAATAATAATAATAATAATAATAATAATAATAGTAGTAGTAATAATAGTAATAGTAATAATAATAATAATTATTATTATTATGACTTGTGAATATCACAATAATAATGACTATCTAATTTGAACTTATGTTAAAAAAATTATGGACTTAACAAGCTGAGTTGTCACCTTTTGTGTTGCAACTGAAGTTCAAAGTTCAAAGTAAATTTACTATCAATGCCATGAGATTCATCTTCTTGCAGGCACCCACGAAACCAAGAACACAACAGAATCCACAAAATCCCCACACAACAAAGACAAACAAACATTCAATGTGCTGCAAAAGAACAAATCATGCAAACAATTAAAGAAGTAAGCAAACAACACACAGAACATGAACCGCAGAGTTCCCAAAAGTGAGTCCACTGCCACGGAGCCAGTTCAGCGCTAAGGAGGGTGAAACTGGTTCAGAAGCCAATGGCTGCTTGTCTCAGCTGTGGAGTCCCGGAGTCCGTTCAGCACTGAGCGAGTTAGTTGGTCAAGGAACCCAATGGCTACAGGCCACCAGCCTTCAGAGCCAGAACAGGGCTGAGGCAAGCCTGCTCAGCACTGAGGTGAGTGAAGTCAGTCAAAGACCACAAGGGCTGCAGAATCAAATCAGTGCTGAGCCAGTGCAGCCCATTCCAGAGCCCAATGGTTACAGGCCACGGCTGTGAATTCAGTTCAGAACTGAGGTGAGGGCAGCCGCTCACAGAGCCCAAAGGCTTCAGGGCACAGTTGCCGAGTCAAAGTAAATTTTATTATCTTTCTTTATAGGCATCCGTTAGTCTCGCAAGACCATGGATTTGCGCGTTGGAAGGTTTCCAAGGCGCAGGCCTGGGCAAGGTTGTATGGAAGACCAGCAGTTGTCCATGCTGCAAGTCTCCCCTCTCCATGCCACCGATGCTGTCCAAGGGAAGGGCACTAGGGCCGATACAGCTTGGCACTGGTGTCGTCGCAGAGCAATGCGTGGTTAAGTGCCTTGCTCAAGGACACAACACGTTGCCTCGGCTGAGGCTCAGACTAGCGACCTTCAGATCACCAGACTGACGCCTTAACCACTTGGCCACACACCCACACCCACATTATCAGAGTACATATATGTCACTGGGTACAACTGTGAGAATCTTTTCCCTGCGGCATACTCAACAAACCTATAGAATAGTAACTAGAACAGAATCAATAAAAGATCAAGTAAAGCATAGAAGAGAACAAACTCTGCAGATACAAATATAAATAAATAGCACTCTCTCACGGTGGTGACTGAAAAGAGCATGCCATCTTGGTCAATGTCTCCCATCCACTACATAATGTACTGGGTGGGCACAGGAGTACATTCAGCCAGAGACTCATTCCTCCGAGATGCAACACAGAGCGTCATAGGAAGTCATTCCTGCCTATGGCCATCAAACTTTACAACTCCTCCCTTGGAGGGTCAGACACCCTGAGCCCATAGGCTGGTCCTGGACTTATTTCATAATTTACTGGCATAATTTACATACTACTATTTAACTATTTATGGTTCTATTACTATTTATTATTTATGGTGCAACTGTAACAAAAACCAATTTCCCCCGGGATCAATAAAGTATGGCTATGACTATGACTATAAGTAATGAGACCATGAAATAACAAGATAAGGAGCCCTTAAGGTGAGATAATTGGTTGTGGGAACTTCTCAATAGATGAGTGTAATTATCCTCTTTTGTTCAAGAGCCTGATTGCTAAGGGGTAGTAACTTCTTGAACCTGGTGTTGCAAGTTCTAAGGCTCCTGTATCTTCTGCCTGGTGGCAGCATGTCCTGGGCGGTGGGGAACCCTGACCATGGATGCTGATTTCCTCCAATAGTATTTCCTGTAGATGTGCACAACGGTTGGAGGGCTTTACCCATAATGTACTGTGTCAAATCCATGAACTTTTGTAGGATTTTCCATTCAAAGGCATTGGTGTTCATTGGAATATCACCGGTCAAGGAGGCCAATGGCTGCAGGCCACAGCTGTGGAGTCAGTTCAGTGCTGAGTCTTCTTCCATAATTCAGTAATCTAACCAAATAAATTCATACTGTATTAAGTTTTTAGGGAAGATTAGAAAACATCAACAAATATACACAGAATAGTAGCTGCATGAGTTACTATTCAGAATTACATTTATTATCATTATGTGCCATGTTGTGTGACGTGGGCAATCATGGTCTATCAATGATCATGACTGGTCTTGGAAAATTTTTCTACAGAAATGGTTTGCCATTACCTTCTTATGGGCAGTGACTTTACAAGACGGGTAACCCCAGCCATTATCAATACTCCTCATAGATTGTCTGCCTGGTCTCAGTAGTCGCATAACCAGGACCTGTGATATGAACCAGCTGCTCATACGACCATCCACCACCTGGTCTCATGGCTTCATGTGACCCTAATCAAGAGCAAAGCAGGGTCTACATCTTTCCCAAGAGTGACCTGCAGGCTAACGGAGAGAAGAAGAGCATTACGCCACCTTTGCCTCCTTTGGTAGGGACTTAACTTCACTCTGCCACACAGTTTCTCTGGTAGAGTTTTCCAATTACTCATCACTATCAGGGTGGAAAACGTACTTTTGTGATTCTCTCTAAATCTTTACAGTACCAGCAACCTGGTTGCAATTCCTGCAGCCACCTGTAAGAAGTTTGTACGTCTGCCCCTTCCGTCCCCACCCTCTGTGACATTGTGGCTTCCTCCAGACATTCCGGTTTCCCACCAGTGTCCAAAGATGTAGGGTTGGTAGGTTAGTTGGTCGTTGCAAAATGTCCCATAATTAGGCTAAAATCGTGGGTTACTGGTCGGCACAGCTCAACAGACCAGAAGGGCCTATTTAGTGCTGTATCTCAATAAATTAATAAATTAATTAATTCTTATCTCTTGTTAGGAGCATTTCATAAACATCTCTCCTTGTGTAACACTGCAACTGTGCTTGAGGTTTTCAAAAATATTAAAAGACATTTCACCATAGTTTATTGAATAGCAAGACCGCAGGAAGTAGGTTTTTATAACCTTTCTGTGATGATGAACATTCATGAAATGTAATGTTCTTGCCTTCTAAATGGAGCTTAGACAAAGGAGATGTCATTTATAATTATCTATCCAAAGGCCTTGAGATAAAAAAGTTTTCAATCATGCCATATCAAACGTACATGGAGAGTTGTTGTTTGCATCGGAGCCAGTGTTAACTGCTTCCCCACGGGATAATCTGATTAGCTCTGGGTCAAGGTCCATGTGTTCCATCTGACGCACAACTCACACATTGTGACCTGTATCTCCAGTTCCCTTGGCACTGCTTTCGCCCTTTGTTTTGTTGCTTGCAGGGTGAGATAGCTTCCCAAATATGATGAGATAATTTGAAAACAATCACATCAGCCTGACATAAAAATAAGATGACACAGGAAAAAGATATAAAGGATATTGTTCACGTGCAGTAGATAGCTTTCCGGAAAGTTCTAAAGTTTCCATTGCAAATTGCAGATGGTGCAGCCTCTGATAAAGCATTTGACCTGCACAAGGTCGTAACAAGTTCATGGAATCTTATCTACAATATTCAAGTGCTATTTTTGAAATGATTTGAGATCCTCTTGTATGAATGATTATAAGACCATAAGACATAGGAGCAGAATTAGGTCACTCAACCCGTGGAGTCTGCACGGCCATTCCAACATGGCTGATTGATTATAGCTCTTGACATCATTTTCCTATCTTTTCCCTGTAAGCTTTGATGCCCTGGCTAATCAAGAACCTATCAATCTCTGCTTTAAATATATTGAATGACCTGGCCTCCACAGCCATATGTAGCAATAAATTCCAGTCATTAACCACTCGCTGTCTAAAGAAATTTCTTCTTATCTCTCTTCTAAATGGATGTCCCTCTATTCTGAGGCTGTGCCTTCTAGTCCTAGACTCACCCATTATAGGAAACATCCTCCCTACTGTATATCCACTCTGTCTAGACATTTGACTATTCAGTAGGTTCCAATGAGATCCTCCTCATTCTTCCAAATTCCAGTGAGTACAGGCTGAGAGCCATTAAATGCTCCTCATATGTTAAACCTTTAATTTCTGGAATCATTCTCATGAATCTCCTCTAGACCCTCTACAATGCCAGTGCATCCTTTCTTAGATAAAGGGCCCAAGACTATTCACAATACTCCGTGTGGTCTGACCAGTGCCTTATAAAGCCTCAGCATCATATCCTTGCTCTTATATTCTAGTCCTGTCGAAAGAAGTGCTAGCATTGCATTTACCTTCCTTACCATTGACTCAGCCTGCAAATTAATCCTTCATGGGGACTCCCAAGTCCCTTTGCACATCTGATTTTTGAATTTTCTCCCCATTTAGAAAATAGTCTATACTTTTATTCCTTCTGCCAAAGTGCATGACCATATACTTCCCTACACTACATTCCATCTGAGGCTTCTTTGCCCATTCTCCCAATATGTCCTGCTTCCTCAACACCACCTGCCCCTCCACCTATCTTTGTATCGTCTGCAAAGTTGTCCACAAAGCTATCAATTCTGAGATCGAAATTGCTAACATATTTGAAAAACATTGTTATGAGATGCAAATACTTTCAATTCATTCTGTTGATATTTGGAGAACTGTAGGGATCATTTACATGACATTAAGCGTTGAACTGGGATACTTGTATTTGAATCCTGCTTGACAAAAGCACACGGAAACACTGATCTGGAATTTGTATGTTAAATAGAAAATGCACTGCAATGCTGCCTCAAAGCCACACATTTTACATCGTATAAATCAGTGACAATAAATCTGATTCTGATTCTACATGTGACAGTTTACTGGTGCGATGCGTTCACAGGCAAACCTTTATTAACTATTTGCTTCTTTTTGACAATCAAAGTCTATAAGAGTTCCTGTTGATCAACTTTTGCCATGAAAAACGTTGAATATATTATTTACAATATCATGCTTTGATTATAGAGTTCATGATGGTGAACTTCACGGGGGCGTGGGCATTGGAGCGATTAGGTTTCAATCCTGCCGCTGTCTGTAAGTAGTCTGTGTGTTCTCCCCGTGACTGCGTGAGTTTCCTCTGGGTGCTCCAATTTACTCGCACATTCCAAACAGATGCACAGGGTTTGATAGGTAAAGTTCTGGGCATGCTATGTTGGCACTGGAAGCATGGCGACTGCCCCCAACAGATCATTGGATTGTGTTGGTCGTTAATGGTACTTTTCAATGTTTCAATGCTTCAATGTACGTGTGAGAAATAAAGCCAATCTTTCAGGTTGTATAAAACAGATTTTCACTTAGACTAGATTTAACACCATTGAGAAATCACAATATGTAAGCAGTCTAAAATAGTATTGTCCAATAGATTTATTACAGATGCCATGTAACCAAGTTCAAATGTAATTGAAACTGATTAACACACTCAAATCAGGCATTACGTGTGGTTCAGAATATTGAAGATTGGTAATACATTCTGTAGTATAGCATTCTACACCTGAGTCTACCTATGACCTTTCCCTAGAGTCACAATTTACACACTACAGCTTGGTAATAATCAAAAGTTAGATATCAAGATATCTGGATTCTGCCTTCTTCTGTAACCTGGACAAAAATGCAGCACCTGACAGCTATTAGTGCTAGTTGATATTAGCTAATTCAGAATAAACTTGGATAAAATTATGTACTTACCTATTTAGAGTACTATGTAAATAACCTTTACTTTGAAAAATCCCAAATTTGTTGTGTATTGGTCAATTAATACTTTAAAATTTCTACCAATGCACTAAGTTTCAGTTGGAAGTGATGAAATGGGAACTTATGTGTAGCCGAAAGGGGAGACCAAAACAACGTGATTTTGGTTTTGATTGTACTTGTAAGTAAAGGAATGGTAGTTTTCTGCTTAGCAAGCTTCTACTTTTCAGAGTGATAAGGCATCTTGCTAAATATTGTAGACACCAATGTATTATTACAAATGTTTGTTACAACATTGTTGAACAAGTTAGGTCTTTATTCTTTGGAGCGTAGAAGGTTGAGGGGGGACTTGATAGAGGTATTTAAAATTATGAGGGGGATAGATAGAGCTGACATGGATAGGCTTTTTCCATTGAGAGTGGGGGAGATTCAAACAAGAGGACATGAGTTGAGAGTTAAAGGGCAAAAGTTTAGGGGTAACATGAGGGAGAACTTCTCTACTCAGGGAGTGGTAGCTGTGTGGAACGAGCTTCCAGCAGAAGTGGTTGAGGTAGGTTCAATATTGTCATTTAAAGTTAAATCGGATAGATATATGGACAGGAAAGGAATGGAGGGTTATGGGCTGAGTGCAGGTCGGTGGGACTAAGTGAGAGTAAGAGTTCGGCACAGAATAGAAGGGCCGAGATGGCCTGTTTCCTTGCTGTAATTGTTATATGTTACATGTTATTAGATCTCAGCACTTAAATTCAAATGGCATATACATTTGTATTTGTTCATAAAATAGTTGATTAAAACAATGTATTGCAATTATTCTATTGCATATACTGACTAATCATGAGAGCCTCTACAAGCAGTTCTATTACTAAGAACACATATGCTTTCTGTATGGTTTGCAGTGATTGGCTTGATTAGTTTTACTTTGCAAGCTCAGTATTCAAAGTTAAAGATCCATTTCCTTGGTTTGATATATCTTACCACAAAATCTGTTAGGTATAAGTATATACCGAAGTATTTTGCCAACACACAAGAGATTCTTCAGATGCTGGAAATCTTAAGCAGCACACACAAATTCTGTTTTGGAACTCAACAAGTCAGGCAGTATCTATGGAGGAGAATAAACTCTCAATGGTGTGAAAAGAAACCCTTCATCAGTATTGGAAAGGAAAGGGGCAGAAACCAGAATAAATAGCAGGGGGAGGAGAAGGAATGCAAGTCAGCAGCTGATAGATGAGACCAGGTGAGATGAAAATGTGTAGCTAGGGGATAAAGTCAGAAGCTGAGAGGGGTTAGGTGAAGAAGGTAAAAGGGCTGAAGAAGAATAAACTGAATAGGCGAGGACAGAAGGCCATAAAACAAAGGCAATTGTTTCACTATTACTGTCTCTTCTGAGGGATTTTTCAATGTGATTGTTTGTATGTTATAAAATATTGTAAATAACCTCCGTTCACACAAATGGGAAGTAAAGTACAAAATGTTTTTTTAAATTGAATGACCTTTTATGATTTATAATACATCATATTTCTATCCACTTGTGCATAACTCACATTCAGTACTCATAGAAACCTTTTCAAATGAAGAATTAATATTTAAATCATACACATACACAGATTACACCAGATAAGTACTATGGATTTTTCAGAGAGTAATATTTAATTCAATAGTATTTTATAACTCAAAAGAAAATTTGAATTTAGAAGCTAATGTCAATTTTTGGTACAACATTAGCTTATCTCCTGTTTTTTCTTTTCCTAAGTACATTTTAAATTAATAATTTTGTAGAGAAGTACGCAGATAAATTGCCTGCAAGAATATTGTCTGTCCATTCCTTGCTGGTTACAACCCAGAGGAACCCACATGCTGAAAACTTATGCAGGTATGAAAATTTCAGGGCAAAGCCCTGGTGGTGGTTCTTCATTCTGAGAAAGCCAAAGTTAAAAGTTCAAAGTAAATTTATTATCAAATTACATACATGTCACCATATACTTCCCTGAGACTGATTTTTTGTGGGTATTCACAGTAGATACAAATAAACACAAAAGAATCAATGAAAAGTTGCTCCAGTGGTGGGTGTGTGGAATGCACTGCCCGTGAAGGTGGAAGAGGTGGATACAATAGGGTCTTTTAAGAGACTCTTAAATAAGTACATGGAGATTAGAAAAATAGAGGGCTATATGCTAGGAAAATTCTAGGCAGTTTCTAGAGTAGGTTACACGGTCGGCACAACATTGTGGGCTGAAGGGCCTGTAATGTGCTGTAATATGCTGTAGATTTCTATGTTTCTATGTTTCTAACAAAGATGAACAAATAACCAAAGTGCAAGAGACAAAAAAACTATGCAAATACAAAAAGAGAAAATAATATTAATAAATAAGCAATAAATATTAAGAACATGAGATGTAGAGTCCTTATGAGACAGTCCACAGATTTTGGGATCAGTTCATTGTTGGGGTGAATGAAGTTATCTCACTTGATTTAAGAACCTGATGGCTGAGGGGTAGTAACTGTCCCTGAACCTGGTGATGTGGGAGTTGGGGTTACTGTACCGTCATCCTGATGACAGCAGCAAGCCGGGGTGATGGGGGTCCTTGATGATGGATGCTGCTTTCCTGCAACAGTGCTCTTTGTAAACGTGCTCAATGGTGGGAGGGCTTTACCTGTGATAGACTGGACGGTATCCAATACTTTTTGTAGGTTTTTCCATTGAAGGGCATTGGAATTCCCATTCCAGGCCATGATGCAAAAAAAGTCGGTTTACTTTTCACAGTGCATCTACAGAAGTTTGTAAAAGCTTTAGATGACATGCTGGATATATATGCAAACTTTTACAAAAGTAGAGGCACTGCTGTTCTTTCTTTGTAATTGTAATTATGTGCTGGACCCAGGACAGATCCTCTGAAATCATAATGCAGAGGAATTTAAAATTGCTGTCCCTCTCTACCTCCGATCTGCGGATGAGGACTGGCTCATGGACTTCCAGATTCCTCCTTCTATAGTCAATAATCAGCTCTTTGACTTTGCTGACATTGAGTGAAAGTTTGTTGTTCTGACACCATTCAGCCAGATTTTCAATCTCCCTCCTGTATGCTGGTTCGTCACCACCTTTGATTCAGCTCACAACAGTGGTGTTGTAGGATAATGTAATGGGTGACAGATGACACATATTGTTCATGATAGAAACTGTTCAACATGATTCACACAAACACTGTTATTGAATTGTGTTCATTTTAAAAGACGGTGTCTGACTTAATAATGTCAGTGTAAGCGGATGGTGTTTGGATTGATCATAATGGAAGCAAAGCTCTTGAAATAACTCTCACATGTTTTATTCACAAAATCTTACAGTGTCATCAGCAAACTTAAATGTGGCTTTGGAGCTGTACTTAGCCTCACAGTCGTAAGTGTAAAGCGAGTAGAGTGGGGATTAAGCACACAGTTCTGTGGTGCATCTATACTGATGGAAATTGTGGAGGAGATTTTGCTGCCAATCCAAACTGACTACGGTCTGCAAGTGAGGAAATCAAGGATTCAGTTGCACAATGAGGTATTGAGGCATACTGTAGGCCTTGGAGATTATTGATTTGTTTTGAGAGGACAATAGTGTTGAATGCAGAGCTGTAGTATTTTTTTTAAATTATTTATATGTGTGCAGTCTGCTTTCCAAAAATAACCAGATGCTACCTATCTATGAAAAGGTTCAAGCAATTGCTGGATAAATAGCAAATCTCTTCCACGGGATAGTTGGTAAGAGTGAATCGGAATTGCTCTCATTGGCTACTTTATTAGGTACACCTGTACACCTGCTTGTTAATGCAAATATCTAATCAGCCAATCACATGGCAGCAACTCAATGTCTAAAAGTATGCATTCATGGTCAAGAGGTTCAGTTGTTGTTCAGACCAATCATCAGAATGGGAAAGAAATGTGATCTAAGTGATTTTGACCATGGAATGATTGTTGGTGCCAGGTGGTGTAGTTTGAGTATCTCAGAAGCTGCTGATCTCCTGCGATTTTCATGCACAACAGTCTCTAGAGTTTATAGACAACAGTACAAGAAACAGAAAACATCCAGTGAGTGGCAGTTCTGTGGGCAAAAATGCCATGTTAAGGAGAGAGTTCAGAGGAGAATGACCAAGATTGGTTCAAACTGATAGAAAGGCAACAGCAACCCAAATAACCACGTGTTACAACAGCGGTGTGCAGAGCAGCATCTCTGAATGCGCAACAGGCTGAACCTTGAATTGGTTGGGCTACAGCAGCAAAAAATCATGAACATACACTCAGTGGCCACTTTATTAGGTACAGGAGCACCCTAGGTAAGAAATTCCTACACAACCCAGTGTTACATGACTCCCCCTGAAACTTGTAACTATGTCCCCTCCTTGGAGAGTTTCCCACTACTTGAAACATCTCAACATTTACAGTACTGTGCAAAAATCTTAAACACATGAGGATCTTATATGCTTCAATAAGCTTATGTGTCTAATTTCTACAGCCACTCATGGTAGGACAACCTTTACATCCCAGCAATTAGCCAAGTAAAATTCTTAGTTACTGCCACCAGTGCCAGTATATCTTTTCTTAAATAAAGGAGAAGATTATTTTTATTTATTTAGAGGTACTGCACTGTATCAGGCCCGTCAGGTTCAATGAGCTCACAGCACCCAATTATGCCCGTGTGACAAGCTAACCTACTAATCTAAAAATCTGAAAAAGAGATAATCTAATCTAATCTGTGCATCTTTGGAATTTGGGAGGAAATCGGAGCCTCCAGATGTAACCCATAAGGTTATGAAGAGAGTGGCAGGAATTAAAACCCAGATGGTAATTGCAGATGTTGCAAGGTCATTGTGCTAACCACTGCTCGACCACGCCACCGTACTTAGGCTGCTCTGGCTGGTAAAGCTCCTTTTTCGGGGCCTGTGACAGAGACAACGGAATCTCAAGTAAATCCTCAAGCAAACGGGAATGTTGCACAATTGAATTCTGCTAAAGTTTCACACCCATAACCCTTATATTCCCAGTACTTAGTACGAGGAACATTGTTTCCATCATTACAGTACTGGTTTGTGAGTCTTACTTTCTGAGTAATCTCCCTAAACGAGGGGTTCCAAACCTTTTTTAAACCATGGACCCTGAACATTAAGTGATGGGTCTGTGGACACTAGGTTGGAATCCCTGTCCTAAATAATGCAAGTCCCACCAGACAGTAGGTTCGATGAAGCAAGTCTAGCTTTGTCTGTCCCTTCTTTTAGAATGTAGAACATTGAATACTACAGTACAGTGCCTTCGGTTCATGATGTTGTGTAAACCTTTTAACCTACTCTAGGATCAATCTAGCCTTCCCAGATAACTCTCTTAGGTTCTATCATTCACATGCCAAAAGTAGCATAAAAAGCAGCTACTTTTCCTAATTTCCAGTCTGTGGGAAGTTTTCAGAACCTGTGGTGATCACCAATGTATCCATCAACACCACAGCCACTGTGTTCATGGCTCAGGCTGTAAGTCTCCAGAGGATTTATAAGTATTATAGAGGTAGATTTGAGATGCATATTTACTCATTTCCACTCCAATTCTCATGCAACTGATCTGTAACTGGAAATAAAGCCAATTAGTCTGTAATTTGTGCACATAAATTATGAAAATTAATTTTGAGATAATAGAAACAATTAATGACTCACAAATGGTAAATGTGCTTTATAAAGTTTAACCAAATGTTATGTTATTTTCTCCATGGGAATATTTGATTAAAAAGGTCAGTGATTATGTAATGGGAGATGTGCTTCTATTTAATATAATTGAAGCCCAATGTAATTGATTTTTAAAGGCAAACAGAGTGTAACTCAATGAAAATAACAGATTGCAAGTAATATGGATATTATTAAGTTCAGATGAAAATCGTAATATGATGAACAGAGTACTGTGTTATTAAATGTTATCTGAAACTATTGCACTGAGAATTGTGGGATCTTTGGACTTATTCACTGTGGATAAATTAAGTCTAATTTACAGAAAATGTTAAATTTGTGTCTTACATCTAATTTTTATCAATATAGAATGACACATACTGAAGTAACTATAATGTGCTATCAAAATCACATCAATCATTCTATAACGGCTATGTCATTTAAAACTTTGACAAACTTCTATAGATGCACCGTGGAAAGTATCCTGACTGTTTGGATCACAGTCTGGTATGGAAATACTAAAGCCCTTGAATGGAAAGGCCTATAAAAGGTAGTGAATATAGCCCAGTCTACCATGGGTACAGCCCTCCCTACCACTGAACACATCTACAAGTAGCACTGGCAGAAGAAAGTAGCATCCACCATCCAGGTCATGCACTCTTCTCACTGCTGCCATTGGGAAAGAGGTGCAGGGCTTTAGGTCCCACGCCACCAGGTTCGGGAACAGTTCCTTCACCCATCAAGCTCCTGAGCTAGAACGGATAACTTCACTCACCTCAACCCTGAAATATTCCACAACGTATGGACTCATTTTCAAGGACTCTACAAATGATGTTCTCAATATCATTTATTTATTTATTTGTTTGTTTGCTTGTAATTGTACATTTTGTCTTCAAATGCTATTTGTTGTTTGTCCATCTTTGAGTGTAATTTTTCATTGATTCAATTACATTTTTATATAATAAATCTCAGGGCAGTACATGGTGATATATACGTACTTTAATAATAAATTTAAGTTGAATTTTCTTTGAAATTTAAATCTTCAGTAATTATTGTTAATAAAACACAAACTTAGCAATGAGATGAATCTGTTATAAGGGTTTATAAAATGTTGGGGCTGCATATATCAGAAACAAAATGTCCATTTGTTGTCCTTGAATGTCAAACAAGTTCTCTGGAGGTCTGTGGTCTGTTCAGTCTTGTTACTGCTTAGTTTGCAGAACCTTATCCATCGACTGTGGAATTTGGAAAGACTTTTTCTAAGTTGTCCACCATGACATAAGAAAATAGTAAAAGCACTTTCATTACTTAAAAAAAAGGCTGTGAACTTCCTTACCAATACTGTCATGTTGCCAATTGGTAGTTAAAGTTCAAAGTCCAAAGTAAAGTTATTATTCAAGTATTTTCCATGTCATAGGGGAAAATATGCAAAGAAAACTGAATAGATGTGCTTTAAGTAGATTTTTCAGCCCAAAATTTCCTTATGCTTTATTACACGTGCTGTGGCCAGCCCATTAGTTCCAAATTAGTTACACATTATCATCAGCAACACAAGTATTAGCATAGAACAGAAACTTAAGTCACTGGTTGTGTTGAAGGTTTTGACAATTCATTAATGCTTTGAAATTGAGTAGTTTCTGACATATTGGAAAAGAAAAATGTACTGCGTTGGTGGGTCAAGAAATTGTTACCTCCATCTCATATAGATGTGATGCTGCTAAGTGTACCTCAAACTGCAGGATTAAAGTTTAACAGCAAGGTTCAAACATCTCTTAGGGCAATGCAATTTTCATGGCATGCCTTTGCTGTGTGAACAGATAGGAGAAGCACAGGGGTAGGTTGAAATAACTTGCTTTGAACTCTTTGAGCAAAGCACACAAAATGCTGGAGGAACTCAGCAGGTCAACAGGCAGCATCTATGGAAGTGAATAACCAGTTGATATTTTGGGGTCGAGACCCTTCATCAGGACTGGAAAGGAAGTGGGAAGATACCACTCTAAGTTTGGAGGAGTAATACCTCATATTCTATCTAGGTAGCCTCAAGCCTGATGGCATGAACATTAATTTCTCCAACTTCCCATAATTTTTCCACTCCCCCTTTCCTCTTCTTCATTTCCCCACTCCATCCTCTTACCTCTACTCCTCATCTGCCTAACACCTCCTCCTGGTGTTCCTCCTTCTTCCCTTTCTCCCATGACCCACTCACCTCACCTATCAGGTTCTTCATTCTCCAGCCCTTTGCCTTTTCTACCTATCATCTCCTAGTTTCTTACTTCATCCCCTCTCCTACCCTCCTGGCATCTTCTATCTTCTCCTCCTTCCCCTCCCCCCCACCTTCTTATTCTGGCATCTTCCCCTTTCTTTTCACGGTCCTGATGAAGAGTCTTGGCCAGAAACGTTGACTGTTTATTCATTTCCATAGATGCTTCCTGACCTGCAGAGTTCACCCAGCATTTTTTGAGTTGCTCTGGATGTTCGACATCTGCAGGATCTTTTGTGCTTTTGAGTTCTTTGAGAACTGATTTCTTCAGAACTCTATAATTTTGTTATTTTAACCTCTCTTCGAAATTGAACCTCCTAACTTGCTGTCTTTTTCCTTGTTAAGAACCATAGACAACCCAACCCATAACAAAGACAGATTCACAATCCACATCCTCATCTTTTGACCTTTTCCCATTCTTCCCATTTCCTGTGGCCTTGCCCTTCTTTACTGAAAAACCATCAAGGACAGGGAGTTCCAACCTTGGGAGCATAGGCCTCTCGGTTATTGGTAAGGGTCCAGGGGTTGTGAACCCCTGATCGAGAGTTACAGAGTCATTGAATTATACTGTATGGAAACAACCTTGTTAGGGATTATTCTGAAGTTATGAAGTTATGGATAACATAATCATGGACTAACTAGAATGAGATTCAGTCTTCAAGAAATAGATAATATGTATACACAATTTAACTTCCACCTTTGGGATATTTCTCAATCCTGTCCCATTGTAACTACATGAAGGGGATACAAAGGTTGAATGTTCCTGCTATCAGCACAATGTTAAAGTTTTATACCTGCCACTTAATACACAGATCCTCCAAGACACCAGAACCTTGCCGTAGGGTGCCTCAATGATCCAGAGAGCTATGTTGGCTAGAGTCAGGGCTTTATGCTTTGGCTCTTGGTAGGGTCAGCTATGCCAAACAGGTCAAAGGGTAGAGGCCAGACTAAGAGTGGACCACCAGTTCTCCAAGTTTGGGGGTTAAGCTCAGGACTAACAACCCTAGCTGGTAAAACAAAATTGTTATAGAAACAGCAATGAAGAATCCTTCTACATCTCAGTGTGACGGTACGGACAGATAGAGATGGAGGATATCTGTTGCTGCCCTAAATGCCTATAGGATAAGGGCAGTAACTCAATGTACTGTTCAGGGCAGATTTCTGTTTTGGCACGTAGCCTTCTGGTTAGTTAGATATTGATGGAGTCATTCCTCATCACTATAACAAAGGAGAATATTCAGCCCCATTCCCTGGCCTTCTCTCTCTAACCTTTGATGCCATGTCCAATCAAGAACTTATCAATCTCTGCCTTAAACACACCCAACAACCTGGCCTTTACAGCTGCCAGTGGTAACAAATTCCACAAATTCATCACCCTCTGGCTAAAGAACTATCTCCTCATCTCTGTTTTAAATGGATGCCTCTCTGTCCTGAGGCTGTGCCCTCTAGTCCTAAATTCCTCCACCATGGGAAACATCCTTTCCACATCTACTCTGTCTAGGCCTTTCAACATTTGAAAGGTTTCAGTGAGATTCCCCCTCAGCCTTGTAAATTCCAGCAAACACAGACCCAGAGCCATCAAACGTTCCTCGTATGATAACCCTTTCATTCCCCGAATTATCCTTGTGAATCTCCTCTGAACCCTCTCCAATGCCAGCACATCTTTTCTCAGATGAGGAGCCCAAAACTGTTCACAGTACTCAAGGTGAGGCCTCACCAGTGCCTTATAAAGCCTCAGCATCACATCCCTGCTCTTGTATTCTAGACCTAGGGTATGGAGAGAAGGCAGGTATAAGGTTCTGAGTTGGATGATCAGCCATGATCGTACTGAATGGCAGTGCAGGCTCAAAGGGCCGAATGGCCTACTCCTGCACCTATTTTCTATGTTTCTATGAAATGAATGCTAACGTTACATTTGCCGACTCTACCTGCAAGTTAACCTCTAGGGTGCCCTGCACGAGGACACCCAAGTCCCTTTGTATCTCAGTTGTTTGGATTTTCTCCCTGTTTAGAAATAGTCTGCACATTTACTTCTACTACCGAAGTGCACAGATGGAATCATGAAGAAGGCACGCCAGTGCCTCTACTACTTTAGGAGTTTGAGGAGGTCTTGTATGTGAGCAAAATTCCAGCAGCTATCTCAAGATGTTCCGTCAGAGCATTTTGACTGTTTGCATCACTGTCTGGTACAGCAGTGCCAAGGCACAGGACAAGGAAAAGCTGCAGAGAGCTGTAAGCTCAGCCGGCTCCACCATGGGCACTAGCCTCCCCGGCATTGATGACAGTTTCAAGTAGGGGTACTACCAGAAAACAGCATTCATATTAAGGACGCTCACCACCCAAGATACAGTATGCCCTCTTTTCCTTACTACCATCAGAGTGGAGCTGTAGGAGTTTGAACACCCACACTCAACATTTCAGGAACAGCTTCTGCCATCAGATTTCAGAACAATCCATGAACCTATAAATATTAAATTGTTATTCCTCGTATTTATTTTTCAAAACTTAAAGTTCAAGTTTAATTATCATTCAACCATACATGAACACAGACAAACGAAACAGTGTTGTTCCGGAGCCACGATGCAAATTACAGTTCCAACAGACATACACACCTCACTTCAGCTGTGAGTCTGTTAGGGCCATCTATTGTATCCAGTGCTCTCGGTGAGACTTAATGTAGATTGGGTGACTGCTTCGCCGAGCACCTACGCTCCGTCCGCCAGAAAAAGCGCGATCATCCAGTGGCCTCCCCCCCCCTCCCATTTTAATTCCACTTCCCATTCCCATTTCAACATGTCCATCCATGGCCTCCTTTACTGTCACAATGAGGCCATATTCAGATTGGAGAGAACAACATCTTATATTCCATCTGGGTAGCCTCCAACTGGAAAGCATGAACATTGATTTTTCAAAATTCTGGTAATGCCACACCCCCCTCCCCTTCTCTACTCCCCATCCCCTTTTTCCTCTCTCACCTTATCTCTTTGGTTGCCCATCACCTCCCTCTGGTGCTCCTCCCCCGATTTCTTTCCTCCACGGCCTTCTGTCCTCTCTTATTAGATTCCCACTTCTCCAGCCCTGTATCTCTTTTACTAATCAACTTCCCAGCTCTTTATTTCATCCCTCCCTCCCTCCTAGTTTCACCTATTACCTTGTGTTTCTTCCTCCCCTCCCTTCTAACTCTGACTCCTCGTATTTTTTCTCCAGTCCTGAGGAAGTGTCTCAGCCCAAAACCTCAACTGTACTCTTTTACCACAGATACTGCCTGGGCTGCTGAGTTCCTCCAGCATTTAGTCTGCGTTGCTTGGATCTCCAGCATCTGTAGATTTTCTCTTGGTGGTCATACACAGCACAAGGCACATATAGTAGATATAAGGTAGCAGTAAAACACAGTCATACAAGAAAGGTAGTCCAAGACTCTGAATCCATGAATGTTGCAGCACTCTGCAGTTGAACACAATACAGTTTGTCTTCTGCCGAGCAAACATTCAGGGAGCAGCACCAACTCCAGCTTGGAGACTGTGCCAAACCACCTCCAGCTCTCTGGTGAAGCGCCCAACTCTGATGTTTACACCTGGGCAACTGTAAATGGGCAACGTGGTGGCTCAAGCCCTAGTCCTTGCTAGGACTGAGACCA
Organism: Mobula birostris; assembly: GCF_030028105.1. Classification (NCBI taxonomy): domain Eukaryota; kingdom Metazoa; phylum Chordata; class Chondrichthyes; order Myliobatiformes; family Myliobatidae; genus Mobula; species Mobula birostris. Next base: position 234,863,158 of record NC_092371.1, read on the forward strand.
CACAGCTACCCCGCCATCTGCCGTTGCTGTTCACCAATAAACCAATAAACGGAACGCAGCATTCCACACCACCGAAGTCCAACCTGGTCCTGCAGTCACAAGGAAGGTGACTAGGATGATCAATTGCTGCAGACTGCACACCTTCTTTGTGTATTGAACGCCTCACTATCACAGGCAGAATCATGATCTGCACCAAGTCCAGCTCCTTCAGTTTCTCTGCTAACGAGCAACTTGCTGATGGGGTAGACCTGCAGAACTTTAAGTTCTTAATGTCCAGCAGGGGCTTGAGATAGTAAATAAATACATCTAAAACAGATAGAAGCGCCTTTGGTTGACCCTATAGAGACCTCTTTGCCCGAGTGCACTGCCCTCTTACTGGAAGGATGGAAATAACAAGCAGAAGGTTCAGGAACCTTAGGGATTAAAACCACCAAATTCGGGAACATTTATTACTGCTCAACCATCAGGCTCTTGAACCAAAGTGGATAACTTCACTCAACTTCATTGGCCCCATCATTGAAAATTTCCCACAACCAATGGACTCACTTTCAAGGGTTCTTAATTTTACTCTCTTGATATTTATTACTTAATTATTATTATTAGTAAAGGCATCCGTTAGTCTTGTGAGACCATGGATCTGCGCCTGGAAAGTCTTCACTCTCCAGGGCGCGGGCCTGGGCAAGCTTGTATGGAAGACCGGTAGTTGTCCATGCTGCAAGTCTCCCCTCTCCATGACACCTATGTTGTCCAAGGGAAGGGCATTAGGACCCATACAGCTTGGCACCAGTGTCGTCGCAGAGCAATGTGTGATTAAGTACCTTGCTCAGGGACACAACACGTTGCCTTGGCTGGGGCTCAAACTCACGACATTCAGGTCGCTAGTCCAATGCCTTACCACTTGGCCACATGCCCACATTATTATTATTATTTCTTTCTTTTGTTATTTTATTATTATTATTTCTTTCTTTAGTATTTGAACACCTTGTTGTCTTCTACACTCTAGTTGAACATGCAAATTGGGCGGTCTTTCATTTATTCTGTTATAGCTATTATAAAATAAATTTATTGTGTCTACCCAGAAGGAAATGAATCTCAGGGTTGTATATAGTGACATACATGTAGTTTGATAATCAGTTTACTTTGAACTTTGAACTTAATAATTGACCTGATTCTGTGGAGTTATAGGCTGAACAATCTGACTTAATTTCAATGGCAATAGAGTACTCTGAAAGAGTGCTTTCTGGGAAATGGAGTTACCCTGTGTGTGACTTCATTGACTCAAGATTAATATATGTCTGGAAGAGCCCAATCAAATTTCCAGAAAGTCATGGTTTGATCTGGAAATGGTCACATGGTCCAGAAATGAGCGGCTCTCAGGAAATAAATCATTCAATGCAATTGAATGCCTTCATTAAGCTTTCTTCGAACAGGAAGGTGAGCTAGAAGTTAAGTATCCTGAATGGCACTGAAGCCAGGGAAGGGTCATGGTTCCAAAAGGAGGAGGACAGTTTAAAAGACCTTGAACTGTAAGAACGTGAGCCAATTTCTATTGCAAGCTGATTTGCATCCTGTTTGCTTAGGAAATTTACAGTAGGCTCAAATGCACTTCGGAAAGTATTTTCAAACAGTAAGTTACATGCATCCTGGCTAGTTGGTTTTGTTCTGGTTTCATCACATTCAGTCAATATCAATTTCAGCTCAGGACAGTGATTTCAATAGACAATAGACAATAGGTGCAGGAGTAGGCCATTCGGCCCTTCGAGCCAGCACCGCCATTCACTGTGTTCATGACTGATCCTCCACTATCAGTATCCAGTTCCTGCCTTATCCCCATAACCTTTGATTCCGCTATCTTTAAGAGCTCTATCCATCTCTTTCTTGAAAGCATCCAGAGACTTGGCTTCCACAGCCTTCTGGGGCAGAGCATTCCATATACCTACCACTCTCTGGGTGAAAAAGTTTTTCCTCAACTCCGTTCTAAATGGCCTACCCCTAATTCTAATATTGTGGCCTCTGGTTCTGGACTCACCCATCAGCGGGAACATGCTTCCTGCCTCCAGCGTGTCCAATCTCTTAATAATCTTATATATTTCAATAAGATCCCCTCTCAGCCTTCTAAATTCCAGAGTATACAAGCCCAGTCGCTCCAATCTTTTGACATATGACAGTCCCGCCATCCCGGGAATTAACCTTGTGAACCTACGCTGCACTCCCTCAATAGCAAGAATGTCCTTCCTCAAATTTGGAGACCAAAACTGCACACAGTACTCCAGATGTGGTCTCACCAGGTCCCTGTACAGCTGCAGAAGGACCTCTTTGCTCTTATACTCAATTCCCCTTGTTATGAAGGCCAGCATGCTATTAGCTTTTTTCACTGCCTGCTGTACTTGCATGCTTGCTTTCAGTGACTGATGCACAAGAACACCTAGATCTCCAAACACACTGAATTTAATTTTTGTCTGGAAGGATCACTTGATTTATTTAGCCCATCCACTACAAGGTTCAATGTGTTGTGCATTCAGAGATGCTCTTCTACACACCACTATTCTAACGTGTGGTTATCTGAGTTACTGTCACCTTCCTGTCAGCTTGAACCAGTCTGGCTGCTCTCCTCTGACCTCTCTTAATAACAAAGCCTTTTAGCCCACAAAACAGTTGCTCGCTGGATGTTTTTTTGGCTTTCGCACCATTTTCTGTAAATCCTAGATTCTGTTACGTGCGAAAATCCCAAGAGATCAGCAGTTTCTGAGATAGTTAAACTGGCATCAACAGCCATTCCACGGTCAGCTTCACTTAGATTACATTTCTCCCCCATTCTGATGTTTGGAAAAAGATATTGATTTCCAGTGGGGCAATGGACTCTTCATGATTTCATAACAAATTATTAGTTTGTACTTGGATCCAATCAATAATACGATTGGAGAGCTTTACAGCCAATCCTGCCTTAATTCAAGTGTAAACAAAAAAGTATATGACAGCAAGTACATGATTTGACTCTTACCTATGTTTCGGCTGGGATGAACAAAAGGTAGTCAATTTATTAACTGTGTGTTGGGCGAATTCTTTTGAACATATAGAGTAGAAGACATATACGTATATACATACATATACACAGAAAGGTGCTGGTAAAGGCCAGTAACATTATGAAGGATCCCACCCACCTTGCTCATGGACTGTCTTCCCACTCCAATCAGTGAAGAGGCAACGTAGCATCCACACCAGGACCACCAGACTCAAAAACAATTACTTATCTCAAGCAGCAAGGCTGATTAACAGCTTCACCCACTAACACACCCCTCCACACACCCACCACCACTACATTATCATTTCCTGTCAGTCACCTTATGTACAGACACTCTGGTCCCTAGGGTCACTTAATGAACATACCAATCTATCGTATGTATTTTTATTTGGGCACGTGGCCAAGTGGTTAAGGCATTGGTCTAGCGACCTGAAGGTCGTGAGTTCAAGCCCCAGCCGAGGCAACGTGTTGTGTCCCTGAGCAAGGCATTTAATCACACGTTGCTCTGAGATGACACTGGTGCCAAGCTGTATGGGTCCTAATGCCCTTCCCTTGGACAATATTGGTGTCATGGAGAGGGGAGTCTTGCAGCATGGGCAACTGCTGGTCTTCCACACAACCTTGCTCAGGCCTGCGCCCTGGAGAGTGAAGACTTTCCAGGCGCAGATCCATGGTCTCACAAGACTAACGGATGCCTTTAATTTTTATTTATTGTGATTTTTTAAAATTATTGTGTTCTTTATTCGATTGTGCTCTTTTTGTGCTGCATCAGATCCAGAGTAACAATAATATTGTTCTCCTTTACACGTGTGTACTGGAAATGACATTAAAAATCTTGAATCCTTAACGAGAGATAGACTGCGGCAGTGGAATATTAGGTGGCATTGTCTGACTCACATTTCTGACTTTTGCAGACTGCTTATTAGTTCCAAACACTCTGTTGAAATGTGAACATTTTATTCTAATTCCTGACCCCTAATTGGAATTGTAATGCAAAAGGTGCAAAATATGCGCTACGCATGCTACATGCAAATCTAGTTAAACTGGGTTTTGAGTTGCATAGCCAATGATTGTTAATGGGAAACACTGGCAGCCACTTTGGAAAGATAAATTCTGAGTAGGTTTAAAGATTCTTGTAGCACGAAAATGAGAAGTCGAATGATTTTCTGCCATGGGCATACTAGCAATCACAACTGGAGACTTGATTCAAGATTCAAGATAGTTTAATATGATTTTCTGTACACAAGTGTAAGAAGAACAAACTAATTCACAAACATGAGAAGATTTGCAGATGCTGGGAATCCAAAGTAACACACACAAAATGCTGGAGGAACTTAACAAGCCAGGCAGCATCTAGGAAATGAATAAACAGTAGACGTTTCTGGCCAAGACCTTTCATCAGGACTGGAAAGGAAGAGAAGTCAGGATAAGAAAGGGAGGAAGAAGTACATGGTAGATGATAGGTGAAAAAAGGAAAGGGAGGTGGGAAGGAAGTAAAGAGCTGGGAGGCTAATTGGCAATCAAGATAAATGGCTGGAGAAGGAGGAATCTAATAGGAGAGGGCAAAAGATCATGGAAGAAAGGGAATGGGAAGGAGCACAGGAGGGAGGTGATGGGCAGGTAAGGAGATAAGGTGAGAGAGGGAAACAGAAAAGGGGAATAGTGAAGTGGGGGGGCACAATTACAGGAAGTTTGAGAAATGGATGTTCATAATTGTTAATTATGAGCAAAATAGATAGTTAGATAGACATACTCTATTGATCTTGAGGGAAATTGGGTTTCATTACAGTTGCACCAACCAAGAATAGAGTATAAATATAGTAATATACGTAAATAATTGTTAATTGATGCCTGGAGTTCATTAGCAAAAATCAGATGAGAGTTAGTCTCAATATTTTTGCAGTTTTAAACTTGGTTCTGCAAGTATCTCTATTTTGCACTAAAATTCCTCTGGATAACATTCCGTAAAGTAAGTGCATGCCTTGTATGCTGTTTCCTTTAAAAGGACACCGGGAAAGATTAGGCTGAAATTATTTAAATGTACAGCTTTGTCTTCTTCAGAGTACATCCATTCACAGGAAATATTTTCATCATACTTTGGGGAGGAAACATTGGGTTTATGACACAAGAAAGTGATATGAGGGGCTATGTGTTAAGCTGTACAATGTTTTTTCACCTTTGAATTTTGGGCTCATATCCCAAGGGGCATAGCTGGGGGAGAATAAATTGTCACTGTCAGATGCTCTCGGACAGTAGGTGAAATAATTTGGCTCAAAATCAAAAAGATGTTTGCAGCTTACACAAATAATTTGCAATTTGTATTTTAAGTCAACAAGCTGTAACAGACTTGCATGTTAATGTTGCCAAAACTTTTGCAAACTTGTTAGTTCAGAATATGAGCAGACTCCGGCATTTACGCAGACTGGAGTCTCCCGTTCCCTTTTGGCTCCCCAGCTGGCCATCTACATGGTTCTGATGTACATCTTTTTCACCACAACTCACAACAGGATATCCAGCTATTCAAAGTTGGTGTCACAGGTGGTCAGCAGTCCAGCTGCAATGAATTTCCTGCCGGAGGTTACACAAGACAAAGAAAAAAATCTCTGTTCCCTTCCTGTTTAAGTTCATTTAAACAATGAAGCCAGTAGTGCAGAGAAGTTTTGTGTACTTCTGCAGCACATACCAGTACGTATTTTATTTGTTCATATTGGCCCTTTGAACCCTAATGTGAAATGTTGAACACAACATCATGGTGTACATAGATCAATGAACACGTCATGTGGATTTAAGTGTCTCTTAAATAGAACTTATACTGACAGCTCAATTTTATAACAGATTTATTCCGATAGTCTTCAACTTTCTGTAGAAGACATTGGCTTGTGCAGGAAGTAGAAAAGAATTTGAATAGGGAAAGGTGGAATAGGTTAGGACATTATTCCCTGGAGCACAGAGGATGAGAGGAAATTTCTCAGAGGTGTACAAAATTAGGAGCTGTATAGATAGGACAAATCCAAGCAGACTTTCCCATTGAGGTTGGGTGGGACTACGATTAGACGTCATAGGTTAATGTGTGCAGATGAGAACTAGAAGTCATAGGGAGGGGCAGGACTGGCAGCTTAATATTCCAGGGTTCCGATGTTTCAGATGTGATAGAGGCAAAGGAATGAAAGGTGGAGCGGCGGGGGAGGGGTACCATTCCTTGTCAGGGAAAATGTTACAGCAGTGCTCAGGCAGGACAGATTAGAGGGCTTGTCTACTGAGTCCTTATGGGTGGAGCTGAGAAACAGGAGAGGTATGGCCACATTAGTGGGGTTGTATTATAGTCCACCCAATAGTCAGCGAAAATTGGAGGAGCAAATCTGCAGAGAGATAGCAGGCAACTGCAGGAAACATAAAGTTGTGGTGAGGGGATTTTAATTTTCCGTATATTGATTGGGACTCCCATACTGTTAGGGGTCTAGATGGTTTAGAGTTTGTAAAATGTGTTCAGGAAAGTTTTCTAAATCAATATGTAGAGGTACCAACTAGAGGGGATGCAATATTGGATCTCCTGTTAGGAAACAAGTTAGGACAAATGACGGAAGTGTGTGTAGGGGAGTACTTTGGTTCCAGTGATCATAACACCATTAGTTTCAACTTGATCATGGACGAGGATAGATCTGGTCCTAGGGTTGAGGTTCTGAACTGGAAGAAGGCCAAATTTGAAGAAATGAGAAAGGATCTAAAAAGTATGGATTGGGACAAGTTTTTCTCTGGCAAGGTTGTGATCGGTAAGTGGGAGGCCTTCAAAGGAGAAATTTTGAGAGTGCAGAGCTTGTATGTTCCTGTCAGGATTAAAGGCAAAGTGAATAGGAAAAAGGAACCTTGGTTCTCAAGGGATATTGCAACTCTGATAAAGAAGAAGAGAGAGTTGTATGACACGTATAGGAAACAGGGAGTAAATAAGGTGCTTGAGGAGTATAAAAAGTGCAAGAAAATACTTAAGAAGGAAATCAGGAGGGCTAAAAGAAGACATGAGGTTGCCTTGGCAGTCAAAGTGAAGGATAATCGAAAGAGCTTTTACAAATATATTAAGAGTAAAAGGATTGTAAGGGAAAAAATTGGTCCTCTTCAAGATCAGAGTGGTCGGCTATGTGCGGAACCAAAAGAAATGGGGGAGATCTTAAAAGGGTTTTTTGTGTCTGTATTTACTAAGGAAACTGGCACGAAGTCTATGGAATTAAGGGAAACAAGTAGTGAGATCATGGAAACTGTACAGATTGAAAAGGAGGAGGTGCTTGCTATCTTGAGGCAAATTAAAGTGGATAAATTCCCAGGACCTGACAGGGTATTCCCTCAGACCTTGAAGGAGACTAGTGTTGAAATTGCAGGGGCCCTGGCAGATATATTTAAAATGTCGGTGTCTAGGGGTGAGGTGCCGGAATATTGGAGAGTGGCTCATGTTGTTCCATTGTTTAAAAAAGGATCGAAAAGTAATCCAGGAAATTATAGGCCGGTAAGTTTGATGTCAGTAGTGGGTAAGTTATTGGAGGGAGTACTAAGAGACAGAATCTACAAGCATTTGGATAGACAGGGACTTATTAGGGAGAGTCAACATGGCTTTGTGCGTGGTAGGTCATGTTTGACAAATCTGTTGGAGTTTTTCGAGGAGGTTACCAGGAAAGTGGTTGAAGGGAAGGCAGTGGATATTGTCTACATGGACTTCAGTAAGGCCTTTGACAAGGTCCTGCATGGGAGGTTAGTTAGGAAAATTCAGTCACTAGGTATACATGGAGAGGTGATAACTGCATTAGACATTGGCACAATGGAAGAAGCCAAAGAGTGGTAGTAGAGAATTGCTTCTCAGAGTGGAGGCCTGTGACTAGTGGTGTGCCACAGGGATCAGTGCTGAGTCCATTGTTATTGGATGATAATGTGGTAAATTGGATCAGCAAATTTGCTGATGATACAAAGATTGGAGGTGTAGTGGACAGTGAGGAAGGTTTTCAAAGCCTGCAGAAGGACTTGGACCAGCTGGAAAAATGGGCTGAAAAATGGCAGATGGTGTTTAATACAGACAAGTGTGAGGTATTGCACTTTGGAAGGACAAACCGAGGTAGAACATACAGGGTAAACGGTAAGGCACTGAGGAGTGCAATAGGACAGAGGGATCTGGGAATACAGATATAAAATTCCCTAAAAGTGGCATCACAGGTAGATAGGGTCGTAAAGAGAGCTTTTGGTACATTGGCCTTTATTAATCAAAGTATTGAGTATAAGAGCAGGGATGTTATGATGAGGTTGTATAAGGCACTGGTGAGGCCGAATCTCGAGTATTGTGTTCAGTTTTGGTCACCAAATTACAGGAAGGATATTAATAAGGTTGAAAGAGTGCAGAGTAGGTTTACAAGGATGTTGCCGGGACTTGAGAAACTCAGTTACAGAGAAAGGTTGAATAGGTTAGGACTTTATTCCCTGGAGCGTAGAAGAATGAGGGGAGTTTTGATAGAGGTATATAAAATTATGATGGGTATAGATAGAGTGAATGCAAGCAGGCTTTTTCCACTGAGGCAAGGGGAGAAAAAAAACAGAGGACATGGGTTAAGGGTGGGGGGGGGGAATATGGAATGAGCTGCTAGATGAGGTGGTAAATGCGGGTTCTTTTTTAACATTTAAGAATAAATTGGACAAATACATGGATGGGAGGTGTATGGAGGGATATGGTCCATGTGCAGGTCAGTGGGGCTAGGCTGAAAATGGTGCAGCACAGCCAAGAAGGGCCAAAAGGCCTGTTTCTGTGCTGTAGTTTCTATGGTTTCTATGGTTTCTATGGAGTGGTGGAGAATTCTTATGCAAAAATTAAATTGAAGACCTCAGAGCAAGATTGCAGTACCAGAGGGATTTTGGAGACTTCTGTGTACTTTCTTAATGGAAACATGGCTATCCCTCACCATTTTGGAAGCTGCAGTGCAGCTCAGTGGCTTCATAATTCACCACAAAGTCAGGACAGCTAGCTATTCTTAAGGCAGAGGAGGTGGACTATGCTTTATAATTAATTCATCATGGTGCGCAGATGTAGCGGTTCTGTCTTAGTCCTATGGTCAAATGTCGTCCTTTTTACATGCCGAGGGATTTTTCCACCATTATCCTGGATAGCATCAGGCAGACACTGGAGAAGCTAGGCTCTGTAATCAACAGGTACAAAACAATAAACCCTGATGCCTTCCCTGTCGTTGTGGGGAACTTCAACCAGGCTAGCTTGGAGAAGTCTCCAAGAAACAACCACCAACATTCCACTGTGAAATAAGAGGAGCCAAACATTCCTGACCACTGTTACACCGCTATTAAGAATGCATGACATTCTATGCCCAGACTTTGCAAAGTCCGATCACTTGACTGTACTTCTACTCCCAGTGTATAGGCAGAGACTAAAGACCCCAGCACAGCATAGAGGACCAAGAAGGCATGGTCAAGAAAGGCGAGGCCGTGCTTACAGGACTGCTTCGATTTGGCTGACTGGACAGTATTCAGGGATTCATCTCTGAGTCTGAATGAATGTGCCATGGTTGTCACTGACTTTATTCAAACCTGTGTAAATAAGTGTGTGCCGACAAGAGCATACTGGACATATCCAAATCAAAAGCCATGGATGAACCAGGAGATCCGTAGTCTGCTGAGGGTTAGATCTGTGGCGGTCAAGACCAGTGATCCAGAAATATACAAGAAGTTCAGGTAGGACCCATGGAGGATCTTATTAGGAAACCTTGTATTAGTAGCATGGGGCTTTTCGGGCAGAGGTTGTTAGTTTCTTGATTCATCAGGGTGTCAAAGGTTACCAGAGAAGACAGGAGAATGGGGTTGACAGGGATAATGGTATAGCAGAGCAAAATCGATGGGCCGAATGGCCTAATTCTGCTGCTGTGTCTTGTGATCTTTTCCTGAGGTTTTTGAGGGGTTGGCCAGCAAGTTCTAAAATTATGACACATTTCAAAGGAGAGTTTACAATGTGGAGTGCTGAACCAAGGAGTGACAGTCAAGGCAAAGAGGACACTGAAGAATATGCAGATTTATTTCTGAGTGCACCATCCTGACCGTGCCCTCTTCTCACTACTAGCATCGGACAGGAGGTATAGAAGTCTAAGGTACCACACGAGCATGTTCAGCAACATCAACTACACTTCAGCCATCAGGCTGCTGAACTGACATGGGTAACTTCACTAACCTCAACTCTGAACTGATTCTACGACCTGCGGACTCGCTTTTAAGTCAGTCTCACTTACAACTCAGGCTCTTTGGATTATTTTTATTTGCACAGTTTGTCTTCTTTTGCACGTTGGTTGTCTGTCAATCTTTGTAGGTTTATGTATAGTTTTTCATAAAATTATATTGTATTTCTTTTTTGCTGTAAAGGCCTACACAAGAAAACAAATTTCAAGGTAGTACACGGTAACATATACTTACTCTGATCATAAATTTATTTTGAACTTTGAACAGAACAGGTGGTGGAAAGTGGAACCAGGAAGGAAATATTATTCCTTGGAGAAGTGAGGTGTTTGGCTGGTGATGGTGCGATTTTAGGACAGGGGTGGGGAGAGGGGGTGGAGATAGGGAAATGATAAGCCCATGATGTTGATGTAATCAGCTGTAATAAAGAGTGGTATAAATGCGATCTATCATTCTGGTGAAAAATCTGACCCGGTGCACTGATGGCCACAATGAGTTTACATTAAGTTGACACTTTGCATTAACTTGGCAACAGATTTGGTTTAGGAGGGTTGGCTCACGCTAGAGGGGGTAAGAGAATTACAGACTGCTGGTTCTGCTGCCCAGTCCCTGATGCCAACATCTGTAACTGGCAAAGAGACCCTGACTGGTACGTTCAAGCAATCTTCTCCCAGCAAAATAGACTACTTGGCCACTTAGAGGTTCACCTTGAAATGGCATCATCTATGGCTTGGACCATGAATTTTATTGATATCGGTTACACCATCACAAACAATTTTTTGGGAAACAAATTTCTCCCAATTAAGGAATAAAATTAATTCAAGAAAAGGATATTTGAATCCAAAGAAGATAGTTACTAAAATGGTAGAGCATTGGCTGATGGGTAGGAGGCAGCGAGTGGGAATAGAAGGATCCTTTTCTGGTTGGCTGCCAGTCAGTAGTGGTGTTCTGCAGGAGTGGGTGTTGGGATGGCTTCTTTTTACATCGTATATAAATGATTTAAGTGATGAAGTAGATGGCTTTGTTAGCAAGTCTGTAGATGATTCGAAGATTGGTGGAGGGGGCAGGTAGTGGTAAGGAAACAGGTAGGACACAGAAGAACTTAAGACAGATTAGGAGAATCGGCAAGAAAGTGACAAATGAAATATAATGTTGGAAAATGCATGGTCATGCACTTTGGTAGTAGAAATAAATGTGCGGACTATTTTCTAAACGGGAAGAAAATCCGAAAACCTGAGACGCAAAGGGACTTGGGAGTCCTTGTTCAAAACACCCTAAAGGTTAACTTTCAGGTTGAGTCAGTGGTGAGGAAAGCAAATGCCATGTTAACATTCATTTCAAGAGGGTTAGAATACAAGAGGAAGGATGTGATGCTGAGGTTTTATAAGGCACTGGTGAGGCCTCACGTTGAGTACTGTGAACAGTTTTGGGCTTCTCGTCTTAGAAAAGATGTGCTGGCATTGGAGAAAGTCCAAAGGAGGTTCACAAGGATGATTTCAGGAATGAAAGGGTTATCATACGAGGAACGTTTGATGGCTCTGGGTCTGTACTCCCTGGAATTCAGAAGAATGAGGGGGGATCTCATTGAAACCTTTTGAATTTTGAGAGGCCTGAACAGAGTAGATGTGGAAAGGATGTTTCCCATGGTGGGAGAGTTTAGGACAAGAGGGCACAGCCTCAGGATAGAGGGGTGTCCTTTCAAAACATAGATGCAAAAAAATTTCTTTAGCCAAAGGGTGGTGAAAATGTAGAATCTGTTGCCACGTACAGCTGTGGAGGCCAGGTCATTGGGTGTATTTAAGGCAGAGATTGATAGGTTCTTGATTGGACATGGCATCAAAGGTTATGAGGAGAAGGCTGGGAAACGGAGTTGAGCAGGAGAAAAAAAAGAACCAGCCATGATTGAATGGTGGAGCACTGGATGGGCAAAATGGCCTAATTCTGCTCCTATTTCTTATAATCAGAGTCATAGAAAAGTACAGTACAGAAAAGGCCACTTGGCCCATCTAGTCCATGCAAGACCATTTGAACTGCCTACTCCCGTTGAGCTGCACCCGGTCCATAGTCCTCCATATTGTTGCCATCCATGTACCTGTCCAAATTTCTCTTAAATGTTAAAATCGAACTCACATACGTTCGGACACAATACCTTGCAATTTAGAGCTACTGTTCAGATATTAATTTCTAGGAGAATTGTGTTCTCACTGACAACATCACCGTCCAGGTAAACTGCTTGGATTGTCACCTTGTGGAAGATAGAATTACCTGCTCAGATTATCACCGACTTGAAGATTAATTTAAATAGCTTGTGGTGACATAAGAGCATAAGAAATAGGAACAGGAGTAGGCCATCTGGCCCATGGCCCATGGAACCCTCTCTGCCATTCAATAAGATCATGGCTGATCTGGCCATGGACCCATCTCCACCTACCTACCTTTCCCCCATAACCCTTAATTCCCCTATTAAGCAACCTTGTCTTAAATATATTTACTGAGGAAGCCTCCGCTGCTTCATTGGACAGAGAATTCCACAGATTCGCTACTCTCTGGGAAAAGCAGTTCCTCCTCATCTCCATCCTAAATCTACTCCCCCAAATCTTGAGTATGATGACATACTCCTTCACAGCCTACGCTGTTTCTCTGCTGTCAATTCCCCCTAATGCAAATCTAAAGATCAAAACTGTTACAGTCAGTGTAAAATGTCATATATGCAGGTCTCAACAATGACAATTAGCTAAGCCCAGAACCAACTACTACAGAAGGTAGCACTTCACAATTCAATTAATAAATCTACAATACAAGTCTTCCTGTCAGTGCAAACATATTTTGTTTTAGAGTCAACACAAGATATGCACTCAGCGATCACTTTATTAGGTACACTTGTACACTTGCATTTTAATGCAAATATCTAATCAGCCAATCATGTGGCAGCAACTCAATGCATAAAGGCATGCAGACGTGGTCAAGAGGTTGAGTTGTGGTTCAGACCATTCATCGGAATGGGGAAAAAATGTGACCTAAGTGACTGACCATGCAATGAATGTTGCCACTAGACGGTGGTTTGAGTATCTCAGAAATTACTGAACCCCTGGGATGTTCACACACAACAGTCTCTGGAGTTTACAGAGAATGGTGCAAAAAACAAAAAAATAAAAGATCCAGTGAGTGGTGGTTCTGTGGGCAAGAAAGTTTTATTAATAAGAGAGGTTGGAGGAGAATGGCAGGATTGGTTCAAATTGACAGGAAGGTGACAGTGACTTAAATATCCACTCGTTAAAATGGTGGTGTACAGAAGCACATATCTGAATGCACAAAACATCAAACCTTGAAGTGGATGGACTACAGCAGCAAAAGACCACTCCGGGTTCCACTCCTACGCCTAATAAAGTGGCCACTGAGTGTACCGTCAGCATTGTTTTCATTAATATTACTAAAATTACACAAAAGAGGAATTATGTCATTTGTTTGTGGGTTAAGATCATAATTAACTTCATAGAGTAAGATGATTCAAAAATAGAATGTTACTAATTATAGTTACTTAGCATGGCCTTTCAGTCAAAAAGTGATAACATTATATAGCAAACATAAGGAAATCTGCAGATGCTGGGATTTCAAGCAACACACATAAAAATTGCTAGTGAATGCAGCAGGCCAGGCAGCATCTATAGGAAGAGGTACAGTCGATGTTTTGGGCTGAGACCCTTCGTTAGTCCTGAGGAAGGGTCTTGGCCCGAAACGTCGACTGTACCTCTTCCTATAGGTGCTGCCTGGCCTGCTGCGTTCACCAACAATTTTTATGTGTGTTACATTATATACCAAATTGATACTGTTTTAGTAGACATACCAGTCAACCTCCTACATGTTCTGATTTATTAAGTGAAGTAACTGGGATCCAAGGATGATTACGTAGTGTGGAAACATATGGATTATCATGAATTTTTGCTGCCTATCAAAAAGTGTGTTGTAAATATTCTCCCTTAATAAAATCAATTAAGTATACACTTTGCTTGAGAGCCACTTTCATAAATCAGAATGAGAATCAGGTTTAAAATCACTGGCATATGTTGTGAAATTTGTTGTTATACAGCAGCAGTACATTGCAATACATAAATATAAAGACTTAAATTACTGTAAATATATATATCACCTCAATAGCCTCTGACAACCAAGTCCAGATCCTGGCCTTAACATGTCGCTTAGTTACTAAGCCTGGCGGAACCATTTCTACTGACAGAGGGGGCAAAGGAGGGTTACTGACGCTTTAAAACCATTTCTTTCAGCTGGACGGGGCTCGTCTGCCGTGGTTGGCAGCTCATCTAGGAGAAGGAAAACTGGTCCCAATCCTCCACTGTTTTGCGGCTGTACCGACTCATGGGGAAGACTTTGGGAGTAACCTCTGATGGAAAAAATCCAAAGCTTGAGTCCTGAAGTCAGCCCTACATTGAGTTCAATGCTGACTGGCAACTCCTGTGATGCTGCTGGTGCCAGACTGTATCTGTGTCTGCGGGTAGTGAGGTAATGTTCATGGGTTCAATGTCCATTCAGAAATCTGATGGCAAAGGTGAAGATGCTGCTCTCGAATCATTGAGTGAACGCCTTCAAGCTCCTGTACCCCTCCCTGATGGTACCGATGAGAAGTGGGTATGTCCTGTGTGATGGGGGTCCTTGATTTTGCAAGTACTAGAATTTTAGACCCAATAAAAACAGATTTATTTCAATCTCCTCTACAATGTAGAGCACTGTATACAATACACTGGATTGGAAGATGAACAAGGAACTGATCTTTTCACATCGAAGGACTGTTTAGGACCCTGGATGGTGAAAAGAGGTAAAAGGGCAGGCATTGTATTTCCCACATTTTTATAGTAAAGTACCATTTGAAGGGGACTGTTTGATGGAAGTAGAAGAGCCAGCCAGGAAGCTGCATAGGGAACAGTACCTTAATATGCTATATGCAAAGAACTTCATGATAATAATCATAATAACTTCTATTGTATCTCTTTATTTTCCTGTAAATGTCTGCAAAAATGAATCTCCAGGTAATATATGGTAACACATAAAATTCAGCGTATATCTATTATGAAAGTACATACTTCATATTTCATCATATATTATGCTGAGATTCATTTTCTTGTGGGCATTCACAGTAGATATAATAAAACAGTAGAATCCATGAAAAATTGTACACAAACAAAGATGGATGAACAATCAATGAGAATAAGGCAAAATGCAGTTACAATAAATAAATAGAATGGATAGTTAGATGGATAGATAAATAAATAAATATTGAGAACATGAGTTGTAGAGTGCTTGAGAGTGAGTCAACAGGCATATGCATACTTTGATAAAGAATTTTACTTTTCCTTTGACTTTGAGACTGGTTACAATATTTTTCTTATAATTAGCTCCTAGAATGTGATTTAAATATCCAATACATCTCTGATTTAGTTATCCTGTACAACATTTAATTATACACATATATAAACAATTCCACATTAGCAATAAAAATGCAGGAGATGTTCAACAGCTAAGGCAGCCTCTCTGAAGAATGAAACAAATGTAATGTTTCAGGGCAATGATCCCTCATCAGAATTGGAAAACTGGTACAATAAGACCTTAACATCATGACCATAAGATATAGGAGAAAGTTTAGGCTACTTGGCCCATCTGCTCTGCTCTTTCGTCATGGGTGATCTGATTTTCTCAGCCCCAATCTCCTGCCTTCCACCCTGCATCCCTTTATGCTCTGACCAATCAACGAGCTATCAACCTCTTTATACATAGTTTTGGCCTCCACAGCTGCCTGTGGCAAAGAATTCCACAGATTCACCACTCTCTGACTAAAGAAATTCATCGTCATCTCTGTTCTGAAACTATGTCTCTCTATTCTGAGGCTGTGTCCTCTAGTCTTAGACTCTCCCACCACAGGAAACATCCTCTCCACATTCACTCCATCAAGGCCTTTAATCATTCAATAGGTTTCAATGAGGTCATCCCTCATTCTTGTGAATACAGGCCCAGAGCCATCAAACGTTCTGCATATGACAAGCCATTCAAA
Organism: Mobula birostris; assembly: GCF_030028105.1. Taxonomy (NCBI): domain Eukaryota; kingdom Metazoa; phylum Chordata; class Chondrichthyes; order Myliobatiformes; family Myliobatidae; genus Mobula; species Mobula birostris. The sequence continues at coordinate 234,879,441 of NC_092371.1, forward strand.
CCTGGAATCATTTTCGTGAACCTCCTTTGAACCCCTCCTTAGTTTCAGCACATCCTTTCAAAGATAAGGGGCTTTATAAAGTCTCAACATTACATCCTTGCTTTTATATTCTAGACCTGTTGAAATGAATGCTAAGATTTCATTTGCCTTCCTCACCACGGACTCAACCTGCAAATTAACCTTTAGGGAATCCTGCAGAAGGACTCCCAAGTGTCTTGCAACTCAGTTTTTTTCCATTTAGAAAATTGTTAACCCTTTATTTCTTCTCCCGAAGTGCATGACCATACATTTCCCATCACTGTATTTAATCTGCCAATTCTTTGCCCATTCTCCTAATCTGTCTAAATTCTTCTTTAGCCTCTCTAGTTCCTCAAAACTACTTGCCCTTCCACCTATCTTCAGAATCAGAATCAGGCTTATTATCACCGGAATGTGACGTGAAATTTGTTAACTTAGCAACAGTTCAATGCAATACATAATATAGAAGAGAAAAAAATAATAAATAAAATCAAAATAATATTAATAAATACATAAGTAAATCAATTACAGTATATGTATATTCAGTAGACTAAAAACATGCAAAAAATATAAGCACTGTATATTAAAAAAAGGGAGGTAGTGCCCAAGGGTTCAATGTTCATTTAGGAATCGGATGGCAGAGGGGAAAAAGATGTTCCTGAATTGCTGAGTGTGTACCATCAAGCTTCTGCACCTCCTACCTGATGGTAACAGTGAGAAAAGGGCATCCCCTGTGTGCTGGAGATCCTTAATAATGGACGCTGCCTTTCTGAGAAACCGCTCCCTGAAGATGTTCTGGGTACTTTGTAGGTTGCTACCCAAGATGGAAATGATTAAATTTAAAACCCTCTGCAGCTTCTTTTGGTCCTGTGCAGTAGCACCTCGCCCCCCCATACCCCCATACCAGACAGTGATGCAGCCTGTTTGAATGCTCTCCACAGTACATCTATAGAAGTTTTTGAGTGTATTTGTTGACGTGCCATATCTCTTCAAAACACTAATAAAGTATAGCCGCTGTCTTGCCTTCTTTATAACCACATCGATATGTTGGAACCAGATTAGATCCTCAGAGATCTTGACACCGAGGAACTTGAAACTGCTCACTCTCTCCACTTTTGATCCCTCTATGAGGATTGGTATGTGTTCCTTTGTCTTACCCTTCCTGAAGTCCACAATCAGCTCTTTTGTCTTACTGATGTTGAGTGCCAGGTTGTTGCTGTGGCACCACTCCACTAGCTGGCATAACTCACTCCTGTACGCCCTCTCGTCACCACCTGAGATTCTACCAACAATGGTTGTATTGTCAGCAAATTTATAGATGGTATTTGAGCTATGCCTAGCCACACAGTCACGTGTATATACAGAGTAGAACAGTGGGCTAAGCACATACCCCTGAGGTGTGCCAGTGTTGATCATCAGTGAGGAGGATATGTTATCACCAATCCGCACAGATTGTGGTCTTCCGGTTAGGAAGTCATGGATCCAATTGCAGAGGGAAGTACAGAGGCCCGGGTTCTGCAACTTCTCAAACATATTGCCTGCAAGCTTTGCAACAAATTTACCAATTCAATCATCCAAATTATTGACATATGACATAAAATGTATCGGTCCCAAGAAAAATCCCTGTGGAACACTACTAGAAAAGGCTCCCTTTATTCCCACTCTTTGCTTCCTGCCAATCATGCTCTTTCCTGTAATACCATGGGCTCATAGGTTGTTCCGCAGCCTCATGTGTGGCACCTTGTCAAAGCCCTTCTGAAAATCCAGGTACACTAGCTTCTCCTTAGTCTATCCTGCTTGTTATTTAGAAACATACAAACATAGAAAAACTACAGCACAATACAGGCACTTTGGCCCACAAAGCTGTGCCGAACATGTCCTTACCTGAGAAATTACCTAGGGTTACCCCATAGCCCTCTATTTTTCTGAGCTCTATATACCTGTCCAGGACTCTCTTAAAAGACGCTATCGTATCTGCCTCCACCACCGTCACTGGCAGCCTATTCCATGCACTCACTACTCTCTGTGTAAAAAACGTACCCCTGACATCTCCTCTGTACCTACTTCCAAGCACTTTAAAACTGTGCCATCTCATGCTAGCTGTTTCAGCACTGGGTAAAAGCCTCTGACTATCCACACGATCAATGCCTCTCATCATCTTGTACACCTCTATCAGGTCACCTCTCATCCTCCGTCACTCCAAGGAGAAAAGACTGAGTCAGCAAAATTACTAACCCATCCCTTCATTTCCTCATCCAGGTCATTTATAAAAATCAAAAGAGAAGGGGTCCCCAAACAGATCCCTGAGGCACACACTGGTCACCGACATCCTTGCGGAATATGACCCGTCTACAACCACTCTTTGCCTTCTGTGGGCAAGCCAAATCTGGACCAACAAAGCAAGGTTCCCTTGGATCCCATGCTTCCTTACTTTCTCAATAAGCCTTGCATGGTGTACCTTATCAAATGCCTTGCGGAAATCCATATACACTACATCTACTGCTTTACCTTCATCAATGTGTTTAGTCATATCCTCAAAAAATTTAATCAGGTTCGTAAGGCAAGACCTGCCTTTGACAAAGCCATGCTGACTATTCCTAATCATATTAAGCCTCTCCAAATGCTCATGAATCCTGCCTCTCGGGATCTTCTCCATCAACTTACCAACCACTGAACTAAGACCCACTGGTCTATAATTTCCTGGGGTATCTCTACTTCCTTTCTTGAATAAGGGAACAACACTTGCAACGCTCCAATCCTCCCGAACCTCTCCCATCCCCATTGATGATGCAAAGATCATCGCCAGAGGATCAGCAATCGTCTGGCATGTATCTCGTCTGGTCGCAGTGACTTATCCAACTTGATGCTTTTCCAAAAGCTCCAGAACATCCTCTTTCTTAATGTCAATATGCTCAAGTATCTCAGTCTACTGTAAGTCATCCCTAGGTCCTTTTCTGTAGTGAATACTGAAGCAAAGTATTCATTAATTGCCTCTGCTATTTCCTCCAGTTCAATACACACTTTTCCACTGTCACACTTGATTGGTCCCATTCTCTCACGCCTTATAGAAACATAGAAAATAGGTGCAGGAGTAGGCCATTATCCTCTTTCTCTTCACATACCTGTAGAGTGCCTTGGGGTTTTCCTTAATCCTGCTCGCCAAGGCCTTCTCATGGCTCCTCCTGACTCTCCTAATTTCATTCCTAAACGACTTCCTGCTAGTGTTCAAGATCTCTAGAATTACCTAGTATTTTGAACATTTCATTAGCTTTTCTTTTCTTCTTGACTAGATTTTCAAAAGCCTTTGTACATCACGGTTCCAGCATCCTACCATCCTTTCCCTGTCTCATTGGAACGTACCTATGCAGATATGCAAATATCCCCTGAACATTTGCCACTTTTCTGCAGTACGTTTCCCTGAGAACGTCTTTTCCCAATTTATACTTCCAAGTTCCTGCCTGGTAGCTTCATATTTCCCCTTACTCCAATTAAACATTTTCCTAACTTGTCTGTTCCTATCCCTCTCCAATGCTATGGTAAAGGAGATAGAATTATGATCACTATCTCCAAAGTGCTTTCCCCTGAGAGATCTGACACCTGACCAGGTTCATTTCCCAATACCAGATCAAGAACAGCCTCTCCTCTTGTAGGCTTACCTACATATTGTGTCAGGAAATCTTCCTGAATGCACCTAACAAACTCCACCCTATCTAAACCGCTTGCTCTAGGAAGATGCCAATCAATATTTGGGAAATTAAAATCTCCCATCACGTCAACCCTGTTATTATTACACCTTTCCAGAATCTGTCTCCCTATCTGCTCCTTGATGTCCCTGTTACTATTGGGAGGCCTATAAATAACACCCAGTAGAGTTATTGACCCCTTATTGTTCCTAACTTCCACCCACAGAGACTCCATAGATAATCCCTCCATGATTTCTTCCTTTTCTGCAGACGTGACACCATCTCTGATCGGTAGTGCCATGTCCCCACCTCTTTTGCCTTCCTCCTTGTCCTTTCTGAAACATCTAAAGCCTGGCACTGTAAGTAACCATTCCTTCTCTTGAGCCATCCAGTTCTCTGTAATGGCCACAACATCATAACTCCAAGTACTGATCCACGCTCCAAGCTCATCTGCTTTGTTCATAATGCTTCTTGCATTAAAATAGACACATCTCAAACCATCAGTCTTAGCGCATCCCTTCTCTATCACCTGCCTATCCTCCCTCTCACACTGCCTACAAGCTTTCTCTATTTGTGAGCCAACCACTCCTACCTCCATCTCCTTAGTTCGGTTCCCACACCCCAGCAATTCTAGTTTAAACTCTCCCCAATAGCCTTAGCAAACCTCCCCTCCAGGTTATTGATCCCCCCTGAGATTCAATTGCAACTTGTCCTTTTTGTACAGGTCACGCTTGCCCCAAAAGAGGTCCCAATGATCCAGAAATCTGAATCCCTGCTCCCTGCTCCAATCCTTCAGTCACACACTTATCCTCCACTTCACTCTATTCCTATACTCACTGTTGCACTTCACCAACCATGGAATTGGGTTCAAGAGCCGTGAGGTAAGGTTACAGCTATATAAGACCTTAGTTAGACTCCGCTTGTACTGCTGTGTTCATTTCTGGTCACCTCTCTACAGGAAGGATGCAGATACCATAGAGGGAGTGCAAAAGGATATTTACAAGAATATTGCCTGGATTGGAGAGTGTGCACTTGGCCTTTTCTCTTTGGAGTGACGGAGGATGAGAGGTGATCTGATAGAGGTGTATAAGATGATGAGAGGCATTGATCGTGTGGATAGCCAGAGGCTTTTCCTAGGGCTGAAATGGCTAACACAAGGGGGAATAGTTTTATGGTGCTTGGAAATAGGTAAAGAGGGAATGTCGGTGGTAGAGGTGGATACAATAGGGTCTTTTAAGAGACTGTTAAATAGGTACATGGAGCTGAGAAAAATAGAGGGCTATGCAGTAACAAAATTCTTGCCGGATTCTAGAGTAGGCTACACAGTAGGCACAATGTTGTGGGCCAAAGGGCCTGTAATGTGCTGTAGATTTCTATGTTCTGTGTGCTCCATTGAACCTAGACTGTGATTGTTTAAATGGTGTACTCAGTATTGATAAGAAGTACAGTCGTTATGTGTTATTAGCTTAGGCAGATTGTGTTTGTCTGTTATTGTGACTTAGATATTAAGATCAGACTACATTTTGTGAGGAATTAACTCAGATAGGAAGGTAATTGCAAAGGGTTTGCAAACTTTTTCTTATAACTGTATGGAAAGGAATAAAGAGTCAACGTTTCGGGACAAGACTCTTCATTAGGGCTGAGCCTGAAATATTGACTGTTTATTTCTTCCCTAAATGCTGCCTGAACTACTGAATTCCTCTAGTTTGTGTGTGTGTGGGGGGGTGGGGGTTAGTTACTCTAGATGTTCAGCAATTGCAGAATCTCTTCCGTTTAGACAAAGGAATTTTTTTTTTAATTTCAGAGCAGTCACAATTTTTTGGCCTTAGTTACCATATAGTTGAAGAGATTTCAGGAAACATTTCTAGCATCCTTATAACCTGAAAGTAAAAACTGTTACATTTTTTGCAACAGATGGGGGTGCTTACTTGTGGTATTCTGCAGACAATCTTTCTTTTAACCAAAGCTGTTTTCACATGACGGTTGCTTGGAATGTGACGGAAAAGTAGGTGAATTTTCAAAGTACTTCTGATTGCTCAAGGACTACAAAGATTCCCATCACAAAAACAATCTTTTTGTGATCAACAATTTGCTGAGTTGCCTTCAGGTGAATCTTACTATTCTTCATACTGTGTAAAATCAAACCTTCTGTCCAACTATTTTTGTCACTGTGGAATGTAAAATGATCACTTCCAGCCTCTGAAATCATTACGAAATTGGCTTTGGTACCAAAAATCCCATCTGCCTCTCACAATACAGTAAATGTGAATCCTCCTGTTTTGGTGCGTGTCTTGATTTAAAACCAGAGAAGAATATTGGTATCAAAGCCGACAACTGCCATATTTTAACCTTTCCTTTCCCCGTCTTTTGCCTTCTCCTTATTTTATAGTGCATATAATTTAGCCCCAATTAGGTTTCCTGATAGTTTCAGCAGTAACTCACTTTTCTTCTGAGAGAACAGGTCTTTGTTTTATCTTAGTGAGGATAAGATGTGTTGTCCAATTTGACGTTTAAAATCTGAAACTTCCCTGTCTGTCTATTGCATATAGCGAGGAGGAGAGTGAGAGTTTGGGGCTTTTGATGTTCCAGCTGCCGTTTTTCATGTGGTCGATCTGTTAGATTTTCGTGCGAGGGAGAGGGGGTGTGGTGTTTTGAGGTATGAGGGTTTTGAGGTATAAGAGTTTTGATGTATGAGGATTTTGAGGTATGAGAGTTTTGTTTCTCTTCCTTTTTCATGTCCAGAGGGCGAGCAGGGGAAGGGGGGACGAGTTGATGTCTTTTCTTTCAACAACTCCCATGGGTTTTCTTTATTTTATAGCTATCTGGAGAAGATGGATATCAGAGTTGTATTGTATATGCCAGCTTCGGCAATAAAATGAAACTTTGAAACTTTGAACTATTTAAAATCATTTCTCAACCCCTTAAAAGATGTAACTGTTGTAACTCAGATTAATGGCAGAGTTACTTCACTGTTAAAGTGGTTGTAAGCGGACACCAACACTCTTCTGACCACTTTTCCTACATGTTGTCCCTATGGCAGACCAAATTATTCAGCTTCACATGCAGTCTATTTTCTGCCAGGAGTTTTATACTTCTGACCCAATGTACATTTTTCTGTCACACACAGATTTACTGGTTATTAACGAACCCTTAATTTTTTTTAGCCCTTCAAACAATTTGGATACTCAGAAATGGTCCTGCTCAAATATCCTCCTATGCTGTGCTCATCAATTTGCTTCCTTACCCATACTCCATATCCCATCACAGTTTGAAAAATAGCTTTGTACTCCCCCATATTCTTGGGTCTGTTGATATTGATCCACAGGTTCTTTGGAAGCCAAAAAACTGTGTTCTATGTTCTATGTTCTATGTCACCACATACAATGTTGAGATTCTTTTTTTCTGTGGATATCTCAGCAAATCTATAGAATGGTAACTACAACAGGATCAACGGAAGATCAAGTACAGCACAGTAAACAACACACTGTGCAAATGTAGGTACATGTATAAATAAATAGCAATAAACGAGAGTATGAAATAATAAGATAAACAGTCTTTAAAGTGCAATCATTGACTGTAGGAACATCCCAATAGTTGAGTGTAGGTCAGCCCCTTTTGTTCAAAGTTGAGGGGTAGTAACTATTCTTGAATTTGGTGGCGTGAGTCCTGAGGCTCTTGTACCTCCTACCTGACGGCAGCAGCAAGAAAAAGATTATGGCCTGGGTGGTGAGGATCTTTGATGATAGACACTGCTTTCCTATGACAGTGTTTCATGCAGATGCGCTCAGTGGTTGGAGGGTTTATCTGTGATTACCCATAAAAAGGAGAAACCTGCAAGTTCAGCAACTCACACTAAACCCTGAAGAAACTCGGCAAGTCAGTCTATGAAGAGAAATAAACTGTTGACGTTACAGGCCGAGACTCTTTACCAGGACTGAGAAGGAAGGGAGCAGAAAGTCAGAATAGGAAGGTGGGGGTGGTGGGGGGAGTGGAAAGGAGTACAAGATGGTAAGTAAATGGTGAGACCAGGGGAGGGAAAAGTGGCTGAGTGGGGCTGGGGGGTGGGGGGGAGGTGAATGAATGAAGTGAGCGGCTGGGAGAGGGTAAGTGGAAGAGGTGAAGTGCTGAAGAAGAAGGGATCTAATAGGAAAGGACAATGGAGCATGAAAGAAAGGGAAGGAGGAGGGAAATCAGGTGAGAAGAGAAGGGGTAAGTGGGTAGTCGGTATGAAGAATGGAGAAAGATGGAAGATGGCGGAGGGAGAAATTACCAGAAGTTAGAAAAATCGATACTCATACCAAATCGGATGTATTGTTCCTTTAACCTGAGTTTGGTCTCATCATGGCAGTGGAGGCCATGGACAGGCACGTTGATATGGGAATTGAAAATCAAAATGAAATGGGTAACCAACAGGAAATCCTACCTTTCCTGAGAAGAGTTTAGATATGCAGTAGTGACAACAGGAGGGATGAGGCAGAAACAACAAACTCAGTGAAAGCTGTGCATTTGTTACTGGAGTTCAGAATGAAGCACACCAGGAAGGAGGATTTAGGAGGAAAGTTTAGAGTGGGAAACATAAACCAGAACATTTCTTTGCATTCCAAGATGAATCTGAAATTGTGGATAGTTTTGGCAATTCAGAATAGGGTTCAATGCTGCTTTATAATCTGATAAATGACATCTCAGGTAAAACCCTGTCAACCACTGAGCACATCTGCATGAAAAATTGCCGTAGAAAAGCAGCATCCATAATCAAAGACCCTCAACACCTAGTCCATGCTCTTTTCCCGCTGCTGCCATCAGGTAGGAGGTGCAAATCCTTCAGGAGTCACAGCACCAGGTTCAAGAATAGTTACTACCTCTCAATCAATATTCTCTTGAACAAAAGAAGACAACTACACTCACTTAAGAAATCTTTTATCTTTGCTATTTCATGCTCGTTATTTATTGCTATTAATGAATTATCTGCATTTGCACAGTTTCTTTACAGTTTACAGATCCTGTTTACAGTTACGGTTCTATAGTATGCCTGGAGGAAGAGAATCTCAGGGTTACAGAAACATAGAAACATAGAAAACCTACAGTACAATACAGGCCCTTCGGCCCACAAAGCTGTGTCGAACATGTCCCTACCTTAGAACTACCTAGGCTTACCCATAGCCCTCTATTTTTCTAAGCTCCATGTACCCATCCAGGAGTCTCTTAAAAGACCCTATCATTTCTGCCTCCACCACCGCCGTCGGCAGCCTATTCCAAGCACTCACCACTCTCTGCGTAAAAAACTTACCCCTGACATCTCCTCCATACCTACTTCCAAGCACCTTAAAACTATGCCCTCTTGTGCTAGCCCTTTCAGCTCTGGGGAAAAGCCTCTAGCTAAAGATAAGGGGCTATAATATTCAACTTAGGAATGTTGGGTCAGCCTATCAGGGTGATGGAATTGGGAGAAGGTCCTAGAGAGAGAGAGCTTGGTAGAGGGTGATTTGTGACGGACACTGGTGGGCTTCAGAATCTTTTGGTGGGAGATGCAGAGAAGAGAAGATGGGGAGAGATGGCCGTAGGATTTGAGATGATGGGAAGACGTGATTGCAAGGAGTGCTTTGAACGATGAGGAGTCCAAGATGGAAAGCTCTACCAGTGATTGATGAGTATTTGGCGCTGTGAGTAACAGTCATACCAGCTTTTGGACAATATGAGCTCCAACACCATGTGCACATTTAGACTGTTTTAACAGTAAATTTACTTTTCTTTCTCTTATTAGCTGTTTGATACAGCTGAAATTAGTAAATACAGTTTCTTTATAATTGTATGCGGTGTACGATCCGTTATTTCGTGCCGACTGATAATTGTGTATGGGCAGTATTTACACAGCATTCGCTCAAATAAGGGTTCCGTTAATCAGAACATCCCAACATTCCTGTTCGCTTGAACCCCAAATCACATCGACCCTTGACGTATATATGAAAGAAGGCCTTCTCACTGCTGAGTCTCGTGGCTGTCAGCAGAGCCGACTAACGAGTCTGGTGAGAGGGCTACAATTGCTACCAATTCTTTCACTGTTCTTCCATGCAGGATTCAAAATCATCTGTTTCCAATCTGTCATCATCATTCACTCCTTTGAAGAAAATCAATCCCTGCCTCATCCCCTTGGAAGTCATCTCTGACCTTCCTTACCCCTTGAAAGTCTTTTAAAAATGTTGTTGAGTCCTAAGCCCATGCTCATCTTTATCAGATGTCTGAATCTCCTCGATTAGATTTGTATTATTCCAACAGCACAGAAATGCTGCTTGTCAGAGTTAGAAAGACCATCTCATAAGGTTGTGACAAAGATAATCAGTCTCTTTTGATCCACCTCAAGCTGTCTGCCGTATTTGACACAATCGTTCCTCGAGCACCACTAAGTCTCAAAAAAGCCTCTCTTAGATATGGAAAAAGAGTCAGTACTTCAAGCTAAAAAGAAGGCTAAACTATTAAATCAAAAAGAAAAGTTTACAATACTGGGGGGCTGCATTCTTAATGTGACTTTCTCCACTGAGACAGGGAAACATACTCAATGAGTAAAAGTTGCAAAAGCACAGAGAGCACAAACAAGAAGTGGTAAATTGGATTAGTACCTATGCAGATGATACTAAGATAGGTGGTGTTGTGGATGATGAGGTAGGTTTTCAAAACTTGCAGAGAGATTTAGGACAGTTAGAAGAGTGGGCTGAAAGATGGCAGATGGCATTTAATGCTGAAAAATGTGAGGTGCTACATTTTGGTAGAACTAATCAAAATAGGACTTACATGGCAAATGGTAGGGCATTAAAGAATGCTTTAGAACAGAGGGATCTAGGAATAATGGTGTATAGTTCCCTGAAGATGGAATCTCATGTGGATAGGGTGGTGAAGAAAGCTTTTGGTTTGCTGGCCTTTACTAACCAGAGCATTGAGTATAGGAGTTGGGATGTAATGTTGAATTTGTATAAGGCATTGGTAAGGCCAAGTCTGGAGTATTGTGTACAGTTCTGGTCACCGAATGATAGGAAGCATGTCAATAAAATTGAGAGAGTACAGAGGAGGTTTACTAAAATGTTGCCTGGGTTTCATCTCCTAAGTTACAGAGAAAGGTTGAACAAGTTAAGTCTTTATCCTTTGGAGCGTAGAAGGTTGAGGGAAGACTTGATAGAGGTGTTTAAAATTATGAGGGGGATTGATAGAGTTGACGTGGTTAGACTTTTTCCATTGAGACTGGGGAAGATTCAAACAAGAGGGCATGGGTTGAGAATTAGAAGACAAAGGTTTAGGGGTAACATGAGGGGGAGCTTCTTTACTCAGAGAGTGGTAGCTGTGTGGAATGAGCTTCCAGCAGAAATGGTTGAGGCAGGTTCTATGTTGTCATTTAAAGTTAAATTGGATAGATATATGGACAGGAAAGGAATGGAGGGTTATGGACTGAGTGCAGGTCGGCGAGAATAGGAGAGGGTAAGAGTTCGGCATGGACTAGAAGGGCTGAGATGGCCTATTTCCATGCTGTAATTGTTATATGGTTATATAAGAGAAAATGTGCAGAGCAGTTGGTCCCAAGATAGGTTTAATGGGGTGGGAGGTACATGACAATTGTTCATAAGGTGGAGAAAAAGAATAAGGTGGGAGGTGCATGCTAAAAGGTGAAAAAAATAAGAGATTTATGATATGAGCTTGGAAGACCCGACTGAAAATGCGGAGCAGGATGAATACACAACTGGAGGTATATCCTTCAGATCAGGGGCAGCACAGTAGCGTAGTGGTTAGCACAACGCTTTACAGTACGGGCAACGTACTGGTTAGCACAACGCTTTACAGCAGGTTCAATTCCTGATGCTGCCGGTAGGAAGCTTGCAGTTCCTTCCCGTGCTCCACTTTCCTCCACAGTCCAAAGACAAACTGGTTGGTAGGTTAATTGGTCAATGCAAATTGTCCTGTGATTAGGTTAGCAGGATGGAGGATCATCGCCTGCCCAAGATTGTGCTGTATGGCGAACTCTCCACTGGCCTCCGTGACAGAGGGGCACCGAGGAAGAGGTATAAGGACTCTCTGAAGAAATCCCTTGGTGCCTTTCACATTGACCAGCGCCAGTGGTCTAATCTTGCCTCCAATCGTGAGGCCTGGTGATACGCCATTCATCAGTCTGTCTCCTCCTTCGAGAATGCACACAGGGCTGGCATTGAGGACAAAAGGAGAAGAAGGAAGAACCATGATACAGCAGCACCAAACCCAGAACAGCTGTTGTGGCCTGGCCTACCTGCCCCATATTGGCCTCATCAGCTACCAGCGAGCCTGCAGCAGACGTGGACAGCCCCCCTTCCTAAATCTTCATTCGCGAAGCCAGGTCATGAAATTGGGCAGCGCAGCTCGAAGGGCTGGAAGGGCCTACTCCATGTTGTAGTTCAACAAATAAATAAATATATCAGTGGTTCCCAAACTGGGGTCCATGGACTACTTGGTTAATGATCGGGGTCCAAAAGGCTGGGAACTCCTGCTTTAGATGGTAGGAGGTCCATAACAGAAGAGCTAACACAGAAAAATAATGTTGTCCATTGCACCAAATGCTAAAGACATCGCGGAAAGAAAGGAAGATGTTCATTATTATTTCAGCCAGTGCCAGTTCAATACTGATGAAAACTGTACTGGACAAGTCAAATACATGATGATTAGAATTTGGTTTATTATCATTGACAGATACAGTATCATCAAAAATTTGTGATTTTACAGAAGCAGTACATTGTGACTGAGTTTAAGCTGGCAGCCCAGACTGATGCTGGAGGATCATGATCTTTGAAGAGTTGTCGAAGATTGTCATCCTTGATACTCAAATGGAGGAAATGAAAGTTCAGAGTGACTGGCCCAGAAATGAAGAGTGCTGACTTTTATACCAACTTTATAGAAGTTTAGATCTGGAGAAGGAGCTGAATAGGGATATATTTTTGATGAGGGTGTAATAGTAGATTTAGAAATTGGAAGTAAAAATGTAATTTTACATCATCCTACACCCTTAGAAATAAAAAAATTGAAAACAAATTTATACTGAGGAAGTTCCACGATATACAATGGATGATTGAGTATGCTATAATTGGTTTCTAGTGTAAATCCATTTCCTCCCTGACTCTGCTGTGGAAGTCCCACGACAACAGCCTGTAGATTCACTTTCAAGGATACTGCAGTTCATGTTCTATGTATTATTTATATCTTTTCTATTATTATTTGCAGAATTTGTTCTTTATATTACACTTTAGATGTTTGTCAGTCTTTTTTGTATATGGTTTTCTTGTATTCTACTGTCTTTCCTTGTTTTGTCTTTGCCTGCAAGAAGATGAAACTCAAGGTTGTATATGGTATATGTACTTTAATAATAAATTTACTTTGAACTTTTGAATTTGGAACTTTGAAGTTGTTCAGGCTAACAGGACTATTCTTGGGCTAGAGTCATTCATTAGATGGTGTTTTTCCATCGTGTCCGACGATGACAGGAGACCTGTGCAGGGGAGTTCTTAAAGTGGAAAAGCCATTGCCCTGGGGCAGTTCGACTCTCTCAAACTCATACAGCCAGGTCCAGCGGTACGAACAAGCATCACAAGCATCATTTACTCCCTTAATTGAAGTAAATGACCATGACATCTTCTATGCATTGTATGCCCTTCGCTCTCCAAGGAACGTTGCAGTATTACCTTCCTAGGCATTGGATTCAACTGTAGATCTTATCTGCCCAGTCTGCCAGAGCTGACTTTGCAAGCTAGGATAGGAATGTCCTTATCTCACCAGGCTGTGGGGCTGCCCTCACCTGCTTTGGCCTGCCTGCTGAAGCAGTGTACTGGGGTGTGGCCGCTGTTGCATGCAAGCAGCTACTCGGAGCCACGGGTAAGAGCTGAATGTCCAGTGGGGTCCAAAGGTGAGTGAGATGCCTGGAATGGACACAGCAAGCCCCTTCATCAGAGCTGCTACCCATCCCTGAACACCCCATAAACTCCCATCCATTGGATATTTTTTCCTAATTATCTTTCTAATGAATCTGTATTTTCAAAATTGCTCCCTTCCAGTTATGAATAAGTAATAGCACCAACTCACTGTCTCAGCTGTATCATATTCGTTCAGAATCAATACAAACAAACTCAACATGCACTTCCTGCCACACTAACTGTTCAGCAAATGAGCAGTATCGTGTTTAAGGAACATTTTCTTTAATTCAAAAAGAAAAACTATTTTGAACATGCACTTTTCTACTGATTAAGTTAAGCATTTATTTTCCTGATTGAAATATTGGTGAGCAGATGGATTTGCTCCTGGAAGTGAAAGCAGGTTCTTTACCTGAATTTGAAATCTTGAACTACCCTAATTAAAATTTGATGCTCATAGATTTTTACCTTGTGTCTTTTGTGGCACGTAAAACTTTAATTGGATGCTGGTCTCTTGCTCTTAGTGTCTTTTGTGGCACGTAAAACTTTAATTGGATGCTAGTCTCTTGCTCTTACTAGTTGGTGCTGAAGCAGTACTGCATTGGTCAGAGGTTAATAATGGTGATGTATAATTTAATGCTTATGAGTTAATTTAAAAAAATAGAAATAATTAAGGATTTTTTTTATTCACTCCTTTGTTATCCAAGCTACCTTTAACTGCAGCCATGCCTCCAGCGGCTTTACCAAATTATGCATACTAATGAGAGTCTAATGAAGTGTTTCATCCTGAAATATTGACTATTCATTCCTCACCATGAATGCTGCCTGACCTGCTGAGTTTCTCCAGCATTTTGTATGTGATTATAATATTTACAGTGCTGTGCAAAAGGCATAAATAAATATATATAGCCAATGTGCCTCAGAATTTTGCACAGTACTGTATTGGTCAATGTGGAGTGGAGAGCGGGAGAGCGGGTTTCAAAATCTGGCGGGCATGGCGATGGTTGCAGGCCGCAGAAGGAGTGTTGGACCGGTGGCAGAGGAGTGTGGCATTGGTGCAGGCATACCCAACCCTGAGACACCAAGCTCAGTCATTTGATTCCAAACAATTGATTTATTGATCACTACAGAATGCCTCCCGTGCTTCCCACTTCCTTTCCCTTTCCTCAACCATGATTCCGCTCTACCCGCCCCCTTTGTACTCTCAGTCCGCAGCGCAGACCCAGATCAGAATCAAGTTAAACGTCACTCATATATGTCATAAAATTTGTTTTTGTTTTGTGGCATCCGTACAGTGCAATACATAAAATTACTTCAGTATTGTGCAAAGGTCATTTTTTTGGAACGTTGGTGTAGAAGGGTGGGTTGGCAAGTTTGCATTCGACACAAAGGTTGGTGGTGTTGTAGATAGTGTAGAGGATTGTCGAAGATTGCAGAGAGACATTGATAGGACTCAAGTGGGCTGAGAAGTGGCAGATGGAGTTCAACCTGGAGAAGTGTGAGATGCAACACACATCAAAGTTGCTGGTGAACGCAGCAGGCCAGGCAGCATCTCTAGGAAGAGGTGCAGTCGATGTTTCAGGCCGAGACGATGCTACACTTTGGAAGGACAAACTCCAAGGCAGAGTACAAAGTAAATGGCAGGATACTTGGTAGTGTGGAGGAGCAGAGGGATCTGGGGGTACATGTCCACAGATCCCTGAAAGTTGCCTCACAGGTAGATAGAGTAGTTAAGAAAGTTTATGGGGTGTTAGCTTTCATAAGTCAAGGGATAGAGTTTAAGAGTCGCGATGTAATGATGCAGCTCTGTAAAACTCTGGTTAGGCCACACTTGGAGTACTGTGTCCAGTTCTGGTCGCCTCACTATAGGAAGGATGTGGAAGCATTGAAAAGGGTACAGAGGAGATTTACCAGGATGCTGCCTGGTTTAGAGAGTATGAATTATGATCAGAGATTAAGGGAGCTAGGGCTTTACTCTTTGGAGAGAA
This sequence comes from Mobula birostris, assembly GCF_030028105.1. NCBI lineage: Eukaryota > Metazoa > Chordata > Chondrichthyes > Myliobatiformes > Myliobatidae > Mobula > Mobula birostris. Next base: position 234,895,041 of record NC_092371.1, read on the forward strand.
GGAGGATGAGAGGAGACATGATAGAGTTGTACAAGATATTAAGAGGAATAGATAGAGTGGATAGTTAGTGCCTCTTCCCCAGGGCACCACTGCTCAATACAAGAGGACATGGCTTTAAGGTAAGGGGTGGGAAGTTCAAGGGGGATATTAGAGGAAGGTTTTTTACTCAGAGAGTGGTTGGTGCGTGGAATGCACTGCCTGAGTCAGTGGTGGAGGCAAATACACTAGTGAAATTTTAGAGATTACTAGACAGGTATATGGAGGAATTTTTTGGTGGGAGGTTATATGAGAGGCAGGGTTTGAGGGTCGGCACAACATTGTGGGCCGAAGGGCCTGTACTGTGCTGTACTATTCTATGTTCTATGTTCTATTTTACCTGGTACCTCAGGTCTGGGTGCGCCTGCACCCATGCCACTCCCCTGTCCCTGGCACTCCTTCTGTTGTGTAGTCTCCAATCTGACGGCATGAACATTAATTTCTCCCCATTCTCTCCTTCTCCATTCCCATTCTGGCTCCCCTCTTAGTCCTTCCCTTCACCTGCACATCACTCTGGTGCCTCTCCTCCTTCCCTTTCTACCATAATCCACTGTCAATCTCCAATTAGACTCTTTCTTCTTGAACCCTTTACATCTTCCACCTATCACCTTCCAGCTTCTTATTTCATCACCCTTCCCCCACCCAATCACCATTGTCCTCACATGGTCTCATCAATCACCCAGCACATTGTACTCCTTCCCTTCCCCCCACCTTCTTATTCAGGCTAACACACACAAAATGCTGGAGGAACTCAGCAAGTCAGGCAGCATCTAGGAAAAGAGTACAGTCAACATTTTGGGCCGGGCCAGCTGAGTTCCTCCAGCATTTCATGTGTGTTGCTTAGCTTTCCATCAACTGCAGACTTTCTCTTGTTTGTGATTCTTAATCTGCCTTCTGCCTCTTTCTTTTCCCAAAACATTAACCGTTTATTCCCTTCCATAGATGTTGCCTGACCTCCACCGTTGAGTGTGTGTGTTACCCTGGATTTCCAGCATCTGCAGAATCTCTTCAGCTTTTAATTCATAACTTTGCATTTTATTGAAGGAAATTGAGGCAGCAAATGCATTTTCCAGACTGAGGTACATTTTCTAAGCAAAGATTTGATACTTTAGCTATGAAGTGTGACAAACAGGACAAAATCTTATCATTTCCAGCACCTGTTTTAATTTGTGAGAAAATCAGTGATGTGCTGCATTTGGGGATTCACATGTCATAAATCAACATATGACAGTGCCCCGAGCAATTTGTAAAATAGTTTTCCAACCTGAATCCAGAGTAATGGGCATGGGCTTGTTGTCTGCCAGTTCTAAAAGTCGCTGAAAATTCAGCTATCGTCTTCCCCCAAAATGGTTGATTCACATCACTGCTGACAGCACAGAGAAAGCAAAACACTGATCCTTATAGAAAGGGACGATGAAGAGAGCAATTGAATTGCTGGCTCCTTTCACAATTTGGGCAAGTTTCTCCCAGCTGACACTAATTGAAGCTGAACAGTAAACTCATTATAATAGAGCGATTCTTGAAGCAGGCTTTCACACAGGAAAGGCAATGGCTTCTCACACTGTCAAGGGGATACGATGACTGATAGTGTTTTCACTCCTACGGTCTTGCATTAAGTTCAGACAATAAGGTATAAATAAACCCATAACTTGCACCTTGAAACATTCATGAAGGGGGTTCTTAAAATGCTGTGACAAGTAGTCAAGGACTTGGAAAAGAAAACCGAGAGGAACATACACATGTGTGTGCAAACAATCTATAATGAACAAGAGCACTCCAAAGAAAACAGCATCTTATTTTCAAAGCTCAAAGTAAATTTATTGTCCAAGTATGTATATGTTAGAGTCATAGTCATAGAAAAGTACAGCACAGAAACAGGCTCTTTGGCCCATCTAGTCCATGCCAAAAACCATTTAAACTGCCTACTCCCATTGATCTGCACCGGGACCCCAGCACTCCATACCCCTACCATGTGCTTCTGTAAGATTTCCTCTTTCTTCTGAATTCCAGTGAGTACAGTCCCAGGCGACTCAATCTCTCCTCACTGTCTAGTCCCCTCATCTCTGGAATCAACCTGGTGAACCTCCTCTGCACCGCCTCCACAGCCAGTATATCCTTCTTCAAGTAGGGAGCCCAGAACTGCACGCAGTACTCCTGGTGCGGCCTCACCAGTACCCTATACAGTTGCAGCATAACCTCCCTGCTCTTAAGTTCAACCTAGCAATGAAGACCAACATTCCATTTGCCTTCTTGGTAGCCTGCTGCACCTGCAAACTAACCTTTTGTGATTCATGCACAAGCACTCCCACTTAACTTAGTTTCATCAGCAAACTTAGATACATTAGAATCAGTCCTCTCTTCCAGATCATTAATGTATATTGTGGACAGTTGCAGATCCAGCACCAACCCCTACAGTACACTGCTCACCACTGATTGCCAACCAGAGTAACCATTTAACCATATAACCATATAAAAATTACAGTATGGAAACCCCTTCTAATCTGTGCCAAACTCTTACTCTCACCTAGTTCCACCGACCTAGTAACACCCATGTATCCCAACTCTCTGCTTTCTATTAGTTAACCAATTCTCTATCCATGCTGATACATCACCCCCAACTCTATGCATTCTTATCTTATGGATAAGTTTTTTTATGTGGCACCTTATCGAACGCCTTCCAGAAATCTAAGTAAATAACGTTAATCTTTTCCCCTCCATACTCAAAGAGCTCCAGTAAGTTTGTCGAACAGGATCTGCCTTTGCTGAATCCATTCTGCCTCTGCCTGATGGATCCATTTCTTTCCAAATGCCTCGCCATCTCTTCTTTAATGATAGCTTGGATTCAGCAAAGGCAGGTCCTGTTTGACAAACTTACTGAAAGGCCAATGTGTCAAAAGCTTTCTTTACAACCCTATCTAACTGTGATGGCACTTTCAATGAATTATGGGACTGTATTCCCAGATCCCTTTGTTTACCATACTCCTCAGTGCCCTACCGTTCACTGTGTAAGATCTACCCTGGATGATCCTACTAAAGAGCAATACCTCACACTTGTCTGCATAAAATTCCATCTTCCATTTTTTTAGTCCATTTTTTTTATATCTGATCCAGATTCCTCTGCAAACCATCACAGTCTTCCTTGTCATCTACTACACCTCTAATCTGGGGTTATCCGCAAGTTTGTTGATCCAGTTAACAACATTACCATTCAGATCATTGGAAGAGATGACAAACAACAATAGACCCAGCACTGTTCCCTGCAGCACTCCACAGGCCTCCAGTCAGAGAGACAACCATCTAATACCACTTTCTGGCTTGTCCTTCAAAGCCAATGTTTAATCTAATTTACATTTTGACCAGTCTTCCATATAGCACCTTGTCAAATGCCATCTACTGTCTTGCCTTCATTCACTTTCCTGGTAACTTTCTCAAAAAATTCGATAATATTGGTTAGACATGACACAGCATGCACAAAGCCATGCTGACTACCCTTAACCAAACCATGTCTATCCAAATACTTATGTATTCGGTCCCTTAGAATATCTTCCAATAACTTTCCCACAACTGATGCCATACTCACTGGCCTATAGCTTCCTGGTTTCAGTTTAGAGCGTTTCTTAAACAGGGAGGGTGAGCAGTCAAAAGTCGTGAAAGTGAAGAGGTGTTGAAATAGGAATACAGGGAATTATGAGGGAAGCTGAGAAGCAAGACCTCAAGGATACGCGACAGTGAGGATAGGAATAGAATGAGGCGGCAGATAAATATTTGGCTGAAGAATTGAAGCAGGGGTGCAGAGATTCAAATTTCTGGATCATTGGAGCCACTTCTGAGGCAGTTGTGACCCATACAAAAGAGATGGGGTTGCACTTTAATCTGAAGGAAACCAATATAGGGTCTTTTAAGAGACTTTTGGATAGATACATGGAGCTTAGGAAAATAGAGGACTATAGGTAAGCCTAGTAATTTCTAAGGTAGGGACATGTTCTGCACAACTTTGTGGGCTGAAAGGCCTGTATTGTGCTGTAGGTTTTCTATGTTTTCTATGTTTAATATTCTTGTGGGCAGGTTTGCTAAAGCTTTTGGGAATGATTTAAACTAATATAGCAGGGGGGTGGGAATCAGTTTGATAGAGCTAAGGATGAGCCAGCAGGTTTACAAGATGATGGGTGTAACATGAACGTAAGGAAGGACAAACCAGTGATTGGGTACAAATACAGACAGAGCAAAGGGTTAAAATTGTACCATAGAGGCAAAATTCAAAAAGACAAAAAATGTAGCACTGAAAGTGCTGTACTTAAATGCACGTAGCATTCGGAATAGGGTGGACGAATTTGTGGCACAATTGGAGATTAGTCAGTAAGACGTGGGATCACTGAGTCATGGCTGAAAGAAGGCCATAGTTGGGTGTTTAACATCAAAGGATATACTTTGTATTGAATGGACAGGCTGGAAGGCACAAGTGGTGGTGTGGCTCTGTTGGTAAGAGATATAATAAGGGTAATGTCATAATTGTAATGGGGGACTTCAATATGCAAGGGGATTCAGAAAATCAGGTTGGTGTTGGATTGCAAGAGAGGGAATTTGTTGAATACCTGTAAGGTAGCTTTTTAGAACAGCTTGTGCTTGAGCCTACTCAGGGAAATGCTATCTTAGATTGGGAGTTGTGTAATAATCCAGATTTTATTAGGGGGCTTAAGGTAAAGGAAAGCTCAGGAGGCAGTGATCATAATACGATTGAATTCATACTGCAATTTGAGAGGAAGAAGCATAAATCACATGTATCAGTATAGCAGTGGAATAAAGAGAATTACAGAGGCATGGGAAAGGAGCTTGCCCAGGTGGATTGGCGGGGGATACTGGCAGGGTGGCGGCAGAACAGAGCTGACTGAAGTTTCTGGGAATAGTCCACAAGGCACAAGATAGATATTGTCCCACAGAGGAAGAGATTCTCAAATGGCAGGGGTAGGTTACCAAGGCTGACAAAGGAAGCTTAGGACTGCATACACACCAAGGAAAGGGCATATAAGGTAGCAAAAGTCACGATTGGCCAATTTTTGATATCCCAGGTATGTGGCCTGGAAGACTAGTGCACCTGGTACATGGCTCTGGAGTCGGACTGATTCAGGGCCGGTGCCCCTGGCCGAGGCATTGTGGGAGAACACGGAACATTGGGAGCAGCGGGTTGGCGTGGGCGGTGTGTCCAGAGACCTGAGCCTCAGGGCCGACTCTCTGGGTGCAAAGCTCAGAAAAGGTGACACAACAGACTTATAACATCATAAATCAGCGAGTTTTTTTTTATGTCTCACCTCTCGCTGTGAAACGGGGACACCTCTTTTTCCCTTATTAGGGAGAAAGAGAGCCTGTGGTATGTTGAATTACTGGGTGAATGAGTAGTCTTTGGGGTACTTCAAGCCCATGCCTTTATTGATGCTTTGCTGCACACTTGAGTGCTCGGTGAAGAACGCCGATGCTTTTTTGCTGGTGGGGGAGGGGGGAGGTCATTGCTTTGCAGCTGCTTGTGCGTGGGGGGGTGGCTTTGGGGTTCTGACATTTAACCGTCATTCATTCTTTGGGGCACTTCTCTGTTTTCGTGGTTGTTTGTGAAGAATAAGAATTTCAGGATGTATATTGTATACATTTCTCTAACATTAAATGTACCTATTTGACCTATTGAACCAAAAGTGAGCGGGAAGTTGGATGACTGGGAAGCTTTTAACATCCAACAAAAGGCAACTAAAACAGCTATAAGAAGGGAAAAGATGAAACATGAGGGCAAACTGGCATATAGTATTATGCAGCATACTAAAAGATTTTTCAGTTACATAAAGAGTAAAAGGGAGGTGAGAGATGATACTAGACCAATGGAAAATGATACTGTTGAGGTAGTAATGGAGGACAAAGAAATGGCAGATGAACTTTGTAAGTACTTTGCTTCAGACTTTACTGTGAAAGACACTAGTGACACTAGCTGTATGGCAGAGGTTTATGAGTGTCAGGGTGCAGGAGTGAGTGTCATTGTAACCACAAAGGAAAACTCAAACGTGGTAAGGTGGAAAAGTCACCTGGACCAGATGTCCTGAGAGAATTTCCTGAAGAGATAATAGATGCATTGGTCATGATCTTACAAGAATCACTTGATTCTTGCATGGTCCCATAGGACTGAAAAATTGCAAATGTCACTTCACTCTTTCACAAAGGGAAGTAGACAAAAGAGATGAAATTATAGACCAGTTAGCCTAACCTCAGAGGTTGGGAAATTGTTGGATTCCATTTTTAAGGCCGAGTTTACGGGATACATCAAAGTCAGCATGGTTTCTGTAAAGGGAAATCTTGCCTGACAAATCTGTTAGAATTCTTTGAGGCAGTAACAAGAGGGGTGGACAAAGGAGAGGCATGGAAGTCAATTACGTAGATTTTCAGAAGGCATTTGTAAAGTGTCTTACATGAGGCTGCTTAGCAAGGTAAAATCCTATGGTGGTACAGGAAATATTCTGACATGGATAGAGGAATAGCTGACAGGCAGGAGGCGGCCAGTGGGAATAAATAAGCCTTTTCTGGCTGGCTGCTGGTAACCAGTGGTGTTGTCAGAAGTCAGTTTTTCTTGACCGCTAATTTTCACATTCTTTGTCAATGATTTGGGTAATGGAATTTACAGCTTTGTGGCAAAGCTTGTGGATGATACAAAGGTAGGTGGAGGGGTAGGTAGTGCTGAGGAAGCAGTGTGATTGCAGCAGGACTTGGACAAATTTGAAGAATGGGCTAAAAGTTGCAGATGGAATCCAGTGCTGGGAAATGTATGATAATGCATTTTGGTAAAAGGAACAATAGTGCAGACTATTATCTAAATGAGGAGAAAATTCAAACATCAGAGGTGCAAAGGGACTTAGGAGTCCTCAAGCAGACTCCCAGAAGGTTAATTTACAGTTTGAGTCTGTGGTAAAGGTGGCAAATGCAATGTTGGCATTTATTTCAAGGGGAATAGAGTATAAAAGCAAGGAGATAATGCTGAGGCTCTATAAGATACTAGTCAGGCTGCACTTGGAGTATTGTCAACAGTTTTGGGTCCCATATCTCAGAAAGAATATGTTGCCATTAGAGAGAGTCTGGAGGAGGTTCACGAGGATGATTATGGGAATGAAGGGGTTAACATATGAGCAGTGTTTGGCTGCTTCAGGCCTGTACTCACCATAATTTAGAAAAATGCAGGGGCATCTCATTGAATCCTACCAAATGTTGAAAGGACTGGATAAGGTGGATGTGGAGAGGATGTTTCCTATCGTTGTGTGACCAGAACTGGAGGGCACAGCCTCAAAATTGAGGGGTAACCCTTTAGAAAAGAGATAAGGAGTTTTTTTTTTAGTAAGAGAGGAGTGAATCTGTGGAATCCTTAGCCACAGACTGCAATGGAGGCCAAGACTGTGGATATATTTAAAGTGAAAATTGATAGTTTCCTGATTGGTCAGGGCATCAAAGGTTATGGCGAGAAGGCAGGTGTAAGGGGTTGGGTGGGGTCCACAATCAGCAATGATGGAATGGTGGAGCAGACTTGTTGGTTTGAATGGTATAATTTTGCTCCTATGTCTTAAGGTCTTATAGTCTAATCAAGGAAAATCTACACAGCAAAAGTAATACAGTAATAATTTTAATAGTAATTCTATTACAATGAAGAAATTATTATACAAATTATCAAGAAATGATAGAAGAAAATGGTCTATCATAGAAAAGAACATGACGCTCGATGGAAGACATCCCCTCCATCTGAGCAGACTAGATGTTGACATAGAAGCGTTAAACACCTGGCTCAGAGTTGGAGACCTCTTCCCAGAAACAGAGGTGTTCCTTGTGGCAAAACAGGACCATGTGGTTTACACAAAAAAAAAACAAAAATACATAATAGCAGACCACAAATTCAATACGATAAATGCAGAAAATGCCAAGGTAAACCAGAAACAATCCAACACATTACAGGATCCTGCAATAGTCTAACTCAAACTGATTACTTACGCAAGCACAATGGAGTGGCAATCATCATTCATCAAAATCTTGCTTTAAAATACAAACTCAAAAAAAAACATACCTTACTATAAATACAGTTTTATTTATTCATTTATTTGGAGATACTGTGTAGAACAGGCCTTTCCAGTCCTTCAAGCCCCTCCATCCAGCAATTCCATGATTTAACCCGATCCTACTGACAGGACAATTTACAGTGACCAATTAATTTATCGACTGGTACGTCTTTGGACTGTGCCAGGAAACCCTTGAGGTCACGGGGTGAACTTGCAAACTCCCTATAGACAGTGGCGGAAAATGAAGCTGGGTCACTTGTACTGTAAAGCGTTGTGCTAACCACTACACTACCATGGTAATTTGTTTTAGAGTCAGATTCCGACAAATTATATTATGACTGACCTGTTATTACAGATAGGGCAATACATTATAACTGTCCAGATATAATATTACAGGATAAACAAGCAAGAACAACTTACTTAATAGATATAGCCACTCTAAACACACAAAATATACAGAAATCAAGAAGTTAAATAAACAGGAATATACAGAATTAGAAGAGGAAATAAAATTGAAAGACTATGGAAAGTGAATAGGGTATACATTTTTGTCCCAGTAGTAACATCTATAACTGGTATCGTCCCAAAGTCACTACACAAGAGCATTAAACAATTAGGCCTACATAGCGATATCTATGTAAATTTACAGAAAGCAGCAGCAATACTAAACACCACTGGAATAGTCCGAAAGTTTCCAACAATTGAGAAATTAGAGTGCTTGGCTATGTTTGTGCCTTAGGTTTTAATAGTTTGAGCTGAGAAAAAAAAGTAAAATGATGAAAATGTAAGTTGTAGAGTCCTTGAAAGTTATTCCATAGGCTGTGGAATCAGTTCACTGTTGAAGTAGGTGAAGTTATCCACGCTGGTTCAGAAGTCGGCTGGGGTGATATACTGCATCCGGTGCTCCTGATGCGGCCTTCTATATATTGGTGAGACCTGACACACACTGGGAGACCGTTTCGCTGAACACCTACGCTCTGTCCGCCAGAGAAAGCAGGACCTCCCAGTGGCCACACATTTTAATTCCACGTCCCATTCCCATTCTGATATGTCTATCCATGGCCTCCTCTACTGTAAAGATGAAGCCACGCTCAGGTTGAAGGAACAACACCTTATATTCCGTCTGGGTAGCCTCCAACCTGATGGCATGAACATTGACTTCTCTAACTTCCGTTACTGCCCCTCCTCCCCTTCGTACCCCATCTGTTACTTATTTTTATACACACATTCTTTCTCTCACTCTCCTTTTTCTCCCTCTGTCCCTGTGACTATACCCCTTGCCCATCCTCTGGGTATCCCCCTCCCCCTTTTCTTTCTCCCTAGGCCTCCTGTCCCATGATCCTCTCATATCCCTTTTGCCAATCACCTGTCCAGCTCTTGGCTCCATCCCTCCCCCTCCTGTCTTCTCCTATCATTTTGGATCTGCCCCCTCCCTCTCCCACTTTGAAATCTCTTACTAGCTCTTCTTTCAGTTAGTCCTGACGAAGGGTCTCGGCCCGAAACGTCAACTGTACCTCTTCCTAGAGATGCTGCCTGGCCTGCTGCGTTCACCAACAACTTTTATGTGTGTTGCTTGAAATTCCAGCATCTGCAGATTTCCTCATGTTTTGTTCAGAAGCCTGGTGGTTGAAGGGTAATAACTGTTCCTGAACCTGGTGGTGTGGGTCTTGCCTGATGGTAGTAGTGAAAAGACAGCGTGGCCTGGATGGTGATTCCCTTGATAATGGCTACTGCTTTCTTGTGGCAGTGCTCCTGGCTTTTGCTCATGGATTAAATGTTTAAGAGGAAGCTGAGGGACAGCTTCTTCACTCTGAGGCTGGTGAGTCTGTAGAATGAGCTGCCAGTGCAGATGCTGGATGCAGGTTCAATTTCAAAATTGAAGGGAAATGTAGATAGGTACATAGAGGGGTAGGGTGTGGAGGGCTTGTGCCGGGTGAAGTTAGATAAGACTAGGCAGATTAAGAGTTCAGCATTGACTAGATGGGCCAAAGGGCCTGTTTCTGTGCTATAGTAGTCAGTGACCATATGTAGATTCTGTCCAAATAACCACTTCGTAATTGTGTCTGGTTTCTGCCTTTTCCCTCACGTTCAACTGGTATGCTTAGTATTTTATAACAAATCAGTTGCTTGTTTTATTTTTAATTATTTTAAATGCTTTTCAATGCCTAATTAGGATGATAGCTTTAAAAGCAATTACAGTTTGCTTTTAAATCTGTCTGCTGTACCTCTACAACAAAGCCAAAACATTTTCTTCGCTCGCCTATTTTTTTTTCTGCTCACTTCTCTGAAAGAGTTCTCCAGAACCTTGTATATGAGTTAATACATACGCAGTCTCTTTTCATTTCAGAAGCGAACGGACCTTTTGTGTGCAGCCAAATAATCAGGACAATCTAAATGGCCTGAAATATGCAACAACGTTCACAAAATTTGGAAACTACTGCATGTCGGCCAATTAATGTAATTTTGAACAAGGCCTCCAAAGCCAAAAAAGACAATCAGTGGAAGTGTGTTGTATCTGGGGTGTCTACCTGCTTTACAGCATCTGATAAAGAAAAAAACCACTCAGACATTCCTGCCAAACCATGGTTTAGAGATGATCTCAAAGACAACAAAAATAATCCCTCACTCTAACGATAACCATATAAGCGTGAGATGCCTTTTTCATGTGAAGATCGTGTTCTGGAAAGAGTCCAAAAATGCCTTTGTAAGTTAAGTCAGACTCTTTTTGCAATTACAGTTTCCTTGAATGGTTGACTGTACAGTTGAACCCTGTTAAGGGACAGACGAGCTTGATTGAGTGTTTCCTGATAAAAGAAGCTATTCAGTATCGTTATTGTTTAAATTGAAACCATAGGGGTAATTCCCAGTGTTGGCAGGAGAAGAATACTTGCTTCAATGGAGAGGAAAATTAGGTAGGACGGACAACATAAGATCAATCGGATAACATCAGTTTTCTCTTTCTGTTGAAGTTCAACGTTACCAACCACTGCCCCCTCCCCCGCCGTAAATGTCCCTAATGCAGTCATTTAGTCAATGGACTGAAAAATAGACACATCATTAAAATAAATTTGATGTTGGCTTTATTAAAATTTTTCGGGAAGAAAAATTCGGTATTCTTTTGCATTAACTTACAGTTATCAAGATATTCCAACAAAAATTGGTAATTATTTTTGAATTATAATTATATCTGTCTCTCATTGTGTCTGATTAGTGGTGTTGTGTACTGGGGTGGGTTTGGAATTGGTAATCATTCAGTGAGAATCCAATGAGATTGGACTGAATATTTGCTTTATACTACATCCAGTTTCTGTTTACTTTATTGAATACTTCAATGCTACCTAGGTTGACAATTTTAAAGTTCAAAAGTTCAACTTAAATTTATTATCAAAGTGCAGATATGTCACAATACACAACCCTGAGATTCATTTTCCTGTGGGTATACTCAACAAATCTATCGAATAATCGAACCTTGGTTCTCAAGGGATATTGCAACTCTGATAAAGAAGAAGAGGGATTTTGTATGACATGTATAGGAAACAGGGAGTAAATAAGGTGCTTGAGGAGTATAAGAAGTGCAAGAAAATACTTAAGAAGGAAATCAGGAGGGCTAAAAGAGGACATGAGGTTGCCTTGGCAGTCAAAGTGAAGGATAATCCAAAGAGCCTTTACAGTATATTAAGAGCAAAAGGATTGTAAGGGATAAAATTGGTCCTCTTCAAGATCAGAGTGGTCGGCTATGCGCAGAACCAAAGGAAATTGGGGAGATCTTAAATGGTTTTTTTGCGTCTGTATTTACTAAGGAAACTGGCATGAAGTCTATGGAATTAAGGGAAACAAGTAGTGAGATCATGGAAACTGTACAGATTGAAAAGGAGGAGGTGCTTGCTGTCTTGAGGCAAATTGAAGTGGATAAATCCCCAGGACCTGACAGGGTATTCCCTCAGACCTTGAAGTAGACTAGTGTTGAAATTGCAGGGGCCCTGGCAGAAATATTTAAAATGTCGCTGTCTACAGGTAAGGTGCTGGAGGATTGGAGAGTGGCTCATGTTGTTCCGTTGCTTAAAAAAGGATCGAAAAGTAATCCGGGAAATTACAGGCCAGTAAGTTTAACGGTGGTAGTAGGTAAATTATTGGAGGGAGTACTAAGAGACAGAATCTACAAGCATTTGGATAGACAAGGACTTATTAGGGAGAGTCAACATGGCGTTGTGTGTGGTAGGTCATGTTTGACCAATCTATTGGAGTTTTTTGAGGAGGTTACCAGGGAAGTGGATGAAGGGAAGGCAGTGGATATTGTCCACATGGACTTCAGTAAGGCCTTTGACAAGGTCCTGCATGGGAGGTTAGTTAGGAAAATTCAGTCGCTAGGTATACATGGAGAGGTGGTAAATTGGATTAGACATTGGCTCAATAGAAGAAGCCAAAGAGTGGTAGCAGAGAATTGCTTCTCCGAGTGGAGGCCAGTGACTAGTGGTGTGCCACAGGGATCAGTGCTGGGTCCATTGTTATTTGTCATCTATATCAATGATCTGGATGATAATGTGGTAAACTGGATCAGCAAATTTGCTGATGATACAAAGATTGGAGGTGTAGTAGACAGTGAGGAAGGTTTTCAGAGCCTGCAGAGGGACTTGGACCAGCTGGAAAAATGGGCTGAAAAATGGCAGATGGAGATTAATACAGACAAGTGTGAGGTATTGCACGTTGGAAGGACAAACCAAGGTAGAACAAACAGGGTTAATGGTAAGGCACTGAGGAGTGCAGTGGAACAGAGGGATCTGGGAATACAGATACAAAATTCCCTAAAAGTGGCGTCACAAGTAGATAGGGTCGTAAAGAGAGCTTTTGGTACATTGGCCTTTATTAATCAAAGTATTGAGTATAAGAGCTGGAATGTTATGATGAGGTTGTATAAGGCATTGGTGAGGCCGAATCTCGAGTATTGTGTTCAGTTTTGGTCACCAAATTACAGGAAGGACATAAATAAGGTTGAAAGAGTGCAGAGAAGGTTTACAAGGATGTTGCCGGGACTTGAGAAACTCAGTTACAGAGAAGGGTTGAATAGGTTAGGACTTTATTCCCTGGAGCGTAGAAGAATGAGGGGAGATTTGATAGAGGTATATAAAATTATGATGGGTATAGATAGAGTGAATGCAAGCAGGCTTTTTCCACCGAGGCAAGGGGAGAAAAAAACCAGAGGACATGGGTTAAGGGTGAGGGGGGAAAAGTTTAAAGGGAACATTAGGTGGGGCTTCTTCACACAGAGAGTGGTGGGAGTATGGAGTGGGTTGCCAGACGAGGTGGTAAATGCAGGTTCTTTTTTAACATTTAAGAATAAATTGGACAGATACATGGATGGGAGGTGTATGGAGGGATATGGTCCGTGTGCAGGTCAGTGGGACTAGGCAGAAAATGGTTCAGCACAGCCAAGAAGGGCCAAAAGGCCTGTTTCTGTGCTGTAGTTTCTATGGTTTTTCTATGGTTTCTAATTACAAGAAGATTCAATGAAAGAGCAAGCAGAGTGCAGAAACAACAACCTTTGCAAATGCAGATGTAAATAAGTAGCAATAAACAAGGAGAGCATGAAATAACAAGATAAAGAGTCCTTAAAGTGAGATCAGTGGTTGTGGGAACATCTCAATAGGTGGGCAGGTGAGTGTAGTTATCCCCTTTTGTTCAAGAGCCGGATGGCTGAGGCGTAGGAACTGTTCTTGAACCTGGAAGTGCAAGTCCTGATGCACTAGTACCTGCTACCTGATGGCAGCAGCAGGAAAAGAGCATGACTTGTGTGGTGAGGATCTTTAATGATGGATGCTGCTTTCTTGCAACAGTGTTTCATGTAGATGTGCTCAATGCTGGTGAGGGCTTTACTCACAAGGTACTAAGCTGAATCCACTACCTTGTGTAGGATTTTCTGTTCAAAGGCTTTGGTGTTCTCATTTCAGGGCACGATTCAGTCAGTCAATTGGGTTGACTGAAGCCAAGTGAATTAGGTTGAAGTATTCTTTAACAGAAGGATATTAACCGTTCTACAAAAAAATCTTTCAATGTTTAATCTACAAGTAAACAGCTGTGAAATTTATACAAAGAAAACTCTGTTTTGTGGGGCTTGTGAACTTCTAATCCATCAATCAAGGCAACTAATAATGTTATGAACATCATAATGATCCACATTGAAGTCGACACAGCAAGCAAGGCATAGTATAGCACAGCAGTTACTGTAATGCTTTAGATCACCAGTGATTGGAAGATTAGGATTTAATTCCCACCTCTGTCTGTAAGGACTTTTAAAGTTTTCCCCAAGACCGCATAGATTTCCTGTGGGGGCTACGGTTTCCACCCTCAGTTGAAAAAGGATGCATGGGTTAGTGTTTGTAAGTTTAGAGCATGTTATGTTGGTGCTGGAAGCATGGTGCCATTTCCGAGCTGTGCCCGGCACATTCTTGAACTGTGTTGGTCACTGATACAAATGACACATTTCACTGAATGTTTCAATGCCATCATCATTATCAGAATCAGAACCAGGTTTGTTATCAACGGAATAAGCTGTGAAATTTGTTAACTAAACAGCCGCAGTACAATGAAATACATGATAATACAGAAAGAAAAATCAGTCAATTGCAGTATATGTATATTGAATACATTAAAAAACAGAAATAATCTATATAAAAATAGTGAGGTAGTGTTCGTGGGTTCAATGTCCATTTAGGAATCACATGGGAGAGGGGAAGAAGCTGTTCCTGAATTGCTGAGTGTGTGTCTTCAGTCTTCTGTACCTCCTTCCTGATGGTAACAGTGAGAAAAGGGCATGTCCTGGGTGTTGGAGGTCCTTAATAATGGACATTGTCTTTCTGAGGCACCACTTCTTGACAATGCCTTGGATATTATGGAGGCTAGTACCCAAGATGGAGCTGATTTTCTGGGGTCTTTCAGTCCTGTGCAGTAGCTTCCCTCCGCGCCCCCCCCAACTCCAATACCAGACGGTGATGCAGCCTGTCAAAATGCTCTCCACAGTACCTCTATAGGCATTTTTGAGTGTTTTGGTTCATCTTTTCAAACTCCTACTGAAATATAGCAGTCTTGCCTTCTTTATAGCTGCATCGATATGTTGAAACCAGGTTAGATCCTCAAAGATCTTGGCACCCAGGAACTTGAAATTGCTCACTCTCTCCACTTCTGATCCCTCTGTGAGGATTGGTTCATGTTCCCTCATTCTACCCTTCCTGAAGTCCACAAATGGCTCTTTCGTCTTACGGACATTGAGTGCAAGTTGTTGCTGCAACAACACTCAACTAGCTGTTATGTCTCGCTGCTGTACACTCTCTCATCTCCACCTGCAATTCTACCTACAATGGTTGTATCATCAGCAAATTTAAACGTCAAAAGTCCAATTTAATGTCAGAGAAATGTATACAATATACATCCTGAAATGCTTTTTCTTCACAACAATCCACGAAAACAGAGAAGTGTCCCAAAGAATGAACAACAGTTTAATGTTAGGACCCCAAAGTCCCCCCACCCAGCTCCCCTCCCTCCCACATGTAAACAGCAGCAAGCAACCGGCTCCCCCCGCCGGCAAAAAAAGCAACGGCACCCGCCGCCGAGAACTCAAGCGTGAGCAAAACAATAACAAAGACACAGACTTGCAATTACCCCAAAGACTTCGTGTTTCACCTGGTATTCGACATACCACAGGCTTTCTCTCTCCCTAATAAGGAGAAGGAGGTGTCTCTGTTTTCCCAGCGAGCGGGGAGACATAACAAACAACTCGCTGGTTTACGGTGTTACATTGCTTTTTTTGAGCTTTGTGCAAGAAGATCTCAAAAATCTTGGGTCTACAGGCACACAGCAGATATTCCGACTCCCCCAACGACATACGGGTCTCCTGCCGTGACACCGACCCTCGATCTGCCTGCCTCCAGAGCCCTAAGATCCTAGGCTTCTAAATCCGAGCCGAACTCTTAGGCCGAGCCCTTGGCATGTTGAACAACAATGGTTGGTTATGAAACCCTGAGAGCAAGTCCCATTCCTGCAAGAACCAAAGTCAGCGTGTAACTCCAGGTCAGGGTCTTCTGAAGAACACTGAAAAGGAAAAATAAAGATATTAAAGATGGAAGTAGAGTTGTTTCTGAAGATGCAAGCAAAGGAGTCTCCATTTAGCGCCATCATTACTCTGCTCCGCAGAATTTATAAATGGTATTTGACCTATGCCTGGCTACATAGTCATAGGTATGGACCAGAGCACTAGACACACGCCCCTGAGGTGCACCAGTGTTCTTTGTCAGCGGGTTGGACATATTATGTGCCATGCCTTATGATGTAAGCAATCATGGTCTCATGACCATGATTGATCCTAGCAAGTTTTCTGAGAGAAGAGGCCTTCTTCTGGGCAAGATAGGTGACCCTAGCCATTTTCAATGCTCTGTAGATATTGTTTGCCTGGTGTTTAAGTGTCACATAATTAGGTCTTGTGATATGCACCAGCAGCTCATATGACCATACATCACCTGCTCCCATGGCTTCACATGACCCTGTAGGTGGGGGGCGGTGTGCAAGAGTGACCAGCAGGCTAGCAGATGGAAGGAGCGACTTAACACCTCCTTTGGTAAAGACATATCTCCACCGACCACAAATAAAGCTAATCGTTAAAACTAATCTTTTTCGATTTCAGTCATGCATATTTATCCCCCTTCCCTGAAAAATCAATTTCATTCTCCTCCTGAAAAGGAAGTGTTAACTTTCTGTGATCGTGTAAAAAATGATATATCAATATAATATCGTACAGATTTTTCCCGATAAAAATATCCTCTGATCTTTTAAAAGACAAAATTTACACTAATTTGAATTTGGTGCTGAGGCCCTAGTTGTTCACAAACTGTATCAATGCTTTGGATAAAGAGATCAAGTGTCAATGAGACGGAACAAGAGGAAGTGGTGTATTTGGATGTTAGAAGTTTTTCAATAAAATCCAACACAGAAAGTTGCTGGATAGAATATGTACTGTACTGTGCAAAAATCTTAGGTACATACTGTATATATAGCACGGATCCCCAAGGCTTTTAACCCAGTACTGTATTTGTCAATGCGGAGCCGAGAGTGAGTTTGTAAATCGGGCAGGAACTGAATTGAATTGAATTGACTTTATTTCTTACATCCTTCACATACATGAGGAGTAAAAATCTTTACGTTCCTTCTCCGTCTAAATGTACAATGTGCAATCATAGTAATTTATAATAATTTATAATAAATAGAACAGTCAATGTAATTATAGAGTACACTCAAGTCAGCGTGAGTTTGTAAGTCTGATGGCCTGGTGGAAGAAGTTGTCCCGGAGCCTGTTTGTCCTGGCTATAATGCTGTGGTACCACTTCCTGGATGGTAGCAGCTGGAATAGATTGTGGTTGGGGTGACTTGGGTCCCCAATGATCCTACGGGCCCCTTTTACACACCTGTCCTTGTAAATGTCCTGAATTATGGGAAGTTCACAACTACAGATGCGCTGGGCTGTCCACACCACTCTCTGCAGAATCCTGCGATTAAGGGAGGACAGTTCCCATGCCAGGCAGTGATGCAGCCAGTCAGGATGCTCTCAATTGTGCCCCTGTAGAAAGGATTTGGGGGGCCCATACCAAACTTCCTCAACCGTCTGAGGTGAAAGAGGTGCTGTTGTGCGTTTTTCACCACACAGCTGGTGTGTGAGATCCTCGGTGATATGGATGCAGAGGAACTTGAAGCTGCTTACTCTCTCAACCCCAGATCCATTGATGCCAATTCTCCATTTCTGTCTCCATTCCTCCTGTAATTCGCGACCAGCTCCTTTGTTTTTGTGACATTGAGGGAGAGGTTGTTTTCTTGACACCACTGTGTCAGAGAGATGACTTCTTCCCTCACTTTCCAGAACGAGGGGCCACAGTTTGAGGATAGAGGGGAAGCCTTTTAGGACCGAGATTAGGAAAAACTTCTTCACACAGAGAGTGGTGAATCTGTGGAATTCTCTGCCACAGGAAGCAGTTGAGGCCAGTTCATTGGCTATATTTAAGAGGGAGTTAGATATGGCCCTTGTGGCTACGGGGGTCAGGGGGTATGGAGGGAAGGCTGGGGCAGGGTTCTGAGTTGGATGATCAGCCATGATCATAATAAATGGCGGTGCAGGCTTGAAGGGCCGAATGGCCTACTCCTGCACCTATTTTCTATGTTTCTATTGTTTGAGATAAGGCTAATCAATGTAGTGTCGTCAGCAAATTTAATTAGCAGTATGGAGCTGTGGATGGCGATACAGTCATGAGTATACAGAGAGTAAAGGAGGGAACTCAGTACACAGCCCTGTGGGACTCCTGTGTTGAGGGTCAGAGGATTGGAGGTGAGGAAGCCCACTCTTATAACCTGCTGGTGATCTGACAGGAAGTCCAGGATCCAGCTGCACAAGACATGGTCAAGGCCGAGGTCTCTGAGCTTCTTGTCGAGCCTGGATGGAACTATGGTGTTGAATGCTGAGCTGTAGTCCAAGAACAGCATTCGCACATAGGCAAAGGATGTTGGGAATGGCAGAGGGGTGAGGGACATGTGGCAGAGAAGGAGGCCAGGGACAGGGGCAGGGGTTGACGTGGGTGCAGACACACCCAACCCTGAGACAGCAGGCAAGGTCATTTGATTCCAAACAATTGGCTTAATAAGCACTACAGAATGTCTTGCTGGTGCTTCCACTTCATTCTCTTCTCTTCCCTTTTCCCCAACCATGATTCCCTTCTCCCTGCCCCTCCCCACTCTCAGTCCACAATAGAGACCCACATCAGAATCAGGATTATCCTTACTCACATACGTCATGAAATGTGTTTTTTTTGCAGCAGCAGCAGCAGTTCAGTGCAAGACATAAAATTACTACAGTACTGTTCAAAGGTCTGAGGCACCCTGGATATATATACATTGTGTGTGTATATATATATGTGTGTGTGTGTGTGTGTGTATGTGTCTATGTTTTTTGCACGGTACTGTGCTTTGAGCACAATATTTTCTTGTGCATTAAAATTTTGACAGACTTCTATAGATGTGCAGTGGAGAGTGTATTGACTGCCTGCATCATGGCCTGTTGTGGAAGCACATCTGCCTTTGAACAGAAAATCCTACTAAAGGTAATGGATCTGATTCAGTACATCATGGGTAAAGCCCTCCCAACCATTGAGCACATTGACATGAAACACTCCCTGCTGCCATCTGGTAGAAGATACAAGAGCCTCAGGACTCATACCATCAGATTCAACAACAGTTACTAACCCTCAACCACCAGGCTCTTGAGCAAAAGGGGGTAACTGCACTCACTTGCATTCAGTGAGATGTTCCCACAAACAATGATCTCACTTTAAGGACTCCTTATCTCATTATCTCATGTTCTCATTATTTATAGCTATTTATTTATATTTGCATTTGTACAGTTTGTTGTCTTCTGCACTCTGGTTGATCTTTCATTGATCCTGTTGGAGTTACAATTCTGTAGAGTTTCTGAGTATGCCCACGGGAAAATAAATCCAGAGTGGCATATAGTGACATGTATGTATTTTAATAATAAAATTTACTTTGAACTTTGAAGTTACTAACAAGTAGATTACAAGGAGGACAAACCTAACTGGGTTGGCAGTCAGTTGTGAGGTAATTCGGAGGATGCTAAATGGCCTCAACTCTTCAAAAACATTAACAATTTGTTGGCCGAGAGGACCAAATGTTACATTTCCAATTTTACTGTTGACATGAAACTAGGAAGGAATTTGAGTAATGATGACAGTCTTCAGGGGAATATATTGAGCAAGCAGACAACAAAATTGCAAACGGGGAGCAATGTGGAAAGAGAAGATTCTATCCACTTTCACAGAGAAGAGAAAAATATTGAGCATGTTTTTGTAAATGGTGATAGAATGAGGCAGCATAATGCTCATTGGGATTTAAGAATCCTTGTGTAAGTCTGTGATGAAGTTACAAGAGCAGCTAGCAACTCGGAAAACTGACGGCATGTTTCCTTTTATTGAAAGAGGACTTGAATATAAAAATAGTTCATTTATCACAATTGTAAAAGGAGGTCCTTAAAGTGAGACCACTCCTGAAATTTTTTTAATGAATGAGTGCTTTGCAGGCTGAGCCAACATTCACTTGCTCATTTTTAGCTGTCCTTGAGATGTTGGCTGTGAGCATTCTCCTTGAACCTCTGTGGCACTTCAGGGTGGGTATACCCAAAATGCTTTAAGGGAGCTATAAGGAGGCAAACGAGCCAATAGTATATAGAAATATACCAAGAGTTTTTCTTTCAGTTATATAATGAGTAAAAGGGAGGTGAGAGTTAATATTAGGCCATTGGAACATTATGCTGGTGGGGTAGTAATGGGGGAACAAAGAAATGGCAGATGAACTTAATGGGTACTTTGCATCAGTTTTCTCTGTGGAAGACACTAGCAGTGTGCCAGAAGTCCGCCAGTGAGAGCCATTGCTATCACAAATGAAAATATGCCAGGCACACTTAAAGGTCTTAGGTGGATAAGTCACCCGGAGCAGATGGACTACATCCCAGAGTCCTGAGAGAGGTTGCTGAAGAGATAGCAGATGCATTGGTCATGATCTTTCAAAACTGAATTGATTCTGGCATGGTCCCAGAGGACTGGGAGTTTGAAAATGTCATTCCACTCTTTAAGAGTGGAGGAAGACAAAAGAGAGGAAATTATAGGCCAAGTATGTGGGTATATTTAAGGTGGAAGTTGATAGTTTCCTGATCAGTCAGGGCATCAAAGGATATGCCGAGTATGGGGTTGAGTGAAATCCGGGATCAGCCATGATGGAATGCGACAAACTCAATGGGCTGAATGGCATAATTCTGCTCCTATGGAGCACCAGGTGACAGTGTATTTCCAAGAATGGATGAGTTTGTGTACAATTTTTCTCTACCTAAAAGGTGTATAGTTTTTGATAAGGTGGGACTGCAGCTTAAATTGACTAGAGTTTCCTGCAATGGCAATTCAATCATGAGGAGGGATAAGTAGACTGGCTATCTATATTAGAACAACAGGGCTTGATTTCCAGCACCTGCAGATTTTCTCTTGTTTGTGGTTGGATATCTATATTCTGCAGTTTAGAACAATGGGAAATGTCTCATTCAATCATACAAAATTCTTGGAAGTCTCAAGTAACTAGGTATGGTGGGAGTATAATGCAACACAGAGCGTCATAGGAAGTCATTCCTGCCTGTGGCCATCAAACTTTACAACTCCTCCCTTGGAGGGTCAGACACCCTGAGCCAATAGGCTGGACCTGGACTTATGTCATAATTTACTGACATAATTTACATATTACTATTTAACTATTTATGCTTCTATTACTATTTCTATTACTATTTATTATTTATGGTGCAACTGTAACAAAAACCAATTTCCCCCTGGGATCAATAAAGTATGACTGTGACTATGACTATGACTATAATAGGTGGGGGGAGGTGGCATTTTCCCCTGACTGTAATATTAAGAACAAAGGTTCAGAATCTCTAAACAAAGCTCGGGCCATTTAAATAGAAAATAAAGAGATATTCCTGCAGTCAAAGGGTGATGGTGGTGGTCTGTGTGTAGGCTGGTGCAAATTCTAGCATTTATTTCTTTTAAGATTGCAATCAACATGGGTGTTAAGCAGATTAAGGAATATAGATTTAGGACCGGAAATTCATGCTGGGCTAGATGTTTTATGCCATGGACCAATACCATTAAACAAGGAGTCTGTGGACTCCAGGTTAGGAACCCCTGGTCTATGTCTAACATGCTGTTGTCTCAATAGTGGTTTGGCCTTTGACTGGAATTGTCAGTAGTTTCTTCTGGAACTGCCAATACTCTCCAAAGAGACCAGTAGCACAGGACCATGTACTGGCAAATCCCCAGCATGTCAGCAAGGCAATACACTTGAAGAACCCCTACTGGGCCTAACTTGATTTCAATATAAGTGGGAGTATTTTTAATTTTTTAAATTCTTTGAGATACTTTCAATGTACTTGGGCTTTAAAAGATAACTTTTAAGCTGAGCAAAATAATGACAACTGCTTAATATGAAAGAGAAGATTGGTAGCTCGTGTGTTGGTAGATTGGCTGCTTGTTTGTAGTGTTGTTCACCAAGCCTGGAGGTCAGGTCGCAAACATTTCATCACCAGTCGAGATGACATCATCAGTGCACAATTGAGCGTTGTTTTCTGCCATGTGCTCATATCTATATTGGTCTGATTTGTTGTTCTGATTGGTTGGGGGTCTGCTGGCCACTGGTCTCCATGGAACTAATGCTCACAACAACTGATAACCAGGGATACAAGCCAGCGGAGATCATTCAGCTATCCGTTTGGCTGGGAACCAGCAGAAACTACCGGCCATCACAGCAGCCAAACAATCAAAGCAACAAGTCAGACAAATAGAAACAGATGCACCCGGCAGAAACAACATTCAATTGCGCCTAATGATGTCGCCTTGACTGGTGATGAAACATTTGTGTCCTAACCTCCAGGCTCGGGGAACACCCCTACAAACAACTGCTTGATAGTTTGGGAATTTTCTTAAATGGAGGGCCGCTCTGCTCCCCACATAAGAGGCCTCCTTCTAAAACTGAAGCCAGCATTTGACTCAGTCAGAGACCTGAAAAAAATTAAGATAATTTTTCTTACTCTCTAGGCACACCACTGACCACAAATTTTGCATCATTATGTGAAAAGATGCATATGTTCCAGTATGTTAGAAACTGGCTGAGAGGTTCGGGTTTTAAAGTTGCAGGGAATTAGAAATTTGGAGTAGGAAATCCGAAGTTGCCAAATCCTTCAGTTTTTAACTGCTAAACCTCTTTTTTTAATTCTTCTTTTCTCTCCTGATTTCCCTCCTGACAGCCAAATTGATTGACGGGCAGTCTGCCTCATCAGGCAAGAAAGCCTGAGGCAGAAGAACACGGCAGACTAACATGGAGGGGGAGATCCCTGTCCAGATTCTCATGCGGGAAAAGAGATCATTTGAACTAGTGACGGTTTAAGTGATCATGGAGCTTGGATGAAGAGCAGATAATATCTGGAGCTTCTGATTCTCATTGGACTTGCAATAGTCATGGATGCCGCAGTTGGAGTTAATTAAATGTCAAAAATAACTTTTGATTTGAAGTAAAAAGTCAATGTAATAACAGTGCAAATTTTACAAGTATTTATTTCAAATAAATGCAAGATATCAAATAGTCATTTGCGCTAATTTACAAGATTAATTCTGGTAATGAGAGCTCCTTGCCTACGAGGATATCTTTAAGAGGATGTGCCTCAGGAAGGCAATAAGACACAGGAGCAGAATTAGGCTATTAGCCCATCAAGTCTGCTCCATGTTTCTATCATGACTCATTTTCCTGCCTTCTCCCCATCACCTTTGTTACCCTTACAAATCAGGATCCTATCAACCTCTGCTTTAAATATACCCAATGACTTGGCTTCCTCAGCTGCGCATGGTAATGAATTCCACAGATTCCACAAACGAGCCCAACACTTTTTCTACCTGCTTTGAAAGGCAGATTATAACTACCACTGTGAAGATCCCTATTGAACCCGGTGACCCTGTGATCTCTGTCTCAGAGGCCGATGTTAGGCTGTCTTCCAGGACAGTGAACCCTTGTAATGTGACAGGCCTCAATGGAGTACCTGGTAAGGCTCTGGAAACTTGTGCCAACCAACTGCCAGGTGTATTCAAGGACATTTTAAACATCTCACTGATACTGTCAGAAGTTCCCACTTGCTTCAAAAGGGCAACAATTATACCAGTGCCCAAGAAGAGTAGTGTGGGCTGCCTTAATGACTAGTAGCACTCACATCTACAGTGATGAAATGCTTTGAGAAGTTGGTCTTGGGCAGACTCAACTCCTGCTTCAGCAAGGACCTGGACCCATTGCCAATTGCCTATTGTCACAATAGGTCAAAGGCAGACACAATCTCAATGGCTCTTCACACGGCCTTAAACCACCTGGACAATACAAACACCTATGTCAGGATGTTGTTTGTTGACTATAGCTCAGCATTTAACACCATCATTCCTACTGTCCTAATCGATAAGCTACAGAACCTGGTTCTTTCTATCTCCCTCTGCATTTGGATCCTCAACTTTCTAACTAGGAGACCACAATCTGTGCAGATTGGTATTAACTCCTTCTCACTGACAATCAACACTGGCACACCACAGGGATGTGTGCATAGCCCATAGCTCTATTCCCTCTACGCCCTTGACTGTGTGGCTAGGCATAGCTCAAATACCATCCATAAATTTGCTGATGAAACCACCGTTGTTGGCAGAGTCTCAGATGGAGAGGAGAGGGTGTACAGGAGCAAGATATACGAGCTAGTTGAGTGGTGTGACTGCAACAAACTTAAACTCAATGTAAGTAAGATGAAAGAGCTGATTGCGGACTTCAGAAAGAGTAAGACAAGGGATCGTGAACCAGCACTCATAGAGGGATCTGAAATGGAGGGAGTAAGCAGTTTCCAGTTCCTGGGTGTCAAGATCTCTGAGGATCTAACCTGGTTTCCCAACATATCAATGCAGTTATAAAGAAGGCAAGAGAGCAGCTATATTTGAAGAATTTGAAGAGAATTGGTTTGTCACCTAAAACACTTGAAAACTTCTCTAGGTACTTCTGTAGATGTACTGTAGAGAGCATTTTGACAGGCAGCATTACTGTCTGTTATGGGGGGGGGGGTGTTCTACTGCTCAGGATCAAAAGAAGCTACAGAAATTAGTAAAATTAATCCGCTCCATCTTGGGTATTAATTTTGGTCTCCAAATTTGAGGAAGGACATTCTTGCTATTGAGGGAGTGCATGTAGGTTCACAAGGTTAATTCCCAGGATGGCGGGACTGTCATATGTTGAAAGATTGGAGCGACTGGGCTTGTATACACTGGAATTTAGAAGCATGAGAGGGGATGTGGTTGAAACATATAAGATTATTAAGGGATTTGACATGGTGGAGGCAGGAAGCATGTTCCCACTGACGGGTGAGTCCGGAACCAGAGGCCACAGTTTAAGAATAAAGTGTAGGCCATTTAGGACAGAGTTGAGGAAAAATTTTTTCACCCAGAGAGTGGTGGATATGTGGAATGCTCTGCCCCAGAAGGCTGTGGAGGCCAAGTCTCTGGATGCCTTCAAGAAAGAGATGGATAGAGCTCTTAAAGATAGCAGAACCAAAGGTTATGGGGATAAGGCAGGAACTGGATACTGATAGTGGATGATCAGCCAAGATCACAGTGAATGGCGGTGCTGGATCGAAGGGCCGAATTGCCTACCCCTGCACCTATTGTCTATTGCCTATAGCCTCCGTAGTATCCAAAACATTTTGAAGGAGCAGCATCTTAGAAAGGTGGCGTCCATCATTAAGGACCCCCATCACCCAGGGATGCCCTTTTCTCACTGCTACCATCAGGTAGGAGGTACAGAAGCATGAAGGCACACACTCAGCGATTCAGGAACAGCTTCTTCCCCTCTGCCATCCAATTCCTAAATGGACATTGAACCCATGAACACTATTTCACTTTCATTATTTCTGTTTTTGCACTATTTTTAATTTAACTATTTAATACAGTACACACACACTCACAAATATACTTACTGTAATTGATTTACTTTTTTCCCCATACAGTATTATCGTGTATTGCATTGTAACAAGATGTTACACGAAAGATGTTAGCATGGGATAGAGGAATGAATGATTGACAGGAGGCAAAGAGACAGAATAAAGAAAGCCTTATCTGGTTGGCTGCCGGTGACCTGAAGACGATACAAAGATAGGCAGAGGGGCAGGTAGTGTTGAAGAAACAAGGAGGCTGCAGAAGGAATTAGACAGACTAGGAGAATGAGCAAACAAGTGGCAGATGGAATACAGTGTCGGAACATCTATGGTAGTGCACTGAGGTAGAAGGAACAAAAGTAGAAACTATTTCCTAAATGGGCAGAAAATTTAAAAATCTGAGGTGTGAAGGAGTCCGTGTGCAAGATTCCCTAATGTTTAACTTGCAGGTTGAGTCGGTGATGAGGAAGGCAATGCAACGTTAGCATTCATTTGAAGAGTACTAGAACATAAACGCAAGGATGTAATGCTGTGGTTTATAAGTCACTGATGTGGTCTCAGAGTATTGCAAGCATTTTTGGGCACCTTATTTAAGATAAGATGTGCTGACATTGAAGAGAGTTCAAAGGAGGTTAACGAGAATGATTCCATAATTATCGGCACCCAATTGCCCACCGTTGAGAACATCTACCATAAACGCTGCCTGGGCAGGGCGAAAAGCATTATCAGGGATGCATCTCACCCTAACCATGGACTTTTTGCTCTCCTCCCATCCGGTAGGCAGTACATGAGCCTCCGCTCCCACACCAGCAGGCACAGGAAGAGCTTCTTCCCTGAGGCTGTGACCCTGCTGAACATCTCATCGCAGCGCTAAGCAGTATTGCATCCGTATTGTACTGTCTCGGTACTTTTATATTTGTGTGCTGTAGCACTTTTTTTATTCGGAGTTATTTTGTAAATAACACTATTCTTTGCATTTCTGGTCAGATGCTAAATGCATTTCATTGGCTTTGTACCTGTACTTGACAAAATGACAATAAAGTTGAATCTAACCTAATCTAATCTAATAAATGAAAGGGTTTTCATATGAGGAGCTTTTAATTGGCTCTGGGTCTGTACTCGCTGGAATTCAGAAGAAGGGAAGGGGATCTCATTGAAACCTATGGAATGATGAAAGGGCTTGATAGACTGGATGCAGAGAGGATGTTTCCTATAGTGGGGGAGTCTCAAACCAGAGGACACAGCCTCAGAATAGCGGGACGTCCATTTAGAATGGAGCTGAGGAGGAATTTCTTTAGCCAGGGGGTGTGAATCTGTGAAATTCATTTCCACAGGTGGTTGTGGAGACCAGGTCACTGGATGTATTTAAGGCAGAGGTTGATAGGTTCTCTATTTGTCAGGGCATGAAAGGTTATAAGGAGAACACAGAAGAATGGGTTGGAGAGGGAAAATAGATCAGGTGTGGTGAAACGGCAGAGCAGATGCAATGGACCAAATATGCTAACTCTGGACTTATCTTGTATCGTCTTATGGTCTAAGAACTGTACAAATCTAACTTTCATTATTGGATATGATATGCAATCAATCAATCATCACTGAATACTCTGCAGCCTGCACCTTTAACCATAATGAATAATGTTTAGACAGTCTTGTAGTCACTGACCTACATGGATTCCATTCTACGTATGCTACCATTTTAAAAACTTATTCTCAATATCTTAATAGCCTTACCCCTCTCCACATCTCTTACTTCCTTTTATTTGAACTCTCAGAAGAAGTAACTTGGGATATTTCTTTACATTAACTGCAAATCACTGACCAATCAGGGATATGGGATCAGAAGAGGAACCTGAAGTCCTTGCTTAGGGAAGGGCAGTGCCTGGCTCTGGACAATTATCTCAATGCCATGAGAAGAGGAGTTTTGACAGAGGGGCATTCAGATATGAATACTTATTTTGTGTCTCATTTATTGTGTGACTCATATTTGTGGTTGTGCATGAATCCAACTCTTTCTTCTTTGGTCCCATCAGCATTCAGGATTGAATGGTATCTGTATCTCAAAAGAGGAATGCCGCGCAGTAACCTGTTTAATGTTTTCATTATGTTACATATAATAAATTAAACATTCAAGCTTCTGAAGAACATTGTCTTTCAAAGGCAGTTTTGAGCAAGTAGATTTGCATGTTCTACCCTCTTCAGATTCCATAAAGTTTTAGTACTTTATGGAATGAAAACTTTAACTCTGTATCGCCTACAGATTGTATACCAATTTGTTCTGATGAAGTGACCTCTGCAGAAGTACACATTTATAATTCATGTCAGGCACGTAGTGGGGCCCTCTCTGCCTGCTGAAAGTATGCAGAGTTGGCAGACTGAGATGCCAAGCAGTTCAAGTTGGAGTGAGGCAGGGCTGCCAAATTGGACTGTATGTTAACATTACACAGCTAAAAGCAGTTTCAGTAGTAGAAAAAACACCCACCAGTACTATTTAAAGGGATCGTCAGGTTAGCTGCGGATTGATTCCTAATAGTGTTTGCCAGAGTTTGAGCTTCTCGATAATTTTACGGTTGCAAAAGTCCACAGGGAGTGTTCCTTCAAAGAACAAAGAAACCTGTTTTATAAAGATAAAGATTTGTTTTATTTATCACAGTTACATCGAAACACGCAGGGAAATGTGCCGTTTGCGTCAGATCCCATCAGCAAGGATTGCACTGGGCAGCCCACAAGTGCCACCAGGATTCCAGTGCCAACATGTCTACAATTCACTTACTCTAACCGTACTTTAATTTGGAATGTGGGAGGAAACTGGAGCACCAGGTGGAAATCTGCATGAGCCCAGGGAGAATGTACAGACAGCGGTGGGAATCAAAGCCCAATTTTATAGCCAGTGCTGTAAAGTGTTGCGCTAACTGTGCCATGTACCATGCTACCTCAAGAATCTTGCTGCAGCCATCTGATCCCAGACATGGGTGCAATGGTAGGCCCTCCCCTTGGAATGCTGGGTGACTGAGAAAACGAAGAACTGCAGACTGATTTGCAGCCATTGTATAGAGTGATGTAACATCAAAACAGGCCTTTAGGACCATCTCCTCTCTGCTGACAATGGTGCTTACCAAGCTAGTTGTATTTGCTTTAGAGACATAAGAGACTGCAGATGCTGGAATCTGGAGCAACACTCATAACACTGGAAGAATTCAACAGCTCAGGCAGCATCTATGGAGGGAAATGGCCAGTCTATATTTTGGCTCGAGATAGCCCAGGTGAAGGGCCTTGACCCAAGACTTCATCAGTCCATTTCCTTTTATGGGTGCTGCCTGATCTGTCAAGTTTCTCCTGCATTTTGACTTATCTTTAAGTGTCCTGTTAAAATACTTTTAATAACAACTTCTAGTATTTTTCACTGGCCTGTAGTTTCCTCCCTTTTTAAATATAGAAGTTGTGTTTGCTATTTTCCAAATTAAAGGAGTCAAATGAAAGAAATAATGATATTTTTTGGAAAACAATCTCAAAAACTACTTTATTTCGTTTAACCCCTAGGCTGAAACCCAGCCAGACTCTTAGACTTATCAACTGCAGCTCCAGAAATGTACTTAGTACTACTTCCCTGCTGATTGGATTCTTTTGAGAATATTTTCCTTGGTTCTAAATCCCGACTTGCAACTACTTTTGAAATGATAATTCTAGCTTTTATAGTGAAGGCTGATGCTGCTTAATTTATCCAACATCATTATATTTGGGAACTTGATGACGATGAGGAAAATATGAGCGAGGTTGATGTTCTGGAGCAGGGGGTCCCCAACCTTTTTTGCACCGCGGACTGGTTTAATATTAACAATATTCTTGCGAACCGGCCGACCGGGTGGGGGGGGAGGAGGTGGGGATGTTTAAGTAGGGTTAAACTCACCTCAACATGTCTTTTACAGTGAGGGTTGCCAACTTTCTCACTCTCAAATAAGGGACAAAAGTATCAGTTAGTCTTGACGAAGGGCCCCGGCCCGAAACGTCGACTGTACCTCTTCCCACAGATGCTGTCTGGCCTGCTGCATTCACCAGTACTTTTTATGTGTGTTGACAGGACACTTGTGTTTACCCTGAGAAAGACTACCATGACCATGAAGCCTTGCGCAGGCACCTGTGTGTGCATGCGTGACGTGCGCATGAGTGTACGTGCCGATTATTTTCCCCACAAATCGGTTTTGGCTTAATCTTCCCGAGTACACTGTACATACATTATTTCTACTTTATATAGGCTGTGTATTTATCATATCATTAATGCTTTTACTACATATTAAAGTTATTTTAGGTTTTATGTGTTATTTGGTATGATTTGGTAGGTTATTTTTTGGGTCTGGGAACGCTCAAAAATTTTTCCCATATAAATTAATGGTAATTGCTTCTTCACTTTACGCCATTTCGGCACGAAAGGTTTCATAGGAATGCCCCACCTGAGCGGGGGAAATATGGGACAAGGGTGGTCCCATATGGGACAAACCAATTTAGCCCAATATACAGGATGTCCTGGCAAATACAGGACAGTTGGCAACCCTATGTTCAAATTCAACAGTGCGTGACAGGGAATGAGGAAAGGTGCAGCTGACTCATATCGTTTCCTCGCGGCCCGGTAGCACATGTTTTGCGGCCCAGAGGTTGGGGACCGCTGTTCTGGAGCATGTTGATTATGAAGGGAGAGGAGGTGTTGGAGTTGTTAAAATACATTAGGGTGGATAAGTCCCCGGGGCCTGACGGAATATTTCCCAGGCTGCTCCATGAGGCGAGGGAAGAGATTGCTGAGCCTCTGGCTAGGATCTTTATGTCCTCGTTGTCCATGGGAATGGTACCAGAGGATTGGATGGAGGTGAATGTTGTCCCCTTGTTCAAAAAAGGTAGTAGCGATAGTCTGGGTGATTATAAACCAGTGAGCCTTACATCTGTGGTGGGAAAGCTGGTGGAAAAGATTCTTAGAGATAGGATCTCTGGGCATTTAGAGAATCATGGTCTAATCAGGGACAGTCAGCATGGCTTTGTGAAGGGCAGATCGTGTCTGACAAGCCTGAAAGAGTTCTTTGAGGAGGTGACCAGGCATATAGATGAGGGTAGTGCAGTGGATGTGATCCATATGGATCTTAGTAAGGCATTTGACAAG
Source organism: Mobula birostris (assembly GCF_030028105.1). Taxonomy (NCBI): domain Eukaryota; kingdom Metazoa; phylum Chordata; class Chondrichthyes; order Myliobatiformes; family Myliobatidae; genus Mobula; species Mobula birostris. The sequence continues at coordinate 234,925,873 of NC_092371.1, forward strand.
GTTCCACACGGTAGGCTTATTCAGAAAGTTAGAAGGCATGGGATCCAGGGAAGTTTGGCCAGGTGGATTCAGAATTGGCTTGCCTGCAGAAAGCAGAGTGTCGTGGTGGAGGGAGTACATTCAGATTGGAGGGTTGTGACAAGTGGTGTCCCACAAGGACCTGTTCTGGGACCTCTACTTTTCATGATTTTTATTAACAACCTGGATGTGGGGGTAGAAGGGTGGGTTGGCAAGTTTGCAGATGACACAAAGTTTGGTGGTGTTGTGGATAGTATAGAGGATTGTCGAAGATTGCAGAGAGACATTGATAGGATGCAGAAGTGGGCTGAGAAGTGGCAGATGGAGTTCAACCCGAAGAAGTGTGAGGTGGTACACTTTGGAAGGACAAACTCCAAGACAGAGTACAAAGTAAATGGCAGGATACTTGGTAATGTGGAGGAGCAGGGGGATCTGGGGGTACATGTCCACAGATCCCTGAAAGTTGCCTCACAGGTAGTTAAGAAAGCTTATGGAGTGTTAGCTTTCATAAGTCGAGCGATAGAGTTTAAGAGTCACGGGGTAATGATGCAGCTCTATAAAACTCCGGTGAGGCCACATTTGGAGTACTGTAACACATATTGAAATTGCATATTAAAATGCAGCAGGTCAGGCAGCGTCTATAGGAAGAGGTATAGTCGACATCACGGGCCAAGACCCTTCGTCAGGACTGTGTCCAGTTCTGGTTGCCTCACTATAGGAAGGATGTGGAAACATTGGAAAGGGTACAGAGGAGATTTACCAGGATGCTGCCTAGTTTAGAGAGTATGTATTATGATCAGAGATTAAGGGAGCTAGGACTTTACTCTTTGAGGAGAAGGAGGATGAGAGGAGACATGATAGAGGTATACAAGATATTAAGAGGAGTAGATAGAGTGGATAGCCAGCGCCTCTTCCCCAGGGCACCACTGCTCAATACAAGAGGACATGGCTTTTAAGGTAAGGGGTGGGAAGTTCAAGGGGGATATTAGAGGAAGGTTTTTTACTCAGAGATTGGTTGGTGCGTGGAATGCACTGCCTGAGTCAGTGGTGGAGGCAGATACACTAGTGAAATTTAAGAGACTACTAGACAGGTATATGGAGGAATTTAAGGTGGGGGGTTATATGGGAGACAGGGTTTAAGGGTCGGTACAACATTGTGGGCTGAAGGGTCTGTACTGTGCTGTACTATTCTGTGTTCTATGTTCTATATTCCATTATTGATTTCTCAGAACCACTTGTTTAGGAGCAATACTCATTAAGTTAAAACAAAATAATGGAAGACAGTAATTTCATTAACTCTATTAAGGGTAGCAGGGATAAGCCAGTAATAATACATATATGTATTAGTGTAACATCAGCGGTGGGGAAAGTTTAGAAAATGTTCTGACGGACAGGGTAAATCTACACTTGGAAAGGAAGACAGTGATTGGCACCAGAATGTTTGCCGACACTTGCTGGCTGCCACATCATAACACCCAGGTATGTCGGCTGCTAACACAAATAACATATGTTTCAATGTACATAGATAAACAAACTTGAACTTTTATCTGAGATAATTAACACTGATTGGTTACAATGGAATTCCTGTCTAACCAAATAAATTAAGTGTTTTTGAAGAGGCAATTGTTCATCCCAGTTTGGCAAAAGAATAAATCAAGGAAGGTAGTGCACCCGTGGCTGACAAGAGAAATTAGGGATAGTATCAATTCCAAAGAAGAAGCATACAAATTAGCCAGAAAAAGTGGCTCACCTGAGGACTGGGAGAAATTCAGAGTTCAGCAGAGGAGGACAAAGGGCTTAATTAGGAAGGGGAAAAAAGATTATGAGAGAAAACTGGCAGGGAACATAAAAACTGACTGTAAAAGCTTTTATAGGTATGTAAAAAGGAAAAGACTGGTAAAGACAAATGTAGGTCCCCTACGGACAGAAACAGGTGAATTGATTATGGAGAGCAAGGACATGGCAGACCAATTGAATAATTACTTTGGTTCTGTCTTCACTAAGGAGGACATAAATAATCTTCCAGAAATAGTAGGGGACAGAGGGTCCAGTGAGATGAACGAACTGAGCGAAATACATGTTAGTAGGGAAGTGGTGTTAGGTAAATTGAAGGGATTAAAAGCAGGTAAATCCCCAGGGCCAGATGGTCTGCATCCCAGAGTGCTTAAGGAAGTAGCCCAAGAAATAGTGATTGCATTAGTGATAATTTTTCAAAACTCTTTAGATTCCGGTCTAGTTTCTAAGGATTGGAGGGTGGCTAATGTAACCCCACTTTTTAAAAAAGGAGGGAGAGAGAAACCGGGGAATTATAGACCGGTTAGCCTCATGTCGGTGGTGGGGAAACTGCTGGAGTCAGTTATCAAAGATGTGATAACAGCACATTTGGAAAGCGGTGAAATCATCGAACAAAGTCAGCATGGATTTGTGAAAGGAAAATCATGTCTGACGAATCTCATACAATTTTTTGAGGATGTAACTAGTAGAGTGGATAGGGGAGAACCAGTGGATGTGGTATATTTGGATTTTCAAAAGGCTTTTGACAAGGTCTCACACAGGAGATTAGTGTGCAAACTTAAAGCACACGGTATTGGGGGTAAGGTATTGATGTGGATAGAGAATTGGTTAGCAGACAGGAAGCAAAGAGTGGGAATAAACGGGACCTTTTCAGAATGGCAGGCGGTGACTAGTGGGGTACCGCAAGGCTCAGTGCTGGGACCTCAGTTGTTTACAATATATATTAATGACTTGGATGAGGGAATTAAATGCAGCATCTCCAAGTTTGCGGATGACACGAAGCTGGGCGGCAGTGTTAGCTGTGAGGAGGGTGCTAAGAGGATGCGGGGTGACTTGGATAGGTTGGGTGAGTGGGCAAATTCATGGCAGATGCAATTTAATGTGGATAAATGTGAAGCTATCCACTTTGGTGGCAAAAATAGGAAAACAGATTATTATCTGAATGGAGGCTGATTAGGAAAAGGGGAGGTGCAACGAGACCTGGGTGTCATTATACACCAGTCATTGAAAGTGGGCATGCAGGTACAGCAGGCAGTGAAAAAGGCGAACGGTATGCTGGCACTTATAGCGAGAGGATTCGAGTACAGGAGTAGGGAGGTACTACTGCAGTTGTACAAGGCCTTGGTGAGACCACACCTGGAGTATTGTGTGCAGTTTTGGTCCCCTAATCTGAGGAAAGACATCCTTGTCTTAGAAGGAGTACAAAGAAGGTTCACCAGATTGATTCCTGGGATGGCAGGACTTTCATATGAAGAAAGACTGGATGAACTCGGCTTGTACTCGTTGGAATTTAGAAGATTGAGGGGGTATCTGATTGAAACGTATAAAATCCTAAAAGGATTGGACAGGCTAGATGCAGGAAGATTGTTCCCGATGTTGGGGAAGTCCAGAACGAGGGGTCACAAGGGGTCACAGTTTGAGGATAGAGGGGAAGCCTTTTAGGACTGAGATTAGGAAAAACTTCTTCACACAGAGAGTGGTGAATCTGTGGAATTCTCTGCCACAGGAAACAGTTGAGGCCAGTTCATTGGCTATATTTAAGAGGGAGTTAGATATGGCCCTTGTGGCTACGGGGGTCAGGGGGTATGGAGGGAAGGCTGGGGCGGGGTTCTGAGTTGGATGATCAGCCATGATCATAATAAATTGCGGTGCAAGCTCGAAGGGCCGAATGGCCTACTCCTGCACCTATTTTCTATGTTTCTATGTAACTCAATAAATTTTTGAAAATGATGTGATTAATGTGGACTTCCCTCAGGCGTTTGACAAGATTCCACATGAAAGGCTGGCCAGAAAGGTCAGAGACTATAGGATCCAAGGTAAGTCTGAACAACTACACCACAGTTGTCACAGACTGCATAAAAGCAGTCATAGTTGAGCATGTCCTCACAAAATCATGCAGAGCCTTCCCCAACCAGAAGCCCGGGATGAATCATGAAATCTGAAATCTGCTGAGGGCCAGATCAGTTTCATTCGGGTCTGGTGACCAAGTAAAATACAAGAGGCCCAGATACGTCTCCTGATCGGCATCTCACGTATGAAGTGGTAATTCCGCACCAAACTTGAATCACAGCTGTGGCAGGGCTTGGATGCTATCACCTCCTACAGAGTGAGACAAGAGACATAGATGACAACAGGGCTTCACTTCGAGATCCTCAGTTTGATCATCAAAACATGGAGGCACTTTCATGAGCTCACACAGCCCCAGTGACGCTATGATTTCAGTCTCTGAGGCTGACATGAGAACATCCTTCAGGAGGGGGAACCCACAAGAGGTATCTGGCCCTGGCCAAGTACTAAAGACGTGCACTGATCAACTGGCTGGAGTATTCGCTGATATCTTTCACCATTCGCTTCTGTAGTCTGAAGTACCCACCTGCTTCAAGCAGGCTTTATTTATACTGGTGCCTAAGAAGAATGCGGCAATCGCCTTCAATGTCAATCTTCAAGTAGCACTTAACATCCACAGTGATGCAGTGATTTGAGAGGCTGGTGATGAAACATATGAAACTCCTGCCTGAGAAGCAACTTGGAGTTGCTCCAGTTTGCCTTCTGGGGCAACAGGTCCACAGCAGATGCTATCTCATTGGCTCTTCACTCAACACCAGATCATCCGGACAACAAAAGTACATACATCAAGATGCTCTTCATTGACTACTGACCAGCATTAAATACTATTATCCCAACAAAACTATGCTCTGTGTTTAGTCCCCTGCTCAGCACACTGTACTTGTCACTGCGTGGTTAAGCACAGCTCAAATGCCGTATACAGTACAAGTTTGCTGGCAACAGCAAGGTCGTTGGTCAAATCAAAGGTGGTGACAAATTAGCATATGGAAGGAGAATTGAAAATCTGGCTATGTGGTGCCACGTCAACAAGCTTTCCCTCAATGTCAGCAAGACCAAAGAGCTGATTATTGACTTCAGGAGGAGGAAGGTGGAAGCCCATGAGCCGATGGATCAGGGGTGGACAAGACTGGAAACATAAATTCCTCAGTGCTGTCACCTCGGAGGACCTGTCCTGGGTCCGGTTATGTAAATGCCATTACAAAGAAAGCATTCTTTCTTCGAAGTTTGCAAAGATCGGACATGACATCCAAAACTTTGACAAACTTCTTTAGATGTGTATTATGTGTACAATATTTATTGCTTATTTCTATTTTTTCACAGCTGAAACTGATAAAACCTGATGTACAGGCATAGTCAAGCATACTCATTTTTTAATTGCTAAGAACTTTCAGGTTATTCTAGTAATGTTTGCTATTGTGACTCTCTGGGGATTTACGTAAATATTGCTGTTTCGGCCTAACTGTTTAGAAACATAGAAAATAGGTGCAGGAGTAGGCCATTCGGCCCTTCGAGCCTGCACCGCCATTTATTATGATCATGGCTGATCATCCAACTCAGAACCCCGCCCCAGCCTTCCCTCCATACCCCCTGACCCCCGTAGCCACAAGGGCCATATCTAACTCCCTCTTAAATATAGCCAATGTACTGGCCTCAACTGTTTCCTGTGGCAGAGAATTCCACAGATTCACCACTCTCTGTGTGAAGAAGTTTTTCCTAATCTCGGTCCTAAAAGGCTTCCCCTCTATCCTCAAACTGTGACCCCTCGTTCTGGACTTCCCCAACATCGGGAACAATCTTCCTGCATCTAGCCTGTCCAATCCCTTTAGGATCTTATACGTTTCAATCAGATACCCCCTCAATCTTCTAAATTCCAACGAGTACAAGCCTAGTTCATCCAGTCTTTCTTCATATGAAAGTCCTGCCATCCCAGGAATCAATCTGGTGAACCTTCTCTATACTCCCTCTATGGCAAGGATGTCTTTCCTCAGATTAGGGGACCAAAACTGCACACAATACTCCAGGTGTGGTCTCACCAAGGCCTTGTACAACTGCAGTAGTACCTCCCTGCTCCTGTTTAATGTTATAGTGTAGAGACTTTGGGATGATACCAGCTGTAGATATTACTATAGGGAAATTTATACCTTGTTCATGTTCCATATTCTCCACAATGCCTCCACAATCTCTTCAGCCACCTCTTTCAGAACTCTGGAGTGTATAACATCTGGTCCAGGTGACTTATCTACCTTCAGCCCTTTCAGCTTCCCAAGAAACTTCTCCCAAGAAATGGCAACTTCACATACTTCTTCCCCCGACACTCTCAAACTTCTGGCATACTGACTAGGGGAATATATTCCAGCATTTACCTGCGTATTGAAAACCCCATGACTATTGTAACATCGCCTTTTTGCAATACATTTTCTATATCCCATTGTGGTTTGTAGAGAACATCCTTAGCATGGTCTGGGAGTCTGTATATCAGTAATTGGAGGAGGTCTGGCCCCTGCAGGCCCACCGGTGTGTGGACACACCCTGTTGCTCGTGAGCCAGACCCACCTATGGGTAAATAGCCCAAATGCCTTGTGGGCAGCTTTGGGAGAGACGAAGGCTATGGGAGTAAACCCAGACAGCAAATCCGGAGTGGAGCCCCTAAGGCAGCTGGATGTCATTGAACATCCCTCCGGCAGCTCCTGCAGCCAAGTTGGTGCTTCACTTTCCTTTGAACTAAACCGGTGAGGCTGAGAGGTGGATCTTGACAACTGGGCTTAATTGTCTTACTAATCGGAGACAGGGTGAAGCTGGAGGATTGTTTTTGTGACTGGAAGTCTGATACCAGCAATATACAGTAGTATAGAGAATAATCTGATATCCTGGCAATTTGTTCCAAATATGAACAACTGAGCTTTGAACATATTACTAGTAAGTTTGCAGATGACATTAAAATTGGTAATGTTGATTATGAGATGAGTGGTCTTAGACTACTGGTTAGTTGGGCATGGTAATAGGAGATAGAATTTAATCCTTATAAGTGTGCATTGATACACTGCAGGATACAATGCAGGATATACAATGCCTGTAAAATGTATTCAACCCCCCTTGGAAGTTTTCATGTTTTATTGTTTTACAACATTGAATCTCAATGGATTTAACTTGGCTTTTTTGGCACTGATCAACAGAAAAGACTCTTTCGTGTCAAAGTGGAAACAACTTTCTACAAATTGGTTTAAATTTATTGCAATTATTAAGAACAAAATAATTGTTTGCATGCATATGCCCCCCTTTCAAGTCAGTATTTAATAGATGCACTTTTGGCAACAATTACAGCCTTGAACCTGTGTGGATATGTCTCTATCATCTTTGCACATCTGGACACTGCAATTTTCCCCATTCTTCTTTATGAAATTGCTCAAGCTCTCTCAGATTGCATGGGAATCATGAGTGACCAGCCCTTTTCAAGTCCAGCCACAAATTCTCAGTGGATTGAGGTCTGGACTTTGACTTGGCCACTCCAGGACATTAACTTTGTTGTTTTTAAGCCATTCTTGTGTAGATTTGGCTTTATGCTTGGGATCATTGTCTTGCTGGAAAACAAATCTTCTCCCAAGTTGCAGTTTTCTTGCAGACTGCATGATTCAGCCAATGCAATCCTTCACGATAGGGATGGTGTGTTTTTGATGATGTGCAGATTTGGCTTACATAGCGTGTAGTTTGATGGACCAAAAACTCAATTTATGGTTTCATCGGACCATAGAACCTTCTTCCAACTAACCTCAGAGTCTCCCTCATGCCTTCTGCCAAACTCTAGCCGAGATTTCATGTGAGTTTTTTCAACAGTGGCTTTCTCTTTGCTGCTCTCCCATAAAGCTGTGACTGGTGAAGCACCCAAGCAACAGTTGTTATACGCACAGTCTCTCCCATCTTAGCCACTGAAGCGGGTAATGCTTGTCATAGCTGATAAGTTGTCATACAGCACTTGGTAGCCTCCCGCACTCATCCCCTTCTTGCACAGTCTTCAGTTTTTGAGGACGGCCTGCTCTAGGCAGATTGACAGCTGTGCCATATTCTTTTCATTTCTTGGTGATTGACTTAACTGTACCCTGAAGCAGGGTTCCCCAATTAGTTTTCCACAAGGGCCAAATTATGTCAAGCATGCCAAGCCAAGGGCCAAAACGCCCAGGGTTTTTTTTCATTGCGTCACTAAGCTGTTTTATGGGCAGCTGTTGTTGTTGCTGCTATTACCATTATTATTATTATTAGTAGCAGTAGTAGTGGTAGTGGTAATAATTTAGGCCTGGGATTCTCAAGGCCTGTGTTGTAAGTCACACAAGAAAAAAAATGCACTCTTATAACAAAATAAGTCCAAAACCAACCATTTAATTATGATTCTAGCTATCACAACTGTCAGCTGTCACATTAAGAACTCATCTGGGACTTAAAATACATACACAGAAACACATATAAACCAGACATCCCACCTCTCCCGGAAGATCCGGGAGTCTCCCGCATATCGATAGTGGCTCCCTGACACCCGGAAATTATATACAATATCCCGGAAATAGATTTTTTTTGAGAGGGAGAGGGAGAGCAAGCACCCTGATTGGTCTCTCTTCGTGCTAAGAGTGGTCCCCATCCACCGGGCCATGAGGAAACAATATGATTTCGCGATACGAAACGATATGAGTCATTTGCACCTTTCCTCATTCCCTGTCACGCACTGTTGAGCTTGAACGCACGCGAGGTCATTACCCACGCGTCATCCATGTCAGCGCGGGAAGGAGATCAACTCCTCCAGCTTGTAAATGACGGCGGCTGAAAAGTATGTTTGGCATAACATCTCTGCCGGCATTCTGGATCAAAGTCAAGGCTAAATATCCTGAGATAGCCACGAAAGCACTGAAAACGTTGCTTCCATTTCCAACATCATATCGCTGCAAAGCGGAGTTTTCTGCAATGAATGTAACGAAAACTAAATTGCGGAATAGACTGGACATAAGGAACCCCCTTCGAGTACCGCTGTCTCCCCTCACCCCTCGATGGAACCGTCTTGTTGCAGGAAAACAAGCCCAGGGCTCCAACTGATTCAGAGATATTGGTGCGTTGCAATGATTTTATATATTCATACGGGAAAAATATGCGCTGTGTGTTTAATATCCAAACGTTACTTAAAATGTTATGATGCTATTGACTTATCACCTATATTCCGGTTGTGATTAACACCCCCCCATCCCTGGTCGGCCGGTCCGCAGGAATATTGTCAATATTAAACCGGTCTGTTGTGCAAAAAATGTTAGGGACCCCTGCTAAGTAGACCTATCAGTTTTCTCTGTGGGCGGGCTTTACAGTCGACCTCACTGTTTGCAACAGTGACTTTTCTATTGCCCATGGTGGGTTAAAATGTAAAAGACATGTTGAGGTGAGTTTAACAGGTGTCATTACAGCACCGCTAATGTTATTTAAACTAACTGGCTAGCTGCTAAGGAGCTACTCTATTGATGTCCTACGTGATGAGGCCAAACTCCCTGTAGACTTGCTTAAAGTTGTAATAGAATAAACATGATAATATAATATGATATAATATAAGTACATGTTTTAATGTCACATTTGCTGCAGAAACCCAGCTTGGTTTACAGATTAGACAAAATCACTAAACAAAGTATTACATACACGCTTGGAGGTCGACGGTGGGGTGGGGGTGGGGGTGGGGGTGCTACCTCCCTGAAATGGTGGTGATACCTCCCTGAAATGAGCTTTTGCAGGGTGGAATGTCTGCATAAACACACACACACACACACACACACACACACACACACACACAGAGTAAACATGGTAGTCTTCACCACTTCTTTTCCACACAAAGAGTTTTAGTAGTACTGACTTTTCCACTGTTTCTTTTCTCTCATTTAATCTATTTGTTCTTTTTAATTAAGCTATGTAGTATTTGAAGTAGGAAGTGTAGCTATAAATGAAATTATCAGCATTATTGTTGTTATAATATTATAGAAACATAGAAACATAGAAAATAGGTGCAGGAGTAGGCCATTCGGCCCTTCGAGCCTGCACCGCCATTTATTATGATCATGGCTGATCACCCAACTCAGAACTCCGCCCCAGCCTTCCCTCCATACCCCCTGATCCCCGTAGCCACAAGGGTCATATCTAACTCCCTCTTAAATATAGCCAATGTACTGGCCTCAACTGCTTCCTGTGGCAGAGAATTCCACAGATTCACCACTCTCTGAGTGAAGAAGTTTTTCCTAATCTCGGTCCTAAAAGGCTTCCCCTTTATCCTCAAACTGTGACCCCTTGTTCTGGACTTCCCCAACATCGGGAACAATCTTCCTGCATCTAGCCTGTCCAATCCCTTTAGGATTTTATACGTTTCAATCAGATCCCCCCTCAATCTTCTAAATTCCAACGAGTACAAGCCCAGTTCATCCAGTCTTTCTTCATATGAAAGTCCTGCCATCCCAGGAATCAATCTGGTGAACCTTCTTTGTACTCCCTGTATGGCAAGGATGTCTTTCCTCAGATTAGGGGACCAAAACTGCACACAATACTCCAGGTGTGGTCTCACCAAGGCCTTGTACAACTGCAGTAGTACCTCCCTGCTCCTGTACTCGAATCCTCTCGCTATAAATGCCAGCATAATACCACAATAAGACTGACAAATGGACAAAAATAAATTGATTCACTCACTAATCAGTGAGAGAATTGACAGCGACGGGATGAGGCAATCCTCCGATGTCGGGCCTGTATTCTGTTGTGGCAATCCTGAGGCACTGAGACTGTCTTTAATAGCTCCACAACCATTTTCTTGGTTTTATCATCATGACTTAAAACTTCGCCAACCATATCAATCGCACACGTTTTAATCAACTCGGTATCAGTGAACGGCTTCTTAGCTTTGGCAAGGTTCCATGACACATGCAATGAATGATGCAGCTGACGCACTCTCTCGTGCAGATATTGACTTACAGATAGTAGAAATGGAGTGCTTGTATGATGTTATCATATTTGCAATTTTTTGTTTGCGTCGATCTGATTTTGCAGGGTAGTTGGCATTAAAACTGGCAGCATGCATAGTGTTGAAGTGCTGCTTTAGATTTTCTGACTTGCAGACAGCTCCGGACTGCATGCATATTAATCATGTTGGTTTAGCATTGGTGTGGTCCGGTAAATAAAACAAAACTGATCAGTCCAGTCAGATTTGAACTGACAGTTTTCCTGATCGACTTTGCGCTTTTTCGCGCAGGCCTGTCATAAGGGGGTGGCTGGGAACAGACCCAAGTGCAAGACACAGACACTGAAGTACTAGGGACAGGACTAGGATACAGGCTGAGGTCAAGGACATGGACAGGAAAACCAGGAACCTGGAACAGGACTGGATAAAAGAGCTAGGAGCCCAGGCTTGGACTCCAAGCTAGAGACTGGACAAGGACCCAGTACCTGGGTCTTGCCTCTGGCTCGGACCTCAGAAATAGACAAGGATGGGGCTTGGCAGGCAGGCAGGACAAGGTTGGAGTCTTCAGGCTAGAGGCTAGGCTTGGCAGGAGACTTGAGGCTGGAGACTGGAGGCTGGAGGAAGGAGACTTGAGGCGAGGCTGGAGGCAGGAGGCAGGAGACTTGAGACGAGGCGAGGCTGGAGGCTGGAGGCAGGAGACTTGAGACTGGAGGCTGGAGTCTGGAGGCAGGACACTTGAGGTGAGGCTGGAGGCAGGAGACTTGAGGTGCCTCCTGGGCAGGGTGCGGATCACCACCCAACAGAGGCAAGGGACAGGAAGGGACTGAACCAACTGCAGGTAACGGCAAGACGGCCTGGCTTACATAGTCATAGTCATACATTATCAATCCTGGGGGAAATTGGTTACCTGGGCAGAGGCAAGGGACAGGAAGGGAGCTAGGTACAGGGTGGCTCCAGGACAAGACTGCAGGTGAGACGAGACGAGAGTTACCAGCAAGACAAGGCAAAGCAAGGCTTCAGGCAAGGCAAGGCGAGATGAGAACTACAGGTGAGGTGAGAGTTACCGGCAAGACAAGGCAGGGCTTCAGGCGAGGAAACAGAAGGCAGAGGAAGGGATACAAGGAGTAAGGACAAGAACAATCCAGCAGCGAAGCCCTGGTCTCTGGAGGTATTTATACAGCCAGCCCCAACAGGCATCAGCTGCCTTAATTAGTGCTTAACAGGAACAGAAACAGGGTAGGCAGGAAAATCTGGATCAAGGGTCGATGGACCGGACCGTGAACCGGAATACGGACTCCACAGACCGGACCATGACAAGGCCATGTTGTTCTTGGTTTAGGGTCCGTGACTTACTGCTGGTAACAATTCACTTAGATGACAGGCGGGTAGCTGGTGTGTGCCGCTGTCCAGTCAAGGACCGTACAGAACGCGCAGTAGATCGCGCGCTCTACGGGGGCGTAGGTCAAGTGTACGGTGTGGGATGAGGTTAAAATAAATTAGAGTAGCGCGCACTTTATTTACATGTTATGACAGGTGCGTTCACGTAAGTGCCAATGGGTCGGCGCGGTCCAAACATTTGTTTCTCGTGGTCCAGACCTGGCCCGCGGTCCGCCTATTAGGGTTGTCTGCCCTAAGGGATATTCAGTGACCTGGAAATTTTCTTGTATCCATCTCCTGACCTGTACTTCTCAATAACCTTTTCGTGGAGTTGCTTGGAGTGTTCTTTTGTCTTTATGGTGTAGTTTTTGCCAGGATACTGACTCACCAGCAGTTGGACCTTTCACATACAGGTGTATTTTTACTACAATAAATTGAAACACCTTGACTGCACACTGTGATCTCCATTTAACTAATTATATGACTTCTAAAACCAATTGGCTGCACTAGTGATAATTTGGCGTGTCATATTAAAGGGGGTGAATACAATCAAATATTTTGTGCATTATATTTGTAATTAATTTAGATCACTTTGTAGAGATCTGTTTTCAATTTGAAATGAAAGAGTCTTTTTCTGTTGATCACTGTCAAGAAAAGCCACATGAAATCCACTGTGATTCAAATGTTGTATAACAATAAAAGATGAAAATTGCTAAGGGGGTGAATAATAGGCACGATATAATATGGAATTTAGGACCCAAGGGACAATGGAGGAACAAAGTAAACTTGATATACAAATCTAACATCTCTGAGGCAGACATCATGTCAATAGGATGTGAAGAATTCATAGAGGATTAATTAGTTTCAGTATGGAACATAAGTGCAAGGAGATCTTGGAGTATAGTGGAAATTCTGGCTACTTAAAATATAATAAGGAGGTAACTGCACTACAGAGGAGATTTACCAGGATGTTGCTTGGGATAGAATGAGGAAGATTGGGGTAGGCTATGGTTGTCTTGTTTGGAGCAGAAGAGACTGATAGTGGCGTACCAAAATTATGCAAATCATAGATCCGAACATCAGTGGGAAAGTGTTGGAGCCTATTATTAAGGATGAGGTTTCGGGGAACTAATGATAAAATAAGTCAAAGTCAGTATGGGTTCTGTAAAGGGACATTTGCCTGACAAATCTGTTAGACATCTTCAAGGAAGTAACAAGCAGGGTGGACAAAGGAGAGACAGGAGATGTCATTTACTCAGATTTTCAGAAGGCATTTGATAAGGTGCCCACATGAGCCTGCTTAACAAGGTAAAATCCTTTGGTGTTACAGGAAATACACTGAAATGGATAGAGGAATGGCTGACAGGCAGGAGGCAGCAAGTCTGAAAAAAGGGGGCTTTTTCTGGTTGGCTGCCAGTGACTAGTGGTGTTCCTCAGGGGTCAGTATTGGTACTGCTGCTTTTCACATTGTTTGTCAATGATTTAGATATTGGAGTAGATGGCCTTGTGGAAAAGTTTGTGGATGATACGAAGATAGGTGGAGGGGTAGGTAGTGCTGAGGAAGCAATGCAATTGCAGCAGGACTTAGACAAATTGGCAGAATGGGCAAAAAAGTGACAGATGGAATAGAAACATAGAAAATAGGTGCAGGAGTAGGCCATTCGGCTTCGAGCCTGCACCGCCATTTATTATGATCATGGCTGATCATCCAACTCAAAACCCCGCCCCAGCCTTCCCTCCATACCCCCTGACCCCCGTAGCCACAAGGGCCATATCTAACTCCCTCTTAAATATAGCCAATGAACTGGCCTCAGATGTTTCCTGTGGCAGAGAATTCCACAGATTCACCACTCTCTGTGTGAAGAAGTTTTTCCTAATCTCGGTCCTAAAAGACTTCCCCTCTATCCTCAAACTGTGACCCCTCGTCCTGGACTTCCCCAACATCGGGAACAATCTTCCTGCATCTAGCCTGTCCAATCCCTTTAGGATCTTATACGTTTCAATCAGATCCTCCCTCAATCTTCTAAATTCCAACGAGTACAAGCCCAGTTCATCCAGTCTTTCTTCATATGAAAGTCCTGCCATCCCAGGAATCAATCTGGTGAACCTTCTTTGTACTCCCTCTATGGCAAGGATGTCTTTCCTCAGATTAGGGGACCAAAACTGCACACAATACTCCAGGGTACTTCCAATGAATTTCTTCTTTCTCGTTGGAATATATTCATTCTGAAAAATACCTTTCAAACATGTGCCATTTTATCTCAATTGACTGCTTCTTTGGCCTAATTTAATGGTTTGGTTTAGCTCACTGATGTTTTCATAACTTCATAGTTTTCCCTTTCTTAAATTTCCAATATTAATTTTGGACTTTCTCTTATGCTTTCAAACTCTATACAAAGTTACAATTTCTGCTTTGTAGTGACTAAGGACATTAATTAATTGTACAATACCAGATCAAGTGTGGTCTGCTCACTGATTGGGTCCAAGTCATGTCAAGTTTATTGTCATTTAATTATATACATGTATACAGTCAAATGAGACAACGTTTCTCCAAACAAGGGTGTAAAGCGCTGTAGTACATACATAACACATAATAACTTATGAAATTAAGGATGAAATCTGCAGATGGATTAAACATAAATAAACAAACGAAAGTGCCAAAATTCAATATTGTAAGGCAAAGAACAGATTTTCCAGTGGGAATTTGAATGCAATGCGGCAGGAAATTCAGAAGTCTAGTGCCCAAGGGAAGAAATTGCTTCCCATCATGACCAGAATGTTCAAAATGTTTTGTTCTAAGAAACAATCCTCTAAATATCTGAATAATTTAATCATCTAGTCTACATTTGTCCTTCTGATTCTTCAGTCCTCATGATAATTGAAATTTGGATTGGTTATTGCCATAGCTTTCTCTTATTTTTTCCTTTTAGTGCATTCATACAACATAGAACATTAAAGCACAACATAGGCCCATTGGCCCACAACGTTGTGCCAAATTTTAACCTAATCTAAAGTTAATCTAACCCTTCTCTCCCACATAGCCCTCCACCTTTCTATCGTCCATATGACTACCTAGAAATTCTTAAATGTCCTTAATATACCTCCCTTTGCCACCTCCTCTAACATGGTGTCCCATGCACCCACCAGTCCTAGCATGTGATTACTATTAGGAGATCTGCACACCACACTAAGGTGATTTAATATCTCATTGGAAGTTCAAAGTAAATTTATTATCAAAATATGTATATGTTACCATATTCTACCATGAGATTCATTTTCTTAAGCCATAAAACTGTAAGAAATAGAAGCAGATATTGGCCATTCTGCCCACTGAGTCTTCTCCACCATTACATCATAGCTGATTTACTATCTCTCGCAAATCCGTTCTCCTGCCTTCTCCCTTAACCTTAGACACTTGTACTAATAAAGAACCTGTCAACCTCCACTCAAATCTATGCAATGGCTTGCCAGCCACAGGTGTCTGTGGAACAACATCCACATGTTCACCACCCTCCAGTTAAAGAATTTCCTCTTTGCAGACATTCAGAGAAGAACAAAGGCATATAATAGAATCAATAAAGACTACACCCATACAAAATGCTGGAGGAACTCAGCAGGTCAGACAGCATCTCTGGAAAGAGTAAACAATTGATGTTTCAGGCTGAGACCCTTCAACAAAGACTGACAAACAACCAATGTGCAAAATAAAACAAATTGTACAATACAAAGCAATAATTAATGATTAATAAAATATAAACAATTAATCAATAATCAGTCTTGAAAAAGGGACTTAACCTGAAATGTCATTTCCATTGATGCTGCCTGACCCGTTGAGTTCTTGTAGCATTTTGTGTATGTTGCTTTGGATTTCCAGCATCTGCAGAGTTTCTTGTGTTTCTAATTAATTAACTAATACCATGAACATAGTTTGTTGAATTTTGAAAGTGAGTCCATAAGTTGTGGAATCAGTTTGGTATTGAGGTAAGTGAAGTTATCCACACTGGTTCAGGAGCAACATTCCCTCATTAAGAAACAGAAACATCAGTCCTAATATCTCAGCCAATGAGTATGTAGTGAGATTTGAACCCACAATCTTCAGATCATATTACCAATGAGCAACAATATACAGCTGGAATCAAGCACAGATTTATTGTCTGAAGACAGGGTACATCCGGTCCACATTCCAGTGAAAACTTTATTGCTAGTTTAAGCTAAAAAAATGCAATAGGTAAATTGTTAAAGGCTTTTTCAACATTATTGTCAAAATTCTTTTACTGAGGACATGGTAAGAAGAATATAACATTTTCACGTGTTGACTGCTTTCTATGAAATCATTAAATTCTGGCTGTTTTTGCTTTAAAATATTAAAGGAACAGACAGGAATTCTACAAGCTACAGAGCATTTGAGATTATTCAAGGTCCTAGAGAATGTTTGGAAATTGTAGTTAAATTGAGGGTGGGGGGTGGGGGTAAAAGTAACGGATTACAAGAAAGAACCTCAATTAATGTTAAACAGTTATTCTGTGAAATTGGTTCCAGATGATTTAAAGTTTCACTGTAGTTTCTCAGTGAAGAGGGCTGAACCCTGAATCAGTTGGGCAGCTGGCATTGAAACAAATGAGCAGATTTCAATTGTGTGTGGTATTTCACAAGTCACTAGTTCAATGTCACCCATCATATGCCTTTGCCAAAGCTTACAATGACCCACAATATTGAAGTTTATGCATGAGATCAATTCAGGCTTGGTAGATGCACAATGTAATAAGATAAAAATACATTTACCTCTTTTCTTTGCCCTCATAGAGTCATCAGAAAGTAAAGCGCAGAACCAGGCCCTTCAGCCCATCTAGTCCATGCCAAACCATTTAAACCGTCTACTCCCATCAACCTGCCCTCTGTACCCCTTCTATCCATGTACCTATCCAAACTTCCCTTAAGTGTTGAAATCAAGCTCGCTTGCACCACTTGCGCCGGCAGTTTGTTCCACACTCTCATGACCCTCTGAGTGAAGGTTATGTTCCCATTAAACTCTTCACCTTTCACCCTTAACCTATGACCTCTGGTTGTAGTCCCACCCAACTGCAGTGGAAAAAGTCTGCTTGCATTTACCTCTAATTTTGTATACCTCTATTGAATCGCCCATGTTTCAATGAATAAAATACTAACCTGCTCAATCTTTCCTTATATCTCTGGTCTGCCAGACCCAGTACACCTTGATTTCCTTCCTATTTTTTCCACTGCTCTTCGCTTTACCCACTGTACTTTCCTTTTAGATGGACAGCACTGGGGCGATGTGGCTACAGTTAAACGATAAAAGAACACTGCTGAGATTTCTATACTGAATTGTTAACTACAAGCTAAAATCAAGTCTTCATTTAGAGTGGGAAATGAACCATTGTTAGCTCCAGACTGTTTCCTAATGGCAAGTGTGGACGGTGCTCAGGAACGAGCTGTTCTTTCCAAAATCAGAATCAAGTTATACTTTATACATTACTTTATACTTTATACTTTATTGTCACCAAACAATTGGTACTAGAACGTACAATCATCACAGCGATATTTGATTCTGCGCTACACACAAATATTAAATATTAAAAATATTAAAAATAGTTAAAACTAGTAAATATTAAAAATTTAAATTATAAGTCATAAATAGAATTTCATATATACTGTGAAATTTGTTGTTTTGTGGAAGTTTTGTGCAATACATAAAATAATATCATAAACAAGAGAAAAAATAAGTATGAGAAAAAAATTGCAATTAAGTGATATAAAAAGGAAGTCATGCAAAGGAAGAGAGCAAAATGATGAGATAGCATTCATGGGTTCAAGACCCATTCAAAAATCTGTTGGTGGAGGGGAATAAGCTGTTCCTAAAACATTGAATGTGCACCTTCAGGCTCCTGTACTTCCTCCCTGATGGCAATAAAGAGAAGAGGGCAAGTCCCAGATACTTAAGTACACTTAACGTTGGATGCCGTCTTCTTGAGGTCTTTCGAAGATGGTGTGGGGAGGTTAGTTGCTCATGTGGAGCTGGCTGAGTTTACAGCCCTCTGCAGCCCTTTCCAGTCCTGTGTGTTGGCACCTTCACACCAGACTATCATGTAACCAGTCAGAAGGCTCTCCATGGCGTATCTGCCTGGTTGCATCTCTGTTTAAGGGTAGCATCCTGGCCAGATTGTTTTGGGATGGTGGAAAATGTGATTAATCTTAATCCATACATGGCAGGCAAAAGGAAGTGTCCACCCAGTGTCTCACTATTTGTGAAAATAAATAAATAGAAGAACAAGAGGAAAAGACATGAGGAAGTTTGAAGTATGAAATTACTTTTCTACTGCCCATTGATTTTGCGTTTCACTTTCTCAATTGCCCAATCTTATCTTCCTTGTTCATTTTTTTCGGCAGTTCCTCAGTCCATTATCCACCCTTGTACTGTCCAGCCACTCCAATATATGTACAATTCTCACTTACAAATATTTTAAAAAGTGCAGTAAGTTGCAATTTCTTCTTTTAAATTGTATTGTCTTTCCAATGTGGACAATGATATTTTTTTGGACTAGATAGCTCTTCCCAGTTTCTCCCTTTTGTCTGCACAGGTTTCCTCCCACACTCTAAAGGATTACAGGTTAGTAAGTTGTGGGCATGCTATATTGGTGTCAGGAGCATGGTGACACTTGTAGACTGCCCCCCACAAACACATCCTTGGACTGTGTTGTTTACTGATGCAAAAGCCACTTCATTTGACTGTGTTTCCATATTTTGATCAACATGTGTCAAATAAAGATCTTTAAGATCTTTAATTCCCACTTGCTTGTCCTTCAGTTGAAGTAGGAAAATGTTGTCAGAGTCAGCTGTAGTAATTGTATAGGTGGATTATTATTTAGTAATATCTACTGAGCCTGTTAATCAGCAAAACTGAAGCATTATGATTCAGTTACTAAACTAATATTTGCTGATCTTGAGGCTTGAAATTGAATTCTACTGTATCATTTGCGGACACATTAAATGGCTTAATGAAGCTTGGTTGATTGGCCAGCGACATTGAAACCATCAAGTTCCTATTTAAAACCAAATAGGTTCCCTAAAGTCGTTCAGGGCAGAAAATCTTTCTGCTTGAGCCTATGTGTAAGCACAGACCCAACCATGTGATTGACAATGAGACTGCCCTCCAAAATGACTACTCAATTTAGTTGGTGTTTAACAATGTACAATAAACATTGAATTTAATCACAACTTCCACATGCCTTAAAAAATGAATAAGGGAAAAGATTATTATCTCAATGATCACACACAAAATGCTGGAGGAACTCAGCAGGTCAGGCAGCATCTATGGAAATGAATCAGGCCGAGACCCTTCTTTAGGACAGAGAAGGTAGGAGGAAGATGCCAGAATAAAAAGTTGGAGGCTAGGGGAAGGAGGCTAGTTGGAAGATGATAGATGAAGCCAGGTGGATGGGAAAGGTCTAGGGCTGGAGAGGAAGGAATTTGATAGGAGAGGCGAGTGAACCATCAGAGAAAGGGAAGGAGGAGGGGCATGAGGTAGACGTGATGGGCAGGTGAGAAGAGGCCAGAGCGGGAAATAGAAGAGGATAAGGGGAGGAAAAATGAATACTGGAAGGTAGAAATCAATGTTCATGCCATCAGGTTGGAGGCTACCCAGATGGAATGTAAGGAGTTCCCTCTCTTTTACCGTGAGGATGGCCTTTCCTTGGCACAAGAGGAGGCCACAGACCAACATGTCAGACTTCTTGTGTTTATATTAATGATAATTTATTCCAATGAAAGAAATAGTCATATGTAAAATATAATGTTTGGATTCATAATAAATGCTGGTGAAGGAAAACAAAATTAATCCTTTAGAGCCTAAATAGAGATGCTCCTTGTCTGGCATTGAACATAATTGTTGTGTGCTAAGTAAAAGAATAAGTGACTTGTCAGTGATGGAATTGCAAGTACCTTGTGAAAAGTCTGGCTGGTTCGGCACCTGTTCTATTTGTATGAAGGCTGTGTCACTGAATTACATCACATTACCTGAAGTGCAATTTCCTTTCTGAAAAATGCATTGTTGATTGCATAAATTAATTACCAATTAACAAAGCATATGATTTTTCTTATTGCTGGATTGCAACATGTCATTTTATTTTCTGTTGTGCTGACACAAATTAGTCTGTTTTTATCATTTATAAATTATGACACTTTCATTAGGCTGGGTGAAGAAGGTAATTAGTCATTCTTGATCGTATCCTCTCCTGAATGACATAATCCCATTTCCATTCCTATAACGTTTCTATTTCATTTTTGTCTACCCTTTCCAACTAACATGCCCTGCTGCCTATGGCTTTTTCCTTGAAGTGATACTTTCCATGCATAAGCAATTGGGATGGGATTAGAACACATTTATGAAAGCAGGTATTTGGGAGCATGCCCTTTTCCCAGAGTAGAATTCATAGAGTTCTAGAACACTACAGCAACAGAAATAAGCTTTTTGGCCCGTCTCGTCTGTACCAAACAACTAGCCTGCCTAGTCCCATCGACCTGCACCTGGACCATAACTGTCCATACCATTCCCATCCATGTATCTATCCAAAATTCTCTTCAACTTTGAAATCAGACCTGTATCATCACTTCTGCTGCCAGCTTGTTCCACACTCTCAGTGAAGGTGTTCCCCCTTAGCTTCACCTTTCACCCTTAACCCATCACCTCTAGTTCTAATGTCACCCAGCTGCAGTGGAAAAATCCTGATTGCATCTACCCTATCTATACCACTCATAATTTTGTATACTACTATCAAATCTCCCCTCATTCTCCCACTCTCCAGGGAATAAAATCCTAACCTATTTAACCTTTCCCTGTAGTTAAGGTCATCATGAACTAGCACATCCTTCTAAGTCTTATCCATATTCTTTCAATCTTACTGATATCTCTTCTGTGAGTAGGTGTCATTTTGCGGGCATTTACCTGCATTGATTGGAACAAGTTGGAGGTTATTATCAAGAATATACATCTCTACTACTGCTGGCATTTAAGACAGCAGTGAAGGTCCTCTATCCCTGGCAGTGTTTCGAGCTTCCTTCATCATGTCAGTAGCTCAGATTACACTACTGTCAGTCATGCAGGTAGTGTTGAGTGGAGACTCAGGAACACCATCGCATTCAGATATAGAAGAATTCTTTATTGCTGTCTCCATAACAATTTTGTTTGACCAGCCAGGGTTGTTAGCCCTGAGTTGAAATGCCCAAACCTGGAGGACCAGTGGACCACTCTTAGTCTGGCCTCTATCTACCCTTTGACCTGTTTGGTATGAGCGACCCTACCAAGAACAAAAGCATAAAGACCTGACTCCAGCCAACATATGTAGCTCTCTGGGTCATTGAGGCACACAAGCCTCCAAACCATGACAACCTCGTGGTCTTCTTGGAACATACATACCTAGGCTATAAAAGTCATGAAATTTAACTTTGTGCAGCAGCAGCACAGTACATTACACACACGATCAACATAAATTTAGATGTCCACAATGATGGGCAGAGCTGTACACGTAACAGAACTGGCTGAGTCCATCATCCTCGATAGCATTTTGCATTCTTGTGCATTAGCAGGCCTGTGATGCAACTAGTCAGAATGCTTTTCACACTGGATATCTGTAATGATTTGTCTAGGTCTTTGATGACATGCCGAATCTCCCTAAACACACCACTTTACACTGCTTCTCCTCTCTTCTGCTTACCATTTGACCTCAGAAGGGCAGATAGAAATTTCCCCCTTGCAAAAGACAAGGAGAGCTCACCAAAATAGCACATTCATGATGAGAAGTTGGTGAAATGCCCCCACTTCCATAATCATCCCTTTAAATTTTGGAATGAATGGTTGTGAGTGATGGAAAAATGATTCTTCCGCAGACTCTTGGTTTTGTTACATATGCTGCATAAGAGTTCCCCAACGGTAGAAAAAGCAAGAAAGTGGGGGATTACCGTGGTCTATGTGATGCTGCTTTCGGTACAAGGAAAATGATAACAAAATGGTTAACAATTTTCACAATGTGACGAAGGCACTGAATGAGAGAAAAGGATGGAACTATTATGAAAACCTTTAAACAAACATTTGATTGCCATCTGTATCTTACACTTTTTCAGTGTATAGCTTATTTTATTTAGAGCTGCAGAGCAGAATAGCCTCTCCGGCCCTTCGGTTGCACAGCTCAGCCACCCCAGTTAACCCTAATTTAATCCTAACCCTGCCACGGGACACTTTACAATAACCAATTAACCTAGTCGGTACATCTTTTCACAATGGGAGAAAACTGGAGGACCGGGAGAAAACCCATGCTTTCCAAGGGAGGACATACAGAGACCCCTACAGAGGACACAGGGGTAGAACTCCAAATTCTGACGCCCTGTGCTGTAATAACTTTACGCTAACCACTACGCTACCGTGGATTGATTCTCAGCTCCAGATTCATAGAGAATCCTCCAGATGTGCAATCACTGAAATCTTTCCCTTTCGTTCTCCTGTAAACTGTGCAGAAAGTATGATGGCTCAATTGTCAACAATCCTGATATTTGTAGCAGGAGACAAGATATAATAAATTTGCGGCATTTACATTCTCAAAGTACTTCAGTAGATCCGGTAAACATGATTTCCTTACAGAATATAGCTGGGATTCTCTTCTATTTCAGATTTCAATCATACTACTTTTTTTTTTCATCTCACAGTTCCAATATATTTGTACTTGTACTTTTTTTCTCTTTTCTCCTCTTTTTCATCTTTCTGTCTTTACACAGATGCCTGCATTCACCACCTTCTCTTACACAGCATCAACAACATTTGAGTCAGCTGACTGTTCCACCTTAAAGAACAACATGCATTCAAACCATTCTCCGAATCAGAATCAGAATCTGGTTCATTATCACTGGCATAGGTCATGAAATTTACTGACTTTGCAGGAGCAGTACAATGCAAAGCATAATAATAGAGAATAAAAAAAGCAGTATGCTGGCAGACAGTGTCAGAGGGAAAGGGAGAGATTGAGTTACTTTTCCACGTCAATGGATGGCGGGCACGAGAAGCCAAAAGCACAGCCACATGAATGTCATTTTACATCTCTCTCCCCAGCTTTGAGGGATGCAAGCTCTCCTTCCAAGTGAAGCAGCAATTCAATTTCATTTCTTTTAATTTAGGTTACTCCACTTTGAGTTCACAGTATGGTCCCAGTGGAATTGAAAAGCTCAACACAGACTAGGTGACTGCTTTGTGGAGCACCTTCATCATTCCACAGGGGCAGACATGGGTTTTCAAGTCCCTGTCACTTTAGAACTCTCACTTTTACACTGACCTATTCATCTGTGACCCGGCACGCTGTCATAACAAAACTAAACACAGTCCTGAGGCACCCTGCCTTATGTTTGGCATTTTGCAACCTTTTTGAACCATTATCAAATTCAGCACATTTGAATTTCTCTTTTTATGTCAGAACTGGCCAATTCAGCTAAAGGTTATTTGTCTGTGATTTTGACACAGTTTTTCGCTCTATTAGCATGGCACATCCTGCAGAATATGTCCTGCAAATCTGCACTTTTTTAAAATTGCAACATAATTTCAGAACCTCTGTTCGAGGAGGGTATGACTTTTGGTTGTCCTTTCACTTAAAGAATCCTGTTCACACAAACGTCGTTGACATGTTCCTTTCATTTTTTTGTTCCTCTTTCTAACTGTCCTTATTTTCCGATGAAGGACATGTCTTCATTCGCAGCATGTCACAAGGACAATTCTACAACACAGAAACAGGCCATTTGGCCCATCCATGCTGAAATATGAACCTGCCTTGTCTCATTAACTTGTAGCTGAACCATAGCTCTCCGTACTCTTCCCATCCATGTACTTACCCAATCTTCTCTTAAATGCTGAAATTGAACCCACATCCACCACTTCCACTGGCAGCTTATTCTGCACTCTCACCAGTCTCTGAGTGAAGAAGTTCCCCCTCATGTTCTCCTTAAATATTTCACCTTTCAACCTTAACCTATGATCTCTGGTTCTAGTCACACCCAACTAGTAGGAAAAGCCTGCTTGCATTTAACCTATTTATACTCTGATAAATTTGTATACCTCTATCAAATCATATTTCATTCTCTTATGCTCCAGGGAATAATGTCCTAACCTATTCAACTCTTCGCTATAACTCAGGTCCACAAATCCTGGCAACATCCTTATATTATCCTTATCTTACATTTAATGTTGAAAGGCATAGACAGAGTGGATGTGGCAAAGTTGCTTCCCATGATGAGGGAGTCTAGTACAAGAGAGCATGACTTAAGGATTGAAGGGCGCCCATCCAGAACAGAGACACGAAGAAATTTTTTTAGCCAGAGAGTGGTGAATCTATGGAATTTGTTGCCACGGGCGGCAGTGGAGGCCAAGTCATTGGGTGTATTTAAGGCAGAGATTGATAGGTATCTGAGTAGCCAGGGCATCAAAGGTTATGGTGAGAAGGCGGGGCAGTGGGACTAAATGGGAGAATAGATCAGCTCATGATAAAATGGCAGAGCAGACTCGACGGGCCGAATGGCCAACTTCTGCTCCTTTGTCTTATGGTCTTATTGTCTTATTATATAATTTTATTTTATTTCATTTTTATTTAGAGATACAGCATGGTAGTAGGCCCTTCTGGCCCAATGAACCCATGCAGTCCAATTATGCACATGTGACCAAGTAACGCACTAACCTGTACGCATTTGGAATGTGGGAGGAAACCAGAGCACCTAGAGGAAACCCACGCGGTTATGGGGAGAACATATAAACTCCGTACAGAGAGAGGTGGGAATTGAACCTGGGTCGCTGGCGCAATCAAGTTTAACACTAACTGCTGTGCTACTGAGCCATAATTACTAAATTACTTGTCATAATTGATTGTTCTCAATCTTTTGATGCCATCCTTTATTATACAGTTTAGGTAAGATTACGATACGAAGTGATTATCGTGTATTTTCAAACTCATGAACAAAATCCATAAGTAAAAAGTCGGTTAAAATGGAACCCATTCATTATCTGAGAAAGGTCTGTAACAGTTTCTTAACAATGCTGAAGTGAGGTCCACACCAGCTGCACTAGGTGCCATGGTATGTAATTTTGTCATCGTAGAAATCCTTCTCCAAGACTTAGACATATATTTGTAACTATACCCTTTCCCCTCACATTGTTTAGATTCCAGGCATTTGGATGACAGATTCTTTCCTCAAACATCTTTTCATCTGAAATGGAAGAGTTGAATCAGATCTTATCCTTTGATAACGTGATTAACACAGGCCTCACATCCGACGCTTTCAACATTTTTGCATTTTTATGCTTTTATTCGACGATTTCAAACTCACCAATCAGAAAACAAAATGAATACGATTTTACTTTATTCTTTTAACTAATTAAGGCATTCTAAATTTTACTACTACAATGTTAAATACTGTTGATTTTACAGCAACTTCATACCTAAGTTGTTGTCCTATTAGTCAGTCTTTGATGTTGGGCAATTGTACTTGTTCGAATTTTTTTACTCATTTTCCTCATCATTGATTCAATTTTGATTCCTAGATATCTGTTTTTTAAACTTCTTCTTTTTTAAAATGGCATCTGGGAAAATTAGGCCCAATCATTCCATTGTGCATATGGTATCAATCAGACACTTAGTCATCTCCAATTTTTTAGATAATGATTCCAAATTCAAGTGTGTCTGGTTATAATATCCACTCCATCCATGCCTCTGCCTATAACAAGAGGTAGGAATAGTAGGGATAGAGCCAGAGATTTTTTTTCCCTTGGTGGAAATGGCAAATAATAGGCGACTTAACTTTAAGCAACAGACATAAAATGCTGCAGGGACTCAACAGGCCAGGTAGCATCAACAGAAAAGAGTAACCAGTCGATGTTTCAGGCTGAAACACTTCATCAGGACGCGGATGTGTGTAATGCTTTGGATTTCCAGCAACTCATGTTTGTGACATCATTTTAGGTTGATTGGAGGAAAGTATAAGGGGAATGTCAGAGTTAAGTCCTTTAATCAGAGAACAGTGGATGTGTGGAACAGGGGTGGTGGTGGACGCAGATACACTGGGGGCATTTAAGAAACTCTCAGTTACATACAGTAGGTGATAGAAACATGGAGAATTATGTTGGAGTCAAAAACAAGAGAAAATCTGCAGATGCTGGAAATCAAAGTAATCCAAACAAAATGCTGGAGGAACTCAGCAGGCCAGGCAGCATCTATGGAAAAGAGTAAACTGTCGATGTTTAGGGTCAAGACCCTTCATCAGGTTTTGTAAGAATAAATGGTTAGATTGATCATAGAGTAAGCTAAGTGGTTGGTGCAACATTGTGAGCCGAAGGGCCCATACCGTTCTGCACTGATCTATGTTCTACGTTCAGTAAAGTAGATTTTACAGTGAGAGTTCAGTCTCAACTTTAGGTTTAATTCAAAATTGCAGTTAACATTAAACATTATTGTCATATGACTTGTATTTAAAAACATTGTCTGATCAATATTAATTATTTTCAGTTAAGTGGAAAAATATCACAAGGGTGATTAAATTTGAAAAATTTGTAAATTAGCACAATTAAGAAAGACTTCTAACTAAGATCACAGTACATTGAACATAGAAGATAGAACATGAAGTCTACAGCACATTACAGGCCCTTTGGCCCACAATGTGCCGCCCATGTAACCTACTCTGGAATTTCCCTACCGCATAGCCCTCTATTTTGCTAAGCTCCTGTACCTATCTAAGAGTCTCTTAAAAGACCCTATTGCACCCGCCTCTACCGTGTACCAAACACTCTCTGTATGAAAAACTTACCTCTGATATCCCCTCTGTACCATCTTCCAAGCTCCTTAAAACAACACCCCCTCTTGTTAGCCATTTCAGCCCTGGGAAAAAGCCGCTGGCTAACCACACAATCAATGGCTCTCATTATCTAATACACCTCTATCAGGTCACCTCTCATCCTTTGTTGCTCCAAGGAAAGTCAAGTTCACTCAACTTATTCTCATAAGGCATGCTCTCCAATCCAGGCAACATCCTTGTAAGTCTCCTCTGCACTTTTTCTATAGTATCCGCATCCTTTCTGTAGTGAGGTGACTAGAACTGAACACAGTACTCCAAGTGGGGTCTAACTATAGTGGTAACATTTCCTCATGGCTCTTGAACTCAATCCGATGGTTGATGAGTGCCAACGCACCATAAAACATCTTAACAACACTGTCAAACTGTGCAGCAGCTTTGAGTGTCCTATGGACACGGACTCCAAGATTTCTCTGATCCTCCACACTGCCAAGAGTCTTACCATTAATATTATACTCTGTCTTCAAATTTGACCTACCAAAATCAACCATTTCACACTTACCTGGGTCAAACTCTATATACCACTTCTCAGCTCAGTTCTGCATCCTATCAATGTGGGACTCCAAACTCTGAGAACTCTCCAGAATATCCACAACCCTCCCAACTTTTGTGTCATCAGCAAAATTACTAACCCACCATTCTACTTCCTCATCCATGTCATTTATAAAAATCACAAAGAGTAAGGGTCTCAGAACAAATCCCTGAAGAACACCACAGGTCACCGTCCTCTATGCAGAACAGGAGCCATCTACAACCACCGTTTGCCTTTTGTGGGCAAGTGAATTCTGGATCCACAAAGCAAAGTCTCCTTTGATCCCATGCCTCCTTACTTTCTGCATGAGCTTTGCATGGGGAACCTTATCAAATGCCTTACTGAAATTCATATACACTACATCCACTCTTCTACGTTCATTGATGTGTTTTCTTACATCCTCAAGGAATTAATCAGGTTCGTAAAGGTGACTTGCCCTTGGCAAAGACATGCTGACTATCCCTAATCAGATTACGTCTCTCCAAATGCTCATGAATCCTGTCTCTCAGGACCTTCTCCAACAACGTTCCCACTACTGAGATAAGACTCACTGGTTTGTAATTTCCTAGATTATCTCTATTCTCTTTTTTGAACAAGGGAACAACATTTGCAACACTCTAATCCTCCGGAACCTCTCCCATCCCTACTGATGATGCAAAGATTATTGTGAGAGGCTCAGCAATCTTCTCCTTCACTGCCCACAGTAGTCTGGGGTATATCTCATCCAGATCCAGTGACTTATCTAAATTAATGCTTTTCAAAAGCTCCGGTACATCCTCTTTTTTAATGTCTATGTGCTCAAGCGTTTCAGTCTGCTGTAAGTCATCCCCACAATTGCCAAGGTCCTTTCCCCGGTGAATATTGAAGCAAAGTATTCACTAAGTAACTCCGCTACCTCCTTCAACTCTATGCACACATTCCCATTGTCGCAGCTAATTTCATACTTAAGCTCCTTCCTGGCACCCTTGTAATTTTTTAGAGCTCTAACAATAGCGAGTTTCTTGATCCTTTCATAAGCTTTTCTTATCTTCTTAACTAGATTTTCTACAACCTTTGTACACCATGGGTCGTTTACCCTACCGCCTTTCCCTGCCTCAATGGAAAATACCTATTCAGAACACCATGTAAATGTTCTGTGAACATTTGCCACATTTCTGCTGGGCATTTCCCTGAGAACATCTGCTCCCAATTTATGTTCCCAAGCAATATATTCTTTCCACCTCAATTAAATGTTTTCCCAAATTGTCTGCACCTACCCATCTCCAGCATCATGGTAAAGGAGACAAAGTTGTGATCACTACCTTCAAAATGCTCTCTCACCGGGAGATCTGACACCAGACCAGGTTCATTTCCCAATACCAAATCAAGTACAGCCTCTCATCTAGTTGGCCTATCTACATACTGTGTCAGGAAACCTTCCCGAACACACCTAACAAACTCCACCCCATCCAAATTCCTTTGCTCTAAGGAGATCCCAATCAATATTAGGAAAGTTAAAATCTCCCATCACAACAACCCTATTATTATTGGACTGTTCCAGAATCCGTCTCCCTATCTGTTCCTCGATGTTTCTGTTACTATTGGAGGATCAATAAAAAACATCCAGTAGAGTTATTGCTCCATTTCTGTTTCTAACTTCCACCTACACTGACTCAGTGGACAATCCCTCCATGACTTTCTCCTTTTCTGCAGCCATGAACCTATCCCTGATTAGCAATGCCACACTCCCACTCTTTTGCTTCCCTCCCTGTCCTTTTTGAAAGATCAAAACTCGGCACGCTCAACAATAATTCCTGCCCCTGAGACATCCAAGTCTCTGTAATGACCACAATGTCATAATTCCATGTCAGACTGTCAGGTCACTCGTCTGAGTGCTACTGGTACCATGTAACCCAGTACTACCTGTCACATAATTGGGTGGTCAGTGACTAAACCGGCTCCCCCACCAGGCTTGCCTGGTGACGAGGGTGGCTGGACACCCTGCAGGATGAAAAACAAGACCTGTCAAAGGACGGATGAACCCTCTCGTAGGGTCAATGGCCATCTAGCAAACACGTGCCGTGAAGTGTGGAAAGGGTATCTCTTTCATCGAAGCTTGGTCTGGCCATTCACTGCAACAGAACTTCCCCCAGCCGTCTTGGACCCCCACCACGCTGATGGATCTGGGAGGGGATGTCGAGAGGGTGGGTCTGGACCTGTGCAAACCCCTACTCACTTAAAATCCATTCATGCACATGCTGTTCCTTTTAGAAAACTGAAAGGAACCATCATCATCCTATGGGATGGATAGCCAGAAAGAATTCCATATATTGATCCATGCTGTAAGTTCATCTGCCTTGTTTATGATACTCCTTGCATTAAAATAGAGTCACCTCAAATCATCGGCTGACTGCATCTTTGCTCTATTATCTAGATATCCTTCATCACAAACTCCCTACAAGCTGTCTCTACTTGTGTACCAAAGGGGTATACATGTTGCTGAGGGCGGACCCTGCACTAACACTTTCTCCCTTTACCTCTCCCAGTGTTTACACATCTACTCCCTGAGTTCTGTGCTCTGGGTGTAACCAGCAGCTCAAAAGTCTTGTCTATCAATTGCCCTGCCTCTCGGATGATCCTAAGTTCATCCAACTCCAGCTCCAGCTCCTTAATGCGGTCTTTCATGAGCTGAAGTTGGCTGCACTTCCCATAGGTGTAGTCATCAGGGAGACTATCAGGTTCCATGAATTCCCACATCCCACAGGAGGAACATTCCACTACCGTATCTGCCATCCTGCCTACACTGTACTATGGGCAATCAAGCCCATATCAACATTAATGAATGGGAAAACTTACCCTTCTTACCTGTTTCTTTAGCCTCAGCCTCTTCTTATCAAAGCCTCTAAGTTCCCACTCTGACTCAAGCCCCCTCTCTGACAATGGCCGCTCCAGTGATGGCCACTCCGCTCGATCCTATCTACCTTTTATGGTTTAAAAAATAAGAAAAAAAACCCACGCAAGGAGAAAAAGCTAACCGCGTTTTAACGATGCTCAGCCTGCCTTCCTCTGCCAGCGATGCCTCTGACGCTTCCAGTGCCTGCACATTGACAGAAGAAAACAAAATTAAAGTTACAGTATTATACTCTCAGTGGCCACTTTATTAGGTACACCTGTACACCAGCTCATCAATCCAGTCACGTGAGAGTGGCTGATTAACCAAGCGTCACAACACTGGTGTGCAACGAAGCATCTCTGAACGTACAACACATCAGTCCTTGAAGTGGATGGGCTACAGCAGCAGAAGACCATGAACATACAGGAGGCACCCAATAAAGTGGCTGCTGGGTGTAGTACTGCTCGTGAATGCTATAATACATAATGGGTGGCGGATACAGGTACTTCTCCGCCAAAGGAGGTGTAAGGCGCTCCCTGCCTCCGCTAGCCTACAGGTCTCCCTTGGGCAAGGTAGTTTCCAACCCCCCATCCCCAACCCCGATCAAGGTCACGAGAAGCCACAGAAGCAGCTGTTGGATGGTTGTATGAGCAGTTGGTGCATATCATATGTCTTGGTTATGTTTGACTAATGCCAAGCAGACAATATTTAAAACGTATTGATGATGGCTGGGCAGTGTCTTGTAAAGGACTAGTTCCTGAGGATTGGAGGGTGGTTAATGTAACTCCACTTTTTAAAAAAGGAGGGAGAGAGAAACCGGGGAATTATAGACCGGTTAGCCTAACGTCGGTGGTGGGGAAACTGCTGGAGTCAGTTATCAAGGATGTGATAACAGCACATTTGGAAAGTGGTGAAATGATCGGACAAAGTCAGCATGGTTTTGTGAAAGGAAAATCATGTCTGACGAATCTCATAGAATTTTTTGAGGATGTAACTAGTAAAGTGGATAAGGGAGAACCAGTGGATGTGGTATATTTGGATTTTCAGAAGGCTTTTGACAAGGTACCACACAGGAGATTAGTGTGCAAACTTAAAGCACACGGTATTGGGGGTAAGGTATTGGTGTGGGTGGAGAGTTGGTTAGCAGACAGGAAGCAAAGAGTGGGAATAAACGGGACCTTTTCAGAATGGCAGGCGGTGACTAGTGGGGTACCGCAAGGCTCAGTACTGGGACCCCAGTTGTTTACAATATATATTAATGACTTGGATGAGGGAATTAAATGCAGCATCTCCAAGTTTGCGGATGACACGAAGCTGGGTGGCAGTGTTAGCTGTGAGGAGGATGCTAAGAGGATGCAGGGTGACTTGGATAGGTTGGGTGAGTGGGCAAATTCATGGCAGATGCAATTTAATATGGATAAATGTGAAGTTATCCACTTTGGTGGCAAAAATAGGAAAACAGATTATTATCTGAATGGTGGCCGATTAGGAAAAGGGGAGGTGCAACGTGACCTGGGTGTCATTATACACCAGTCATTGAAAGTGGGCATGCAGGTACAGCAGGCGGTGAAAAAGGCGAATGGTATGCTGGCATTTATAGCGAGAGGATTTGAGTACAGGAGCAGGGAGGTACTACTGCAGTTGTACAAGGCCTTGGTGAGACCGCACCTGGAGTATTGTGTGCAGTTTTGGTCCCCTAATCTGAGGAAAGACATCCTTGCCATAGAGAGAGTACAGAGAAGGTTCACCAGATTGATTCCTGGGATGGCAGGACTTTCATATGAAGAAAGAATGGATGAACTGGGTTTGTACTCGTTGGAATTTAGGAGATTGAGGGGGGATCTGATTGAAACGTATACGATCCTAAAGGGATTGGACAGGCTAGATGCAGGAAGATTGTTCCCGATGTTGGGGAAGTCCAGAACGAGGGGTCACAGTTTGAGGATAGAGGGGAAGCCTTTTAGGACCGAGATTAGGAAAAACTTCTTCACACAGAGAGGGGTGAATCTGTGGAATTCTCTGCCACAGGAAACAGTTGAGGCCAGTTCATTGGCTATATTTAAGAGGAAGTTAGATATGGCCCTTGTGGCTACGGGGGTCGGGGATATGGAGGGAAGGCTGGGGCGGTGTTCTGAGTTGGATGATCAGCCATGATCATAATAAATGGCGGTGCAGGCTCGAAGGGCCGAATGGCCTACTCCTGCACCTAGTTTCTATGTTTCTATGTTTCTATGTTTCTAAAGACGCTACCCAGAAGAAGGTAATGGCAAACCACTTCCGTAGAAAAAACTTACCAGAAAAGACCATGATGGCCTATGTCATTCAACATGGTACATAATGATAAGACCATAAGATAGGGGAGCAGAATTCGGCCATTTGTCCTATGGAGTCTGCTCTGCCATTTCATCATGGCTGATCCAATTTTCCTCTCAGTCTCAATCTCCTGCCTTCTCCCCGTATCCCTTCATGGCATGAACAATCAAGAATTTATCAACCTCTGTCTTAAACACACGTGAAGAGTTGGCCTCCACAGCCACCCATGGCAACAAATTGCACAGATTCTGGCTAAAGAAATTCCACCTCATCTCTGTTCTAAAAGGACACCCCTCTATTCTGAGGCTGTGTCCTCTCATCCGAGATTCTCCCACCGAAAGATCCACATCCAGTCTAACAGGGCCTTTCACTGTTCGATAGATTTCAATTAATTCCGATGAATTCCAGTGAATACAGGCCTAGAGCCATCAAATTCTCTTGATATGACAAACTGTTCAATCTGGGAATCATTTTCGAGAACCTATTTTGAACCGTCTCCAGGGTCAGCATATCTTTTCTAAGGCAAAGGGCCCAAAACCGCTCACAACACGACAATGTGGTCTCACCAGTGCCTTATAATGATGATGATGAATCCAAAATTAAACAATTATAGCACAGTTTTGAGCTTGAAAACACATTAAGTTAATACTTCCTGCCTCGTTTTAGGCCAATGCTTTTGCAAGGGAAAAAATTGTAGTCTAAATACAAAAGGTGACAGCAACTTCATCTTCTTTCCCACTGACTTGCAATATCATGTAAAGCTGCACATGACTATTGTACTGCTAATTGCAGGAAGTGATGAATGTCATCATGTGGTCATTCCATTTTGAACCACATTGTATTTGCCATCAGGAACACAAAGGATATTCTCCATCATTGTGCAACTGCTCATTGTTCACTGACTCCCTGGGAATAATTTGCTGTGACAGGGTGCCCAACTGCACCTGCATTACATTTGTGCTGCGGACACTGGGACAATGTTCTCACAAAGATACCACAGTTCAGACAGCAGCGTGAGTTCACCGTGTAACTGCTTCAGATCCGAAGGTTTTCTTGAATGGGTTCCATAGTGTTTCTTTGTTCTGTGGTTGCATGCTGGAGGACGGACCTCAGAGTTGTAGTCTGTGTTTATACTTTGATAGTAAACACACTATGAATCTTTGAATGTATCGTGTTAGCTGTGCGTGATTTATTTATTTATTGATTTATTGAGAATCATCATGGAACAGGGCTTTCAAATTGTGCCATCCAGCAACGCCCAGATTTTAACCGTCGCGTAATCACAGGGCAATTTACAATGACCAATTAACCTACTAACCAGTTTGTCTTTGGACTGGGGGAGGAAACCCACGTGGTCACGGGGAGAACGTTCAAACGGTGGGAATTGGACACACAGCACTACCATGCCGCCCCGAGAGTGCTGTGAGCCATGCCAGCACTTTGACAGCAAATCACAGCAATGCATAATCTCAATGATTATCACATGGAGAACAAAGCTCTTATTTAATGCTTGACATTTCTGGAAGACTTAAGTGAAGGTAAGGGAAGCTTGTGATACTGGTTCCAGGAGACAAAGGGTCGAGGGAGTTATATTTATTACTAATAACATTGTTACTCATGTTATTTATGATTAACAATGAAGGAAAATTTATGTACAATAGAAACCATTGCATTGTTTTTGAATGTACTCTTCATATCTGGCCATTTGCAGAGCTAACGGACCTCTCTCATCAACTTTAAAAATAGGATAGTCCAAAACAACTGAACACAAACAAGAGAAAATCTGCAAGTGCTGGAAATCCAAGCACCACAAACAAAATGCTGGAGGAACTCAGCAGGCCAGGCAGTATCTATGGAAAAGAGTAAACAGTCCTGCCGATGGGTTCCGGTCCGAAACATTGACTGTACCCAGTCCTGCCAATGGGTTCCCACCCGAAACGTCGACTGTACCCAGTCCTGCCGAAGGTTTCCCGCCCGAAACGTCAAATGTACCCAGTCCTGCCAATGGGTTCCCACCCAAAACGTCGACTGTACCCAGTCCTGCCGATGGGTTCCGGTCTGAAACGTCGACTGTACCCAGTCCTGCCAATGGGTTCCCACCCAAAACGTCAAATGTACCCAATCCTGCCGATGGGTTCCGGTCTGAAACGTCGACTGTACCCAGTCCTGCGGAAGGGTTCCCGCTCGAAACATCAAGTGTACTCTTCTCCATAGATGTTGCCTGACCTGCTGAGTTCCTCCAGAATTTTGTGTGTGTTAATCCAAAACAATATCAACATATTGCTGAAGTCCAACAAAAATGTTGCAGTGGGAACTATACTGAAGAAAAGGTTCATG
The DNA here is from genome assembly GCF_030028105.1 of Mobula birostris. Lineage (NCBI taxonomy): Eukaryota > Metazoa > Chordata > Chondrichthyes > Myliobatiformes > Myliobatidae > Mobula > Mobula birostris. Next base: position 234,961,027 of record NC_092371.1, read on the forward strand.
GTGGACACACTTGCTGAACTGCGCATTCCATTGCTCCCTTAAGGAAAACACCTTCCCCTGCAGGAAGGGTACTGGCATGGACAGAGGAATGGCCGATAGGCTGGAGGCAGTAAGTGGGAATTCTGGTTGGCTGCCAGTGACTAGTGGTGTTCCTCAGGGGTCAGTACTGGGACCGCTACCTTTCACATTGATTTAGATAATGCAATTGATGGCTTTGTGGCAAAATTTGCGGATGATACGAAGATAGGCGGAGGGGTAGGTAGTGCTGAGGAAGCAATGCGATTGCAGCAGGACTTAGACAAATTGGAAGAATGGGCAAAAACGTGGCAGATGGCATACAGTGTTGGGAAATGAACGATAATGTATTTTCATAAAAGGAACAATGGTAAGGACTATTATCTAAAAGAGGAGAAGGTTCAAACATTAGAGGTGCAGAGGGACTTAGGAGACCTCATGCAAAACTCCCAGAGGGTTAATTTTCAGGTTGAATCTGTGCAGTGTTGGCATTTATTTCAAGGAGAATAGAATATAAAAACAAGGAGATAATGCTGAAGCTTTTTAAGACACTAGTCAGGGTGCACTTGGAGTTTTGCCTACTCTGTGATCAATCTAACCATTCACTCCTACAAATCCTGATGAAGGGTCTCGACCCTAAACATCGACTGTTTACTCTTTTCCATAGATGCTGCCTGGCCTGCTGAGTTCCTCCAGCATTTTGTTCGCATTACTTTGATTTCCAGCATCTGCAGATTTTCTCTTGTTTGTGACTCCTTCTTCTCTCCAAATGCATATTAAAAAATAAAAATAAAATCATAGTCATAGTCATACTTTATTGATCACGGGGGAAATTGGTTTTCGTTACAGTTGCACCATAAATAATTAAACAGTAATAAAACCATAAATAGTTAAATAGTAATATGTAAATTATGCCAGGAAATAAGTCCAGGACCAGCCTATTGGCTCAGGGTGTCTGACCCTCCAAGGGAGGAGTTGTAAAGTTTGATGGCCACAGGCAGGAATGACTTCCTATGACACTCTGTGTTGCATCTCGGTGGAATGAGATATATATTATATATTATAGAAAATAATCAGTTTCATAAATTGAAATTTTTACAAGCTCCGGCAAAGAAAGTAAGCACAGTATGTCACAATGTCTAGAAAAAATAATCAGCAAAGTTGAATTTTACGTTAACATGTGCTTATGGTGAAGTTCCTTATGACGGAAAAAATACGTCAGTTCATAATTATTTTGACCACCAACAATGCCTACTCCCTACTCAACTGCAATGTTATTTCATATCAGCAAAACCAAAATCTATAAAATGCAGTTCCATTGTTTATTGGTCTCATGTTTTTGATGCTTGTGTGTCTCTTTTAAGCATTGTGTACACTTCAAACCTAATGTGCATACGTCTTTGAGATTAACATGCTTAGAAGAGATGAGATGCAGATTTTCAATGTCAAATTGTTTGGTTCAGGCATGAAAATTGGTCTATTTGTTTATTATTGGAACATTTACCGAGATACAGTGAAAAACTTGTTTTGCATGCTATCTGTTTGATCATTGCATTACTCTACTACAGTGAGCTGGTCCAAACAATAACAATGCAGAATTAAGTGTTATAGTTACAGAGAAAGTGTGCTGTGGTAGACAATATGCTGCAAGCCGTAATGAGGCATATAGTGAGGTCAAGAGTGCACCTTATCATATTAGAGGACCGTTCAATAGTCACAACAGCAGCATAAAAGGTGGACTTGAGCTTTGTGGAATGTGTTTTCAGGCTTTTGTATCCTCTGCCCAATCTCTGTTGCTTTGTTCTTGCTCACCAGATTGCTGTATTTATTCAATCACATAACACTGTGGCATTCCGGTAAACAGCATTTCTACCTGCACTGACTCTAATCATACAGTACCTTGAGATAAAACCCCTCCCTACTTTTCAGACAGCCCACCCTGCAAAAACTCATTTCAGGGAGGTATCACCCCCACCCGCCCCCGCAACAGCATATCCCTCCCCGTCGACCCTCCAAGGGTGTATGTAATACTTTGTTTAGTGATTTTGTCTAATCTGTAAACCAAGTAGGGTATATGCAGCAAATATGACATTAAATATGTACTTATATTATATCATATTATCATGTTTATTCTATTACAACTTTAAGCAACTCTACAGGGAGTTTGGCCTCATCACGTAGGACATCAATAGAGTAGCTCCTTAGCAGCTAGCCAGTTAGTTTAAATAACGTTAGCTATGCTGTAATGACACCTGTTAAACTCACCTCAACATGTCTTTTACATATTAACCCACCATGGGCAATAGAAAAGTCACTGTTGCAAACAGTGCAGCGAGCAACACTGTCATTATTTTTGAGGTCGACTATAAAGCCCGCCCACAGAGAAAACTGACAGTTCTACTTAGCAGGGGTCCCCAACATTTTTTGCACTGCAGACCGATTTAATATAGACAATATTCCTACGGACCGGCCGACCGGCGGTGGGGTGGGGTGTTAATCACGACCGGAATGTAGGTGATAAGTCAATAGCATCATAATATTTTAAGTAACGTTTGGATATTAAACACACAGCGCATATTTTTCCCGTATGAATATATAAAATCATTGCAATGCACCAATATCTCTGAATCAGTTGGAGCCCTGGGCTTGTTTTCCTGCAACAAGACAGTCCCATCGAGGAGTGAGGGGAGACAGCGGTACTCGAAGGGGGTTCCTTATGTCCAGTCTATTTCGCAATTTAGTTTTCGTTGCATTCATTGCAGAAAACTCCGCTTCGCAGCGATATGATGTTGGAAATGGAAGCAACGTTTTCAGTGCTTTTGTGGCTATCTCAGGATATTTAGCCTTGACTTTGATCCAGAATGCCGGCAGAGATGTTATGTCAAACATACTTTTCAGCTGCCGTCATTTACAAGCTGGAGGAGTTGATCTCCTTCCCGCGCTGACATGGATGACGCGTGGGTAATGACCTCGCGTGCGTTCAAGCTCAACAGTGCGTGACAGGGAATGAGGAAAGGTGCAAATGACTCATATCATTACGTATCGCCAAATCATATTGTTTCCTCACGGCCCAGTGGTTGGGGACCACTCTTAGAACAAAGGGAGACCAATCAGGATGCTCGATCTCCCTCTCCCTCTCCCTCTCAAAAGAATCTATTTCCGGGATATTGTATATAATTTCCGGGCATCAGGGAGCCACTATTGATATGCGGGAGACTACCGGATCTTCCGGGAGAGGTGGGATGTCTGACTTTTGATGAATCTTTTCGATGGCCTTGGCATGAACATCTGGAATATCAACATGGGTTCTCCCTGTGGACACCCGTGTTTCCTCCGGGTGCTCCGGTTTCCTTCCACACTCCAAAGGCGGACCGATTAGTAGGTTAAATAGTCCTGTGATTAGGCTACAGTTAAATCAAGGTTTGCTGAGTGATACGACTTGAAAGTTTAGAAGGGTGCTTTCCACACTAAAAAAAACTTCAAACTTCACGAGAATGGACGTCTACTTAATTTTGTAATTCATAGTACCCCAACTTGAAAGGTGGCACAGGAGAGACTACAGATGCTGGAAATCTTGAGCAACACAAAAAAAAATACAGGAAGAACTCAATGGGTCAGGCAGCATCTATGGAGGGGAATAAAAATGTCAGCTTTTTCGGGCCAAAGACCTGAATCAGGACTGGAAAGAAAGAGGGCAGAAGACATAGTAAGAAGGTAGGGGAGGGGTATAGAGGACAAACTGGCAGGAGACAGGTGGGAGGTCGAAGTGAAATGAGTGGCCACCAGGAGATCTTGGCTGTCACAGAGGACAGAGCAAATGTGCTAAGAGCAGCAGTCCCCCAGTCTGCATTAGGTCTCAATGATGCAGAGGGAGCTGCACCTCTACGAGTGCTATACCTGCCCTTACGGAGTGCTTGCTTGTATTTGTCGAGGCATTGAGTTCAAAAGTCAGGATGTTATTTGCAACATTATAAAACTCTGGTTAAGCTATATCCGGAGTGTTGCATACAGTTCTGGTCAGCCCATTATAGGAAGGATGTTGAGGCTTTGGAGGGGATGTAGAAGAGGCTTACCAGGATGCTGCCTGGTTTAGAGGGCATGTGCTGTCATGAGAGGCTGGATAAACTTGAGTTGTTTTCTCTGGAACTTTGGAGGCTGAGGGGAGATCTGATAGAGGTTTATAAGATTATGGAAGACATGGACAGAGTGGACAGAGAGTATCTGTTTCCCAGATGTCTAATGCCAGAATTCATGCATTGAAGGTGAAAGAGGATAGATTTAAGGGGGATGTGAGGGGTCAGATTTTTACTCAGAGTGGTGGATGCCTGGAATGCACTGCCTGGTATGGTGGAAGAGGCAAGTACATTAGAGGCTTATAAGAATTGTTTGGAAAGGCATATGGATGGAGCTTATTGACCTAAAAAAAGATGTGCTGGCATTGGAGAGGGTTCAGATGAGGTTCACAAGGATGATTCTGGGAATGAAAGGTTTATCATACAAGGAATATTTAATAGCTCTGAGTCTGTACTCACTGGAACTTAGAAGGATGAGGGGGAGATCTCATTGAAAGCTTTCGAATATTGAAAGGCCTAGACAGAGTAGATGTGGAAAGGATGTTTCCCGTGGCGGGGGTGGGGGGGTGGGGGGAGGTCTAGGACAAGAGGCCACAGACTCAGGATAGAAGGCCATCCATTTAAAACAGAGATGCAGAGAAATTTCTTTCACCAGACAGTGGTGAATTTGTTGAATTTCTTACCACAGGTAGCAGTGCTGGCCAGGTTGCTGGGTATATTTACAGCAGAGCTTGATAGATTCTTGATTGGATATGGCATCAAAGATTATGGGGACAAAGCTGGGAAGTGGGGCTGAGGAGGAGGAAAAAAAGGATCAGCCATGATTGAATGGTGGAGCAGACTCCATGGGCCAAATGGCCTAATTCTGCTCCTATATCTCATGGTCTTATGGTCTAAGGAAGATGGAGGTAGGTAGGAGGGAATTAGTGTTTGGGTGCTTTGATTTGCTTTTTAGCTGAGTTGGCACAACATTGTGGGCTGAAGGGCCTGTTCCTCTGTTGTACTGTTTGATGGACGTCTTCTTCCTCACCACTATTTAGGGCCCTAAACAGTCCTTCCATTTTCCCACATGGTTTGCTCACCAACCTTCCCAACACTGGACATAGCTGTTTCTCATATGGGGATTTAAATGCAAGGACATAGAAACATAGAAAACCTACAGCATAATACAGGCCCTTTGGCCCACAAAGCTGTGCCGAACATGTCCCTACCTTAGAACTCCCTAGGCTTTACTCATAGCCCTCTATTTTTCTAAGCTCCATGTACCCATCCAGGAGTCTCTTAAAAGACCCCATCGTTTCCGCCTCCACCGCCACCGCTGGCAGCCCATTCCACGCTCTCACCACTCTCTGTATAAAAAAACTTACCCCTGACATCTCCTCTGTACCTACTTCCAAGCACCTTAAAACTATACCTTCTCATGCTAGCCATTTCAGCCCTGGGGAAAAGCCTTTGACTATCCACATGATCAATGCCTCTCATTATCTACTACACCTCTATCAGGTCACCTCTCATCCTCCGTCGCTCCAAAGAGAAAAGACCGAGTTTACTCACACTATTCTCATAAGGCACGCTCCCCAATCCAGGCAACATCCTTGTAGATCTCCTCTGCTCCCTTTCTATGGTTTCCACGTCCTTCCTGTAGTGAGGCGACCAGAACTGAGCACAGTACTCCAAGTGGGGTTTGACCAGGGTCCTATATAGCTGCAACATTACCTCTCGGCTCTTAAACTCAATCCCTTGATTGATGAAGGCCAATGCATTGTATGCCTTCTTAACCACAGAGTCAACCTGCTTTGAGCATCCTATGGACTCGGACCCCAAGATCCCTCTGATCCTCCACACTGCCAAGAGTGAAAGCGAGAAAACAGACAACTTGTTCAGTGTTGTTTAGAACACTGGAGAGACAGTTCCTGTATGCTCGCCAGATCTTTCCCATACCAAATGTAGTAAATGGCTGCTGTGTGTTCTTCACGTCGGATGTTGGAGTCCTGGGAGACCCAGCGTCTCTCAAGAACTACATCTGTGTGAAGTACTTCTGGCTGAATCTCCTTGAAGACCGTGTTGGGGATCTGGAGCAGCAGCTGGATAACCTTCGGTTTGTACAGGAGGGTGAGGAGATCATCGACTGGAGTTACAGGGAAGTAGTCACCCCTAAGTTGAAGAAGGCGAGCAGCTGTGTGACTGTCAGGAGAAATAAAAATGTGAATAGCCAGTTAGCACAGAGCACCCCTGTGGTCATTCCCCTCAATAATTGCACTGCTTTGGATACTGTTGTGGGGGATGATGTCCCAGGACAATGTCATGGAGACCAGGTTACTGGCACTGAGCATGGGTCCATGGTGCAGAAGGGAAAGAGGGAGAAGAGGGGAGTGGTAGTGATAGGGGACTCAATAGTCAGAGGAACAACAGGAGATACTGTGTAGATGAACAGGACACCAGAATGGTATGTTGCGTCCCAGGTGCCAAAGTCAGGACACTTGGTTCATGTCCACAACATTTTGGAGAGGGAGGAAGAGCGGGTATGGCTGCATATTGGTACCAATGACATAGGAAGGAAAAGCAAAGAGGTCCTGAAAAGAAAATTTAGAGAGCTAGGTAGAAAGCTGAGAAGTAAGACCACCCAGGAAGTAATTTCTGGATTGCTGCCAGTGCCATGTGCCAGTGAGGGTAGAAGCAGGGTGATTTGCCAAATTAATACATGGCTGAGAAGCTGGTGCAGGGTGCAGGGCTTTAGGTTCTTGGATCACTGGGATTTCTTTTGAAGGAGGTATGACCTGCTCAAAGTTTATCAGTTTGCACCTGAACCTGAGGGGAACCAATATTCTTGCGGGCAGGTTTTTTAGAGCTGTTGGGGAGGGTTTGAACTAATTTGGCAGAGGGATGGGAACAGTAGTGAAGGAACTCAGGATAGGAAGGAAAGTCAAAAAGCAAAGATAGCATGCAGTCAGACTGTCAGGAAGGGCAGGCAGATGATACGACACAATTGCAGACAGCAGGGTGAGTATCAGTGCATTAGGGATGCAGAATTAAAAAAGGTAGCAAATGCACTACTCAAAAAGTGTTATATCTCAGTGCATGGAGTATAAGAAATAAGGTGGATGATCTTGTTGCACTATTACACATGGTCAGGTATGATGTTGCGGCCATCACTGAATCGTGGCTGAAGGATGGTTGTAGTTGGGAGCTGAATGTCCAAGGTTACACATTATACTGGAGGGATAGGAAGGTAGGCAGAGGTGTTGGCATGACGCTGCTGGTAAAGAATGGCATCACATCAGTGGAAAGATGTGAAATAGGATCAGATGACGTTGAATTATTGTGGGTTGAGTTAAGAAAATGCAAGGTAAAAGGACCCAGATGGCAGTTATACACAGGCCTCCCAACAGTAGCTGGGATGTGGACTTCAGAATGTAACGGGAAATAGAAAAGGTGTGTCAAAAGGGCAATGTTGTGATAGTCATGGGAGATTTTAACATCCAGGTTGACTGGGAAAATTAGGTTGGAAATGGATCTCAAGAGAGTGAGTTTGTTGAATGCCTACCAGATGCCTTTTTAGAGAAATTTATCGTTGAGCCTACCAGGAGATCAGCAATACTGGATTTAATGTTATGTAATGAACTGGAGGTGATTAGGGAGCTTAAGGTAAAAGAACCTGAGGTGTGCCTCAGACAATGATCACAATATGATTGAGTTCAACTTGAAATTTGACAGGGAGAAAGTAAAGTCTGACGTGGCACTATTTCAGTGGAATAAAGGAAATTACAGTGGTATGAAAGAGGAGTTGGCCAAAGTAAATTAGAAGGAGATGCTGGCAGGGTTGACAGCAGAGCAACAATGTCATGAGTTTCTGGGAAAAATGAGGAAATTCAGGATAGATGTATTCCAAAAATGAAGAAATACCCAAATGACAAAAATGTACAACTGTGGCTGACAAGGAAAGTCAAAGCTAATGTAAAAGCAAAAGAGGGGGCATACAACAAAGCAAAAATTAGTAGGAAGACAGAAGATTGGGAAGTTTTTAAAACCCTACAGAGGACAACTAAAAGAGTCATTAGGAGGGAAGAGATAAAATATGAAAGCAAGCTAGCAAACAATATCAAAGTGAATAGTGAAAGCTTTTTCAAGTATGTAAAAAATAAAAGATAGATGAGAGTGGATACAGGACTGCTAGAAAAGGAGGCCGGAGAAATAGGAACAGGGGACAAGGAGATAGCAGATGAACTAAACGAGTATTTTGCATCAGTCTTCACTGTGGAAGACACAAACAGTGTGCCAGATGTTGAGGGGTGTGAGGGAAGAAAAGTGAATGCAGTTACTATTATAAGGAAGAAGGTGCCCAAAAAGCTTAAAGACCTAAGGGTACGTAAGTCATTGCACCCTAGGGTTCTGAAAGAGGTAGTGTTAGAGATTGTGGAAGCATTAGCAATGCTCTTTCAAAAATCATTGGACTCTGGCATGGTGCCATAGGACTGGAAAATTGTAACTGTCACTCCACCCTTTAAGAAAGGTAGGAGAAAGGAAATTATAGACCAATTAGCCCGATCTCAATGTTTGGGAAGATGTTGGAGTTAATTGTTAAGGATGAGGTTATGAAGTACTTGGTGACACAGGACAAGGTAGGACAAAGTCAGCATGGTCTCCTTCAGGAAAGTCCTGCCTGACAAACTTGTTGGAATTCTTTGAGGAGATTTCACATAGGATAGGTAAAAGAGATGCAGTTGGATGTTGCATATTTGGACTTTTGGAAGGCCTTTGACAAGGTGCCACGCACAAGGCTGCTTACCAAGTTAAGTACTTGTTGTATTACAGGAATATTACTGGAAAGTTACTGTGCGGATTGGTGATAACGTATCCTCTTCGCTGACGATCAACACTGGTGCACCTCAGGGGTGTGTGCTTAGCCCACTGCTCTACTCTCTAGATACACATGACTGTGTGGCTAGGCATAGCTCAAATACCATCTACAAATTTGCTGACGATGCAACCATTGTTGGTAGAATTTCAGGTGGTGACAAGAGGGCATACAAGAGTGATATATGCCAACTAGTGGAATGGTGCCACAGCAACAACCTGGCACTCAATGTCAATAAGACGAAAGAGCTGATTGTGGACGTCAGGAAGGGTAAGATGAAGGAACACATACCAATCCTTATAGAGGTTTCAGAAGTGGAGAGAGTGAGCAGCTTCAAGTTCCTGGGTGTCAAGATCTCTGAGGATCTAACCTGGTCCCAACATATTGATATAGTTATAAAGAAGGCAAGACAGCGGCTATGCTTCATTAGGAGTTTGAAGCGATTTGGCATGTCAACTAATACACTCAAAAACTTCTATTTTTGTATAGTGGAGAGCATTCTGACAGGCTGCATCACTGTCTGGAACGGAGGGGCTACTGCACAGGACCGAAAGAAGCTGCAAAAGGTTACAAATCTAGTCAGTTTTATCTTGGGCACTAGCCTGCAAACTACCCAGAACATCTTTAGGGAGCAGTGTCTCAGAAAGGCAGCGTCCATTATTAAAGACCTCCAGCACCCAGGGCATGTCCTTTTCTCACTGTTACCATCAGGTAGGAGGTACAGAAGCCTGAAGGCACACACTCAGCGATTCAGGAACAGCTTCTTCCCCTCTGCCATCTGATTCCCGAATGGACTTTGAAGCTTTGGACACTACCTTAACTTTTTAATTTTTTTGTTTTTGCACATTTTTAATAATCTATTCAATATACGTAATTGATTTACTTGTTTATTTATTATTGTTTTATTTTATTTAATATTATTTTTTTCTCTCTCTCTTTGCTAGATTATGTATTGCATTGAACTGCTGCTGCTAAGTTAACAAATTTCACATCACGCGCCGGTGATTATAAACCTGATTCTGATTCTGGCATGGTTAGAGCATTGGCTGATTGGTAGGAGGCAGCGAGTGGGAATAAAAGGATTCTTTTCTGGTTGCATGTAAGTGACTAGTGGTGTTTTGCAGGGGTCAGTTTGGGACCACTCCTTTTTATGCTGTATATCAATGATTTAGGTGATGGAGTAGATGGCTTTGTTGACAAGTTTTCAGATGATACGAAGATTTGTGGAGGTGCAGGTAGTGTTGAGAAAACAGGTAGGATGCAGAAGGACTTAGACAGATTAGGAGAATGAGCAAGAGAGAGGTAAGTGAAATACAGTGTTGGAAAATACACAGTCATGCACTTTGGTACAAGAAGTAAATGTGCAGATTATTTTCTAAACGGAGAAAATCCAAAAATCTGAGATGCAAAGGGACTTGTAAGGCTTTGTGCAGAACACCCGAAAGGTTAACTTGCAGGTAGAGTCTGTGGCGAGGAAGGCAATGTTAGCATTCATTTCAAGAGGTCTAGAATACAAGAGCACGGATGTGATGCTGAGGCTTTATAAGGCACTGGTGAGGCCTCACCTTGAATTTTGTGAACAGTTTTGGGCTCCTCATCTAAGAAAATATATGCTGGCATTGGAGAGGGTTCAGAGGTGGTTCACAAAGATGACTCTGGAAATGAAAGGGTTATCATACGAGGAATGTTTGATAGCACTGAGTCTGTACTTGCTGAAATTTAGAAGGATGAGGAGAGATCTTATTGAAACCTTTCAAATGTTGAAAGAGCTGGACAGAATAGATGTAGAAAGGATTTTTCCCATGATGGGGGAGTCTAGGACAAGAAGGCACAACCTTAGGATAGATGGGCATCCATTAAAAACAGAGATGTTGAGAAATGTCTTTAGCCAGAGCGTGGTGAATTTGTGGAATTTCTGACCACAGGCAGCTGTGAAGGTCAGGTCATTGGGTATATTTAAGGCAGAGATTGATAGGTTCTTGATTGGACATGGCATCAAAAGTTACGGGGAGAAGGCTGGGGAGTGGAGCTGAGGATGGAAAAAAGAATCAGACATGACTGTATGACCCAATTCTGCTCCTATGTCTTATGGTTTTATGGTCAGCTCTGCACTTGTTAGAGAAAATGAAATATCACCAGATTGGTTACTGGGTTATTATCAATCTCCTCTCCAGAAGGGGAGTTAAACAGACTGGAGTTAAACTCCCTGGAATTTGGAGCAGAGTGATCTCACTGAAAAGCTCAAGATTTTCACAGTCTTCAGCAGGGATGAATCAAATTTGATGTTTCACCTGGCTACAACAAGGGACTACAGTTTCAAAGTTAGGGATGGGCTGAAATTACAGAAATTAGGAGGTTTTCCTTCACCAAGATGTCAGTGAGACTTCCGAATTCTCTGTCCAAGATGGCTGTGGAGGTCCGTTGGTGGACATACTCAAGACAAGGATGAATAGATTGTTACAGATTTTGAGAGATATGAGTTAGTGCAGGAGATTGGTGCTGAGTAAAAGATCCGCAATGAGCTAATTGAATGGTGGAGCAGGCACAAGTGTCTAAATGTCCATTAGTTGCTTTTATTTCATCTTATATCATCAATGTAGGTCAAGGGGGTAGCTATATATAAGCACTGAAAAAGCTAATTACCTCCATAAAATCTAATTAATTTACCAAAGGAGTTGAAAATTCAATTAGCAGCTTTTAAACAGCCAGATTAGCAGCAGTTTTCAGTTAACGATCTGGGGGTTGTTGAGTATATTGACACTTTTGGCATGACTAAGGTTATTAGTCAGATGACCATTTTGTAACTTTGAAGAATGCCTTCCAGAGTAAAAGTATGTGGAGGGTCCCAAAGGATGGCTGAAGCTTTGGAATGGAAAGCAAAGACAAATTTCATAAGGTTAACTGGCAGATATTCTCAATTTCAAAGCAGAGAAGAGAAAAGTTCTCTGACATGAATGGAAAGAAGCCAATCCAGGGAGTGGGTCAGAAGCTCTGCGTATCAAATAGTATAATCCCCTAACAATACAGAGGAATACTAGATAAAGGTTCTTCCCCCAGGCAATTAATATGATCAACCATTCTAGTTAAGCCCCACCCCCTCTATCTATTATATCAGTCACTGCACTGTAAACATTTTAACCTGTTTTGATAATGCTGTTTACATTGTAAATGCACGCTGGAATTTATGTTTTTGTGCACATTTTATTCCATATTCTTACTTCAATCTCTGATTATATTTTTATATATTTCTTTATTGTTTGTAATTGTTGAATGTTGTCTATTTTTGTTATATGTTGCTCCAACACACCACAGCAAATTTGCAAATGTACGTGGCAAATAAATTTGATTATTGATCCTCGATGATCTGATAAAGAAAGGTACAAAAACTTCTTAGCAGTCCGTGTTTCTAACAGGCATCTTCCACCCTTCCTTGACTCCACAAAAACATACACAAACATTCAAGAAAAAAAGCTTTGAAAGCTTTGATAATAGGTGAGTCCGGGTTCTGTGCATCAACAGCTGTCAAAGCCATTCTGAATGTGGTGGGATGCTTGTACTGAAGTGCTGAGAACCGGTTTCCCAGTAGAGGACTTGCCAGGAGACACACTGAAAGAGACTGTCAGGAGGAAACTGTCAGGGACTGACAGCCAGCAACTTGGGTGATCTATCCATTGTCTATTGTGAATAATTATACACAATCCTGCCCTGTGTTTGAGAAAATTTAAGAACCTTTGCTTAATTTGCAATTGTAGTTAGCACTTCCTTGGTTAAAATTTGCTACCCAGCAGGGGTAAATCAAGTTGATAGCTTAACCAATCCAGGCCCGAACTGAGTTAGAACCCTATTGCCAATCATATTAAGTTTTTAAAAATTAGATTTTGGTGAGCAAGTCATTGACTTCTTCAGTTAACCATGTGAGATTGCTCCCAAAACTGCCTGGGGAATTTGTCGGAAAAATGTTTTTGGAAGCAGGTGGGGTTCAGTCATTATCAATGGAAATTCAACAGAAACGGAGCCTGCATCCAATGGTTAAAAATAAACTTACAAATATTGAGTAAATTTGGGGTCTGATTTCTAAACTGATGAAAAATGAGGAAATATGAAAATAAATCGCCACAATATCAAAATTAGAATCAGAAAATGTGGCTCATCAGCCTTTGTCCTTGTAGCATGTTCATGGCACATGGCTGCATCATGAATTTTTAGACACATTGATCTTTTTTTTTAAAATATAATTTTTATTGAGTTTTCGAAAAGATTACATAGAAAGATAGTATCTATCCTCCCCCCCTCCCCTTAACCCTTCCCCCCGATATATACCCCTACCTGAAAAAAAGAGAAAAAAAAGAAAAAGAAAGAAGAAAGAAGAACTGCCTGGATATTGGAAGGTTTCTACATGCTCCATGGGATTCAAAATAAATTTAGTATATTTATATGTTACTTTCCCCAAGGGACCAAAATCTTTATCTTCGGAGCAACTAAATATGCCATCCTATCTTTTGTAAAGATGGGTGCCAAATATTCAAAAATGTATCATATTTATCTCTTAAATTATAAGTAATTTTTTCGAGTGAAATACAACTAGAAATTTCATTATTCCAATGATCCTTACTTAAATACGAATCTGATTTCCAAGTAACTGCTATAGCCTTCTTGGCTACTGCCAATGCAATTTTTAGACACTTGTTGATCTTCACTGTGAACTCCAGGCTTGCTTTGACTGGGTGCATTTCAAATCATGGCCTTCCAGACAATGGCAGTGCGAAGACAGAAAAAAACCTGCTGGAGGAACACAGCAAGTCAATCAGTATCTTTGGAGGGAAAGCAATTGTCAACATTGAGGCTTTTATTTTTAAAAATAGCCCTGCTGACTTTTATTCTGATTGCACTGTTTTGAAACCTAGTTTGGCCAGGTGAGAAGAGCAGCCATTTTCATTCAGCTGGGTTTTTCAGTCCAATTGAAGGACATTTAAACACTCCTGTGTTGTCATTTCTTGGTTTGCACCACCAAAACTATCATTTGTAAGCTTTGGTTTAGTTCATAAAGAATGCTATCTGAGCAATATTTTGTGTGAATATTACATTAAAAATTTATTCCCAGTTATTCATATAGTGTTCAAACAACCTTTGTAATTTGATGAATGTTTATAGAGTATTGTGGCAAGCATTAGGTCTGTGATGACAGACGAGTCACCTCGTTAATCTCAACAACCATTTTTATTGTGATAAACACACAAACAGACCGGATGCTATGACCCGTGGAGAGAACCCACTCAGTTACATACAGACAAGGGAGGTGATTATTACACACCTGGTTACAACCCAGAAAAAGGCAGTGGTTAACCACTTCTGTAGAAAAAGTTGCCAAGAACAATCATGGTCATAGAAAGAACATGATTGGCCAGGTCATAAGACATGGCGCATAATGATGATGACCCATGTTGTGTATAATTCTGGATATTTTACATGTAAATTCTTGCTTCGTATATTCCGAATTTCTTATGAATGTGTAACTTAATCGCCATAAGTTTTCTGCATGAAGTACTCACGGTAATTTTTAGTTCATTCTCGGTTTTACTCTTACTCAATTGTACGTTTGCATGCTACCCAAATAAAGCAACTGGACACTATGTCCTGACTCCTGTGTTCTGTTGAGTGATGTTCAGCTCACTGCTGAGTTGTGTAATTCCTACTTCACGCACAAAGAGTGCAGTACAGTCAACATTTTGAGTCAAGATCCAACATCAAGAACCAAACTGCAGAATCCATATTTATAACAATATGAAAACAGGGCATATCACTGAATCCCAATGTTGCAAGTACCTTCAGAAGAAGGCACGTATCTCATCATGGCTGTAGACAGAAGATAGAACATTACTGCACATGTTGTTATTCTGACCTGTTAACCTACTCTAAGATCAATCTAACTGGGTATGGAGGGAGGAGGAGGCCTGCACACAGGACCAAAAGAAACTACAGGAAGTTGTAAAATTAGTCAGCTTCATCTTGGGTACTAGCTACTGTAGAATCCAAAACATCTTCAAGGTGCAGTGCCTCAAAAAGGTAATATCCACTTTTAAGGATCTCCACCATCTAGGACATGATCTCTTAGGCCATAAGACATAGGAGCAGAATTAGGCCCTTCAGCCCATTGAGCCTGCTCCGCCATTCCATCATGGCTGATCTCAGATCCCACTCAACCCCATACACCTGCCTTCTTGCCATATCCTTTGATGCTCTGACCGATCAGGAAACGATCAACTTCCACCTTAAATATACTTGGCCTCCACTGCTGTCTATGGCATGGCATTCTACAGATTTACTACTCTCTAGCTAAAAAAATTCCTCCTTATCTCTGTTCTAAAGAGTCACCCCTCAATTTAGAGGCTGTGCCTTCTAGTTCTGGATACCCTACCCAGAGAAAACATCCACTCCACATTCGCCTTATCTAGTCCTTTCATCATTCAGTAGGTTTCAATGATACCCCGCATTCTTCTAAATTCCAGTGAGTACAGGCCCAAAGCTGCCAAATGCTCCTCATATATCAACCCCTTCATTCCTGGAATCATCCTCGTGAACCTCTTTCGGACTCTCTCCAATGACAACACATCCTTTTTGAGATATGGAGCCCAAAACTGTTGACAATACTCCAAGTGCGGTCTGACTAGTGTCTTATAAAGGCTCAGCATTATCTCCTTGCTTTTATATTCTATTCCACTTGAAATAAATGCCAACATTACATTTTCTTTCTTTACCACAGACTCAACCAGTAAATTAACCCTCTGGGAGTCTTGCATGAGGACTCCTAAGTCCCTCTGCACTTCTGATGTTTGAACCCTGTCCCCACTTAGATAATAGTCTGCACTATTGTTCCTTTTACCAAAATGCATTATCATGCATTTCCCAATGCTGTATTCCATCTGCCACTTTTTTGCCCATTCTCCCAATTTGTCTAAGTCTTGCTGAAATCGCAATGCATCCTCAGCACTACCTACCCCTCCACCTATCTTCATATCATCCACAGACTTTGCTACAAAACCATCAATTCCACTATCTAAATCATAGACAAACAATGTGAAAAGCAACAGTCCCAAGAATGACCCCTGAGGAACACCACTAGTCACTGTCAGCCAACAAGAAAAGGCCACCTTTATTCCCAGTCACTGCCTCCTGCCTGTCAGCCATTCCTCTACCCATGCCAGTAACTTTCCTGTAACACCATGGATTTTATCTTGTTAAGCAGCCTCATGTGTGGCACCTTATCAAATGCCTCCTGAAAATCCAAGTAAATGACATCCACTGCCTTTCCTTTGCACGCCCTGCCTGTTTCTTCCTTGAAGAACTCTAACAGGTTTGCCAGGCAAGATCTCCCTTCACAGAAACCATACTGACTTTGACTTACTCAAGTCATATGAACTCATGTTGACTCTTTTCATTGTTGCTGTCAGGAGGGAGGTACAGAGGCCTGAAGGCACATACTCAGCAATTCAGGAACAGCTTCTTCCCCTCTGCCATATGATCCCTAAATGGACATTGAACCCATGAACACTACCTAACTTTTTTAATATATATTATTTTTGTTTTTGCACTTTCCTTTAATTTACTTAATATACATACACTTACTGTATTTTATTTATTTATTTTCTGTCTTTCTATATTATCATGTATTGCATTATACTGCTTCTGCTAAGTTAAAAAAATTTCACGACACATGCCGGTGATAATAAACTTGATTCTGATTCTGACTCCCATTGTACATATGTTACCCACCCTCCATTTTGCTACCATGCTTATGTCTATCTGAGAGTTTCTTAAGTGCCCCTGAAGTATCTGCCTCTAGCGTCACCCTTGGCAGCGTGTTCTACGCATTCACCGCTCTGAGTAAAAAGCTTACCCTCTGACATCTCTCCTATACTTTCCTCCAATCACCTTAAAATTATGGCCCCGGATGCATGAATGACTTCTCTAACTTCCGCTAATGCCCCACCTCCCCCTCGTACTCCATCTGTTATTTATTTATACACACAAATTCTTTCTCTCTCTCTCCTTTTTCTCCCTCTGTTCCTCTCACTATACCCCTTGCCCATTCTCTGGGTTTCCCCCCCCCTCTCCCCCTTTCTTTCTCCCTGGGCCTCCTGTCCCATGATCCTCTCATATCCCTTTTGCCAATCAACTTTCCAGCTCTTGGCTCCATCCCTCCCCCTCCCATCTTCTCCTATCATTTCAGATCTCCCCCTCCCCCTCCCACTTTCAAATCTCTTACTAGCTCTTCTTTCAGTGGTCCTGACGAAGGGTCTCGGCCCGAAACGTCGACTGTACCTCTTCCTAGAGATGCTGCCTGGCCTGCTGCATTCACCAGCAACTTTGATGTGTGTTGCTTGAACTTCCAGCATCTGCAGAATTCCTTGTGTTTGCACGAATGATTTGGGCTTTTAGAAAAACTGTTATTTTTTAATAGTCATAGTCATAGTCATACTTTATTGATCCCAGGGGAAACTGGTTAGTAAAAAGAAATAAATTCTATATACTGGTGCCAAGAAGTGATGCTACAGGATTACTGGCAGGAATTTGACACTTTCGTTTCCTGCCTTGGCGATATACCGAGATATTGGAGTTCTGCCGATAAGACTAAACTGCTGGCCCTGAGGAATTACATGTCATTCCAGTGAGCTGTCAATCTTCCAACAACATTCACTTTGTTGCCTAGTGAGCGTGATCCAGTATTTTCGGAAGGAATACATCCACTAACTTTCTCATCCTTGGTTATGGTCCCATCCTGGCTGGTGCCATGAGCTAATTTCAGCTGTTGTTGATAACATGTATAGAAAGAATTATATCTGAATTATGGAGGGAATGCTTATAATTTGCTTAATTTTTCCATGCAGCAATTGAAATAGTTTGTATATAACAAATTCAAAAGTAAGCAATCATACAACAGCGATATGAGAAATGTTAATGCATAATAATGAGGTTCTGCCTGTATGTAACCAGAGCAGTTAAATAATTATTATAAACACAAGGCAGTCTGCAGATGCTGGAAATCCAAAGCAACACACACAAAACGCTGGAGGATCTCAGCAGACCAGGCAGCATGCATGGAAATGAACAAACAGCTGACATTTCGGGCCGAGACCCTTCATCAGGACTGGAAAGGAAGGGGGAAGGCAGCAGAATAAAAAGGTGGAGGGAGGGGAAGGAGGATGGCTGGAAGGTGTCAGGTGAAGCCAGGTAGACGGGGAAGGTCAAGTGCCGGGGATGAAGGAATCTGTTAGGAGAGGAGAGTGGATCACTGGAGAAAGGGAAGGAGGAAGGGACTTTGGGGGAGTAATAGGCAGGGGAGAAGAGGTAAGAGGCCAGAGTGGGGAATAGAAGAGAAGATTTAAACTTCATAGTTTCCGTAGATGCTGCCCGACCTGCTGAGTTCCTCCAGCATGTTGTGAGTGGGGAATAGAAGGGGAGGAAGGATTTTTTTTTACTGGAAGGAGAAATCAATATTCATGCCATCAGGTTGGAGGCTGCCCAGTTGAAATATAAGGTGTTGCTCCTTCACCCTGAGGGTGGCCTCATCTTCGCACAAGAGGAGGCCATGGACCGACGTAATTATGAGTAAGGTAAAACGGTTCAAAATAGAAGCTGTTGCTATGCTATTCCTTATCTTTCTGTCGTGTTTGCTGAAGTCAGAAGTACAGGCTGACATTTAGCTTGGAGAGTTCTTCATTATAAGGCATCCACAGCAAACTGAAATGCAACAGCGGCTTGGTTATATATGGGTAATTTGATCATTGTCTTCATCTACCTGATGGTTCCAATTAGTTTGCAGTTAACCTTTCTAAAAACTGATAAATATTCTATGAAATCATTTGGAGTGAATTATGTTAGACGCCAGACTAATATTAATGTTAAAATGGTTGTCATTATGAACAAATGAGACAGAGATTCTGTTTGATGCAAGTAATGTATGCTTAAATGTAATTCCATTATCGAACAACTGAAGCTTGTATCAGATATTGGTTTTGCATTTGAGCATGAAGCACAGGGCTCACTTGCAGATTAAATGGGCTGTTTCTCCACTACAGGAATATTAAAAATATAATACAGACAGAAAGGACAAGGTATGTTAGGCTGGGTAGCAGTCCATCTCAAAGGAGGATGCCTTCAATAATATATAAAGGACATTACAACACAAGCTGTGCTGGATGCAGGGTTCCTGGCTGAGCAATAAAGCTGATGAGATCCAGGTTTATGCAGACAGGTATGATTTAGAATCAGAATCAGGTTTATTATCACCAGCATGTGACGTGAAATTTATTAACTTAGCAGCAGCAGTGCAATGCAATACATAATCTAGCAGAGAGAGACAAAAATAATAATAATAAATAAACAAGTAAATCAATTACGTAAACTGAATAGATTTTTAAAAAATGTGCAAAAACAGAAATACTGTATATTAAAAAAAAGTGAGGTAGTGTCCACAGCTTCAATGTCCATTTAGGAATTGGATGGCAGAGAGGAAGAAGCTGTTCCTGAATCGCTGAGTGTGTGCCTTCAGGCTTCTGTATCTCCTACCTGAAGGTGACAGTGAGAAAAAGGCATGCCCTGGGTGATGGAGGTCCTTAGTAATGGATGCTGCCTTTCTGAGACACCGCTCCCTGAAGATATCCTGGGTACTTTGTAGGCTAGTACCCGAGATGGAGCTGACTAGATTTACAACCTTCTGCAGCTTCTTTCGGTCCTGTGCAGTAGCCCCTCCATATCAGACAGTGATACAGCCTGTCAGAGTGCTCTCCATGGTACAACCATAGAAGTTTTTGAGCGTATTTGTTGACATGCCAAATCGCTTCAAACTCCTAACAAAGCACAGCTGCTGTCTTGCCTTCTTCATAACTACATCAATCTGTTGGGACAGACTGTGCTCTTCCAGTTAGAACTTACATGCTGCACTAAACGAAGTCCATGGCCTCTCATCATCAGGATCTTTCCTTCTCCTTAGTGTTGATGGAACGCACTGATCATGGACAAAGTGAAAACTTTTCATAGCTGGGCTAAGCACTTTAACAGTGTTCTAAATTGTCCTTCAACTATAAATGATGAAGTCATCAGTCGCCTGTCCCAAATACCTATCAATAAAGCACTGGATGTTCCGCTGACCTTAGTCGAGACCTAGAAAGCGATACATCGGCAAGGTGCCTGGATCAGATGCAATACCAACTGAGGCCCACATGGAAGGTGGTGCAGTGCCAACAGAGAAGCTCCATCAGCTCTTCCAACTCATGTGGCAGCAAGAGACGATTCCACAGGAATTTGAAGATGCATCCATCATCTACCTGTATAAGCAAAAGGGAAACTGGCAGTCCTGCGACAAATATCAGGGAATATCCTTGCTGTCTATTGCGGGCAAGATCTTTACCAGGCTTCTTCTGAACCATCCCACATCACACCTTGACCCGGAACTCCTACTAGAGAGCCAGTGTGGATTCTGGAAAGATCTTGGGACTATTGACATGGTTTCCAGCGAGGCAGCTACAAGTGTAATGTCAAGAGCAAAACGCTGACCTGCTCTCCTGCTATGTTGATCTGCCTAAAGCCTTTGACACGGTTAGCAGAGAGGGTCTGTGGAAGATCATGGTGAAGTACGGATGCCCAAAGGAATTCATCACCATGATGAAACCATTCCATGATGGCATGCAAGATAGAGTTCAGGGCAACGGTGAGACATCCAAGCCCTTCCCTGTCTTCCACCACAATGCCTTCTGAGATAGACATTGGCCTCAGATTTCGCACTGTTGGAAAACGGTTCAATCTCAGGAGACTCCATGCAAAGACTAAGGTTATGATAGACATCATTGGGGACTTCCTTTTTGCTGATGACTATGCCCTCAATTCTGGTTCAAAAGATAATATATAGCACTGTGTTGACAAGCTTCTGATGCGTGTACCAACTTTGGGCTTCAAAGTCAAAGTACATATAACATCAAAGTATGTATGCAGAATCCAACTCTGAGATTTGTCCTCCTGCAGGCAGACATGAAACAAAGGAACAAACAAACACCATGGAAATGGTTCAAGAAAAAAACAGTCAAGGAATCCATTCACAACGCACGTAAAAAGAACAAATTGGCAAAGAGAAAGCGAACATCACATAGAAAATTAAACATCAAACCGGGAGTCCAGCAGTATTTACCTTAGTTCAGCTCAGCGCCGTGCTGCTAGATGACTGCCGGCCACAGAGCCACTCTTTGCTGAACCACCCCACTCCACATCGATCGTCCCAATCAAACTGCTCAAGAACAGTAAGAATAAAGAGCAACCAGAATCCAGAAATACATGCAACATGAACTTTAAAGTCCCCCAAAACGAGTCCACAGCCTCGCCGATCAAGTCTTGCATTGTGAATGCCAAAACTCCTGCACATTCCTCTGACAGCAACGAGCAAGAAGAAGAGGAAGACTGGTCAAATGCAGCCTGGCAGCACTGAATATCCACTCTCATCCCCATCAAACCTCCACCTCAATCAAAAAGAAGCAATGGAGTCAATCATGGGCTCATTTGGCCTATCAAATCTGCTCCACCATTTCAACAAGGCTGATGTAATTTTCCTCTCAGACCCGATCTCCTGCCTTCTCCCCATATCCCTTCATTCACTGACCAATCACAAATCTAAGAACCTCTGCCTTAAATATACATAAAGACTTGGCCTCCGCAGGTGCCTGTGGCAAAGAATTCCACAGGTTCATCACAGTCCTGCTAAAGAAATTCCTCTTCACCTCCATTCTAAGGCTTATTCTGAAGCTGTGTCCTCTGGCCGTGGACTCTCCCACCATAAGAAACATCTTCTCCACATCCACTCTATCGAGGCCTTTCACCATTCGCTAGGTTTCAATAAGGTCACCCCTCATTA
The DNA here is from genome assembly GCF_030028105.1 of Mobula birostris. Classification (NCBI taxonomy): domain Eukaryota; kingdom Metazoa; phylum Chordata; class Chondrichthyes; order Myliobatiformes; family Myliobatidae; genus Mobula; species Mobula birostris. Next base: position 234,982,868 of record NC_092371.1, read on the forward strand.
TTCTGAATCCCAGTGAATACAGGCCCCAGAGCCATCACGCGCTTTTCATATGACAACCCCTTCAATCCGTCGAACTCTCTCCAGTTTCAGCACATCTTTTCTAAGATAAGGGGACCAATTCTGCTCTCAGTACTCCAAGTCAGGCCTAGCCGGTGCTTTGTAAGTTCTTAACATTACACTTCTGCTTTTATATTCTAGTCCTCTTGAATTGAATCTAACTTTGCATTTGCCTTCCTCACCACAGGCTCAACCTGCAAGTTAACCTTTAGGGAATCCTGCACAAGGATTCCCAAGTCCTTGTGTACAAGAGTTTTTTTGTATTTTGTCTCCATTTAGAAAACCTGAAGAGGAGAAGATGGTGACGCGACGCACTCCGGTGATGAATATCTGTTATTTGTCAAGTAGGGTAATTTGATGGAGGCAGACGTGAGAGCACAGAGGAACATCTGGTGAAACTTCTGAAATGCCTGTTTCGCTGCCGCTGCTACTGTATGATCCGAAATCTCCGGGGGGTAAGGCCACGAATCCTCGGCTTTGCTTGTTGCTCGGCGGCCAGGGCGGGGTCGAAGCGCTCGGCAGAGATGGTGCTCGGCGCTCGGTGTCGGAGGGCTGGTCGGAGGCTCAAAGTTTCCGGACGGACTCAGAGTTGGCTGTGGTTGGGTGCTTCCAGGATTCTGCATCGGCAAGTTTGTGGCGCTGGAGGCTCATGGCAGGGAGAGTTTCTTCCTTCTACAGTCTGCGTGAGATGTTGGGACATTGAGATTTTTTTTTACGGTACCCATGGTCTGCTCTTATCAAATTACGGTATTGATTTGCACTGTTATAATTATGTGTTTTTTGTCAGTTTTAGTCATGGTCTGTCCTGTGTTTCTGTGACATCATACTGGAGGAACATTGTATCATTTCTTAATGCATGCATTTCTAAATGACAATAAACGAGGACTGAGTGTCCTCATAATCTAATCTAATCTAATTTCTTCTACCAAAGCACATGACCATATACTTCCCAACATTGTATTCCATCTGCCACTTCTTTGTCAATTCTCCTAATCTGTCCAAGCCCTTCTGTAGCCTCTCTAGTTCCTCAAAACTACCTGCCCCTCCACCTATCTTCGTATAGTCTGCAAACTTTGCAACAAAGCTACCATTTCCATCATCCAGATCATTGACATTTAACGTAAAAAGAATCAGTCCCAACACAGACCCTTGTGAAACAGCACTGGCAGACAACCAGTAAAGGCTCTTTTTATTCCCACTCTTTGTCTTCTACCAATCAACCACTGCTTTATCCATGCTAGAATCTCTCCTGTAATACCATGTGCTGATAGTTTGTTAAGCAGCCTCATGTGTGGCACCTTGTCAAAGGCCTTCTGAAAATCTAAGTACATAACGTGAACTGATTCTCAACTGTGTATCCTGCTTGTTATTTCTTCAAAGAATTCTAACAGATTTGTCAGGCAAGATTTTCCCTTGAGGAAGCCATGCTGACTACGGCCTATTTTATCATGTGCCTCCAAGTATCCTGAGACCTCATCCTTAATAATTGACTCCAACGTCTTCCCAACCACTGAATTCAGATTAACTGGCACATTGTTTCTGATCCAGGTGACTTACCTAACTTCAGACCTTTCAGTTTCCCAGGAAGCTTCTCTTTACTTATGGTATCTTCACACACTTCATGACCCCTGACACCTGGAACTTCCACTATACTGCTAGTGCCATTCACAGTGAAGACTGACGCAAAATACTTATTCAGTTCATCCGCCCTTTCATTATCCCCCATTACTACCTCTCCAACATTGTTTTGCAATATCCAATGTCCAATATCCACTCTTGCCTCTCTTTTATACTTTATGTATGTGAAGAAACTTTTGGGATCCTCTTTAATATTATTGGCCAGCTTACTTTCATACTCCATCTTTACCTTCTTAATGACTTTTTTAGTTGCCTTCTGTAGGTTTTTAAAAGTTTCCCAGTCCTCTAGCTTTCCACTAATTTTTACTCTATTATATAGAAACATAGAAACATAGAAAATAGGTGCAGGAGTAGGCCATTCGGCCCTTCGAGCCTGCACCGCCATTTATTATGATCATGGCTGATCATCCAACTCAGAACCCCGCCCCAGCCTTCCCTCCATACCCCCTGATCCCCGTAGCCACAAGGGCCATATCTAACTCCCTCTTAAATATAGCCAATGAACTGGCCTCAACTGTTTGCTGTGGCAGAGAATTCCACAGATTCACCACTCTCTGTGTGAAGAAGTTTTTCCTAATCTCGGTCCTAAAAGGCTTCCCCTCTATCCTCAAACTGTGGCCCCTTGTTCTGGACTTCCCCAACATCGGGAACAATCTTCCTGCATCTAGCCTGTCCAATCCCTTTAGGATCTTATACGTTTCAATCAGATCCCCCCTCAATCTTCTAAATTCCAACGAGTACAAGCCCAGTTCATCCAGTCTTTATGTTCTCTCTTTAGCTCTTTTGTTGGCTTTGACTGCCCATGACCATAATTGTTCATAGTAAATTTTTCTACAGAAGTGTTTTGCCATTGCCTTCTTCTGGGCAGTGTCTGTATAAGATGGGTGACCCCAGCCATTATTAGTACCACTACCACTACCTTCTGCCAGGCTTCATTGACCTAATCAGGGTGGGGGGGGGGCGGGGGGAGTGTTACACAAGGGTGACCTGCGGCCTAGTGGAGGAAAGGAGTGCCTTCCACCTCCATTGGTAGAGATGTATTCTTCACCCTGCCCCCCAGTCCTATCCCAGGTCTTATCTGAGCAGATTGAGGATCAGTAAACCAAGGAAGAAAACTTAGCCTCTCTGGAGGACTGTGTACGTGTGTGAGTGGGTGGGTGAGAGGAACAGGGTTTGTTTTGCTGCTGTTGTGTTATCACTTTGTATTTTCTGTTTTGTGTTCTGTGTAGTTTTGCCAAGTGTTGTGAGCATGCTTTGTTGCACCGGAATTTATGGTGACATGTGTGGGCAGCCTCCAGCACATCACCTGATGTAAACACACATTCCTCTGTATGTTTCAATGTACATGCAATAAATAAATCTGTATCTGAATCTACCAGAGATAAGAACAGATGTAATTTCTGAACCACATAGTGAAATCTTGCTTCATATCTGATTGCAGATCGGCAGATCGATCCGCTTGAAAGGTAGCTGGTCCCATTCAAGCTATGAATGGGACTGAACAGCGTTTCCACTTTAGCTGAATGATAGCTGCATCTTCAGTTACCTGGATAAAAGCTTCTCTGACAGTATTTGAGAATATCAGAAAAATCCAGCGTATGGAAATACATAGGGTATATTGAAATAACCCAATTGTTCAAAATTTTGTTTTTTTTTAACATTTAAAAACCAGAAAGCGCTACCCTGTGCTCAAAGTCAATACAAGTCATTAAGATTAACAAATGAAGAGCTACTTTTTAGACCCTGTATCTTTTGTGATCCAAGATTTCTTCAGAAGTTATGAAATGAAAACTTGTGGCTTCCTTTATTAAGTGCTACAAAAGTGAAGAAGAGGCAGAAGAAAAAGCATGGTGAAAGGCAGAGAAAAGAGAAAACACAAAGAAGTCTGCAGATGTTGTAAATCCAAAGCAACACACGCAAAATGCTGGAGGAACTCAGCAGGCCAGGCAGCATCCATGGAAAAGAACAAACAGCTGACATTCTGGCATGTCGGGAGAAAACCTTAAATGGAAACAGCACAGAAAACCAAAACTTCTGGAAAGATACCTGGATAAATTCCAATGTTAACAAATACAATACTGTGTAAAAATCTTAGGCATACATATATACTGTATTTGTCAATATGAAGTGGAGAGCGAGTTTGTAAATCTGGCAGGACTGGAAAGGAAGGGGAAGACACGACAATAAAAAGGTGGGGGTAGGAGAAAGAGTACAGCTAGAATGTGAAGCCAAGTGGGGGGAGAAGATAAAGGGCTGGAGGGGGAGGAATCTGACAGGAGAGAAGAGTGGACCATGGGACAAAGGGAAGGAGGAGGGACCCAGAAGGAGGTGATAAGCAGGTGAGAAGAGGTAAGATGCTAGAGTGGGAAAAATAAGAAGAGGAGAAGGGTGGGTTTAATTGGAAGGAGAAATCGATATTCGTGCCATCAGGTTGGAGCCTACCCAGACAGAATGCAAGGTATTGCTCCTCCACTCTGATGGTGAATTTATCATGGCATGAGAGGAGACCATGGACTGACATGTTGGAACAGGAATGAGAACCAGAATTTAAATGTTTGGCAGTGTGGTCCTCTCATACCAAGCTACTGATAACAGTAATTCCTGTGATAAGAATTCACCGGTAATATAGCCAGACTCAAGCAATGTGACACCTGCTGCTGAAATAGTCTCCAGAAATAATACAGAGGCCATTGTGACCACTGGAAACCTAACTGAAAAATCGCAGGTATATATGTGTTTATATAAAAATACAAACAAACATAAGAAGGTTAAACTACAAGAAAAATCAAGCAAGTCTACAGCCCAATGCAGCACTCTCTACTTGACTTTGTTGCCTCAGGTTTAAGCTGGTGCATGCTCAATGGCTAGGGTTCCCTGCCTGAGAGAAGAGATGCTTACAGAAAACTGTCACAGCATGGAAACAGCACAGAAAGCCAGAGCTTTGGAAGGATAATTTCTAATGTTAACAAATACAGTACTGTACAAAAGTCTTAGTATATACATATATATACAGTATTTGTCAATGTGGAGTGGAGAGTGAGTTTGTAAATCTAGCAGGAACCAGATGTAGAGAATGGCAAGGGTGGAATGCCACAAGAGGGTGTTGGACAGGTGACAGAGAAAGAGTGCCACTGGGCGCAGAGGTGGCCCAGGTGCAGTCACGATCAGCCCTGAGATACGAGTCAAGATAATTTGATTCCAAACAATTGGTTTATTGAACATTATAGAATGTCTCTCAAGTGCTTCCAGCTCCCTTTCTTCTCCCTTCTCCTTTACCCAACCATGATTTCCTTTTCCCTGCCCCCTTCCCACTCTCAGTCCACAATTGGGAACCATGTCAGAACCATTATTATTACTCACATACATCATGATTTTTTTTGTGGCAGCAGTACAGTATCTAATGGTACATGCTCAAGGAGATCCGGTTTCTTTGTGAGAATGAAGTAATGGTCTTTTGGAGGTCACCTGATGTGATTTTCCCGCCATTGTGAGGTCACGTGATGACACGTGCCCCGTGACTATATAAGGGTCGACTCAGGTGACGCAGTGGGTTTTTGAGTTTGTAGATTTCCAGGTAGAATGTGTTGTGCCTCCGTTTCTGTTGCGTGTTTGTTTTTGTGACGCAGTTTCATTTTTAAGACGGAAGGTGCGTTCTCTTACAAGATATTGTATTTGGACTGGGAATTTGTGGCTGGAAGTGCCAATTTACTCAATTCTGACAGTTTTGAAGGGAGAGTGAAGAATTCATCGAAGTGAAGGATCGAGAGAAGTCGGCATCGTTTGGCAGTTTAATAAAGGATCGACCTTATTGAGTCTTCGTTGAAGAGAACCTGCATTGAGATAACTCTTGCAATAGCGCAATGAGTTCATGCACAAAGGCTCTCTCTCTCTAAAAGGAATTTAAGGTCAGTGGATTTAAACTGTTTATTTTTGGCATTGGGAATCCTGTGGACAGAACCAGCAGTAAAGGTGTGTCAGTGAAGAAATCTTTCTCCAGAGAAGTCTCTCCCAATTGAACGTGTAAAACTTGTTGGACTTTCGAAGTTATCGCTTTAAGAACTATATCTGACTGTATCGTTTTAAGAACTGTTTCCGCATTTAACGCTTTAAGAACCAGAGCCGAGTGGAGTTGATGAACGGCTGTGTACCTGTTTAACCTCCGGTTAAAGTTTTCCTTTGTTTTTTTTTTCCCTTATCGTTTATATGTGTTTAATAAATGTTTGGTTGTTTTCATAAAACTCGTCTCGATTAATATTCATTGTTGCCGGTTACGTAACAATAAAATCACTACAGTACTCAGGAAATATCGTAGGCATCCTAGCTATATATACATGTGCCTAAGACTTTTGCACAGTACTGTATAAGCTGCTGTCAATGTCGATGTTATTCACTAACACTTCGGGAGCATTCTCTACCCAGTTATTTTGAAAATAACATTGAGAGCCATCTGATAACCCATTATTGAATTGAATTGAATTGACTTTATTTCTTACATCCTTCTCATAAGTGAGGAGTTAAAAACTTTACATCTCCATCTAAGTGTGCAATGTGCAATCACAGTAATTTATAATAAATGGAACAGTCAATGTAAAATAGAGTACACTCAAATCAGCATGAGTGCATCAGTTTGATGGCCTGGTGGAAGAAGCTGTCCCAGAGCCTGTTGGTCCTGGCTTTTATGCTGCGGTACCGCTTCCCGGATGGTAGCAATTGGAATAGATTATAGTTGGGATGGCTTGGGTCCCCAATGATCCTACAGGCCCTTTCTACACACCTTGTAAAGATCCTGAATCATGGGAGGTTCACAACTACAGATGCAGTGGGCTGTCCGCACCACTCTCTGCAGAATCCAGTGATTAAGGGAGGTACAGTTCCCATACCAGGCAGTGATGCAGCCAGTCAGGATGCTCTCAATTGTGTCCCCGTAGAAAGTTCTTAGGATTTGGGGGCCCATACCAAACTTCCTCAACCGTCTGAGGTGAAAGGTGCTTTTTCACCACACAGCTGGTGTGTTCAGACCATGTGCAGTCCTCCTGTAATCCACAACCAGCTCCTTCGTTTTTGCGACATTGAGGGAGAGGTTGTTTTCTTGACACCACTGCGTCAGAGAGATGACTTCTTCCCTCGCTATTGTTTGAGATAAGGCTAATCAATGTAGTTTCGTCAGCAAATTTAATTAGCAGTTTGGAGCTGTGGATGGCGATACAGTCATGGGATCTCAGTACACAGCCCTGAGGGGCTCCTGTGTTGAAAGTCAGAGGGTTGGAGGTGAGGGAGCCCACACTTACAACCTGATGGCGATCTGACAGGAAGTCCAGGATCCAGCTGCACAAGGCATGGTCAAGGCTGAGGTCTCTGAGCTTCTTGTCGAGCCTGGGTGGAACTATGGTGTTGAATGCTGAACTGTAGTCCAAGAACAGCATCCTCACATAAGCATCCTTCTTCTCCTGGACAGTATGTAGGGCATTGGCTATTGTATCATCTGTCGATCAGTTGTGTCAGTAGGCGAATTGTATTAGCCTTCCTTTTAAGAATTACATGCAATCTGCAGGAGAAATAGTGGATGCTGTGTCATTGAATCATATGGTCTTATGCATTCAAAGCACAAGAGGAGCACTGTGCAGAAGGAGAATGCTTGCCCTGTTAGTAACAGCACTTTTCTCGGAAGCCCAAAACTATTTCTATTCTCTTCTGGTCACAAAAGTTATCTATATTTCTTTCAAAATGATCTCAGTAACCTTTAAAAAATGGCAGCCCTCACCTCTGTCACTGCCTGTAATGAAGCACTCATTGTGCTAACAACAGATTGTGCACGAACATGTCTTCTTTCCCAGGCTCTTAGTAATTGGTTTAAATTGGTATCCCCCAACCAGAGGAAATAATCATTCATTATTTGTTCCATCGAAACCCTTTATAGTTCAAAAAAAAATCTGCTTTTGATTTTTCTGCTCTAGGAAGAACAGCTGTATGACATTGATTTTCACAAACAAGAGGTGGTAACACCTACGGAGGGAGTTATGGAGAATAGAGTGTTACTTTCTGAAGTTTCAGCAGACAGTGCTGAGAAAAACAATGGTTCTGAAGATGGCAAAATCAGAACATCAGAGTTAATGGAAGTGGTGGCAGAGATCGATGTGGGATAAAGCAATGGAATGATTTTATCATGGACTGGTGTGATGGTTTGCAGGGGTTACTGTGGGATAAGACCATAAGACACAAAAACAGGATTATGTTATGCAGCCCATTGGTTTTGCTCAGCTATTCAATCATGGCTGATTTCTTGCATAGTGGGGGTCCAGCATCCATCATTAAGGACTTCTAGGGCATGCACTCTTCTCACTGCTGCCACCAAGAAGGAGGTGCAGGAGCTTTATGTCCCACACCACCAGGTTCAAGAACAGTTATTACCCTTCAACTATTGGGCTCCTGAACCAAAGTGGATAACTTCACTCAGCCCAGCAGTGAACTTATTCCACAGCCTATGTACTCACTTTCATGGATTCTACAGCTCATGTTCTCAATATTTATTTATTTATCTATTTATCTATCTATCTATTTATTTATTCTGTTGTATTGGAACAATTTTGTTGTTTTTATGCACATTGGTTGTTTGTCCATCTTTGTTTGTGTGCAATTTTTCACTGACTCCATCATGCTTCTTTGTGTTTACTGTGAATGCCAATAAGAAAACGACTCACAGGGTTGTATACAGCGACGTACATGTACATTGATATTAATTTTACTTCGAACTTTGAATTTTATTATCCTTCTCAATCTTATTCTCCTGCCTTCTCTCCGTATACTTTCTACCTTACACACCAAAATATAATATACCAGTCAAGACATAAAATGGTTCAAAGTTCAAAGTACATTTATTATCAATGTTTGTTTTCTGCATACAAACTTGAGATTCATCTCCTTACAGGAACTAAAAAGTTCAACTTTGAAAGGGATGTTACAAGCTATTGCTTGAAGTTTTCAAGATAAAGTGCAATTTGTAAGGTATCTAACAGTTATTTTTTTTTGCCAGCAAGGCATTGTGCTTCACTAGTACCATCGTAAACCAGAAGATACAGATCAGCATAAGATATTCCCATTGCAGTTTACACAGAGTGAAGGAATGGATGTTGACCCGAAGGACTGGTATTTGTTTATTTTGTCACATGTACCAAGATATGTTATACAAAAACTTCCGTTTGAACGGTAGATCATGCCCTACATATGTACGTTGAGGTAGTAAAAGAAAGCAATATGCAGAATACAGACATCCCACCCTGCAAAAACTCATTTCAGGGAGGTAGCACCCCATATCCCCCCCATCATCAACCTCCAAGAGCGCATGTATACGGGACATTTGATTATGAAAGAACACAACAATTTATTTGACACATATTGAAACTATTTACACACACACACATTTCCTTGTTGAGTATTTTGTTGGCAATCTCAATGCTAATGCAAATAGCTTTTCTACTTCTTTTGCTAACTTTCCTTGTACTGTGATGTGGCTCTGCTGAAAAGAACTGTGAAATACTTGAGCAGCCTTCCCTGCGATTAGCATCCCTAGTATATTGTGGTCCCTAAAAGAAATAAAAGCATAAGGTGTATCCTTATTATATTGTCTTATGTAATACTTTGTTTAGTGATTTTGTCTAATCTGTAAACCAATCTGTAAACTGGGTATATGCAGAAAATGTGACATTAAAATACAGTATGTACTTCTATATTATCATGGAGTCAATTTTTAATTCTATTACAACTTTAAGCATGTCTACAAGGAGTTTGGCCTCATCACGTAGGACATCAATAGCGTAGCTCCTTAGCAGCTAGCCAGCTAGCTTAAATAACGTTAGCTATGCTAATGAATGAAAATCACCTCAACATGTCTTTTACAGTCCTAACCCACCATAGGCAATAGAAAAGTCACTGTTGCAAACAGTGCAGGGAGCAACACTGTCATTATTTGTGACCCCTATTAAGCAGGGGTACACTTCAGTGTAGTCTGGGGTGAAGTGCGTTTTATATTTTCTTTTTTTGAAACACTTTGCCATGACAGTGCAGGACACGAAACTGAACTGATCGAGAGACAGAGGTCAACTGTAAAGCCCGCCCTCAGAGAAAACTGATAGGTCTACTTAACACAAAGAGAGACCAATCAGGATGCTCGCTCTTGCTCCCGCTCTCCCTCTCCCTCTGCCTCTCATTTCCGGGATATTGTATATAATTTGTGGGTGTCAGGGGGCTGCTATTAATATGCAGAAGACTCCCGAAACTTCCGGGAGAGGTGGGATGTCTGAGAATATATTGTAGCAGGTACAGAATAAGAGTGTAGTGCAGGTGCTAAGTAAAGTGAAAGGGCTTTGGTCATGTAGATTGGGAGATCAAAAATTCACCTTCAACATATGAGAGATCCATTCAAGAGTCTGATTGAAGCTGTTTCTTGAGCCTGGTGGTGGCCCCATTCAAGCTTTTATACCTTCTGCCCAAAGGCAGAGGGGAGAAGAGAAAATGACCGGAAGGAAGGGTCCTTTGTTATTTTGACTGCTTTCCAGAGGCAGCAGGAAGTGTAGATAGCCAGCAGAATGAAATAAAGTAGGAGATATCTGAGATAATGAAGTCAGCTGACTTTGTAATGGCGAGTAAATGGAATCAAAATCTCAGTCTACTGTTAACTGGCTGTGCACAGTGAGCTCTGTTCTGACGTATATGAAGACTGAAGACAATGGCTTCAGCCCTCTTTTTTGTTGGAAATTGCTACTCATCTAAGTCTAAATGACGAACAAGCAATCTGACAGCACAGGGTAATATCCATGCTTAGGCAAGCAACACACACAAAATTCTGCAGGAACTAAACAGGCCAGGCAGCATCTATGTAAAAGAGTAAACTGTCCATATTTAAGGCCAAGACCCTTCTTCATAACTGGGAAAAAAAGATAGGAAGTCAAGTAAGGAGACAGGGGAGGATGGAAGAAGTACAAGGCAGTAGGTGATAGGTGAAACTAGGAGGAGAGAGGTGTGAAACAAAGAGCTGGGAAGTCGACTGGTGAAAGAGATAAATGGCTGGAGGAGGGAAATTCTGATAGGAGAGGACAGAAGACCATAGAAAAAACGGGAAGGGGGAGGAGCACCAGAGGGAGGCGATGGGCAGATAAGGAGATAAGGTGAGAGAGGGAAATGGGAATGGGGAATGGTGAAGGGTGGTGGGGGGCGGGGAGAGCAATGACCTGAAGTCTGAGAAATCGATGTTCATGCCATCAAATTGGAGGCTACCCAGACGGAATATAATATGTTGCTCATCCAGCCTGAGTATGGCCTCATCGCGGCAGTCGAGGAGGCCATGAAATGACATGCCGGAATGGGAATGAGAAGTAGAATTAAGGTAGGCGGCTACTGGGAGACCCTGCTTTTTCTGGCAGATGTGTGTAGATGGTGTTCTGTATACATACTTGCTTGTGGTTGAAAATAATAAGCAATTATTAAATTTGCGGCCGATTCCAGTGACACTCATATAGACATATGGAAATCTCCCCCAATGAAGAAAATGAACTTGTTAGGGATGAAGGGTAGAACAAAGTCGTGCCACAAAGCTAAGCAATAGGAGAGCTCTTGGAGCAGAATGGAGAGATTCATCTGCAGAACTGTTGTGAAGATACGAATACTTCAAAAGCAGTGCTAAAGGTCATTCGAAATTTATGTACATTCTTCAATCTTTGCTTTTATATTAATTATTCTAATTCAGCTATGCATAGATAATTATTTGCATTTTTATTATATCTGATCTTTGTTCCACAATCTGTGCTTCCTGCAGTTACAATTGCCCTTAATAAATACTTTAATTAAGATACTGTGTATAGTCACAACAATTCCTTGTACATCTTTAGGCTCCAAGGAAACATGCCTCAAATCTAAAAGGCAATAAAAGCAGATTCTACCTGTAGAAACACAAGGGAAACTACAGAGGAGATAAAGCAATGTGTTCGCATTTGAAGATAAACACCAGGTACCAAAGCTGTTCGGTATGGTTAGGCAGTACCTTTAGAAATTCAGTGTTTCCGGTTTTGGCTCTGAGGTGACACTGAGTGTGGATGTTCTTTTGAAATGGGAAACCTGTTAATCAGGTAAAATAGATGTCCATAGGTATTTTGATCTAATATTCCTGAAAATTCTGAATCTGAATAAGAGTGTGGTGCTAATGATGTCAATAATACCCGGTATTTCTGTGAGTTAACAGGTCCAGTTGTTATTTAGACCAATGGGGTTGTAAAACTTGCTGAAGAGGGAATTTGGGCATTGCATATAATATGGGCGAACAGGATTCTAGAGAAATAGTGTTGGGGAAACAAGAAAACATCACATGAGAAAGACCACACAATATTCATAGCAAGCACTAAATCTCCCAATAATGTGTGGAAAACATGCTATTTTCCTCTACACAACCATTTTCTTCAGTTGGACAGATAGATTTTTGGCTAATTGTTCTTCCGACGTTTGAGACGTGGCAATTACTTCAGTTCAAGTGGTAATGTTGTAGATACAATAGTTGCAACCCACTGGTTCAGTGCTAATGAGGCCCAGTCCTTAAAATGACCTCCTGCATCCCAATGGGACTATCAGGCAGCCAGCAACAGATTCCACAGTTTACTCTGGAGTAAAATCTAACCCATAGCCTTCCAAGGACTTCATGCTGGTGTTGAGAGTATCTTTCAGCTGTCCCAGAATTGGTATTAATGTACCTATAAATTGTTATTACTGAAAACAGAGGAGTTAGACTAATCAGTCCCTATTCCCTTGGTAGTCATTTCTTAAGTCTGGAACAAGACTGTGAGGATTAAAGATGAACATTTATGAAAAGACAGTGGGGTCTCTACTTCATTGTTTATTCCCTTGTGCTGGTTCTTTTCCCATGATTAATAATGAGTTCCAGGGGAAATATTTGGAAATGTTTGGAAAAAATATTTTCAGTACAGTACTTTTAATTAACTTTCTATATATAAAGGAAAAGTTAGGTATCATAATAAAAAAAAATTAAGAATTATGTTTTACAAACTGCATGGACTTAAAAGAAAATGATACTCAAGGTTACATATATGTACTTTGAAATAAATTTACTCTGAACTTTGAACTTCATCGATTTTGTATTTATGATCAGCAGAGTCAGTCGTCTGTGGCTAAACTTTAATTTAACGTGTCATTTGTACAAACATTATAAATGCTATTCATGAAATTATGGTTGTAAAGTAAAATTCATTTAAGACATTGTCAAATGAACATGTAATACATTAAAATACTATTTATGAATTTAAATAACATATTTATCAATTTAAAATTGTTGTGCTACTGCTGACATAGAGAGAAAGAATAACGTTCAAAATTAATCTATTGCAGTAAATATAGCCATCCAGTGACCTGGTTATTCACTGGATTGTTATCGTCCTTTGTAAGTGTGGTAGATGGGATGGCATTGTGGGGAAGCTGGGGTGAGAAAGGCTGTGGGTTGAGAGGTAGGTTCGTAAACACAGGTCCTGACGAAGGATTCTGGCCCAAAACGTCGACTCATCATATCCACGGATGCTGCCCGACCTGCTGAGTTCCTCCAGCGCGTTGTGAGAGGTAGGTTTCCGGCTTTGATTCTAAACCAGCTAAGTTAGTGGACCTTAGCTGGATCAGCGACTGAGATTGGAGCATTGGTCATGGAGTTCCTGGTCCAGAAGGAAAATAAGCAACCAGTGTGTTAGCTCTCATTCCTCTATGATTTGTGTTCAGCGATCCCTGCTGAATAACGAAGAAACATCAGATATGGGAATCATATAAGGAAAAAGGTGCCTGAAGAAGAAGCCAAACTAAACAATTAGGACCGAACTCAGGTAAAAGATTCAGCAAAAAGGGCAGCAGAAATCTTCCTCCATCGAGGGAGGATGCAATGGAGATAATAACTGAAGCAAAGTCATCGTTTTGCCCTGAAATGAGTAAGTGGTATACAATGACGTCTCCGTTGGTCGGGGTCAACCATGGATGTTGCGTCCTAGCTCTCTAGATACGCAAGCCAGGTCAGTACAATATGGACAGCAAGCTGTTACCCATGTAGCAAGCTCCCCCTCTCTACACACCTGATGAACCCAAAGGAATGGCAGAGACTGATACAGTTTGGTACCGTCAGCATTTCAGGAGCCGCCAGTCAGCGTTGAACTCAACATAGGGATTCCTGCTCCGGATTTTTCCCTAGGGATTTATTCCAGAAGCCTTCCCCAAGAGTGGGTATAGGTGCAAGGCAGCAGATGTATGTGATCAGAGTTTTCTTTCTCTTAGATCAGCTGCCAACCACAGCTGACAAATCCCTCTGCCCAAAGCGATTGGTCTTAAGTCACCAGTAATCCACATTTGTCCCTTCTCATCTCAGTAGAAATGGTTCTGTTGGACTTAGTAGCTAAGCCACTTGTGAAGGCCAGGAGCTGGACTTGGTTGTCAGAGGCTATTTGAGATGCACACCACTGTGTTTAGTAGGTAGTGGGAGTTTATTGCCTTACCACCCCAGCTATAAGAACCTTAAGGAACCTTAAAGAAAAGGCAAAAGGGAGCAGCAATAAGGCAATATAGAAATGGGAAAACTTGATATTACTCTGGATCTAATGCAGCATTAAAAATAAGCATAAAGAACACAACACGGTAAATATAAGTACATAAGATTAGCTTATATACACAGACTAAATGTATGCACATAAAGTAACACTAGGTGTGTACATAAGATGAGTTCAATGAGAAATGATATAGTAGTGGTTGTGGAGGGTGTGATGAGATGAGTTAATGCGTAGTGGTGTTAATCAGCTTGACAGCTTGGGAGAAGCAACTGTCTTTTGGGTCTGGTGGTCCTAGAGTGGATACTGCATAACTTCTTCCCTGATGGAAGTGGCACAAACAGTGTATGAACAGGCTGTGTGCCATCCTCATGTTATTTTTGCCCTTTTTCTGGGACCTCTCAACCAACAGGATCTTGAACCAAAGGAACTTCACTCAACTTCACTTGTCCCAATATCGAACACTTCCCACAACCTGTGGACTCAATTTCAAGGATTCTTCATCTCCTGTTCTCGATATTTATTCATAAGACCATAAAACATAGAAGCAGAATTAGGCCAATAATCCCATCGCGTTTTCTCTGCCATTTCATCATGATTAATCCTAAATCCCATTCAACCCCATACGTCTGATTTCTCACCATATCCCTTGATGCCCCAATCATTTAGGGTTTAAATATACTTTAAATATACCAACAGACCTGGCCTCAACCGCAGTCTATGGCAAAGCTATCCACAGATTCACTACTCTTTGGCTAAAGAATTCTTCCTTACTTCTTTACTAAAAGGTTGCCCCACAATTTTAAGGCTGTGTCCACTAGCTCTGGATACCCCCACCAGAGGAAATACCCTCTCTACATCTCACTTATCTAGTCTTTTTAACATTTGGTAAGTTTCAATGAGATCCCCCGCATTTTTCTGAATTCCAGTGAGTACAGGCCCAAAGCTGCCAAACACTCCTCTCGTGTTAACCCGTTCATTTCCAGATCATCCTCATGAACCTCCTCTGGATTCTAACAAATGATAATACATCCTCACTGCGATAAGGGGCCCAAAGCTGTCGACAATACTCCAAGATCGGCCTGAATAATGTCTTATAAACTTCAGCATTATCTCCTTGTTTTTATATTCTATTCCACTTGTAATAAATGCCAACATTGCATTTGCCTTCTTTACCGCAGACTCAATCCGTGAATTCGGTGAGCCTTGCACAAGGACTCTGAAGTCCCCCTGCACCTCTGATGTTCGAATTTTCTCCCTATTTAGATAATAGTCCTTTTACCAAAGTATATTATTATACATTTCCCAGCACTGGATCCCATCTGCCACTTCTTTGTCCATCCTTCCAATTTGTCTAAGTTCTGCTGCAATCACATTGCTTCCTCAGCACCACCCACCCCTCCAGCTAACTCTGTATCATCAACAAACTTTGCCACAAAGCCATCGATTCCATTATCCAAATCATTGGCAAAAAATATGAAAGGTAACGGTTACAATACTGACCACTAGTTACTGATAGCCAACCAGAAAAGGCCCCTTTTATTCACACTTGTTCCCTCCAACCTGTCAGCCATTCCTCTATCCATGCCAGTATCTTTCCTGTAACATCATAGGATTTTATCTTGTTAAGCAGCCTCATGTGAGGCACCTTATCAAATACCTTCTGAAAATCTAATTAAATGACATCCAATGCCTCTCCTTTGTACACTCTGTTTACTACTTCTTCAGAGAATTCCAGAAGATTTGTCAGGCAGGATTTCTTTTGACAGAAACCATGCTAACTTTGACTTATTTTACCATTAGTCTCCAAGTATCCCGAAACGTCATCCTTAATAATGGACTCCAACTCTTCCCCAACCATTTATATTTATTTCCTATTTATTTATTAGTATTATTTCTTTCTTTTTCTATTTACTTAGTTTATTGTCTTTTGCACACTGGTTGAATACCCAAGTTGGCTATTACTCCATTGTGGATTTATTGAGTATGCCCACAAGAAAGTGAATCTCAGGGCTGAATATGGTAACATATGCTGTATGTCCTTTGATAATAAGTTTATCTTGAATTTTGATCCTTTTTGTTTAGATTATTAGAACACTCAGTCCTCATTTATTGTCATTTATAAATGCATGCATTAAGAAATGATACAATGTTCCTCCAGAGTGATATCACAGAAAACCAGGACAAACCAAAGACTAACACTGACAGAACCACATAATTATAACATATAGTTACAGCAGTGCAAAGCAAAACCAGAATTTGATAAAGAACAGACTATGGGTATGGTTAAAAAAAGTCTCAAAGTCCCAAGTTGATCGACTCCTGAGTCCCCGATAGCAGACGGCAAAGGGAGAAACTCCCTGCCATAATCCTCCAGGCACCAATAACCGCTGATGCATTGGAAGCAGCCGACCACAGCCGACACTGAGTCCGTCCATCTGAGCCTCCGACCAGCCCCTCCGATACAGCTTCCCGAGCGCCATCCTCTGCTGAACGCATTTGACCTCACCCCGGCTGCCAAAACAAGCAAAGCCGAGGATTCGGGGCCTTCTCCTCCGGAGATTCTGGACCACACAGTAACACCGGCAGCAAAGCAGGCATTTCAGAAGTTTCTCCCGAAGTTCCTCCATACTCTCACGTCTGTCTCCATCAAATCAGAATTGTGCACGGTCCCCTACTTGACAAATAACAGACATCTTCTCCTCCTCCTTGCATGTCCTTGATGGCAGGTGGGCTGAGCCTGATGTAATGATGCTGTAGAGCCATCCTGTCAGATACAGTGCAGTTTCTATACCACACAGTGATGCTCTCAGCTGCACAGCTGTTGAAGTTTATGGTGTGTGGTCATATATGGTGTACAGTATATGGTAACCTATGGCATATATGCTAAGATAACCAGCATTACAGCCTAACCAGTAAAAGTGTTCAATTGAGATGGCCTGTTTCTGTGTTGTAATTGTTATATGGTATGATGTCCCAGGTGACTGATGATTACCAAACATGCCAACCTACAGATATCCTTCCAGCAGGGAGCATAGCTCCATTTCAGCAGCTCTGCTTCTACCTGGACACATTGCCATTGCAGATCTGTTGGTGCAGTCAAATAATGGATAATGGCTACAAATCATGGAGACATTTCTTTGAGAAGGAGCCAGAATGTGTATTAATTATCTTCCAAAAGGTGCCCTGCAAAGCAACATCTGCTGACGTTGGACTGTGTTAACTAAGGATACAGCCTGCCTCAGCTGTCATCCTCTGCCAGTCCTCTACTTTTATAAGAAATTCAGGTGCGAAACATGTAATGGTGCAGATGCTGAATCAGGTTTATTATCACTGTTGTACTGTATATCGTGAAATTCATTGTTTTGTGGCAGCAGAACACTGCAATACATAAAATACACTTTAAACTACAGTCAGAAATATGTACAGTACAGTGAAAAGTATCAGGCAAATATACATAGCTGGGATGCTGAAGACTTTTGCACAGTACTGTATTTGATAACCTGGAGCAGAGAGTGACTTTGTAAATGTGGCGGGAGCAAAGGATGTTGGGAATGGCGAGGGTGGAGAGTGGCGGGAGAGGTGTGGGTCAAGCGGTAGAGAAGGACTGCCAGAGGCAGGGCGTGGGAGTGTGGTGAGGGTGCACACACACCCAGCCCTAAGACACCAGGCAAGATCATTTAATTCCAAACAATTGGTTTACTGATCATTACAGAATGGCTCTCTGGTTCTTCCTATTCCCTCCCCTTCCCCTTCCCCATTTCCCAAACACAATTCCCCTCTTCCTGTCCTCTTCCCACTCTGCGTCCACAAGAGAGACCCATATCAGAATTATGTTTACCATCACTCACGTTTGTCATGAAATTTGTTTATTTTTTGCGGCAGCAGTACAGTGTAATACATTCAATTACAACAGTACTGTGCAAAGGTCTTAGGCATCCTGCAAAATGACAGTAAGGAATAATGAGTCATCGAATCAAAGAGCCATAGTAAAGCACAGCACAGAAACAGGCCCTTCGGCCAGTCTAGTCTGTGCTGAACAATTTAAGCTACCTACTCCCATCAACTTCCACTGGGTTCATAGCTCTCCATAGTCCTATCATTGTCCATTCTGAAGTGTGATGGCGGAGGGGAAGAAGCTGTTCCTCAAATATTGAGTGTCCATGTTCTGCCTTCTGTCTCCAGGCGGTGCTGGAGACAAAAATAATACTGAGTAAATGGCACGAAAACTCACTGAATCCGCTCCACTGTCAAAAAAGACACCTAAAACAGGCAAAAAGAGGAATAGAGCAGACACATCAACCATAGGTACAGCATCTGCAGTGTTCTGTGTCTCCAAAAAATAACAGATATTGGAAATTCCATGCACTTAGCCTTGGTATTAACTTATCTACCGTTACATCCGATACTCTCTTTGCTGGATGCTTTTTTGGTGAGAATGCACAAAGGTGAAAACAACAAAATCCTTGGCAGTAGAGCCATGCATTATACCCCAGCAACATTATAACCCATTTGTACTGCTTGATTCAGACACGTTCTTACTGGTATGTCACTCTGGCCTGTGACAGGTCACATTTACCTCTGAGGGTATTCTTTAAAACCTTTAGGTAGCATGTTTCGCCGTATTTAAGTAAAATACACAAGGGGCTGTAAGAAACTCCCCTTAGCAGTTCAATTTGTTTTTGAGCTTTGACCTAATTTTGCTTTTCACACTGATAATGAAAATAAGCAATATATTAAGCCAAGATGTAAGCAAATGCAATATAGGAAATTTTGTTGAGTGCCATCGGGTGGCCTTCGACCCTATAGATAGTTTTCCATAGGTTTTTTTTATAGGCATACGTTAGTCTCATGAGACCATGGATTTGCGCCTTGGAAGGTTTCCAGGGTGCAGGCCTGGGCAAGGCTGTATGGAAGACCAGCAGTTGCCCATGCTGCAAGTCTCCCGTCTCCACCCCACCAATGTTGTCTAAGGAAAGGGCATTAGGACCCATACAGCTTGGCACCAGTGCCATCGCAGAGCAATGTGTGGTTAAGTGCCTTGCTCAAGGACGCAACACGTTGCCTCAGCCAAGGCTCGAACTAGCGACCTTCAGATCACTAGACAAATGCCTTAACCACTTGCCACGTGCCAACACACGCCATAGGGTTTACGTGGCAAAATACAGAAGTAGATCGCCAGGCCTTTCTTCCGCGCAGATACCACTGCTGCCCAGATTGGGACCCGGCTGGATTCGAACTCAGAACCATCTGCCTTGAACTCCTGTGATAATGCCACTACACCACTGGCCAGCATAATGTAGGCAATGCCAACGCCCAAAATAGCTACTTCAGGGCAGAACATGGCCGTTACAGGTATATATCTTACAATAACTGGATTCTACTCCAACCATCTCCAAACTATTCTGCAACAAAAAAAGTGGATCATAAACCTCTGGAACAGGATTCCCAGAGTCCTGATGAAGGGTCTCAGCCTAAAACGTTGACTGTTTATTCATTTCCATAGATGCTGCCTGACCTGCTGAGTTCCTCCAGCATTTTACATGTGTTACTTTGGATTTTGAGCATCCACAGACTTCCTCGTGTTAGATAAGTTCCATTTGTTTTTTTTTCCCAAATAAGTGACCAGAGGTGACTAGCGCTTAGAAATTTAGACTTAAATTCCAGCATTTAATACTTTGAGCAGCTGTATTCTTTTTGCAATGCTACACGTTTGCATTGCTTTGATTCGTAACCTGAACTCCTAGAGATGCATTGAACATTGACCACTGAAGCCTTCATTGTAGCACAGTTTTTAAATCTAATAAACTGGACTTAATTCTTTCTGGTCATTGATTATAGTTAGCTCTCTTTGTCATGTTTTTACTCATGTTTAGGTTGTGGAAAGCTTCTTTATTCAATACCAGTGGTGTGTGAGTAGCTGTTCACCATTGTCAAGGTAACAGTACTTAGTTACTGGTTGCTATATATAATCATTGAATATTCGTGCTGAATTTCAATCAGTCGATACTGAATGTTAAATTCCACACCATTACAAGGTTTGAAGAAAACACATTTACTATCTCCAAAAGTTATTTTAATCCAAATACAATTTGAACATTTGTTTTATTGCACTGAGAGAACTTTCTTGGGATACAGGGGCCTCCTTAGACTTCCTGTAGCAGATTCACAGTTTTTCACCCTTTTGGTGCTTCTCTCCCTAATGTTTTTGGAGAAATATATCTTCTGTGCTATTCCCCTTGCTGCGCTTTTAGGCTAAATTAAAAGGGTAAAGTTTCAGTTGCAAATTTCCTGCGCATTTTGTAAATACTCTATCTGCACTTACTAGTTTTGTAAGACTATTTCCCTTATGACTCACTTTTGTAAGAGAAATATTTCAACTCCTGCCATGTTCACATATTCAAGTCTTTAAAATAACATTCATTTCCCCTGAAGTAATGCCTCTATTGTGGAAATATGCAGGGATCAAGAGGGTACAGGAAATACAGGGAGCTGGGAACCACATAAACCGTACTGGGCCCTTCGAAAGAATTCAGTTAAATTCCTTTGTTTTCTGGAAATCCTAAGTTATTACTACTTTCTTAAGAATTGTGAAAGATGGAGTTAATTTGCTGCTGCTACCCACTTCATTCTAAATACACAGAGTGATTTAATGTAGGGAAGAGGAATATTGATACACTCTGTGGTGAGCTGAGAAACATCCACATCATATTGTTGCATGGTGGCTCAGTAGCATAGTGCTTAGTGCCAGTGATCACCAGTTGGGGCTGGGGTTCAATGCCCAGCGCTGCCTATTAGGAGTGTGTACATTCTCACTGTGACCACACGGATTCCCTCCGGGAGATCCGGTTTCTTTCCATATCCCAAAGACATCAGGGTTAGTGAGTTGTGGGCATGCTAAGTTCCTCTGGATCGGGAAGCATAACTTACATCCCAATTGCAATGAAAATTCTTGATAGTTTTGATAAAAACAATCTCCCACTCTCACTCTATGCAGTGAGAACATTCTTTATCTACCAGATTATATACATTCCACACAAGTCTTCATCTATCATTATTTATTTATTTGGTTGTTTGTCCATTTATCTGTTTATTTATTAATCCACGTTTGTATTTATCTATCAGTTTATTTGTTTGTTTGTTTATTTATTTATTTATAGTTACAGCAGAAAATACGCCCTTCCAGTCCTTCGAGCTGCACCACCCAGCAATCACCTGGCAACCCCGATTTAACACGAACCTAATCACAGGATAATTTATAATGACCAATTAACCTACCTGGGACGTCTTTGGGCTGTGAGAGGAAACCAGAGGGCCCGGGGAAGCACACACATTCCACTGGGAGGAAGTACACACTTCTTACAGATAATGCCAGAACTGAACTCCAAACTCCAATGCCCCAAGTTATACTAGCGTCACACTAACCATGATGCTACTGAGGCACCTGTGGTGAATAATAGAGTTAATGGATGAAGGATAGGTTGAGATGTTCCATGTCCTTAATGTAATGTCATCAGTCCTGGTTGAAGTGAATAAGTCATCTTCTGTACCTTGCTTTGGGATATTTGAGGAACAAAAGAATCCAAAACAACTTCGAAAATCATTGGCAAGCTAATATTCACAGAGTGGCAACTATCCAATATTTTTCAAGGGGTCTTCAGATGGCATCCTTCATGTCGTATAATTTCCATAAATGGCATTCAACACTTGGGAAAAGCCTGCCATTTGGTAAGGGGTACTGTATAAAAATGAAACGCATATTTCAATCAAATGAAATCTACTCTGTGCCCACTTTATTAGGTACCTCCTGTACCTAATAAAATGCTCAATGAGCCTTCTGCAGTTTCATCCTGTCCACTTCAAGATTCGACATGTTGTGCGTTCAGTTATACACTGTTGTAATGCGTTGCTATTTTAGTTACTTTGCCTTCCTGTCAGCTTCAACTAGCTGTCCATTCTCTGAACCCTCTCATTAACAAGACGTTTTTGCTCACAGTGCTGGCACTCTCTGGATGCCATTTGATTTTGCACCATCTTATGTAAATCCCAGAGACTGTTGTGCATGAAAATCCCATGAGATAAGCAATTCCTGAGATATGCAAGCCACCCCGTCTGGCACCAACAATCATTTTACAGTCAACGTCACTTAGATCACATTTCTTCCCCTTTGGTCTGCATGCTTGTGTGCACTGAGTTGCTGCCATACAATTGGCTCATTTGATATTTGCATTATTGTACTTAATAAAGCAAAGAGTAAGGATTTCAGGGTGTATACTTAGGTTAGATTAGATTAGATTACAAGGACACGTAGTCCTCTTTTATTATCATTTAGTAATGCATGCATTAAGAAATGATACAATGTTTTTCCAGAATGATATCACAGAAACACATGACAAACCGACTTAAAAACTAACAAAAAACACATAATTATAACATGTAGTTACAACAGTGCAAAGCAATACCGCAATTTGATAAGAATAGAGCACAGCACGGTAAAAGTCTCAAAGTCTCTCGAAAGTCCCATCATCTCACGCAGACAGTGAACCTCCAGCGCCGCCAACTTGCCGATGCAGCATCCTGGAAGCATCCGACCACAGTTCAACTCCGAGTCCATCCGAAAACTCCAAGCCTCCGACCAGCTCTCCGACACCGAGCACCGAGCACCATCTCTGCTGAGCGCTTCGACCCCGACCCCGGCAAAAGGCAATAGGCAAAGTCTAAGATTTGGGGCTTTCCCCTCTGGAGATCCTTGATCGCACAGTAGCAGCGGCAGCGAAGCAGGCATTTCAGAAGTTACTCCAGGTGTTCCTCGGTGCTTCTCACGACTGTCTCCATCAAATCCGGATTGTGCACGGCCCCCTAGTTAACACATATTGATATCAATTTGGAACGGCCGCACGTGACCGCGCGAATGTATACTTTATACATTCTCTGATTTTAAATTGAACCATTTCTTGTTACCTTAGGACACCCGAGAGAACTTGGAAATATTCACAAATTTGGACCTGTTATTTCTTTAACAGTCACTGACATAATTCTGACACCGGTAAAAAGAAGATTCTGGTCTAGTGCCAATAATAAGTTGAACTTTGACTGAATTGAAGGAACCAGGATTTTGTCATCACACACAATGCCTCTGGTAACAATTTATATATGACTTCCTTAGTCAGTTTAGTCAGTAGACACATGGCCTACAGATTTGACAAAGCATTCTTCAAGTGTCTCATCTTCCTTTCCAATCATGCACTTCCTCAAAGCTCTGGAACAATGGAATTCCTGGAGGGAAACCATTATTCATCTGAATGGCATTCTTATTTATTCATTGTAGCTGCTATCATTTAAATGCTGGTAACTCATGGTCCTAGAGAAATTTTGTACTTCATGACCTCTCAATCTTTAGCAAATTTTCTCATGCATGAAATATCATGGTAATCCTACAATCAGCATCATGATTAGGTCATCATTTCCTGACAGCAGCAGCTATGCAAAGTGTTTTATTGGCCACAATACCACTATGTTTAGCATTTCCCAGGCCATGCTCTTTTCTTACTGCTGTCATCAGGTAGAAGACCAAAAGACCATAAGACAAAGGAGCAGAAGTCGGCCATTTGGCCCATCAAGTCTGCTCTGCCATTTTATCATGAGCTGATCCATTTTCCTATTTAGTCCCACTCCCCCGCCTTTTCACCATAACCTTTGATGCCCTGGCTACTAAGATACCTATCAATCTCTGCCTTAAATACACCCAACGACTTGGCCTCCACTGCTGCCTGTGGCAACAAATTCCATAGATTCACCACCCTCTGGCTAAAAAAATTTCTTCGCATTTCCGTTCTGAATGGGCGCCTTTCAATCCTTAAGTCATGCCCTCTCGTACTAGACTCCCCCATCATGGGAAACAACTTTGCCACATCCACTCTGTCCATGCCTTTCAACATTCGAAATGTTTCTATAAGGTCCCCCCTCATTCTTCTAAGCTCCAAGGAATACAGTCCAAGAGCGGATAAATGTTCCTCATATGTTAACCCTCTCATTCCCGGAATCATTCTAGTGAATCTTCTCTGTACCCTCTCCAACGTCAGCACATCCTTTCTTAAATAAGGAGACCAAAACTGCCCACAGTACTCCAAATGAGGTCTCACCAATGCCTTATAGAGCCTCAACATCACATCCCTGCTCCTATACTCTATTCCTCTAGAAATGAATGCCAACATTGCATTCACCTTCTTCACTACCGACTCAACCTGGAGGTTAACCTTAAGAGTATCCTGTACGAGGACTCCCAAGTCCCATTGCATCTCAGAACTTTGAATTCTTTCCCCTTTAAATAATAGTCTGCCCATTTATTACTTCTGCCAAAGTGCATAACCATACACTTTCCAACATTGTACTTCATTTGCCACTTCTCTGCCCACTCTTCTAATCTATCCAAGTCTTTCTGCAGACTCTCCGTTTCCTCAGCACTACTGGCCCCTCCACCTATCTTCGTATCGTCAGCAAACTTAGCCACAAAGCCATCTATTTGATAATCCAAATCATTGATGTACAATGTAAAAAGAAGTGGCCCCAACATGGACCCCTGTGGAACACCACTGGTAACCGGCAGCCAACCAGAAAAGGATCCCTTTATTCCCACTCTCTGTTTCCTGCCAATCAGCCAACGCTTTATCCACATATGTAACTTTCCCGTAATTCCATGGGCTCTTATCTTGTTAAGTAGCCTCATGTGTGGCACCTTGTCAAAGGCCTTCTGAAAATCCAAATATACAACATCCACTGCATCTCCCTTGTCTAGCCTACTGGTAATTTCCTCAAAAAATTGTAATAGGTTTGTCGGGCAGGGTTTTCCTTTAAGGAATCCATGCTGTGTTCTGCCTATCTTGTCATATGCCTTCAGGTACTCTGTAACCTCATCCTTGACAATCGACTCCAACAACTTCCCAGCTACCGGTGTCAAGCTAACAGATCTATAATTTCCTTTTTGCTTCCTTGCCCCCTTCTTAAATAGCGGAGTGACATTTGCAATCTTCCAGTCCTCCAGAACCATGCCAGAATCTATCAACTTTTGAAAGATCATCGCTAATGCCTCCGTAATCTCCACAGCTACTTCCTTTAGAACACGCAGGTGCATTCCATCTGGTCCAGGTGATTTATCTACCTTTAGACTATTCAACTTCCTCAGTACTTTCTCTGTCGTAATTGTGACTGTGCACACTTCTCTTTCCTGCCACCCTTGAGTGTCCAGTATACTGCTGATGTCTTCCTCAGTGAAGACTGATGCAAAATACTCGTTCAGTTCCTCTGCCATCTCCTTATCTCCCATTACAATTTCTCCAGCATCATTTTCTATCGGTCCTATATCTACTCTCACCTGTCTTTTACTCTTTATATACTTGAAAAAGCTCTTAATATCCTCTTTGATATTATTTGCTAGCTTCCTTTCATAGTTAATCTTTTCTCTCTTAATGACCTTCTTAGTTTCCTTTTGAAAGGTTATAAAAACTTCCCAATCCTCTGTCTTCCCACTAATTTTTGCTTCCTTGTACGCCTTCTCCTTTGCTTTAACTTTGGCTTTGACTTCTCTTGTCAACCACGGTTGCATCCTTTTTCCATTCGAAAATTCCTTCTTTTTTGGAATATACCTGTCTTGCACATTCCTCATTTCTCGCATAAACTCCAGCCACTGCTGCTCTTCCGTCTTTCCCACCAGTATCCCTTTCCAGTCAACTTTGGCCAGTTCCTCTCTCATGCCACTGTAATTTCCTTTACTCCACTGAAATACCGACACATCAGATTTCGGCTTCTCTTTTTCTAATTTCACAGTGAACTCAATCATGTTATGATCACTGTCTCCTAAAGGTTCCTTCACCTCAATCTCTCTAATCACCTCCGGTTCATTACACAATACCCAATCCAGTACAGCCGAACCCCTAGTGGGCTCAACAACAAGCTGTTCTAAAAAGCCATCTCGCAGACATTCTACAAATTCTCTCTCTTGAGATCCAGTGCCGACCTGATTTTCCCAATCCACTCGCATGTTAAAATCCCCCACAATTATCATAACACTGCCCTTCTGACAAGCCTTTTCTATTTCCTGTTGTAATTTGTAGTCCACATCCCTGCAGCTGTTTGGAGGCCTATAAATAACTGCCAGAAGGTACAACAGCCTGAGGACTTGCACCACCAGGTTCAAGAACAGTTACTACTCCTCAACCATAAGGCTCTTGAACAAAAGAGCCAATTAGGAATTATTCAGTTAAGGAATCATTTATCTTGTTATTTCATGCACATGATTTACTGTTATTTATTTACAGTTTGTTACAGTGCCTGATGTTTACAGTTTACAGATCCTGTTTACAGTTACTGTTCTATAGATTTTCTAAGTAAGCTGCAGAAAAAGATTATCAGGGTTGTATGTGGTGACATGTATGTACTCTGATAATAAATATTACTTTGGTCTTTTGAAGTTAAAGTAGATTCCCAATAGGGAAAAAAGTAATGAACCATTTTAAACCTATTAAATTTTGAAAGTCCTCAAAATAATGGATGTGGCGAGGATGTTTCCTATAGTGGGGTAGTCTAAGACCAGAGGACACAGCTCAGAATGGAGGGATGTCCAGTTAGAGGAGATGAGGTGAGTTTGTGATATTTGCTGGCACAGGCAGCTGTAAAGATGAAGTCTTTGGGTATACTTAAGGCAGATGTTGACATTTTCTTAGTTAATCAGGGCATGAAGGGATGCAAGGAAAAGGACTGGGGCTTGGAGAGAAGTGGATCAGCCATGATGAAATGGTGGAGCAGGCCCGATGGGCCAAATGGCCTAATTCTGCTCCCCTATCTTATGGTCTAATGGTCTTCATGTGTGTGGGTGGGAGGGAGGACCAAGATGTATTGTGTTTTGTTATGTTCTGACGAGCATGTGGGCATGCTATGTTGGTGCTGCAATGTGTGTTGACACTTGTGGCCTACTCACAGCATGCCCTCAGGAGTGTAGGTGGTGAATGCAAGCAATGCATTTCACTGTATGTTTCGATGTACACTTAAGGTTGTTATATCCATGGGGCAGTAATGGATACAAGCTCACTGCCTATTAAATGCTCCCAATGGCGTGCGCTTCAAATAGCCTCTGACAACCAAGTCTGTCTACTGGCCTTCATATGTGGCTTAGCTATTAAGCAAGGTGGAAATATTTCTACTGACAGGAGAAGGAGCAAAGGCGGGTTACTGGCGCCTTAAAACCAATTGCTTCAGGCATCTGGGGCTTGTCAGCTGTGTTTGGCAGTTCATCGAAGAGAAGGAAAACTCTGATCTCAAACCTCCGCTGACTTGAGAATCTACCCACTCATGGAGAAGGCTTCGGGAGTAAACCTCGAGAGAAAAATCCGGAGCTGGAGTCCTTAAAGCAGTCCTATGTTGAGTTCAATGTTGACTGGCAACTTCTGCAATGCTGCTGGCAGCAAATGGTATCTGTTTCTGCCGTTCCATTGGGTGCATAAGATGAGTGGAGAGGGGGAGCTTGCTACATGGACAGCAGCTTGCTCAACATATTGGCCTGCCCAGGCTTGTGTGTATCTAGACAGCTAGGATGGAATATCCAGGGTCTACTCTGACCAACTGACGAAGACCACAGACACTTGATAAATAAACTTGAATCTTGGATCTTAACAGGGCCCAAATTTGAATGGACTGAAAGTAGAAAAGGGTTGACATTAACAGCAGGGAATATTTGTGGAGAAATGGAAGTAATGCTTCAGGTTGATGGATCAGAACTACAAAATACAGAAAAATACATACATAAGTAGTTACGCAGAGAAAGAGGAGGAATGGGGATAAACAAGAGGTTTGTTGTGATAGAGTGGACAGTAAGAGTGAGTGAATGGTGCTTGTGATGACAAAGCTGTCAGCTGAGGGAGTATGGTGTTAGTCACAAGGGAATTGTCAGATAGGTTCATAAAGAAAGCCTTTGGCACTTTGGCCTTCAGAAATCAAAGTACTGAGCAGAGGACATGGAATGTTATGTTGAAGTTGTATAAGACATTGGTGAGGCCTAATCTGAAATATTGTGCACAGTTTTGGTCACCTACCTATACAGAAAAGAAGTAAATAAGCCTGAAAGAGTGCAGACAAAAAAATAAAAGGATGTTGCCGGGTCTGGAGAGCCTGAGTTACAAGGAAAGATTGAATAGGCTCGGACTTCATTCCCTGCAATGTGGAAGATTGTGGGGAGATTTGATAGAG
Organism: Mobula birostris; assembly: GCF_030028105.1. Classification (NCBI taxonomy): domain Eukaryota; kingdom Metazoa; phylum Chordata; class Chondrichthyes; order Myliobatiformes; family Myliobatidae; genus Mobula; species Mobula birostris. The sequence continues at coordinate 235,011,373 of NC_092371.1, forward strand.
GTAGACAGAATTATGAGTGTAGATAGGGTTAATACAAGCAGGTTTTTCCACTGAGGTTGGGTGGGACTACAACCAGAGGTCGTGGCTTAAGGGCGAAAGGTGACAAGTTTAAGGAGAACATGAGGGGAAACATCTTCACTCAGAGGGCTGTGAGAGTGTGAAACGAGCTTCTAACACAAGAGGTGCATGCAAGCTCAATTTCAATGTTTAAGTATAGTTTGGATAGGTACGCTGATGGTAGGGCTATGGAGGGTTATGGTCCTGGTGCAGATCAATGGGAGTATTGAATTGACTTTATTTCTTACATCCTTCACATACATGAGGAGTAAAGTTACATCTTTACATTACGTCTCTGTCTGAATGTGCAATGTGCAATTTATAGTAATCGGTAATAAATAGCATATACAACAGGACAGTCAATATAACGTAGAAATTCAGTTGTGTCAGCATGAATTAATCAGTCTGATGGCCTGGTGGAAGAAGCTGTGCCAGAGCCTGTTGGTCCTGGCTCTTATGCTGCGGTACCGCTTCCTGAATCGTAGCAGCTGGAACAGTTTGTGGTTGAGGTGACTCAGGTCCCCAGTGGTCCTTTGGGCCCTTTTTACACACTGTCTTTATAAATGTTCTGAATAGTGGGCAGTTCACATCTACAGATGTGCTGGGCTGTCCGCACCACTCTCTGCAGAGTCCTGCAATTGAGGGAAGTACAGTTCCCATAGCAGGCAGTGATGCAGCCAATCAGGATGCTGTCAGTTGTACCCTGTAGAAAGTCCTTAGGATTTAGGGACTTATGCCAAACTTCTTCAGCTGTCTGAGTTGAAAGAGGAGCTGTTGTGCCTTTTTCACCACCGAGGAACTTAAAGCTGTTCACCCTCTCAACCCCAGATCCATTGATGTCAATTGGGATTAGCCTGTCTCCATTCCTCCTGTAATCCACAACCAGCTCCTTTGTTTTTCCGACATTCACGGAGAGGTTATTTTCTTGACACCACTGTGTCAGGGTGACGACTTCTTCTCTGTAGGCTGCCTCGTTATTATTTGAGATTGGGCTAATCAGTGTAGTGTTGTCTGCAAATTTAATTAACAGATTGGAGCTGTTGGTGGCGACACAGTCATGGATATACAGAGAGTAAAGAGAGTAGGGAATATAAATGGTTTTGACATGGACTAGAAGGGCCAAATGACCTGTTTTTGTGCTGTAATTTTCTATGACTATTTGAGAATCTGAGGGGCAAGTAGAAGGAGATAGTGCAGACTAAGAGAAGACAAAATAATTCTGTATTATTCTGTAACAGTATGTCCTCTAGTTTTGATTCCTTTTCCTGGGGGGAAATAATATAATGTACTTTCACCCTAACTATGACCATCATGTTTTTTTTATAAACTTCTATAAGGTCACCTCTATGCTCTGAGGAATGGAATCTTGTCCTGCCCAACCTCACCTAACATAGGCCCTCAAATCCAGGCAGTAGTCACGTAATCTTCTGTGAGATGCAGATAAAGAGGTTGAGAAAGGAAAGTAAAGGTTTAGAGATTACCAACGTAGTCATCATTGCACAGGAGAAATGGATATGCAGGACTGAAACAAAGATTATACCACATATTTCACAAATAGACAATCACAGCTATATCTTTGGCATGGAGGAAGTGAGCAGTCCTAAAGAAGAGGTCCCTCTTCTTAAGAACAAGTTCAGCTAGGCAATGGAAGATGGCGCTGTGAAAATTGTGGATATGGGGAAGGGGACAGTTTGCTGTCTGAGCTGCTGTTCAAGGACAAAGCACTGAATTTCATGATTTCTTAGTGTAGTTGAAGATGTAAGGGGATTAAATGTTCATAATGCAAATGCTTGGGACCAGGAAGCTAGAAGCGGTCAAAGTGAAAGAGAGCGACATAATGCGTTAGAAAAAGGACATGGTGAAAAGGAATCAAATTAAATTGGGAATAAATAGGTTCTGAGGGGTGCGAACAGGCTGATGGTGCCGTAGTAACATGGCGGTTAGTGTGACGCTATTATGGACTGGGACATCAGAATTCAGAGGTCAGTCCTGGTGTTCTCTGTAAGGAGTCTCTGTACGTCCTCCAGTGGAATGTGTGGGTTTTCTCTGGGTCCTTTGCTGCCCTCCACAGAACAAAGACATACCGGGTAGGTTAATTGTTCAATGTAAATTGTCTCATGATTAGGTTAAGGTTAAATTGGGGTGGTCAGAGCTTGCCAGAAGGGCCTATTTACAATGTATCTCTAAATAAATAAATCTTCAGGAGGAGGTAGATTAAGTTGAACATAAATAGGGGACAATGAGGTTGGAGGCTGTGGAGGGAATATGTCAGATGAAATTATCTCAATGATACTCTGAGAGAAAATGGCCTAATGTCTGATGGCTGGCTTGTGGTGTAAGTAGATGTCTGAGAACTTGATTTCATCTCTAAGCTAAAGATCAGTTTGCCAGATATCAGCACTGCCCTTATCAGCAGGTTTGAAAGCTTTCAAACTTTCTTGCTGAAGATCTGTATTGAAGTAAATTTAATAATTAGTACAGGGCCATAATAGTAAAACTATTTTGATCAAAATCTGGAGTTGAATCCAGCTTGGAGTGGAAAATAGCTGCACTGTGGTGAAAGCCATTCTGACACTTGTCCAGGACCGTAGTTAGGTAATATATTATGTGATTAAGCGGGTGTTGACCTGAGATGAATTTCAGAATAAAGGTGTCTACATCACGTTATGCATGTCCTTTGGGGGGGTTAAAGTAAGACGTTTATTGAGAGTTGCTAACTGTGAGGAAGATTTATTGGCAACTATAGATGACAATTAAGTTGTAATTCTGCCACATAGTATTGGACATATTGTTATTACACAGCAACCTTGCTTTAATACGATCTTTGGAGCTTATTCTCTTGTGAAAGTTAAACCCTCCTCACCTCCCAAAAAAACAACAATCTTATCAAAGACATGTTTCAATTTAAGCCCATAATTAGTAGTCCCACATTTTTGATGTTGATATGGTTCAGTAGAATAAAGCCTTTATTTTTCACCTCTACTTGGCTTTCCCAGAGGAATGTTTCGTTTTGTTTACGAACACAATTCTCCCTCAGAGCAGCATGATACCCACTTAGATATTTTTTTTAGAGTAGAATTAGTTTTATTTATCATACGTGCATCAGCAAGTCTCTGGCACACATTCTTCAGTTACACTGTCTAACATAGACCTCAGCACCATAGAGGGTGTTATTGATTATACAATATATCCTACCATTAACTTAATATTCAAAAACATTTATGATGTATTAAAATTTAAAATAAGAACTAAAATACTGCAACATTTAAAACAACTAACTATTTTTATTAACTCAATTAAATCACAAAAATATAAATTTCCTATACCTTTACTCATCTTGTAGTCACTCCCCCTCTTCAGATGAATGAGGTCACTGAAGCCCTGCCAGGTCTACACTCGCTGCAAAGTGAATGCGCTAACTAACACACTATTGTTCCACGCTACATTTGGTGCTTTCTCAGTATTGATTATATTCAGATATGCTATGAATAAACTGTTTCTAAGCTATTAGTGAAATAAGAACTTTAAAATCTCCTATAACTAATACATTTTAATACATCATAATACAGTTCATTGGACATGTGATTAGGAAAGAGGAGTTAGAATGCACGGTATTTATGGGAAAGATTGAAGGGAAGAAAGCAAGAGGACAACAAGGACAAATAATGATGGAGACAGCAGCCAGAGAATTGGAAATGAATACCAATGAATTGATTCACTTGACCCGAAACAGGAGTGTGTGGGCCATGGTAGTCAAAGCTCAAACTGAGCATGGCACCTGATGATGATGATGATGATATTTGAATATTCCATTTTTTAAAATGTTTTTCGTTGTTAACATTCATCTGCATAAATATCATCCCCCAATTTATATTAACCACTGAAATGCAAACTAAATACAGTACTGTGCAGAAGTCTTAGGCATATATTAACGACCTGGATGTGGGGGTAGAAGGGTGCGTTGGCAAGTTTGCAGACAGCACAAAGGTTGGTGGTGTTGTGGGTACTGTAGAGGATTGTCGAAGATTGCAGAGAGACATTGATAGGATACAGAAGTGGACTGAGAAGTGGCAGATGGAGTTCAGCCCGGAGAAGTGTGAGGTGGTACACTTTGGAAAGACAAACTCCAAGGCAGAGTACAAAGTAACTGGCAGGATACTTGGTAGTGTGGAGGAGCAGAGGGATCTCGGGGTACATGTCCACAGATCCCTGAAAGTTGCCTCACAGGTAGATAGGATAGTTAAGAAAGCTTATGGGGTGTTAGCTTTCATAAGTCGACGGATAGAGTTTGAGAGTCGTGATGTAATGATGCAGCTCTATAAAACTCTGGTTAGGCCACACTTGGAGTACTGTGTCCAGTTCTGGTCACCTCACTATAGGAAGGATGTGGAAGCATTGGAAAGGGTACAGAGGAGATTTATCAGGATGCTGCCTGATTTAGAGAGTATGGATTATGATCAGAGATTAAGGGAGCTAGGGCTTTACTATTTGGAGAAAAGGAGGATGAGAGGAGACATGATAGAGGTGTACAAGATATTAAGAGGAATAGATAGAGTGGATAGCCAGCGCCTCTTCCCCAGGGCACCACTGCTCAATACAAGAGGACATGGCTTTAAGGTAAGAGGTGAGAAGTTCAAGGGGGATATTACAGGAAGGTTTTTGACTCAGAGAGTGTTTGGTGCGTGGAATGCACTGCCTGAGTCAGTGGTGGAGGCAGATACACTAGTGAAGTTTAAGAGACTACTAGACAGGTATATGGAGGAATTTAAGGTGGGGGGGGGTTATATGGGAGGCAGGGTTTGAGGGTCGGCACAACATTGTGGGCCGAAGGGCCTGTAATGTTCTGTACTATTCTATATGTTCTATATCTATAGCAAGGGTGCACAGTACTGTATTTGTCAATGTGGAACGGTGAGTGAGTTTGTAAATCTGGCAGGAGTGAAGGATACTGGGAATGGCGAGGGTGGAGGTGTGTGGGACAGGTGGCAGAGAAGGAGTGCCAGGGGCAGGGAATGGTGCAGTTGCAGACACACCCAGCCCTGAGACACCAGACAAGGTCATTTGATTCCAAACAATTATTTTATTGATCATTGCAGACTGTCTCTCCGGTGCTTCCTTCTCCCTTCCCCTTTTCCCAGCTATGATTCCCCTCTCCCTGACTCCTTCCAACTCTCAATCCACAATAGAGACCCATATCACAATCAGGTTATCATCAATCAGATGTCAAAAAATCTGATTTATTTTTTGTGGCAGTAGTACAGTGCAATGCATAAAACTACTAGAGTATTGTGCAAAACTCTTAGGCACCCTAGCTGTGTATATGAGCCTATAGACTTTTGCATAGTATTGTACAATAGCTTATCTGCAGGAAAAAAACGTAATTAAGTTCCATCACCTGTGTTCATAGCAAGTAATCACCACTTCATGTAAGACACATTGTAGAAGCCCGACTTGAGTGTTTCAGCACAAGCTCAAAACCAGTTTCAGTGAGTGATACACATCAAAGTTGCTGGTGAACACAGCAGGCCAGGCAGCATCTGTAGGAAGAGGTGCAGTCGACGTTTCAGGCCGAGACCCTTCGTCAGGACCTCTTCCTACAGATGCTGCCTGGCCTGCTGCGTTCACCAGCAACTTTGATGTGTGTTGCTTGAATTTCCAGCATCTGCAGAATTCCTGTTATTCAATGAGTGATGCTTCTTACTAGACGCGATGGGTTGTAAAATAACCTTTATAATCAGTCTGCAAATCACAAGATGAAAGCTCCTCTGTACCTGTAAAAAGAAATGACGAATAATATTCTTGAGTTATATTGAATCAATCCTTTCAGTGATAAATGCTGACTGGAATTCTATTCAAACTAACATATTGCAGTTCTGTAAACTAATCACATCTTCAACTGACTTATTTCATTATAGCTTGCAGTTCAATAAAATATACTCTTAAATCAATAAATTTTGGGACGAGCTTTGGTAGTGATTTCCTGATTGTTTTACTATCCCATGAACTATATAAATTACTTTCTTTATATAAAAGCAAAGCCATTAAAATTCACATTATTTACTTTCATATGGCAAATTTTCAAAGCCATTGGTAACAAGCACTGTCAGTAAATCAGGTGATAAAATCTGAACGTTGAAATGTCCTGTTACCCATAAGACATAGGAACAGAATGAGGCCATTTGTTCCATTGCGTCTACTCTGTCATTCCATCATGGCTGATCCATTTCCTTCTTAACCCCATTCTCCTGCCTTCTTCCTATAATCTTTCAGGCCCTGACTAATCAAAAACCTTTCAACCTCTTCCTTAAATATACCCAGTGATTTGGCCTCCACAGCCACCGGGAGCAATGGATTCCACAGATTCACCACCCTCTAGCTGAAGAAATTCCTCCTCATCTCTGTTCTAAATGGACATCCCTCTGTTTTGAGGCCGTGTCCTTTGGTCTTAGACTCTCCCACTGTAGGATACATCCTCTGCATATCTACTCTATTTAGGTCTTTCAACATTCAATAGGTTTCAATGAGATCCCCTTATCCTTCCAAATTCCAGCAAGCACAGGCCCAGAGGCTTCAATTGCTCCTCATGTAGTAATCCTTACATTCCAGAAACATTCTTGTGAACCTCCTCTGAACCATCTCCAATGTCAGCACATCCTTTCTTAAATAAGGGACCAAAAACTGCTCACTAGGGAACTACTCACTTGGAAAACCAAACTCAGGTGTCTATTAAATACCCAAGATGATCAAACATAAGACCATAATACCGCTAGCTATAGGAGCAGAATTAGGCCACATCGAGTCTGCTCTGCCAATTGATCGTGGCTGATCTATTTTCCCTCTCAGCCCCAATCTCCTGCCTCATCCCCATAGCCCTTCACGCCCTGACTAATCATAAATCTTTCAACCTCTGCCTTAAATATACCTAATGATTTGGCCTCCACTGCCACCTGGGGCAATGAATTCCATAGATTCACCACCCTCTTGCTAAAGGAATTCTTCAATTCCATTATAAAGGACACCCCTCTATTCTGAGGCTGTGTCCCCTGGTCTTGCAGCCACATGAAAATTATGCATCAGGTCATGAGCTATTGAACTGGAGAATATTTGTTCACTCTCTCATTTTCCCTAGTCTCAAAAATTAATTTGATTCTCTTTACTAGTTTGATTATCTCTTCAAAATACTTTCCTTCTTTTAAAATTCCCTCCTGAATTCAGTACTGGTGTATTAAATGAGTTATTAGATAGTATTAATTCAAAGCTAAAACTGGATTGACTGCACAGATTTTTAGATGATCTATTCTGTTCATTTAAAATGCTTCAGTTTGGTAAATTGTGGCCAATAATACATGTATTGAATAGAACAGTTGAAGACCATCAGACCATAAAACATAGGAGAGAATTCCTACCTGAAAACTGACTTGGGTCCACTCCGATTTACCTACCAACACAACAGGTACAGAGCAGATGACATTTCATTGGGTCCTCACTCAACCCTGGAACATCTGGGCAGCAAAGGTGCATACATCAGGATGTTCTTTATCAACCACAGCTCAGCATTCAATACCATCTTTCCCTCAAAACTAATCAAAAACCTTCAAGACCTCCTTTTGCAATCGGGTCCTGGATTTCTTCACTTGCAGACCCCAGCCAGGTTGGACTGGCAACAACATTTCCACAATCTCCATCAGCACAGAAGCACCACAGGTCTGAGTTCTTACCCCGCCCCCCCCCGCTCTGTTCACTTCACACTTATGACTGTGTGGCTTAGCACTCCGGAGCCATAGTTAACCTTGCTTGATGCCATTGGCCAAATCAAAAGTGGTGACAAATCAGCACAGAGGAGGGAGATTGAAAATCTGTCCGAGTGTTGCCACAACAATCTCTCAGTTAATATCAGCAAGGCTAATAAACCGATTATTCACTTCAGGAAGAGGAAACTGGAGGTCCATGTGCCAGTTTTCATCTGGGAATCAGAGGTAGAGTGGGTTAGCAACTTTTAAATTCCACTGCGCCTTCATTTCAGAGGACCTGTCCCGGACTCAAAAAGTAAGTGCAATTACAAAGAAAGCATGGCAGTGTCTCTACTTCCTTAGAAGCTTGGGAAGATTTGACATGACATCTAAAACTTTGACAAACTTATATAGATGTCAAGCAGTAGGATAACTGCACTCAAGTTCACCTGCCAAGTCACTGAACTGTTCCCACAACCTATAGACGCACCTTCCAGGACTCTTCATCCCATTTCCTCAATATTTATTGCTTATTTATTTATTATTGTTGTTTCTCTTTTATTAGTTTTGTATTTACTCATTCGTTGTCTTTTGCACGTTAGTTGTTTGTCTGTCTCGTTGGGTGCGGCCTTTCATCGATTCTATTGTGTTTCTTGAATTTACCAAGTATTCCTGCAAGAAATTGAATCTCAGGGTTGCAGATGGTGACATACATGAACTTTGATAATAAATTTTACTTTGTACTTGTGCTTTGTGACTCAGATGGATAACGGACCTTGAACCTGGTACTGTGAGGCTGGTATGTATTGAAGTCCCATGTGGGAGGTAATGTGTTTACAGACACTAAAAAGGGCTAAGTGAATGGTTAACAGTTCTCATATCTCATATCGGGAGTTTATTTTTGACCAAGTTTGTGATTGGGAAGAATGGATAAGATCAGGGGAGCTATGGGTCAATGAGGTGTAGGAGGAGAGGTGTTGAGGAGAAAGAAATCCTGGTGTGAGTCTTGCTAATATAAACAGTACTTATCTGCAGTGCTATGTAGGATGCCTAAGTCTTTTGCACAGTACTGTAGTAATTATTTTTATCGCACCGTGCTGCTGTCAGAAAAAGAACAAATTTGATAACATTTGTGACTTGTGATAAACCTGATTCTGATATGGGTCACTATCATGGACTAGGATGGGAAACGGCTGAGATAGGGGCAGAAGAGGGAAGCACCAGAGAGATACTAAACTAATTGAAAAAGGATCCAGTGCTTTCCTGGTGCATATGACAAAAAAAATTCTTCTCCAGCTTCCAGCTGGTTACAGGTATAGATTATAACTGACGTTCTGATGACAAACACCAGAATCATCCCTGATGAAGCAACGCTCACAACAAGCTGGAGGAACTAAGCAGGTCGAGCAGCATCCGTGGAAACATTCAGTCGATGTTTCGGGCCGGAACCCTTCATCAGGCCTGTAGAGGAAACGGGCAGAGGCCCTATAGGTGAGAAGGAGAAAGCTGGTAGGTTCCAGGTGAAAAACCAGTAAGGGGAAAGCTAAAGGGGTGGGGGAGGGGAAACAGGGAGGTGATAGGCAGGAAAGGTGAAGAAGGAATAGGGGAAAACACAATGAGTAGTAAAAGGAGGCGGAACCATGAGGGAGGTGATAGGCAGCTGGGGGAGGGGGCAGAGTGACATAGGGATAAGGGAAGGGAGGGGGAGGGAATTACCAGAAGTTGGAGAATTCTAGGTTCATACCAAGGGACTGGGGACTACCTAGACGGTATATGAGGTGTTGCTCCTCCAACCTGAGTTTAGCCTCATCATGGCAGTAGAGAAGGCCATGTATGGACATATCTAAATGGAAGTGGGAAGCAGAGTTGAAGTGGGTGACTACTGGGAGATCCTGTCTGTTTTGGAGGACGGAGCGGAGGTGCTCGATGAAGCGGTCCCCCAATCTGCGTCGGGTCTCACCGATGTAGAGGAGGCCGCACCGGGAGCACCAGATGTAATAGATGACCCCAACAGACTCACAAGTGAAGTGTTGCCTCACTTGGAAGTACTGTTTGGGGCCCTGAATGGTGGCAAGAGAGGAGGTGTAGGGACAGGTGTAACACTTGGAGAACCTACCAGCCTTCTCCTTCCCATCCTCCTCCCACCTTCTTTGCGGGACCTCTGCCCCTTCCCCCTACAGTCCTGACAAAGGGTTCTGGCCCGAAACGTCAACTGATCGTTTCCACGGATGCTGCCCGACCTGCTGAGTTCCTCCAGCTTGTTGTGAGTGTTGCTTTAACCCGAGCATCTGCAGATTATTTTGTGTTTATCGTCCCTGATGAAGATGGTGGAGTTTGTTATTGAAACGTCCTTAATAGTCAATACCTATACCCAACTGGAAGCCTGAGAAGAGTTTATTCTTGATAAACCCATACTTTGGAATCAAATAACCTTGCCTGGTGTCTCAGGGCTGGGTGCGTCTCTACTCACACCATCTCCTGCCCCTGGTACTCCTTCTCTACCACCTGTTCCATAATCCTCCCACGGCGCTCCACCCTCACCACTCCCAACATCCTTTACTCCCACCAGATCTAGAAACTCACTCTCCACTTCACGTTGACAAATGCAGTACTGTGCAAAAGTCTTAGGCACCCTAGCTATATATACTGTATGTGCCTAAGACATTTGCACAGTACTGTATCTTTTACAAAGTATGCTGATGGGAATAAGTTTATTAGAACATTTACATTCCAGTATTTCCTCTTATGACTTCATTGTTGATGGAAAATGTAATGTGCAAGTGAAAGCTGCTAGATATTCCCATATTAATTTAGAGTATTTATTCAGGTATATTTCTGTTCCAAATCTTCCAGTCTCACAGGGAAAGTTTGAAGTTTGAACCGTACCTACTAAGAAGGTTGCTTTAAAATTGAAGAGACCGGCGAGGAAGTTTATAATTCAACATTTGATGTCTCATCAGAGGGTAATGTTTGTATTGCTGACACCACAGGGTAAGGACTAGGTGAAGAGGATATAAGGATAACACAAGATGAAAGGCCAGAGAACAAATAATAAGGTATTGTGACCCCTACAAATGCCATGGTGAGAGTGTTAGGGCTTTCTTGAGATTGTTATTAGAACTTGCAGGAGTTTTATGAAAAGCCTTTATAAAGTGTAGAAGCAAGCCAAACTATCCGTGAAAGGTTAAACACAATAAAATATATTTAATTAATATTGGAGGGAGAGGGAGATGAGGGAAGAAAATCAAACCACAAAAGATTAAAAGAAGCTAAATAAAACTGAAAATTAACACAAAAGTGGCAAAACTGAACCCTGTCCTGATTGAGAGCAGGAAATTAACTTTTCAGATCAAAAAGAATTTGGATAAACTTCTGACCCTATATTATGAAAAGGGGAACTGAAAGACATCTGTAGCAACAGCCAGAAGCAAACATGATCTGCATTGAATAAGCTAGCAAAGGATCCAACACATGTTTTTATCAATACAAACCCAAGAGTTATAGGAGACATTGGAGAAACAAAACAAGAATCAAATATACTATACACACAGTGGCCGCTTTATGAGATACCTCCTGTACCTAATAAAGTGGTCACTGAGTATATGTTTGTGGTCTTCTGTTGCTCTAGCCTATTCACTTCATGGATTAACATATGTGAACAGAGATTCTCTTCTGCACACCACAGTTGTAACACGAGGTTATTTTGTCACATGGTGTGAGCAGAATTATCTGCAGCTTAATGTGAAAGAGACTAAGGAGCTGGTGGTAGACCTGAGGAGAGCTAAGGTACCGGTGACCCCTGTTTCCATCCAGGGGGTCAGTGTGGATATGGTGGAGGATTACAAATACCTGGGGATACGAATTGACAATAAACTGGACTGGTCAAAGAACACTGAGGCTGTCTACAAGAAGGGTCAGAGCCGTCTCTATTTCCTGAGGAGACTGAGGTCCTTTAATATCTGCCGGACGATGCTGAGGATGTTCTACGAGTCTGTGGTGGCCAGTGCGATCATGCTTGCTGTTGTGTGCTGGGGCAGCAGGCTGAGGGTGGCAGACACCAACAGAATTAACAAACTCATTCGTAAGGCCAGTGATGTTGTGGGGATGGAACTGGACTCTCTCACGGTGGTGTCTGAAAAGAGGATGCTGTCTAAGTTGCATGCCATCTTGGTCAATGTCTCCCATCCACTACATAATGTACTGGGTTGGCACAGGAGTACATTTAGCCAGAGATTCATTCCACTGAGATGCAGCACAGAGCGTCATAGGAAGTCATTCCTGCCTGCGGCCATCAACCTTTACAACTCCTCCCTTGGAGGGTCAGACACCCTGAGCCAATAGGCTGGTCCTGGACTTATTTTATAACTTATTGGCATAATTACATATTACTATTTAACTATTTATGGTTCTATTACTATTTATTATTTATGGAGCAACTGTAACGAAATCCAATTTCCCCCAGGATTAATAAAGTATGACTATGACTATGACTATGACTATTTGAGTTACTGTCACCTTCCTGTCAGCTTGTACCAGTCTGGTCATTCTCCTCTGACTTCTCTCATAATCAAGGCAATTTCACCCAGAGAACTGCTGCTCACTGGATTTCTTTTGCACCATTCTCTGTAGATGCTAGAGACTGTTGTGTGTGTGTGTGTGTGTGTGTGTGTGTGTGTGAAAATCCCAGGAGATCAGCACTTTCTGAGAGACTCAAAGTACCCCGTCTGGTACCAACAATCATTCCACAGTTAAAGCCACTTAGATCACGTTTCTTCCCAATTTGGGTCAAAACAACATCTGAATTTCATGATCATGGCTTTTGCTTTTATGCATTGAGTTGCTGCCACATGATTGATTGATAAGATATTTGCACTGACAAGCAGGGCTACCTAATAAAGTGGCCACTGAATGTACTTGTCAGGTGTTCCCAACCTAGGGACCATGCACCAGCTGGTTAACGGTAAGAGTCCATTGTATAAAAAAAGAATATGTTCTCCTTCACTCCACTACAAACACCAACAAGTTGAAACCTAGGGACAGAACAAATGTCCCAATAAATAAAGCATATGACAGTATTCTAAGGACATATTTTTGGGAATGAAAAGGAAACACAGGAAAACACAGGAACATCGATTTCTCAAACTTCCAGTAATTGCCCCACCCTTCATCATTCCCATTCCTGTTTCCCCCTTTCACTTCATCTCCTTACATGCCCATCATTTCCTACTGGTGCTCCTCCCCCTTCCCTTTTTTCCATGATCTTCTACCCTCTCCTATCAGATTCCCCCTTCGCCGGCCCTTTATTCCTTTCACCGATCACCTCCCATGGTGGGAGAGTCTAGGACAAGAGCGCACAGCCTCAGGATAGAGGGGCACCCTTTCAAAAAAGTGATGCGGAGAAATTTCTTTAGCCAAAGGGTGGTGAATTTGTGGAATTTGTTGCCATGTGCAGCTGTGGAGGCAAAGCCGTTGGGTGTATTTAAGGCAGAGACCGATAGGTTCTTGATTGGACATGGCATCAAAGTTTACGGGAAGAAGGTCGTGAACTGGTGTTGAGGAGGAGATAGAAAAAAAGGATCAGCCAAGATTGAAAGGCAGAGCAAACTCGATGGGCCAAATGGCCTAATTCTGCTCCTATATCTTATGCTCTTATGGTCTTCCCAACTCTTTACTTCACCTCCCTCCGCACACCCCCCCCCCGCCGATTCCACCTATTACCCACCAACTTGTACTTCTTTCTCTCCTCCCCACACTTTCTTGCTCTAACTTTTCATCTTTATTTCTAGTCCTGATGAAGGGTTTCAGCCCAAAACATGGACTGCACTCTTTTCTAAAGGTGCTGCCTGGCCTGCTGAGTTTCTCCAGCATTTTTGTGTGAGTTGCCTGGAAACACAGGATATTATTTTTTAAATAACTTGAATGGGAAGGGTAAGAATGAGAACTCATGGAACCGAATCAGGAAAAAGAGAAGTTGGAACAGACACCAGGAAATTCTTCAAGAGAAAATAATTGCAGATGCTGAAAATTGGAAATGAAAACAGTGAATGCACATCAGGCAGCAGAGAAAGAAACAGAGTTTAATGTCTCAGCCCAATGGACCTTTGTCAGAATTGAGTAAGGAAATGTCTTCAGTTGCAGAGAAGGGTGAGGAGAATAAAAGGAATTTGCATAGTAACATGAAGAACAAGACAGACTGATTGATACACTCGTTCATCCATTCGAATCCTGAATATTTTGCTGTTGTTGTTGTATTGCTTGTTCTGTTCTGTTTTGTTGTGCTCTGTGCTACTCTGCTGAGCGTTGTGGGCATGGTGTTTTGGCACCTGTGGCAAACACTTACAGGCTGCCCTCAGCATGTTCTGTGATACCACAAACAGCACATTTCGCAAGAGTTTCTGCTGATGCTAGAAATCCAGTGTAACACAACACAACTCGTTTCACTTTATGTTCTGGTATCATTATCATTATATATGACAGAGGCGACCATAGTCTTTGACCATGGTTGCTGTTGGCGAATTCTTCCACAAAAGTGGTTTGCCATTGCCTTCCTCTGGATAGTGTCTTTACAAGACGGGTAACCCCAGCCATACTCAATACTCTTCAGAGATTGTCCGCCTGGCGTCAGTGGTTGCATAACCAGGACTTGTGATATGCATCAGCTGCTGATACAACCATTCTCCAACTGCTTCTCCAATGGCTTCATGTGACCCTGATTGGAGGGGGGCAGGTGCTACACCTTGTTCAAGGGTAACATGCTAGCTAGGAGGGAAGGAGTGCCTCTCAACTCCTTTGGTAGAGACGTATCTCCACCCCATCATCCGCAGTCTGAAGTACAAGTGATAAATAAATCTGAATCTGATATGGCATTAGCAGGCTAAGGAAGGATGATAGAGACTTCTTAATCCTTGATGACACATAGAACAGGCCCTTCAGAGCACAATGTCTTTGCAAACTAAATTAAACCTCTCCTGCCTGTTCATGGTCCATATTCCTCCATTACTTACCTTCTTACATCCTCTTAAATGCCACTGTCATACCTGCGTCCACCACTACCACAGAAGGTATGGAGGAGATATAAATAGCAAGAAATATATGAGAACAGAGCAGAGAGAGACAAGTATAGTGCTGGAAATATCAATTAGCAAATATAACTACCAATTGGAAAGAAGGAAGCTCCACCAATAACGGTTGCAAGCCCAGCTGTGGAAGGAGGCAAGTTGAGCTAAGGGCTAGCAACCCCATCCTATAAAAACCCAGCATGCCAACAGAAGCTCCAAAGCCCTCATCGCAGAGAGCAGAGGGGTCTTCCATCGGCTACACCTTGAAAGATTGACCCGGAGAAAATTTACAAGGATATTGCCAGGATTGGAAGAACTGAGCTATGAGAAAAGACTGGCCAGGTTAGAGCTTTATTCTCTCTTCATTCAGAAGATGCAGTGTGGATTGACCTGTCAGCAAAAGTGGGAGTTGTGATTTCAATTGCAGTGTTTAAGAGAAGCTTCGATAGGTAGTTGGATGAGAGGGGGATGGAGAGCTATGGTTTGGGTGTAGGTTGATAGGGCAGGGCAGATAAAATATTTCAGCACAGACTAGATGGGCCAAAGGGTCTGTTTCTGAGCTGTAGTTTTCTATGACTCTATGTTAAGAAAAGCACAGTTAATATACAAGTTAGTGATCTTTTGCCAGTATAAAGTCAAATGACATATTAGCATAGTGAATAGCATCATACATTTACAGCTCCACCAATCAGCAATTGGGGTTCAATTTCCACTGCAGTCTTTAAGAAGTCTACATGTTTTCCCCATGACTATGTGTTTCCTCCAGGTGATCTGGTTTAGACCAGAAGTACATAAGACCATTAGAGCAGAATTAGGCCATTTGGCCCATCGAGTCTGCTCCACCATTTCATCATGGCTGATTCAATTTTCCTCTCAGCCCCAATTTCCTGCCTTCTGCCCGTATCCCTTCATGTCCTGACCTATCAAGAATCTATCAACCTCTGCCTTAAATATACATAAAGACTTGACCACCACAGCAGCCTGTGGCAAAAAATTCCACAGATTCACCACTCTCTGGCTAAGGAAATAATCCTAATCTCCTCCTAATCTCTGTTCTAAAAGGACACTCCTCTATTCTGAGGCTGTGTTCTCTGGTTTTAGCCATACCTATGGTGGTGGTTTCCCACCATAGGAACCATCCTTTCCACATCTATTCTATCAAGACTTTTCACCATTCAATAGATTTAAATGAGGTCACCCCTCTTTCTTCTGAATTCCAGTGAATATAGGCCAAGAGCCATCAAACACTTTAGTTTCAGCACATCCTTTCTAAGATAAGGAAACCAAAACTGCTCACAATACTCCAAGTGTAAAGTTTTATAAAGTCTTTTTATAAAGCTTTATAAAGTTTCAACATTACATCCTTGCTTTTATATTCTGGTTCTAACATTACATTTGCCTCAACCTGCAAATTAACCTTTAGGGAATCTTGCACAAGGACTCCTAAGTCCCCTTGCACCTCAGTTTTTGTATTTGCTCTCCATTTGGAAATTAGTCAATCCTTTCATTTCTTTCACCAAGGTTCATGACCATAGACTTCTCAACACTGTGTTCCATTTGCCCATTCTCCAGTCTGTCTAAGTCCTTCTGTAGCCTCTCTAAATCCTCAAAACTACCCGCCCCTCCACGTACCTTCACATTGTCTGCAAACTTTTCAAAAAAACCCATCAATTCCACCATCCAAATCATTGACAAATGATGTAGGAAGAATCAGAGACTCCTGTGGAACACCTGTAGTCACCAGCAGCCTGCCAGAAAAGACTTCCTCTATTCCCACTCTTTGCCTCCTGTCATTCAGCCACTGCTTTATCCTTGCTAGAATCTTTCATGTAACACCATGGGCTCATAGCTTGTTAAATGGTCTCATGTGTGGCACCTTGTCAAAGCTGTTCTAAAAATCTAAGTACACAACATCATCTGATTCTCCTTTGTCTATCCTCTAACCTTCTCTCTAGTAATGGTAACTTCACACACTTCATGCCCCCCAACACCTGGAACTTCCACCATATTGCTGATGTCTTCCACAGTGAAGATTGGTGCAAGATACTTATTCAGTTAGTCCTCCATTTTTTTGTCTGTCATTAGTATCTCTCAAGTATCGTTTTCCAGCAGACCGGCATCCACTCTTGCCTTTCTTTTATACTTTATGTATCTGAGGAACTTTTGGTATCCTCTTTAATATTATTGGCTAGCTTACTTTCATATTCAATTTTTACCTTCTTAATGAACATTAGCCTTTAGATGCCTTCAGTTGGTATTTGAAAGCTTCACAATCCTCTGACTTAACACTAATTTTTGCTCTGTTATATGTCCTCTATTTAGCTTTTATGTTAGCTTTGACTTCTGTTGTTAGCCACTGTTGAGTCATCTTTCCTTTAGAATACTTCTTCCTCTTCGGGATGTGCCTTCCAGTTTGCTTCCAGAAATTCCAGCCATTGCTGCTCTGCTGCCAACCTAGTCAGTGCTCTTTTCCAATCAGTTCTGGTCTACTCCTCTCTAATGCCTCTGTAATTCCCTTTACTCTATTGGATTACTGATACCTCTGGTATTAGCTTCTCCTACTCAAATTTCAGGGTGAATTCACTATTTCTCCCACATCCCAAACGTATACGGGTTAGAAAATGGTGGGCATGCTATGTTGGCGCTGAAAGCTTGGTGACACTACCCCCAGCATATCTTGTGGCATAGTAGTATGGTACTGCATCATGGTAATGTTGTGGTTAGCACTACTCTTTACTGTACCAGAAATCCAGGTTCGATTCCCACCACTGCCTGTAAGGACTTTGTATGTTCTCTCCATGAAAGTCTGGGTTTCATTCAGGTGCTCCAGTTTCCTTCCTCAGTCAAAAGACATGCCAGTTGGTAGCTTAATTGGGCATTATAAATTGTCCTGCAATATGATTAGGGTTAAATCAGTGGTTTACTGGGCGATATACTCAAAGAGCCAGAAAGGCCTATTCCAATGCTATATCTCAATAAATAAATATTCAGACTGTGTTGGTCATTGACGTATTTTACTATACGTTTCAATGATTTGGTGTATATGAGACAAATAACACTATTCTTTAAACCTAGCAATTTTATATCTTTAAATTCAAGATCCAAGATTCAAGATTGTTTAATGTCATTTCCAGTACACAAGTATAAAAGCAACAAAATAATTTATTACTCCAGATCCAATGCAGCATATAAAAATACACAAAGGTAAAGAACCCAATAAAAAAAATGGTAAAATGGATATAAATACATTTTACAGTTTTTGTGCATTTTGAGGTGACTGATTAGGCCAATATGGGAAATGCAAGCTCTTCCATTGATGGAGCTGGAGGTGCAGAATGAAATCATCAGAGGGGTGGCTTGTCACATGATCTTTTTATTCTACAATTTACACAGGGGTTCTCTGGGGTTCTAATGTATAAATTCAAACTTTTCAGTGCAATTTTGAAAGTGCCTTCTTCCCTTTGTGTGGCCATGATCTAGCGACACCTGGTAGTCATTTGGGAATGCAGGACATGTAAAAGGGGGATTTGAGCCCATCCTTGATTTTTACCCCCTCGATCTGCCTGGTAAACACTTCCTGTGGTAAAACTTGGAGTAAAGTGTCTACAAAACTTGGAATAAAGATGTGCTTTCATTGGACAGTGTTCAAAGGAGGTTCATGAAAAGGATTCTGGGATAGAAAGGCTTATGCATATGAGAAATGTTTGATGGCTCTGGGCCTTTACTCACTGGAGTTCAGAAGAATGAGGAGTGACCTCACTAAAACCTATTGAATGTTGAAAGACCTTGATAGATTAGATGTGAAGAGGATATTTTCTATGGTGGGGGAGTCTCAGACCACAGGACACAGCCTCAGAATAGAGGGGCTCATTTTAGAACAGAGATGAGGAGGAATTTCTTTAGCCAGAGAGTGATGAATATGGGAATTCATTGCCACAGACGGCTGCGGATGCCAAGTCATTGGGTATATTTATGGCAGATGTTGAAAGATTCTTGGTTAATTGATAGATTGATAGATTGTGTTGGCGCGTGGCCAAGTGGTTAAGGCGTCAGTTTAGTGATCTGAAGGTCGCTAGTTTGAGCCTCAGCTGAGGCAGCATGTTGTGTCCTTGAGCAAGGCACTTAACCACACATTGCTCTGCGATGACACCGGTGCCAAGCTGTATGGATCCTAATGCCCTTCCCTTGGACAACATTGGTGGTGTGGAGAGGGGAGACTTGCAGCATGGGCAACTGCTGGTCTTTCATACAACCTTGCCCAGGCCTGCGCCCTGGAAACCTTCCAAGGTGCAAATCTATGGTCTCATGACACTAACAGATGCCTATAAATTGATAGATAGATACTTTGTTGATTCCAAAGGAAATGACACTGTTGCAGTAGCATTTCAAGTGCATAGATATGCAAACATACAAATATTAGAAGAGAAGTAAGAAAAAAATAAATTACCTCAAACAATCTAGCAGGAGGGTGTCATCACTTCTCCGCCTATAGGTTGACTCATTTTAGAGCCTAAGAATGACCTCGTGTGGTGCACTTTGGAGCAGTGCAGTTATCTTCGTCTATGGTTAAAAGTGATCCTCTGTTCAGCCAAGGTGGCACGCAGAGGGTGAGAAATATTGTCCAGAATTGCCAGGATTTTTCATAGGGTCCTTTGTTCTGCCACAGCCTCCAGTGTGTCCAGTCTGACTCCTATAACAGAGCCAGCCTTTCTAATCAGTTTAATTAGAAAGGGTAGAAGCAAAAAGTAGTAAGGTGAAAAGTAAAAGTAGCAGGCCAGCAAATCCAGGGCAAAAATCAAAAAGGGCCACTTTTCAACATAATTGTATAAGGGCTAAGAGAGTTGTAAAAGCGTGTCTGAAGGCTTTGTGTGTCAATGCAAGGAGCATTCGTAAAAAGGTGGATGAATTAAAAGTGCAGATTGTTATTAATGAATATGATATAGTTGGGATCACAGAGACATGGCTCCAGGGTGACCAAGGATGGGAGCTCAACATTCAGGGATATTCAATATTCAGGAGGGATAGACATGAAAGAAAAAGAGGTGGGGTAACATTGCTGGTTAGAGGGGAGATTAACACAATAGAAAGGAAGGACATTAGCCAGGAGGATGTGGAATCGATCTGGGTAGAGCCGCATAACACTAAGGGGCAGAAAATACTGGTGGGAGTTGTGTACAGGCCACCTAACAGTAGTAGTGAGGTTGGGAATGGCATTAAACAGGTAATTAGAAATGCGTGCAATAAAGGAACAGCAGTTATAATGAGTGACTTCAATCTACAAATAGATTGGGTGAACAAAATTGGTAAGGGTGCTGTGGAAGAGGATTTCTTGGAATGTATGCAGGATGGTTTTTTGAACCAACATGTTGAGGAACCAACTAGAGAGCAGGCTATCCCAGACTGGATATTGAGCAATGAGGAAGGGTTAATTATCAATCTTTTCGTGAGAGGCCCCTTGGGTAAGAGTGACCATAATATGGTGGAATTCTTCATTAAGATGGAGAGTGACATAGTTAATTTAGAAACAAAGGTTCTGAACTTAAAGAAGGGTAACTTTGAAGATTTGAGACGTGAATTAGCTAAGATAGACTGGCAAATGATACTTAAAGGATTGACGGTGGATATACAATGGCAAGCATTTAAAGATCGCATGGATGAACTACAACAATTGTTCATCCCAGTTTGGCAAAAGAATAAATCAGGGAAGGTAGTGCACCCGTGGCTGACAAGGGAAATTAGGGATAGTATCAATTCCAAAGAAGAAGCATACAAATTAGCCAGAAAAAGCGGCTCACCTGAGGACTGGGAGAAATTCAAAGTCCAGCAGAGGAGGAC
The DNA here is from genome assembly GCF_030028105.1 of Mobula birostris. Classification (NCBI taxonomy): domain Eukaryota; kingdom Metazoa; phylum Chordata; class Chondrichthyes; order Myliobatiformes; family Myliobatidae; genus Mobula; species Mobula birostris. The sequence continues at coordinate 235,032,053 of NC_092371.1, forward strand.
AAAGGGCTTAATTAGGAAAGGGAAAAAAGATTGTGAGAGAAAACTGGCAGGGAACATAAAAACTGACTGTAAAAGCTTTTATAGATATGTGAAAAGAAAAAGATTTGTCAAGACAAATGTAGGTCCCCTACGGACAGAAACAGGTTAATTGATTATGGGGAACAAGGACATGACAAACAAATTGAATAACTACTTTGGTTCTGTCTTCACTAAGGAGGACATAAATAATCTTCCGGAAATAGGGGACAGAGGGTCCAGTGAGATGGAGGAACTGAGGGAAATACATGTTAGTAGGGAAGTGGTGTTAGGTAAATTGAAAGGATTAAAGGCAGATAAATCCCTAGGGCCAGATGGCCTGCATCCCAGAGTGCTTAAGGAAGTAGCCCAAGAAATAGTGGATGCATTAGTGATAATTTTTCAAAACTCTTTAGATTCTGGACTAGTTCCTGAGGATTGGAGGGTGGCTAATGTAACCCCGCTTTTTAAAAAAGGAGCGAGAGGGAAACCGGGGAATTATAGACCAGTTAGCCTAACATCGGTGGTGGGGAAAATGCTGGAGTCAGTTATCAAAGATGTGATAACAGCACATTAGGAAAGTGGTGAAATCATCGGACAAAGTCAGCATGGATTTGTGAAAGGAAAATCATGTCTGACGAATCTCATAGAATTTTTTGAGGATGTAACTAGTAGAGTGGATAGGGGAGAACCAGTGGATGGGGTATATTTGGATTTTCAAAAGGCTTTTGACAAGGTCCCACACAGGAGATTAGTGTGCAAACTTAAAGTACACGGTATTAGGGGTAAGGTATTGATGTGGATAGAGAATTGGTTGACAGACAGGAAGCAAAGAGTGGGAATAAACGGGACCTTTTCAGAATGGCAGGCAGTGACTAGTGGGGTACCGCAAGGCTCAGTGCTGGGACCCCAGTTGTTTACAATATATATCAATGACTTGGATGAGGGAATTAAATGCAGCATCTCCAAGTTTGCGGATGACATGAAGCTGGGCGGCAGTGTTAGCTGTGAGGAGGATGCAGGGTGACTTGGGTAGGTTAGGTGAGTGGGCAAATTCATGGCAGATGCAATTTAATGTGGATAAATGTGAGGTTATCCACTTTGGTGGCAAAAACAGGAGAACAGATTATTATCTGATTGGTGGCCGATTAGGAAAAGGGAAGGTGCAACGAGACCTGGGTGTCATTGTACACCAGTCATTGAAAGTGGGCATGCAGGTACAGCAGGCAGTGAAAAAGGCGAATGGTATGCTGGCATTCATAGCAAGAGGATTCGAGTACAGCAGCAGGGAGGTAGTACTGCAGTTGTACAAGGCCTTGGTGAGACCACACCTGGAGTACCATGTGCAGTTTTGGTCCCCTAATCTGAGGAAAGACATTCTTGCCATAGAGGGAGTACAAAGAAGGTTCACCAGATTATTCCTGGGATGGCAGGACTTTCATATGAAGAAAGACTGGATCGACTAGGCTTATACCCATTGGAATTTAGAAGATTGAGAGGGGATCTTATTGAAACGTATAAAATCCTAAGGGGATTGGACAGGCTAGATGCAGGAAGATTGTTCCCAATGTTGGGGAAGTCCAGAATGAGGGTCACAGTTTGAGGATAAAGGGGAAGCCTTTTAGGACCGAGATGAGGAAAAACTTCTTCACACAGAGAGTGGTGAATCTGTGGAATTCTCTGCCACAGGAAACAGTTGAGGCCAGTTCATTGGCTATATTTAAGAGGGAGTTAGATATGGCCCTTGCGGCTAAAGGGATCAGGGGATATGGGGGGAAGGCTGGTACAGGGTTCTGAGTTGGATGATCAGCCATGATCATACTGAGTGGCGGTGCAGGCTCAAAGGGCCGAATGGCCTACTCCTGCACCTATTTTCTATGTTTCTATGTTTCTATTGAGCCTGTTGGAATCACCTGTGCTGATGCCATTGCCTTAGCACACCTCCGCATAGAAGACTGTGTGAGAACTGTGCCTTCATGTTAGTCATGAAGGGATATGGGGAGAAGGCGGGAGATTGGCGCTTAGAGGGAAAATGGATCCAGCCATGATGAAATGGCGGAGCAGACTCAGTGTGCCAAATGAGCTGATTCTGCATCTATGTCTTATGGTCTTATGCTCTTAATTCATTAATATTATTGAATTAGCATAGAATGAATTCCGGAGGCATGGTACAATACAGTACCACAGGCACCATGGTGACGTAACAAGTGGCATGACACTATTACAGATTGGGGCATCTGAGTTCAGAATTCAATTCTGGCACTATCTGTAAGAAGTCTCTGTACGTCCTCCCTGTAGAATGTTTGTATTTTCGGAGGGTAGTCTGGTTTCCTCCCACAGTCCAAAGACGCATCACGTGGGTTAATTGGTTATTGTAAATGATCCTGTGATTAGATGAGGGTTAATTGGGGTTGTTGTTGGATCCTGGCATGGCAAGGCTCGAAGGGCAGGAACGGTCGATTCTGCACTGTTTCGCCAAGTAAATAAATAAGCGAAAACTGCAACAGAGGACAACTGATAACAAAATGTGGAACTGAATACATGAAAGAAGAAGTGAGAACAACATCCAGCTTTCAAATACTGACAGGATAATTGTATAAATAATGCTGAAAATGATTGTCCAATTTCACATTAATACTTTTGCTCGTTTCCTTTCTTTTCCAATCCTGATGACGTCAGCTCGAAATGTTGACTGTGTGCTCTGTTCCACAGATGTTCCCTGGTCTGTTGAGTTCCTCCAGCATTTTGTGTGTGTTGTTTTGGATTTCCAGCATCTGCAATTGAGGAACCTTAATTTAATGAGTGACCTTGTGGCATGCAAAGAGATAATCAGGGATGCAAGATAAAGAATAAAAGGCAATAATTGCATGCAGGGGTAGAAGGAGTGAAATCAAAAGGAAAATGTGGAACACAGGGAAGAACACTTGTCATCACAACTGAAGGAAAACAGAAGGAAATGAGGGCTTACGTGACACTTCAGTCAGATGTTGTTTTTCTATTTGACGTGGTGTTAAGTATCATCCAGAAGTTATGAAATTATGGATAGCATAAATATGAATTAACTCTCGCTCCCCTGGATGTTTCCTGTGTGAATGATGACTCCTATTCCACAGATGATAGAGTCAATTATTAAGGATGAGGTCTCAGGGTACTTGGAGGCACATGATAAAATAGGCCGTAGTCAGCATGGTTTCCTCAAGGGAAAATTTTGCCTGACAAATCTGTTGGAATGCTTTGAAGAACTAACAAGCAGGATAGACAAAGAAGAGTCTGTTGATGGTGTGTACTTGGATTTTCAGAAGGCCTTTGACAAGGGGCTACAAATGAGGCTGCTTAACAAGCTACGTTCCCGTGGTATTACAGGAAAGATTCTGGCATGGATAAAGCAGTGACTTATTGGCAGGAAGCAATCAGCGGGAATAAAGAGAGCCTTTTCTGCTTGACTGCCAGTGACTAGTGGTGTTCTACAAGGGTCTGTGTTTGGCTGATTTTTTTACGTTATATGTCAATGATTTGGACGATGGAATTGATGGCTTTGTTGCCAAGTTTGCAGATGATATGAAGATAAGTAGAGGGGCAGGTAATTTTGAAGAAGTAGAGAGGCTACAGAAGGACTTAGACAGATAAGAAGAATGGTCAAAGTAATGGCAGATGGAACACAGTGTGAGGAAATGTATGGTCATATACTCTGGTAGAAGAAATGAAAGGGTTAACTATTTTCTAAATGGAGAGGAAATACAAAAAACTGAGGTGCAAAAGGACTTGGGAGTCCTTGTGCAGGATTCTCTAAAGGTTCGTTTGCAGGTTGAGGGTGTGGTGAGGAAGCAAATGCGATGTTAGCATTCATTTCAAGATGACTAGAATATAAAAGCAAGGATGTAATGTCGAAACCTTATAAAGCACTGGTGAGGCCTGACATGGAGCACTGTGAATAGTTATGGGCCACTTTTCTTTGAAAGGATGTGGTGAAACTGGAGAGGCTTCAAAGAAGTTTCACGAAAATGTTTCCAGGTTTATACAGCTTGTCTTATGAAGAGCATTTGATAGTTCTGGGCCTGTGTTCGCTAGAATTCAGAAGAATGAGGGATGACCTCATTGAAATCTATCAAATGCTGAAAGGCCTTGATTGAGTGGACGTGGAGAGGATGTTTCTCATGATGGGAGATTCTAAGACCAGAGGACACAGCCTCAGAACAGAGGAGCATCCTTTTAGGATGGAGATGAGGAGATATTCCTTAATCCAGAGAGTGATACAACAGTGGAATTCTTTGCCAGAAGCAGCTGTGGAGACCAAGCCTTTATGCATATTTAAGGTAGAGGTCGGTAGATTCTGGACTGAAGAGGGCATGAACGGATGCGGGGAGAAGGCAGGAGATTGGGGCTGAGTGAAATGGTGGAGCAGACTTGATGCGCCAAATGGCCTAATTCTGCTCCTATGTCTTGTGTCTTGTGGTCTTACAACATCCAATGAGGTTCTGTTTTAGTCAACCGCAACGTCTATAAGAGCGTAAGGCACAGGAGCAGAATGATGCCATTCTCAACAAGTCTGTTCCCCATTCAATGATGGCTGATTCATTAACCCTCGTAACCACATTCTCCTGCTTTCTCCAATGTCACAAGAAACCGTTTTTGTATATAAGTGTCTAGGTATATAATAGTTACATGTACATTGTGTTTTATATGATCGTTTTTATATTTATTGTTTTTTAATATTTATATTGTGTGCTTTGTGCTGCTTGTGCTTGAGTTACAATCATTATGTTCTCCTTTACTCTCGTGTACTGAAGAATGACAATAAACAATCTTGAATCTCGAAATGCAGGAGGAACCCAGCATCTACGGAAATGAATAGATAGTCGACGTTTTGGGCTGAGACCCTTTTTCAGGACTGAGAAGCAAGGGGGAAGGTGCCAGAATGAAAAGATGAGGGGAGGGAAAGGAGATAGGTGAAGCAATGTGGGTGGGAAATTTCAAGGGCTGGAGAAGTAAGAATCCGATAAGGAAGACGAGTAGACCACAGGAGAAGGAAAATGAGGAGAAGGCTGAGGGGAAGTAATAGGCAGGTGAGAAGAACTGAAAAGTCAGAGTGGAGAATTGAGGAAGTTGAGGGAGGGGGTGGGTCAATTTGTTTACTGAAAGGAGAAATCGATCTTCATGCTATCAGGTTGGAGAGAATGTAAGGTGCGGCTCCTTCACCCTGAAGTTTGCCTCATCTTGGCACAAGAGGAAGTCAGAACGGGAATGGGAATTGGAATTAAAATGTTTGGCCACCGTGAAGTTCTGCTTGTGGCAGATGGTGCAGAGTCTTAAACTTTGAATCTTGAATTCAGGTCCTGTTTCTGTTCACATTGAAGATAGAAGTGACTAAATACCCGATTAGTTGAGCACTTCTACTGTCCCTGATTTTCAGAAACTTAAAGGGAAAAAAAAACATTCCTGTTGTAATGGCAACAATGCCACTCCTGTGCAGCACTGCAAGAGCCCGTGATATGTGAAGATACTACTCACTGTATAGCAAGATCGATTCATTTACTTTAAAGTACTGAAGTCTGTGCTCACAGGCCAGATTATCTACAGCAAGCAGGAGTTTGAAAGTTAGAACTGCATCAAAACTGAGAGACAACAACAGCTGCACAAAACAAGTATAGCGAGTGTCGCTCTGGCTGGACGTGGTCTTTGAAGTCCTCTGAGGGAGGTGCTTGCTGGAAAAGTGTTCTTTTCAAGTTTAATAGCATGTGTTTGAAGGATATTGGATGAGTATTCTGGAAGAAAGCAAGAAAAGTATTGAAGATTTTGTAGGTCTAGTATCTACATTCAGATCACCTAAATTTACACCTGGTGCAGATTGTAGTCCCACCAGAAGAATTTGCCCTGCCAATTTAATAAATGATGACAAGCCAGAACTTCCTATTCTGTGACAGTATCTCTTTACTTGCTTAATTGCAACATAATAGGTGATGCTACAGCTTCTGACACCTTGTTTCTCTAAGTTACAACCTGAACTGTGCATTCTGTCATTGTCTCAATGGTCAATTCAACAACGTGTTCTAGGAACAGACCAGATTGATCCTCCCAAAAAGCAGTGCCTTCAGAGCTGAGAGACTTTTCTGTAAAGGCTCAACTCTCCCGTTCCTTATCAGATCTCGGCCCACACTCCCCTTACATCCTTTTAAGTTTCCAGCTCAAAGTTATCCTACCCTCTTATCCAGAGAATCCAAATCAGGGGTTCCCAAACATTTTTATGACATGGAGCCTTACCATCAACTGAGGGGTCTATGGATCCCAGCTTGGGAATCCTGATCCAAATACTGCTTGATAACTCACCGGACCATCGAGACTTCCTCTTATCAAGAGGCTCTAAATCATGGGTTCCCATCCATAGAGTCTTACCATTGACCGAGGGATCCGTGGACCCCAGTTTCAGAACCCCTGCTCCAATTCTTGCTTGACAATTCACCAGACCACCTGGACTTGAGTGTACAAAAAAATTCAACTTGGACTACTTTCACTTTGTATCACCTGTCATTCTCACACTTGTCACAGTCAAAATTAATGAAGGTGACAACTAAGTTACAACTTACGTTATAAAATATATCAGGGGCTTTACATATCTTTCAAAGTCTTTCAATGCCTTTTAAAGTCTTGCAGAGACTTTTTCCCTACTGCCTCCCTTCTCCTGCAATAACACCACATCGATCCCTCTATTTGTTGTGTGTCCATGAACAACAGCCACAGCAGCATCTCCACTTCCTAAGGAGATTGAAGAAAGTGAGTCTCCCTCCCCGACCACCATCCTCCATCTTAACTGCATTTTATACGTTCACCATTGAGAGCATCCTGAGAGGTTGCATCTTCATCTGGTATGGGAGCAGCCGAACATCGGACCAGAAGTCCCTACAAGTAATTGTGAGAACAGCTGAGAGCATCATAGCGGTGTCCCTACCATGCATTGGGGATATCTATCAGGAGCGCAGTGTGTGCAGGGCCCTTAGTGTTATTAAGGATTCCACCCATTCATCCTGCATCCTCTTTGACTTCCTACCATCAGGCAGGAGACTCAGTTGCATCAAAACTAGAACGATCAGAATGGGAAACAGTTTCTTCCCTCAGGCTATTAAACTTCTGAACTTACTGCCGCATCTTATTCAGAGTGTCGCTGGTTAATCTGTTTTGTGCCTTACAATATTTAATTTATGCACTTTAGTTTGTTTACTTATGTGCAATCCATCTGTAGATTTCATCCTTACTTACTTCCATAAGTTATTATGTGTTACGTGTGTCTTGCTCCCTGGTTTGTTAAAAAAAAGTACTCGTTTGACGGTATACATGTATATAATTAAATGACAATGAACTTAACTTAATTTGTTCGTTGTCAGTGGGAAGATATTGTTCTGTGTGATGTTTCCCCACTTTCAGGGAGCAATGTTTTAATGGGAGAAGTTCAGAATTTTGACAATCTGATAAATGGCTTTCATTCTGTGACAGCCATTAAAATTTCCAAAGACGTTGGCAATGAATCTAGAAATGGCGGATATAAGTTGCTATTTTTCAAGTCCTTCCTGCAATTTAATGTGGATAAATGTGAAGTTATCCACTTTGGTGGCAAAAATAGGAAAACAGATTATTATCTGAATGGTGGCCGATTAGGAAAAGGGGAGGTGCAACAAGACCTGGGTGTCATTATACACCAGTCATTGAAAGTGGGCATGCAGGTACAGCAGGCAGTGAAAAAGGCGAATGGTATGCTGGCATTTATAGCGAGAGGATTTGAGTACAGGAGCAGGGAGGTACTACTTCAGTTGTACAAGGTCTTGGTGAGACCACACCTGGAGTACAAAGAAGGTTCACCAGATTGATTCCTGGGATGGCAGGACTTTCATATGATGAAAGACTGGATCGACTAGGCTTGTACTCGTTGGAATTTAGAAGATTGAGGGGGGATCTGATTGAAACGTATAAGATCCTAAAGGGATTGGACAGGCTAGATGCAGGAAGATTGTTCCTGATGTTGGGGAAGTCCAGAACGAGGGGTCACAGTTTGAGGGTAGAGGGGAAGCCTTTTAGGACCGAGATTAGGAAAAACTTCTTCACACAGAGAGTGGTGAATCTGTGGAATTCTCTGCCACAGGAAACAGTTGAGGCCAGTTCATTGGCTATATTTAAGAGGGAGTTAGATATGGCCCTTGTGGCTACGGGGGTCAGGGGGTATGGAGGGAAAGCTGGGGCGGTGTTCTGAGTTGGATGATCAGCCATGATCATAATAAATGGCGGTGCAGGCTCGAAGGGCCGAATGGCCTACTCCTGCACCTATTTTCTATGTTTCTATGTTTCCTCATAGCCTGTTTTTACACTGTCATTACAGAGCACCTTGACAAGCTGATATATTAAGCATGGTGTGTTTCTTTTTATGTACGAATGCCAAAAACTTCCTTAACAGTAAAACCATCTCGAGATTGATTCATGTAATTTCCAGCAGCCAAGTGTAATGGAGAACAAAATAATTGTTGCTCTGGATCTGATGCAACACATAAAATACAATAAGATAAAGAACATAATAATATAAACATAAATGTGTAAGATAGCATATATACATAGATTGATTGTATATTCATAAAGCTAGGTACAGGAGTATCTGTACATCCCAGTCACCTTATGGACATGCATGTTAGATTCCTTTAATATACAATAGCACAAGGGGGATACCACTTCGGACCAAAATTTGGAGAAATCTCTTCATCCTCCACTATGGAATGCAGTGCAGGCATCGTGTGTATTCAACCAGAAAGTAGACGTATGTTTCTTAATGCCAAAGGAAGAAAAAGATAAGGGGAAATGCAGATTCGGTGCCACAGTAAGGTTAGCACGATGAAATTGCAGCTTCAGGCATTATCATTCCCGCCATCCTCTGTAAGGAGTCTCTGTACGTCCTCCCCATTGAATGCCTGGGTTTTCGCCAGGTCCTCTGGTTTCCACCAATAGTCTAGAGACGTACCAGATTGGTTAGTTGGTCATTGTAAATTGTCCCGTGATTAGGTTAGGGTTAAATTGTCAGGGGTGAGGGGTGCTGCTTGTAGTGCTGGAAGGGCCTAGTCTGTATCTCTAAATGAAAGAAATAAAAGAAATTATAAATCAAAGAGATTCTGCAGATGTTGGAATCCAGAATAACAGACATCAACAGCTTGAGGAACTCAGCAGGTCAGGCAGCATCTGTGAGAGGAATAAAGAGTTGACATTTTGAACTGGACTGGAAAGAAAGGGGAAAGAAGGCAGAATAAGAAGTTGGGGCAGTGTGGGGGGGGAGTACAGGCTGAAAGGTGACAGGTGAAACCAGGTGAGAGGGGATGTGGGTGGGGGAGGGGGGGTAAAGTGAGAAGCTGGGAGGTGGTTGATGGAAAAGGTCAAGGGCTGGCGAAGAAGGAATCTGAGAGGAGAGGAGAGTGGACCATGGAAGAAGGGAAAGGAGGAGGGGCACCGGAGAGAGGTGATAGGCAGGTGAGGAGAAGAGAAGGGGTAGGAGGGGAGTCTGCGTGGCAATAGGGGGAAATGGCAGAAACAGCATCCTGAAAGTAGGTGATTAACGATAACTGAGTTGAGTAGTAACATAGAAACCTAGAAACATAGAAATCTACAGCACATTATGTGTCCTTTCGTCCACAATGTTGTGGCGACCATGTAATCTACTCTAGAAACGCCTAGAATTTTCCTACGACCTAGCCCTCTATTTTTCTAAGCTCCGTGTACCTAGTTAACAGTCCCATAAAAGACCCTATTGTATCCGCCTCTACCACCTTCGCTGGCAGTGCATTCCATGCACCCACCACTCTCTGTGTGAAAAACTTACCCCTGGCATCCCCCCTGTACCAGCTTCCAAGCACCTTAAAACTGTGCCCCCTCATGCTAGCCACTTCAGCACTGGGAAAACCCCTCTGGGTAGCCACACGATCAATGCCTTTCATCATTTTATACACAAAGTATTGCAACAATGGCCTTCTATTGTTCCTACTTACATCTTCCATGTTAAGTTAAACGTATTCTTGCCTTTGGGATTGCCCATATCTGTTTCACCTCTTATCCAGATTTGAGGAGCATTTGAGTATTAACTTTAAAGTTACAGAAAATTCTAAATTCATGTTAAGTGTTTGGAAACTGATTTGATAGGATTTCATTACGCCCGTTGATGGAATGTCACACAGGAAAACGCATGGTACTTTGGAAAATACTAACTTGGACATCCTCTCAGTATTGCTTCAGTTGAAACAATTTTCAGAGTATTGAGCAACACACACAAAGTGCTGGAGGAACTCAATGGGCTAGGCAGCACCTATGGAAAAGAGTACAGTCAACGTTTCGGACTGAGACCCTTCATCAGTAATGGAAAAAAGATGAGCGGTTCGGGAAGGGAGGAAGAAGTACAAGGTGATAGGTGATAGGTGAAACCAGGAGATGGGGAGGGATGAAGTAAAGAGTTAGGAGTTTGATTGGTGAAAGAGATAAAGGGTTGCAGAAGGGGGACTCTGATAGGAGAGTGCAGAAGGCCATGGAAGAAACGGAAAGGGGAGAAGCACCAGAGGGAGAAGATGGACAGGTAAGGAGATAAAGTGAAATAGGGAAATGAAAATGAAGAATGGTGAAGGAGAGTGGTGGGGGGAGCTCCAGAAGTTCAAGAAACTGAAGTTCATGCCATCAGGTTGGAGACTACTCAGACGGAACATAAGCTGTTGCTCCTCCAACCTGAGTGTGGCCTCACGCTGCAGTAGAGGAGGCCATGGACTGGCATGTTGGAATGGGAATGGGAAGTAGAATTGAAGTGAGTTGAAGTGGATGGCCATGCGGAGATCCTGCTTTTTCTGGCAGACGGAGCGCAGGGGCTCAGTGGAGTGGTCTCTCAGTCTATATCCGGTCTGACCAATATGCAGGAGGCCACACCAGGAGCACCAGATGCAGTAGATGACCCTAGCAGACTTGCAGGTGAAATATCACCTCACCTAGAAAGACTGTTTTGGGCCCTGAATGGTAGTGAGCGAGGAGGTGTAGGGGCAGGTGTAGCACTTGTTCCGCTTGCAAGGTTAAGTGCCAGGAAGGAGATCAGTGGGGAGGGATGATTGGACATGGGAGTCACGTACAGAGCGATCCCTGTGGAAAGCAGAAAGTGGAAAGGGGAAAAAGATGTGCTTGGTGGCGGGATCCCGTTGGAGATGGCGGTAGTTATGGAAAATTATGTGCTGGACCTGGAGGCTGGTGGAATGATAGGTGAAGAGGAGAGGAGCCCCATCCCTGGTCGGGTGGCTGGGTGATGGGGTAAGATATGATGGCAGAATATAGTATTAATGGTAAGACTCTTGGCAGTGTGGAGGATCAGAGGGATCTTGGGGTCCGAGTCCATAGGACGCTCAAAACAGTTGCGCAGGTTGACTCTGTGGTTAAGAAGGCATATGGTGTATTAACCTTCATTAATCATGGAATGGAATTTAGGAGCTGAGATGTAATGTTGCAGCTATGTAAGACCCTGGTCAGACCCCACCATAACCCACATTTGCCCCTTCTCCTGTCAGTAGAAACGGTCCAGCCAGGCTTTGTAGCTATGCCACACATGAAGTTTTTATTGCCAATACATTTTTTTTTACTGGAGGTGTAATATTACTCTATATGTCAGTTGTCAACTGAAGCAGTGATTTCTTAAGTTGTTTGGAGCCCACCCAAACCATAATGAGCAGAAAATTGTGAGCAATGGCTGTTGTCACATACCCCGTGATGGGTTAAAGAACCAGCAGAAATAGAAAACACTCTGGAGTCTGGTATTGCTGTTCACTAATACTAATTATTAGTAACTATGCAATACAGTATTATAAATTAGATGTATCAAACAGGTTAGCAATGATTTTTATATATATATATGTGTGTGTGTGTGTGTGTAAATATAGAAATCAAGCTTCTTCAAGCCTAGGGGTAACATAGAAACATAGAAAATAGGTGCAGGAGTAGGCCATTTGGCCCTTCGAGCCTGCACCGCCATTCAGTATGATCATGGCTGATCCTCCAACTCAGAACCCTGTACCTGCCTTCTCTCCATACCCCCTGATCCCTTTAGCCACAAGGGCCATACCTAACTCCCTCTTAAATATAGCCAATGAACTGGCCTCAACTGTTTCCTGTGGCAGAGAATTCCACAGATTCGCCACTCTCTGTATGAAGAAGTTTTTCCTCATCTAAGTCCTAAAAGACTTCCTCTTTATCCTTAAACTGTGACCCCTCGTTCTGGACTTCCCCAACATCGGGAACAATCTTCCTGCATCTAGCCTGTCCAATCCCTTTAGGATTTTATACGTTTCAATAAGGTCCCCCCTCAATCTTCTAAATTCCAACAAGTATAAGCCTAGTCGATCCAGTCTTTCATCATATGAAAGTCCTGCCATCCCAGGAATCAATCTGGTGAACCTTTTTTGTACTCCCTCTATGGCAAGGATGTCTTTCCTCAGATTAGAGGACCAAAACTGCACACAATACTCCAGGTGTGGTCTCACCAAGGCCTTGTACAACTACAGTAGTACCTCCCTGCTCCAGTACTCGAATCCTCTTGCTATGAATGCTAGCATACCATTCGCCTTTTTCACCGCCTGCTGTACCTGCATGCCCTCTTTCAATGACTGGTGTACAATGACACCCAGGTCTCGTTGCACCTTCCCGTTTCCTAATCGGCCACCATTCAGATAATAATCTGTTTTCCTGTTTTTGCTACCAAAGTGGATAACCTCACATTTATCCACATTAAATTGCATCTGCCATGAATTTGCCCACTCACCTAACCTATCCAAGTCACCCTGCATCCTCTTAGCATCCTCCTCACAGCTAACACTGCCGCCCAGCGTCGTGTCATCCGCAAACTTGGAGGTGCTGCATTTAATTCCCTTGTCTAAGTCATTAATATATATTGTAAACAACTGGGGTCCCAGCACTGAGCCTTGCGGTACCCCACTAGTCACTGCTAGTAAATAGATACAGCCATACGATGATGAGTAAAGTTCAGGAAGTTCAGTTCAGTTCGTGGTATTGAGTTGAGTAGTGATGGAGAGAGAGGGAGAGCTGACGCCATCGATCTTCCCGTTGTCCTGCAAAATCCTTTAGAAGTCACCGACTGTGACCACAACAAAGGTGACCTTTCTTCTGTGGTGGAATTATCAACCCAGGTGAGGGTTGGACATATGAATAACTCCCCGCTGGCCACACCTTTAGCTGTCCGTCAAGTAGCTCCTCCCTTCTCTCTCTGTAAGAACTTAGAAGCTGCCAGTGTCCTTGCAGAAGTGTAAACATGCTGCAGAGAAACCATAACACCATCTCCAAACAGTGTTCGCTTCTCTGTCTCTTTATGACAAGGTGTCTGTGTTGGACACCTCTCTCTCTCTCTCTCCCTCTCTTTTAAAAGCACAGTTCATACGGATAATTCAGGATCACGTCACACAGTGGTTAGCCGCACCAACTTCAATGATAAGTAGATGAAAGCAACCATACCATTGTCCTCCACGTTCAAAGTAGGTAAGGCACATATGTGAATTTGCACTTGAATTTGAAGAAGGTTTAACAATATCAAAAGGTAAAGATGCTGTTTATCAGATAAGTGAGTTTGAAAGTCTACCTGCAATTGACTTCTGTGTATTTCCTATTGCTATACTTTTGTGTGTGTGTGTGGGGTGGTGGTGGGGGGGGGGGGGGGGAGAGAGTATTTGTTTGGGGAAGAAAGGATTACAAAATGCCATACTCAGTAAGAAAATCTCAATAAAGCATCTCAACCCAAAATGATGTCAGTCTATTTCTTTACATAGATGCTACCAGAGATATATTGAGTTCCTCCAGCAGCTTTCTTATTTGCTCCAGATTACAGCATCTGCAATCTCTTGCATCTCAAGGACAGAGGACTTTGGGTCACAGACACAGACGGAGTGGGTCGAGTCTGGTCTTTGCTTGCTTTTTATTCATCTTCAATGTATTCTGTGCCAATATCCAGGCCTCATGGGAGCACTCTCCCTCCAATCCACTTTCATTTCAACATCCATCCATCCCGTGGCAGCAATCTCCTGTGGCAGGAAGCATGCCATTTGTACTCAGGTATTTCACTTTAGAAGGTGGCCACAGAAATTGTATTTGCTGCAACAGTCAGAATCTGCAACAGATCCTTCTGTCACAGGGAACTCAGTAATTCTGATTTCTGAAGTTCACAAGTTAAGATCTCAAACCTGGATCTTCATGCAGATTTCTGAAATACACAGTACTGCTTTAAAACCCTTAAAAGATAATAAAACATGTTTTAACTCAGTGTGATGAACAATAAAAAGCCCATTGACTGATCATGAAAGAGTCAGAAAATGTGTGCTAAGATATCCTGTTTCAGTTTAAGCCAATCAAGGCTCACCTGCTTAGCGTCACTTTTTTTTGAAGTCATACTAAGTCATTTCTAGAACATTATACTTCTCACAGATATCAAAGTAACAAGGCCTTATGGATATTATTCCATAATTTCAAACTATAGAAACATAGAAACATAGAAAATAGTTGCAGGAGTAGGCCATTCGGCCCTTCGAGCCTGCACCGCCATTTATTATGATCATGGCTGATCATCCAACTCAGAACACTGCCCCAGCCTTCCCTCCATACCCCCTGATCCCCGTAGCCACAAGGGCCATATCTAACTCCCTCTTAAATATAGCCAATGAACTGGCCTCAACTGTTTCCTGTGGCAGAGAATTCCACAGATTCGCCACTCTCTGTGTGAAGAAGTTTTTCCTCATCTCGGTCCTAAAAGGCTTCCCCTTTATCCTCAAACTGTGACCCCTCGTTCTGGACTTCCCCAACATCGGGAACAATCTTCCTGCATCTAGCTTGTCCAATCCCTTTAGGATTTTATACGTTTCAATCAGATCCCCCCTCAATCTTCTAAATTCCAATGAGTACAAGCCCATTTCATCCAGTCTTTCTTCATATGAAAGTCCTGCCATCCCAGGAATCAATCTGGTGAACCTTCTTTGTACTCCCTCTATGGCAAGGATGTCTTTCCTCAGATTAGGGGACCAAAACTGCACATGGTACTCCAGGTGTGGTCTCACCAAGGTCTTGTACAACTGCAGTAGTACCTCCCTGCTCCTGTACTCGAATCCTCTCGTTATAAATGCCAGCATACCATTCGCCTTTTTCACCGCCTGCTGTACCTGCATGCCCACTTTCAATGACTGGTGTATAATGACACCCAGGTCTCGTTGCACCTCCCCTTTTCCTAATCGGCCACCATTCAGATAATAATCTGTTTCCCTATTTTTGCCACCAAAGTGGATAACTTCACATTTATCCACATTAAATTGCATCTGCCATGAATTTGCCCACTCACCCAACCTATCCAAGTCACTCTCATCCTCTTAGCATCCTCCTCACAGTTAACACTGCCACCCAGCTTCGTGTCATCCACAAACTTGGAGATGCTGCATTTAATTCTCTCATCCAAGTCATTAATATATATTGTAAGCAACTGGGGTCCCAGCACTGAGCCTTGCGGTACCCCACTAGTCACTGCCTGCCATTCTGAAAAGGTCCCGTTTATTCCCACTCTTTGCTTCCTGTCTGCTAACCAATTCTCTATCCACATCAATACCTTACCCCTAATACCATGCGCTTTAAGTTTGCACACTAATCTCCTGTGTGGGACCTTGTCAAAAGCCTTTTGAAAATCCAAATATACCACATCCACTGGTTCTCTCCTATCCACTCTACTAGTTACATCCTCAGAAAATTCTATGAGATTCGTCAGACATGATTTTCCTTTCACAAATCCATGCTGACTTTGTCCGATGATTTCACCACTTTCCAAATGTGCTGTTATCACATCTTTGATAACTGACTCCAGCAGTTTCCCCACCACCAACGTTAGGCTAACCGGTCTATAATTCCCCGGTTTCTCTCTCCCTCCTTTTTTAAAAAGTGGGGTTACATTAGCCACCCTCCAATCCTCAGGAACTAGTCCAGAATCTAACGAGTTTTGAAAAATTATCACTAATGCATCCACTATTTCTTGGGCTACTTCCTTAAGCACTCTGGGATGCAGACCATCTGGCCCTGGGGATTTATCTGCCTTTAATCCCTTCAATTTACCTAACACCACTTCCCTACTAACATGTATTTCGCTCAGTTCCTCCATCTCACTGGACCCTCTGTCCCCTACCATTTCTGGAAGATTATTTATGTCCTCCTTAGTGAAGACAGAACCAAAGTAATTATTCAATTGGTCTGCCATGTCCTTGCTCCCCATAATCAATTCACCCGTTTCTGTCTGTAGTGGACCTACATTTGTCTTTACCAGTCTTTTCCTTTTTACATATCTATAAAAGCTTTTACAGTCAGTTTTTATGTTCCCTGCCAGTTTTCTCTCATAATCTTTTTTCCCCTTCCTAATTAAGCCCTTTGTCCTCCTCTGCTGAACTCTGAATTTCTCCCAGTCCTCAGGTGAGCCACTTTTTCTGGCTAATTTGTATGCTTCTTCTTTGGAATTGATACTATCCCTAATTTCTCTTGTCAGCCACGGGTTCACTACCTTCATTGATTTATTCTTTTGCCAAACTGGGATGAACAATTGTTGTAGTTCATCCATGCAATCTTTAAATGCTTGCCATTGCATATCCACCGTCAATCCTTTAAGTGTCATTTGCCAGTCTATCTTAGCTAATTCACGTCTCATACCTTCAAAGTTACCCCTCTTTAAGTTCAGAACCTTTGTTTCTGAATTAACTATGTCACTCTCCATCTTAATGAAGAATTCCACCATATTATGGTCACTCTTACCCAAGGGGCATCTCACGAAAAGATTGCTAATTAACCCTTCCTCATTGCACAAAACCCAGTCCAGAATAGCCTGCTCTCTAGTTGGTTCCTCAACATGTTGGTTCAAAAAACCATCCCGCATACATTCCAAGAAATCCTCTTCCTCAGCACCTTTACCAATTTGGTTCACCCAATCTACATGTAGATTGAAGTCACCCATTATAATTGCTGTTCCTTTATTGCACACATTTCTAATTTCCTGTTTAATACCATCTCTGACCTCACTACTACTGTTAGGTGGCGTGTACACAATTCCCACCAGCGTTTTCTGCCCACTCACCCAACCTATCCAAGTCACTCTTATATGACAATATAAAGCTGCGCATATTAATACAAGAATCATTTCACTTAATAATAAGGGTAGTTTAAAAGTTTATATACTGTAATCCAATTTCCATAAAATTGAGTCACATGACTCATTGTTATATTGTGACAGCAACCTTCACCCTCATAATCCTCTTTTATAATCTCGTTCCATACTCCACCAAAATAAACTATGGGAAGGCAGTGACAGACAGTTGAATCTATGCACATTTGAAGTTTTGTGTACAGCTGTTGTACAAGTCATTAAAGATTTTGACTGAACCCAATAGTTTGCAACAAACATGTTTCAAATTTAAACTTGTAATACGATATAGTGTCTCTTCAGGGGTTGCCACAGCCAAACAAGGTCCGAGCTACTTGAGGCTGAACTGCCATTATATTGTGACGTTAATGAAACAGCTGGGACTGGCCTGTACAATTAAAACAAAGGAGGATACAAACCCTCTATCTCTCTAAATGTCAATGCAACCATTACTTATGCCACAGCTCTTGTAGAGTGTTACCTAATATTAGATCCACAATTATTCTCCTGCTGAGCTAGTGCGGATGAGTTTCATTCCTGCTTTTGAGCAGCTCCAGGAGCTGGCATAAAGATAAATTACTGTTTTTTTTCTTCTCTCAGCATTGGTACTTTTATTCTCAAGAGCACCGAATTAAGGTTGCTAGTCCATTGTAATTGGAATGTTGTAAATCAAATTACTTCTGGCAACATGCTGATTTCCTAATACTTTTGAAACTCACTGGTATTATGCATATTTTCCATTTATGCTATTCTATTCTCTGGTTATTCAGTCAAACCAAGTTCCTGATTCAACCAGGTATGGAACTCTCCCTTGGTTGCATAACAGTGGCAAATTGCGCCCCCCAATTTGTCTCAGTGATTCACGGGATTCTAACCACCAGAGGCCAGAGTCAGTGTTGTTTTTGACAAAGTTAAACTTCCAACCAATATTTCTTTCTCTACTTCTTGTAGGCCCATTTTAATCAAAGTTAGACAACGTTATTTGGCTTGCATCAAACAAGACATCGTTGGCTAAGTTATTTAGAACACAGAACATAGTGCAGCACAGGAAAAGGCCCTTTGGTGCACAATGTTGTGCCAAGCCAGCAAAAAAGCAAATCAAACAACACCAAACACTAATCCCTACTACCTACACCATTTCCATATCCCTCCATCTTCCTCACTCTCATTGTATGCCCTCTAGCAATAGACATTTCAACCCTGGGAAACAGATGCTCCCTACCTACTCTATCTATGCCACTCATAGTCTTCTAAACCTTGATCAGATCTCCTCTCAGCCTCTGCCGCTCCAGAGTAAGCAACCCAAGTTTATCCAGCCTTTCATGATAACATATGCCTTCTAAACCAGGCAGCATCCAGTGATACCTCTTCTGCACACTCTCCAAAGCCTTAATATCCTTCCTATAGTGGGGTGACCAGGACTGTATTGAACACTCCAAATGTAGCCAAACCAGAGTTTTATAAAGTTGTAAAATTCTTTCTTGATTTTTGAACTCAATGCCTCAACTAATAATAGCAAGCATTCCATAAGCCTCCTTAACCACTTGATCGACCTGTCTGGTCACTTTGAAGGAGCGATGAACTTGGATTCCAAGATCTCCCTCCTCAGCAACTTAAGGAAGCTTGCAGACAAGAATAATTTTGTCACTTAGCCAATCAGGGGTATAGTTGACCAATCAATAATTGGGACATTCAGTGAGCCAGTCCTCACAGCATTAATTTTAAGTGTTTGGGATCTCTGTCCTCAGAAGCATTTAGACCATCTGTGTGAATTACTTTGTCCCAGCGAAGGTATCTAATAAACATCACATGCAGATGATACAGATGATGTTTCTAACAATCATCTTAGAAAATACTTAGAAAGTATTGGGGATTGTTTGGAATGATAAGGGGAATAAGAGAAAGATGGGGTGACAGAAAGAACTAGACATTACTCAAACTTTGTTTTCTGCAACGAATTGCCCATTCATCTGCAACTCATTGGCGTATTCTTTTAGTTCATAAGAATTATACCCGCGCTTGGAAAATCATTTGTAGTTTATCGATCTTTTGTAATTCAGAAATCTTTTATAAATCAGAAATTTTCTGCAAACATTAAACGTGAGCTAAGAACTATTTGTCTAACATTTAAAGGAGTGTCAATAAAATTAATATAAATGGTTTAAAATACTTAGCTAGAAGTATCTCCTCTTTTGAAGGGAGGGGGAGAAAACCATTCAGAATTGGGTTTTTGGAGCTAGACGTCACCACAGAGACTAGATAGGGAACTAAGTTGATCTTTGAAGAGTAGGTGGGTACAGTACAACCTCCCTATAGTGATGGTACCCGTAGATACCTATATCGGATAAGGGATAAAGTCTCCTTTTTAGTTTAGAGCTTTGTGGACAGTGAACCCAATACCATCAGAGATCTACTTGATGTATCCACCAAGCCCAGACACTCCTGACACAAGAGTGAAAGCATAGTAGACAACCTAATCCATGTCATTGACCCATGTGTTTCTGTGCACCTGAGCCCTGACACTCTTAACTCAATGTCCAATTTCCCAGGAAAGACACAAAGAACAGTTTATGTTTCAACACATTTTAAGGAAAAAAAAATTACTTTCCCTAATCTTTTTTAAGTGATCAAAATGAGTCACTTAGGGGTTCTACAACAAGATTCCTACTTTTTGCACTGACTGATCACTCCCCTAGGCAGAAAAGGGTCCAGCTGATATCTAAAGGAATACAGTAGACAGAATTCAATACTAATCTCTTGGAAATACCAAATCACCTCTGGCTTTGGGCACTTTTCAATCATGATTCCATTTCTACGCAGTCTATCCAGTCAATATAGTCAATAGCAACAGAAATTCAGGCTCAAGATTCAAGACTGCTCATTGTCATGTGTAAAGGAGAATTAAATGATTCTCCTTTGGTTCCAGTGCAACCAAAAAAAACACAATAAGCATAATGAATACATTAATAAAAATGCAATAAATGTAAATATAAAAACAATCCCATAATACACAACATACCAGTAACTGATTGAGTGTCACCACATATACACACTCAGTATAACACCTAAACTGGAAATGTGATCTGAACATATGACTTATGATGAGCAGAAGCCAGTCATTCAACCCACTGGGTCTGCCCTGCTATTCAAAGAATTATGGCTGATCCGCTTGTGAATTCAACTCTGTATTCCCATTTATCCACAGAAATGTTGTGTTGTTCTGTATCTATTCTATCTCCCTTCATAAAAGACCTTAAGAGCAGAATTAGGTCATTTGGTACATCAAGTCTGCTCCACCATTTAATAATGGCTGATCCATTTTTCCCTCAGCGCCCCGATCTCCTGCCTTCTCCCCGTATCCTTTCAAGCCCTGACCAATCAAGAATCTATCAACCTCTGCCTCAAATATACATAAAGACTTGGCCTCCTGTAGCCACAGATTCCACAGATTCACTGCTCTCTAGCTAAAGTAATTCTGCCTCATTTCCATTCCAAAGGGATGCCCCTCTATTTTGAGTCTCAGTCCACTTGTCTTAGACACTCCCACCATAGGGAGTATCCTCTCCACTTCCACTCTATCAAGGCCTTTTATCATTTGATCGGTTTCAATTAAGTTTCCTCTCATTCTTCTAAATTCAGCGAATACAGGCCCAGAGACATTAAGCGCTCTTCATATGACAAGCCATTTAATCCAGGAATCACTTTTGTGAACCTCCTTTAAACTCTCTAGGATAAGGGACCCAAAACCAAGTGAGGACTCACCAGTGCTTTATAAAGTCTTGACATTACATCCTTGCTTTTATATTCTAATCTTCCGTCCTTGGACTCACTTTACACTGCACGCTATCGGAGCAGTGCTGCCAGGATAATCAAGGACACGACCCACCCAGCCAAAACACTTTTTGTCCCTCTTCCCTCTGGGAGAAGGCTCAGGAGCTTGAAGAATCATACGGTCAGATTTGGGACCAGCTTCTTTCCAACTGTGATAAGACTGCTGAACGAATCCTGACCCAGATCTGGGCCGTACCCTCCAAATATCCGGACCTGCCTCTCAGTTTTTTTGCATTACCTTGCTTCCCCTTTTCTATTTTCTATTTATGATAAGTAATTTAAATATTTAATATTTATTATTGATTTGTACTCCAGGGAGCGCAAAGCGCAGAATCAAATATCGCTATGATGATTGTATGCTCTAGTATCAATTTTTTGGCGAGAGTAAAGTAAAGTAATTGTCTAGAAATAAATGCTAGCATTACATTTGCTTTCCTCACCACAGACTCAACCTGCAAATTAACCTTTAGGGAATCATGCATTAGGACTCCCAAATCCCTTGTGCCTCAGATTTTTGTATTTTGTCTCCATTTAGAACATGGTCACTCCTTTCATTTCTTCTAAAAAAAAGTACATGACCATACACTTCCTGACACTGTATTTCATCTGCCATGTCTTTGCCCATTCTCCTAATCTAAGTCCTTCTGTAGCCTCCCTATTTCCTCAAAACTACCCACCCCTCCACCTATCTCCCTATCTTCTGCAAACTTTGCCACAAAGCCATCATTTTTTCCATCAAGACAGAGACATGTAACGTTAAGAAGAAGTGGTTCAAACACAATGCCCTAGTCACCGACAGCCAACCATTTATTCCCACTCTTTGCCTCCTGCCAATCAGCCACTGCTTTATCCTTGCTAGGATCTTTCCTGCAACGCCAACAGCTCATAGTTTGCCAAGCAGCCTCATGTGTGGCACCTTGTCAAATATAATAGTACTTGGACATTCAGCTTCCACTGCCCTTTTGAGGAAAAGCATTGCAAGGACTCACAACTCTCTGAGAGAATTTTAAAAAATCCTCCTCCCTGCTTTAAAATGATGAACTTTATTTATTTAGTGATACAGCATGGACAGACCTTTCCAGCTCAATGAGCAACTCTCCCCTGACACCCAACGATTTAACCCTAGCCTAATCACAGGATGTTTAATCTACTAGCTGATACATCTTTGGACTATGAGAGGAAACCAGAGCACCCTGGGGAAAACCATGTGGTCATAGGGAGAATGTACAAACTTCTTAGAGATGGCGCTGGAATTAAATTCTGAACTCCGACATCCCAAGCTGTAATAGTGTCAGGCTAACCTCCACACAACCGTGGTGCTGTGAAATGAATCCGAGTTTAACATTCATTCAACATCTACCTCTCAAGGTTTTATGTGTTTGAAGTAAGTTACTCCACCGTCCTTTTAAACTCCAGCAGATTCAAGCTTAGTCCACCAAACCTTTCCTCATCAAACAACATGTCTATCTTAGGTATCAGTTCTTTTTCTGATTTGTTTCTAATATATTTACATTCTTTCCTGTACATTATACGTACAGTACTCCAGATATAAAGGTAGGAAGATTATGCTTTAGTTAAGCCAAGCAAAAGTGTGACTTGGTTTAACTGAAGCAAAACTTCCCTACCATGATATTTTAATTTTCAGAAAATACCCATGACAGGCGGCACAGTAGTGTAGTCGATAACACAATGCTTACAGAACCAGCTACCCAGGTTCAATTCCCACAATGCTGCCTGTAAGGAGTCTCTACGTTCTCTCTGTGAACACGTGGGTTTCCTCCGGGTGCTCCAGTTTCTTCCCACTCTCCAACGATGTACCGGTTGCTAGGTGAATTGGTCATTGTAAATTGCCTCATGATTATGCTATGTTTAAATTGAGGGATTGAAGGGTGGTGTGGCTTAAAGGGCTGGAAGGGTCTATACCATGCTGTATCTCAAAATTAAAATACAATTTTAAAATTCTGTTTGGTCTACCAGCACACTATATATATTTTTTTTTCCAATTTCTTGTGTCAAGATGGATAACTTCCCTTTATCGAACTCACTAGCATCAAGTACAAAAAGATGAGTACTGTGCTAATCTCTGGGATATGCCACATTTTACAACTTGCCAATCAAAAAGAAAATCAATTTATGCCTAAAGTTTGTTTTCTGTTCACCATCTAATCTGCTGTATATGTCATTGTCACCTCCAGCAATAAAATGGTTCACAGTGAACCACAATGGAGCAGCAAAATAGGTCAGGGCAGTATTACAGTTTGGTTAGCACCTTTCCTAAAAATTTTCAAAGGAGTGACTGGGTACATTCTGATCCTTTGCACTATACTTTTCAGGCATTTTATATTAAACTTACCACTTTGCAGACAAGTTTTAACAGCAATATAATTGTAAAAGATCAAGGCTTTGCAAAGCAATGTGCAAAGAGCGTAAACACCAGTTCATCCACTGACAACAGGGCAAAATGCACCAGAAACACTGATGTGTTAAGTGGTTGTGAAGCAGCTGTGAACAAGGATCACTAACACAAATTCTATGTAAATTAACAGCTGCTGGTTTATACAAGATACTGCCATCTCATCTCTTAGATCGTCTTTTTGGATTGAATTGGATTGCTTCCACTTCAATTCTATGCAAAGTCAGTATTGAAACCTGGTGAATCTGCCACAGTTGGAGCTTGGTGGGGTAGGTGGGTAGTCAGTTTGGGAGGTGATGCACGTCTTTCATCACTTACACTGGGATTCAATGAGCTCCTGACATACGAACTTCAGATTCTTGACGCTATGTTGAATGCTCCTTCTCTATTTTAAGGTGTCACTGACTAAGGATTTAAGAGTTGGTGGTATCTCTCATATGGTTCTTTAAGGTTGTAATAGCTGGGGGTGGTAAGAATATAAGACAATAAAACAAAGGAACAAATATGGATTTCAGCAAGGCATTTGATAAGGTACCCTATGCCAAGCTTATTGAGAAAGTAAGGAGGCATGAGATCCAAGGGGACATTGCTTTGTGGATGCATAACTGACTTACCCACAGAAGGCAAAGAGGGGTTGTAGACAGGTCATATTCTGCATGGAGGTCGGTGACCAGTGGTGTACCTCAGGGATCTGTTCTAGGACCCTTACTCTTCGTGATTTTTATTAAATGACCTGGATGAGGAAGTGGAGGGATGGGTTGGTAAGTTTGCTGATGACACAAAGGTTGGAGGTGTTGTGGATAATGTGGAGGGCTCTCAGAGGTTACAGCGGGACATTGATAAGATGCAAAACTGGGATAAGAAGTGGCAGATGGAGTTCAACCCAGATAAGTGTGAAGTGGTTCATTTTGGTAGGTCAAATAAGATGGCAGAATATTGTATTAATGGTAAGACTCTTGGCAGTGTGGAGGGTCAGAGAGATCTTAGAGTCAGAGTCCATAGGACACTCAAAGCAGCTGCGCAGGTTGACTCTGTGGTTAAGAAGGTATACGGTGTATTGGCCTTCATCAATCATGAAATTGAATTTAGGAGCTGAGATGTAATGTTGCAGCTATATAGGACCCTTGTCAGATCCCACTTGGAGTACTATGCTCAGTTCTGGTTACTTCACTACAGGAAGGATGTGGAAACCATAGGAAAGGTGCAGAGGAGATTTACAAGAATGTTGCCTGGATTGGGGAGCATATCTTATGAAAGCAGGTTGAGTGAACTCGGCCTTTTCTCCTTGGAGCAACGGAGGATGAGTGGTGACCTGACAGAGGTGTATAAGATGATGAGAGACATTGATCGTGTGGATAGTCAGAGGCTTTTTCACAGGGCTGAAATGGTTGCCACAAGAGTATACAGGTTTAAGGTGCTGGGGAGTAGGTACAGAGGTGATATCACTGGTAAGCTTTTTACTCAGAGTGGTGAGTGTGTGGAATAGGCTGCTGGCAATGGTGGTGGAGGTGGATACGATAGGGTCTTTTAAGAGACTTTTGGATAGGTACATGGAGCTTAGAAAAATAGAGGGCTATGGGGAAGTCTAGAAATTTCTAAGGTAGGGACATGTTCGGCACAACTTTGTGTGCTGAAGGGCCTGTATTATGCTGTAGGTTTTCTATTTTTTCTATGTTTAACAAAATTAGGCCCTTCAGCCCATCAAGTCTGCTCCATCATGGCTGATCCCAGATCCTAGTCAACACAGTACACCTGCCTTCTCGCCATATTCTTTGATAGTCTGACCAATCAGGAAACAATCAACTTCTGCTTTAAATATACCCACGGACTTGGCCTCCACCGCAGTCTGTGGCAGAGCATTCCACAGATTCACTACTCTTCTGGCTAAAAAATATCCCTCCTTACCTCTGTTCTAAAAGGTCGCTCCTCAGTTTTGAGGCTGTGCCCTCTATTCTGGATACCCCCACCATAAAAAACATCCTCTCCAAATCCACCTTATCAAGTCCTTTCAACATTCGATTGGTTTCAATGCGATTCCCCTGCATTCTTCTAAATTCCAGTGAGTACAGGCCTAAAATTGCCAATTGCTCCTCACATGTTAACCCCTTCATTCCCACTCTTTTTTCCTACCTTATAGGCCCTTGTATTTGGCTTTTATTCAGTCCTTAACTTCCCTTGTCAGCCATGTTTGCTCTTCACTGCCACTTGAGAACTTTTTTCCCTGTAACCTTGTGAACTATTCCCAGAAACTTCAGCCACCGCTACTCTGCAGTCATTCCTACCAGAATCCTCTCCAATCAATGGGCAAGCTCCTCTCTCATGCCTCTGTAATTCCCTGTATTCTATTGAAATACCGATACATGTGACTTGTGCTTCTCCCTCTCAAATTGCAGTCTGAATTTAATCATACTATGATCACTGCCTCCTAAGGGTTCCTTTACTTTAAGCTCCCTAATAAGATCTGGGTTATTACACAACACCCAATCGAAGATAGCCTTTCCCCAAGTAGGCTCACACACAGGCTATTCTAAAATGTCATCTCGTAGCATCAACAAATTCCCTCTCTTGTGATCTGACACCAACCTGATTTTTCCAATCCCCTTGCATATTGAAATCCGCAATTACAATTGTGACATTACTCTTATTATATGCCTTTTCCTGCTCCTTTTGAAACTCCCACCGCACATCATGGCTACTATTTGGAGGCCTATATATTATTCCAATAATGGATTTTTACCCTTGCAGTTTCTTAACTCCACCCACAACGATTCAACATTCTCTGACCCTCTGTTACCTCTTTCTAAAGATTTAATTCCAGCTTTTACCAACTGAGCCACATCACCGTCTATGCCTTCCTGCCTGTCCTTTCGATATAAAGTACATCCTTGGATGTTAAACTCCCGACTATGGCCTTCTTTCTACCATGACTCAGTGATGCCCACAACATCATATTGTCCAATCTCTAATTGCACCATGGGTTTGCCACATTCCGAACGCTACGCTCATTCAAATACAGCACTTTCAATCCTGCATTCTTTGCCCATTTGAACTTTGACTCTATGGTACTATTTAACTCTTTGCTCCGTCTGTATTTGTATCCAATCATTGGCTTAGCCTTCCCTACATTCACGTTACATTCATCATCTACTTGTAAACTTGTGATCTCATCCTCAGCTCTACCAATCTTGTTCCCATGTCCCCGCCCTATTAGTTTAAACTACTCCCAACAGCTCTAGTCAAACTACCCGCAAGAATACCGGGCCCCCTCAGATTCAAGTTCAACACAACACCCTTTTGTACAGGTCCCACTTGCCCCAGAAGAGGTCCCAATTATCCAGAAATCTGAATCCCAGCCCCCGCTCCAATTCTTCAGCCACACGTTTATCTGCCACCTCATTCCATTCCTATCCTCACTGTCGTGTGGGACAGGCTGCAATCCCGAGGATGCTACACTTGAGGTCCTGCTTCTCAGCTTCCTTCCTAACATCCTGTATTCTGATTTCAGAACCTCCTCCCTTTTTCTGCCTATATTGTTGGTACCAATATGTACCATGACTTCTGGCTTTTCGCCCTCCTTTTTCAGGATACTTGCAGGATTTGTTCAGAAACGTCACGGACCCTGGCATCTGCGAGGCAAACCATCTGTTTCCTTTTTGCATCCACAGAGTTGCCTACCTGTCTCCCTAACTATAGAGTTCCCTATTACTGCTGTCAATCTCTTCAGTTCCCTGCCCTTCTGAGCCATAGGGCCAGACTTAGTGCCAGAGGCACAGACACTGTTGCTTGCCGCAGGTAGATCAACACCCCCCCCCCTTCCCCAACAGTACTCAAAATAGAGTACTTATTTTTGAGGGGGATGGCCACAGGTGTATTCTCCTGTGTTCTTCTGACATTCTCCATTTCCTCTCCT
This sequence comes from Mobula birostris, assembly GCF_030028105.1. Taxonomy (NCBI): domain Eukaryota; kingdom Metazoa; phylum Chordata; class Chondrichthyes; order Myliobatiformes; family Myliobatidae; genus Mobula; species Mobula birostris. The sequence goes on from NC_092371.1 coordinate 235,059,425, forward strand.
GGCAGTCACCCGTATATCTGTCTCCTGCAGCCTTGGGGTGACTATCTCCCTATAGGTCCTGTCTATCACATCTTCACTTTCCCAAACAAGCCAAAAGTCATTGAGCTCCCACTACTTACTAAATGCTCCCAATGGCATGTGCTTCAAGTAGCTTCTGATGACCAAGTCCAGCTCCTGGCTGTCGCGAGTGGCTTAGCTACTAAACATGATGGAACTGTTTCTACTGATGGGAGAAGGGGCAAATGTGGGATACTGGTGCCTTAAGACTAGTCACTTTGGGTGGATGGGGCTTATCAGCCGTGCTTGGCAGCTCATCTAGGAGAAGGGAAACCTCCGCTGCCTTGTGGTTGTACCCATTCATGGGGAATGCTTCAGGTGTAAATCTCAAGGGAAAATTCCACAGCTATGGACCCTGAGGCAGTTCTACATTTAGTTCAATGCTGATTGGCAACTCCTGCAATGATGCCAGTGCCAATTGGTGCTCTGATGTTTCTCTGGGTTCATTAGCTGCATGGAGATAGGGAGCTTTCTACATGGGCAATAGCTGGCTCTCCATGATGGCTTGTGTATCTAGCCAGCTAGAGTGCAACACCCATGGCCGACCCTGACCGGCAGAGACCTCAGCTCAGGTATCTCCCATTCTTTGAGGGAACTGCTGTACATAGACCATGCTTTCCAAACTGATAGGAAGACAGGGATCATTGCTGCCTGATCAGCTTCTGCTGGTGCATGGAAAGCAATGATGATCGCTAGAAAACCTTCATTAAAAGGTATCTCTTGCTGTTTTATTTGCATTTTTTTTATTTAAAGATACGTCAACGTAATAGGAACTTCAGGCAAAAGAGCTCACGCCATCTAATTATACTCGCTTGACCAATTAAACTACTAACCAATATGTCTTTGGAATGTTGGAGGAAGCTAGAGCACCCAGAAAAATAAAAGGTTTCGGGGAAAATGTACAAATTCCCTACAGACAGTGACAGAATTGAACCTGGGTCACTGGCTCTATAAGAGCATGACACTAAGCGCTATGCTACCACACCACCCCAAATAGGATATAAGAGATGATCTATGCTGGGCATCATTTCTCCTGGACTTTACATTTGTAGGATGATATTGGAAGTCAGTTGGGAGAGGGTCTTTGATTTACTTTACTCTACTTTATTGTCGCCAAACAATTGATACTAGAGCGTACAATCATCACAGTGATATTTGATTCTGCTCTTCCTGTTCCCTGGAGTACAAATCGATAGTAAGTATTAAAAATTTAAATTATAAATCATAAATAGAAAAATAGAAAAGGGAAAGTAATGTAGTGCAAAAAAAAACTGAGAGACAGGTCCAGATATTTGGAGGGTATGGTCCAGATCCGGGTCAGGATCCGTTCAGCAGTCTTAACACAGTTAGAAAGAAACTGGTCCCAAATCTGGCCGTACGAGTCTTCAGGCTCCTGAGCCTTCTCCCAGAGGGAAGAGGGACGAAAAGTGTGTTGGCTGGGTGGGTTGTGTCCTTGATTATCCTGGCAGCACTGCTCTGACAGCGTGCGGTGTAAAGTGAGTCCAAGAATGGAAGATTGGCTTGTCTGATGTGCTGGGCTGTGTTCAAGATCTTCTGCAGCTTCTTCCGGTCTTGGACAGGACAACTTCCATACCAGGTTGTGATGCACCCTAGAAGAATGCTTTCTACAGTGCATCTATAAAAATTAGTGAGGGTTTTAGGGGACAGGCCAAATTTCTTTAGCTTTCTCAGGAAGTAAAGGCGCTGGTGGGCCCTCTTGGCAGTGAACTCTGCTTGGCTGGACCAAGTCAGGTCACTTGTGATATTGACCCCAAGGAATTTAAAGCTTTTGACCTGTTCCACTTGCGCACCATGGATGTAAATGGGGTCGTGCGGTCCGCTACTCCTTCTGAAGTCAACAACCAATTCCTTCGTCTTGCTGACGTTAAGGGATACGTTATTGTCTTCGCACCGTGCCACCAAGTTCTTAATTTCCTCTCTGTACTCAAACTCATCATTACTCGAGATACGACTTACAATTGTTGTGTCATCAGCAAACTTACATATTAAGTTTGATGGAAACTTGGCTACACAATCATGGGTGTACAGTGAGTACAGCAGGGGGCTGAGTACACAGCCTTGTGGGGCACCGGTGCTCAGAGTGATTGTAGAGAAGAGCTTGTCCCCTATCTTTACAGCCTGGGTCCTGTCTGTGAGGAAGTTGAAGATCCAGCTGCAGATCTGAGTGCTAAGGCCCAGGTTCTGGAGCTTAGGAATCGGTTTATTTGGAATGATGGTATTAAAGACAGAGCTGTAGTCAATGAAAAAGAGCCTTACATATGCGTCTTTATTCTCCAGGTGTTCTAAGGAGGAATGTAGGGCCAGAGACATGGCATCTGCTGTTGACTTGTTGCTCCGGTAGGCGAATTGAAAAGTGTCGAGGTTGATCGGTAGGCTGTGGTTGATGTGTGTCATAACCAATCTCTTGGAGCACTTCATAGCAATTGATGTCAGAGCCACAGGTCGATAGTCATTCAGGCATGCCACCTTGCTCTTCTTCGGCACTGGGATTATTGTTGCCTTCTTAAAACACGAGGGGATCTTAGACTGAAACAAGGAACAGCTGAAGATGTCAGCAAACACTCCAGCTAGCTCGCTTGCACAGGCCCAGAGAACCCGTCCCAGGACGCCATCTGGGCCTGTCGCATTCCTTGGATTTACCTTCAGGAAGGCCCTTCTAACGTCCTCCTTGGTGACAATGAATCTCGATGTCACCAGGTCCGGTTCATCCGGAGGGAGTGGGATGCTCCTCTTCTGTTTGAATCTTGCACAGAATACGTTAAGTTCATCAGGAAGAGAAGTGCCATAGTTATTGATATTCCCAGCCTTTTCTTTGCGCCCAGTGATCTCATTTAGACCCTGCCATATTTGCCAATATTAATTGTAAAACACATTTGTTCATATTCTTCAGCAGGCAAGTTGACTTTGGGATTTTGGTTTTTGAAGTGTGCACATACAAGAGTTACCTACTATTGTAATTTAACTCCAAGAGAAATTATTTCACTGTGGCAGACAACATAGAGGTTTCTCTGCAGTTAGAAGTATTAAGTTTGTCTTCTTTCTAGATGATGACCAAAAGAAAAGTTCCTCAGAGTTCCTTTTCCTTGATGTTGGTGATGAGGTTGATATTCCTGACAGAAGTTCTCTGCAAAGTTGACTCATGAGAGGCATTGATCGTCAGAGGTTTTTTCCCAGGACTGAAATGGTTGCCACAAGAGGACACAGGTTAAGGTGCTGGGGAGTAGGTACAGAGGAGATGTCAGGGGTAAGTTTTTTACTCGGAGAGTGGTGAGTGCATGGAATGGGCTGCTGGGAACTGTGGTGGAGGCGAATACAATAGTGTCTTTTAAGAGACTTCTGGATAGGTACATGGAGCTTAGAAAAATAGAGGGCTATAGGTAGGCCTAGTAATTTCTAAGGTAAGGACATGTTTGGCACAACCTTGTGGGCTGAAGGGCCTGTATTGTGCTGTAGATTTTCTACGTTTCTATGATTCCTTGTTGTCAAGTACAAAACATCACAATAGTATCTGTGCTCCAGGCACTGGCACCTGTTAGATTATATCTTCATCAAAGCCAGAGACTGTGTTGAGGTTTATGCCACTGTTGGCTTGGCAAGGAACGATGACTGGATGTGCCACAATTATCTTCATCATTCTAGCATCAACACTGGAGAAACAACAGAAGAGTTGTCACAAGGAAATCGAGGATCCATTTTAGAAGGTCCATTTTGCTGAATTGGAAAGAGATTAATCCTCCTACCATACTTCATTGGTTTTCTCAAACTATGTTGTGTTTAAATTTGGAAAAAATTAGAAGTGTTGCTTATGACCCCTCCATTAAATTCGAAAAGACTTGGAGGCTATTTATTCAGCATTTTCATATGATGTAATTTGACCATTTCCAAACTTATTCCACTTCTCTGTAATGTTGGTTGAGAGGAATGGAGTCGTCAACACTAAGGTTTTCTTTTCTCTCTTTTTTTACGATCTTACAAAACAGCCCAGGTCTTTTTTTTTCAGTTTAGTTGATTAATTCTGTTTAGATTAGTTTTTTTTGGAGGGGGGATTCCTTTTCTCATGATTTGTTTTTTAGATATTTTTCTTTGTTTTATATTATTCATTTGTATCCTATATGATTGGGAGTTTTATCATTTAAGTGTTATCCGGTTTTATAATCATTCTTGTTTATTATAACAATGTATTCCCAATAACTTTGTACTGCTACTATGTTATGTTTATTTTGATGAAACTAATAAAAAGATTGAAAAAGGAAATTCAGGCCTCAATGACTCCACAAAGGAAACTATTCTCAGACATGCCTCACAGACAACTTGATTAATCCTCACATAATGGCAGCAGATTGGCTGAATTCCCTCAAAGTTAAATCCTATTCTCTTGTCTTCTCTACTAGGAATCACCAGACTATTTAATGAGAATAAACAGGAGATCCAGGAGCTAATTTACCTCAAATGCAAAATTAAAAAATGCATTGTGCTTTGAGCAAAATAGTTCTACAGGCACTGGAAGGCTAAATCCCAACAGAAAACCTATAGCCTAAAGCAGAGATTGTGCATGGAAAGTACAGGAGGTCTCTTTATACCTCATGATGGAAATGTACGTTGGCCGTAATTTGATGCTGTCTGTTGTCAAGCTCCTGGTGTTCCAAGTCTATATTGCAAGTTGTATTAAGATTCACACTAAAATGTGACAACAAGCAATCTCTTAAAGAAATTAGCTTTATTTGCCACATGTACATCAAAACATCAAAACTCTCATGATATTATAGAATTATTCTAAGCAGTAATGGCTCTGGTAATTGTTGTATATGATGCCAATATCAGCCAGGTGGGGTTGGTTAGTCCATTTCTTGTTGGATATGGTCAATTCTTGGCATTGTGCACCACAACTTTGGGTGTGAATGCTGTGAGATCTTGCTGCCTGTTGGTGTGGACAATTTACAAAGAGAAGTGAACATTAGAACACTACTAGAAGGTGGACCTTAGGAGGGCTAATGGCACCTAACGGCCACTCCTTTGCTTGCATCTTTGAAAACAGCTCTATTTCTATCTTTATTTTTCCCTTTCAGGGTTCTTTTGAAGACTCTGACTGGGAGTTATGTGCTAACTATGGTTCTTTGCGGGAATGGGACCCGCTCTCGGGGTTTCATAACTAGCCATTGTTTGGCACGACAAGAGCCCGGACTAGGAGTTCTGCTCGCCTTCGGAGGACTGAGTTTTCATGGTTCTGGAGATGGGCGGGATCGGAGGTCTGTGTCCGAGCGGAAGACTGGTGTGTCGTGGGAGATGGAAGATCTACGGCTGTGTGCTGAGAGACCCAAGATCTTTGGGCACAGTGCTTGGAAAAAGCAACACAATGAACTTTTAACGTTGTAAACCAGCAAGCTGTTTGTTATGTCTCCCCTCTCGCTGGGAAACGGAGTCACCACTTTTTCACTTATTAGGGGGAGAGAGTGGTATGTCGAATACTGGGTGAACTAGTAGTCTTTGAAGCACTGTAAGTCTGTGTCTTTATTGATGCCTTGCTCACGCTTGACTGCTCGGTGGCGGGTGCCGATGCCTTTTTTTGCTTGTCGGGGGAGGGGAAGATTATTGCTTGCTGCTGCTTACGTATGGGAGGGAGGGGAGCTGGGAAGGACTTTGGGGTTCTAACATTTAACTGTCATTCATTCTTTGGGGCACTCCTTTGTTTTTGTGGATGGTTGTGAAGAAAAAACATTTCAGGATGTATATTGTATACATTTCTCTGACATTAAATGTACCTTTGAAACATTGTGTAATCATAAGCGAACATCTCCACGAAGAGAGAGTAATTGATGAAGCACCTGGTGGTAGTTAGGCCCTGAGGAGATCCCAATGTCCACAGTCACCTTCCTTCATGCAGGGTTTGTCACCAGCTATAGGAGTGGCCCCAACTTGATGCCCAGTGACTTCAGTTTTACCTGTGCTCCAAATACCATACTTACTTATAGCTGGAATTCAGGACTTTAATGAATCCTTCCCCTGTCCACTGCCCAACTCACAGACACACTCTCATCCTGCACTCTTCACTTTTCATTTTTTATTGCTGCTGTTTCATGTATCAAGGGTGTATGGGGTGCCCAGGAAGGGGTAGCACATCCAGTAAAGGGGCTTGTCATGTCCATTCAGAAGCAGCTCACTCACCTTTGATCCCCACTGGACACTCAGCTCTCACCAGCGGCTCCAAGTAGCTGTTTGCATGTGACAGTGACCACACCCTGGTACACTACTTCAACAGGTGGGGGTACTCCAAGTGAGGGTAGCTGGCGGCCCCATACCCCGGTGAGACAGGGACACGCCTATCCCAGCCTGCAACGTCAGCTCTGGTGGACCGGGCAGATAAGATCTACAGGGAGATCCAACGGCTAGGAAGGCGATACTGCAACGCTCCATGGAGAGTGAAGAGCATGACAAGGTGCAGAAGACATTGTGTTCATCCACTGCAACCGAGGAAGATCCCAGTTTGTGACACTTGGTTTGTACCATTGGACCCAGATGTCTGAGGTCGCGAGAGTGGAACTGCCCAGTGCAATGGGTTCTCCACTTTAAAAACTCTCCCACACAGTTTTCCTGACGTCGTCAAGCATGATAGACAACCACCAGTCACATATTTATATGACTGCTTATTTTATTACAATAGTGCCGGTAACGTTATACTATCGTACACAAACTTTCACTTCAGACTTTATGCCAGCCTGTCAACCTTCAGCCATGCCACTCAGGGATTAGTGCTAATATTATTTTGTGACTATATGTCCTGAATTGTAACTATGTGCTGTGCATGACTATGTATACTGTGTTTTCCTCCTTGGCCCCAGAGGAAGGACGTTTTATTTAACTGTATACGTGTGTATGCCTGGATGACAGCAAACTTGAACTTGAAAACTTGAGCCAAGTAATTCAGGCAAAATTGAAACCAGGCACCAAGACACCACAGTAACAGATCCCTTCAGTCTAACGAGCCTGCACTGTCAAATTAAACCCATATGAGCATTTAATTTACTAATCCTGAAACACAGCCTCAGAATAAACAGACCTCCCTTTAGGGCAGAGATGAGGAGGAATTTCTGTAGCCAGAAGGAGGTGGATCTGTGGAATTCATTGCCACAGGCAGTCATAGAGGCCAAGTCATTGAATATATTCAAAGTGGAGTTTGATAGCTTCTTCATGGTGTCAAATGTTGTGGGGAGATGACAGGAGAATGAGATTGAGAGAGATAATAAATCAGCCATGATGGAATGGCCTAATCCTGCTTCTATGTTCTAAAATCTTTTATGGTCTTTAAACCTTACATCTGTGAAATGTGGGAGAAAACCAGAGCATGGGTTATTGGAGAGTTATTTGTTATCGGATTAATATAATCTCTTAGCATCATAGTCTTCCAGGATGGGGATCATTTCAGAAATGAACAAATCTATGATTTCTCTTGGCTTTGCTTCAAGCCAGACTATTTCTCTCCTATTCCCTTCCCATATCTGGTCACATCTGGTCACTGAGCCAGTCATCAGGGTTCATGAGTGAGCTGCTACTGTAAAGAACAAAATCAATGAACCAAGTTCGATTGATCAAACTGATCATATCATTTAGTATGTGCAGTATAGATTGTACTCCAGTTTGAATGCTATTAGTTTTTTAAGTCACTCACACAGTCTACCACATTGGCTATCATCTCAACAAAACTTAAGGCATGAAAGTCTATTTTTATTTCTATTTTTCTGCTTTGAGGTGATGATGATGATTATGGAGACACATAGTCCTCTTTTATTGTCATTTAGTAATGCATGCATTAAGAAATGATACAATATTTCCTCCGGTGTGATATCACAAAACTCAGGACAGACCAAGACTGAAAAAACTGACAAAACCACATAATTATAACATATAGTTACAACAGTGCAACAATACCATAACTTGATGAAGAAGTCCATGAGCACAGTAAAAAGTTCAAAGTCTCTCGGAAGTCCCACATCTCACGCAGATGGGAGAAGGAAGAAAAACTCTCCCTGTCATTCCTGACCACAGTCCGACTCTGAGTCAACCGAAACTTCAGCTCTGATCAGCTCTCCGACACCGAGTACTGAGCGCTATCTCCGTCCGAACAATTCGACCTCCTTCTCGGCAGCCAAAAGCAGGCAAGGCCAGGGATTTTGAGGCCTACCCTCCGAAAGATTCCCGACCACACAGTAACAACAGCAGCACACGGGCGTTTCAGAAATTTCTCCAGATGTTCCTCTATGCTTTCACATCCATTCTCCATCAAATCAGAATTGTCCACGGCCCCTATTTAACAGATACAATATCATTTTTCACTGGAGGGCTGCGCACACACAGGCGTGCCACCATCTTCTCCCCCTCACATGTGCTGCTTGGAAGTGGCTGTGCTAGCTCAACGAGCTGCACCTCCCAGCAGCCCCCTTGGTTAATCCTAAACTAATCAAGGGACAATTTGCAATGAACATTTAACCTACTACCCTGTAGGTCTTTGGACTGTGGGAAGAAGCAAGTGCACCTGGAGGAAACCCGTGTGTTCACAGAGGAGTATACAAATTCCTTATAAATGAGGTGGGAACTGAACTCTGATTTCTGATGCCCCAAGATCTAATAGCATCACGCTAACTACTACATTACTGTGGCACCCTTTTTGCCATCTCTACTGTCTGCTTTCAGCAATTTTCTCCTTACTTAAATACCTGCTACTTGCATCATTAATTAACCTGTAACATTTAATTGCTGCAGGTGCTAAACTGACTGATCTGTAATTACTTAGATCAGTGCCATCTCCCTTTTGTAAACAGATAAAACAACCCTCAGTCAATTGTGTCCTGAAATTTAGGGGCTGTTTCTTATGTTACCAGATGTTATTCCTTTATGTTTAACAAAAACAACCAAGGGCTGGGTTCTTCTCTCCATGTGCTACCAGCAGAGAACATATTCCGCATCTCAAAGTTCAAAATTCAAAGTAACTTTATTATCAAAGTACATGTATGTCACTACATACAACTCTGAGATTCATTTTCTTACAGGAATACACAATAAATCCATAATGGAATAGTAACCATAACAGAATCAATGAAAAACTGCACCAAATAGAGGGAGGTGAATGTTGTCCCCTTGTTCAAAAAAGGTAGTAGGGATAGTCCGGGTAATAATAGACCAGTGAGCCTTACGTCTGTGGTGGGAAAGCTGTTGGAAAAGATTCTTAGGGATAGGATGTATGGGCATTTAGAGAATCATAGTCTGATCAGGGACAGTCAGCATGGCTTTGTGAAGGGCAGATCGTGTCTAACAAGCCTGATAGAGTTCTTTGAGGAGGTGACCAGGCATATAGATGAGGGTAGTGCAGTGGATGTGATCTATATGGATTTTAGTAAGGCATTTGATAAGGTTCCACACGGTAGGCTTATTCAGAAAGTCAGAAGGCAAGTTTGGCTAGGAGGATTCAGAATTGGCTTGCCTGCAGAAGGCAGAGGGTCGTGATGGAGGGAGTACGTTCAGATTGGAGGATTGTGACTAGTGGTATCCCACAAGGATCTGCTCTGGGACCTCTACTTTTCGTGATTTTTATTAACAACCTGGATGTGGGGGTAGAAGGGTGGGTTGGCAAGTTTGCAGATGACGCAAAGGTTGGTGGTGTTTTAGATAGTGTAGAGGATTGTGAAAGATTGCAGAGAGACATGATAGGATGCAGAAGTGGGCTGAGAAGTGGCAGATGGAGTTCAACCCGGAGAAGTGTGAGGTGGTACACTTTGAAAGGACAAACTCCAAGGCAGAGTACAAAGTAAATGGCAGGATACTTGGTAGTGTGGAGGAGCAGAGGGATCTTGGGGTACATGTCCACAGATCCCTGAAAGTTGCCTCACAGGTGGATAGGGTAGTTAAGAAAGCTTATGGGGTGTTAGCTTTCATAAGTCGAGGCAGAGAGTTTAAGAGTCGCGATATAATGATGCAGCTCTATAAAACTCTGGTTAGGCCACACTTGGAGTACTGTGTCCAGTTCTGGTCACCTCACTATAGGAAGGATGTGGAAGCATTGGAAAGGGTACAGAGGAGATTTACCAGGATGCTGCCTGGTTTAGAAAGTATGCATTATGATCAGAGATTAAGGGAGCTAGGGCTTTACCCTTTGGAGAGAAGGAGGATGAAAGGAGACATGATAGAGGTGTACAAGACAATAAGAGGAATAGATAGAGTGGATAGCCAGCACCTCGTCCCCAGGGCACCACTGCTCAGTACAGGAGGACATGGCTTTAAGGTAAGGGGTGGGAAGTTCAAGGGGGATATTAGAGGAAGGTTTTTTACTCAGAGAGTGGTTTGTGCGTGGAATGCACTGCCTGAGTCAGTGGTGGAGGCAGATACACTAGTGAAATTTAAGAGACTACTAGACAGGTATATGGAGGAATTTAAGGTGGGGGGTTATATGGGGGGCAGGGTTTGAGGGTCAGCACAACATTGTGGGCTGAAGGGCCTATAATATGCTGACTATATAAAAAAACAAGTTCAACCAGTGTGCAAAAGACAACAAACAGTGCAATACAAAAATAAATAAATAAATAAATAAATAAATAAGCAATAAACCGAGAACATGAGGTGAGGAGTCCTTGAAAGTGAGTCCATTGGTTGTGGGAATATTTCAATGATGGGTAAGTGAAGTTATCCCCTTTGGTTCAAGTACCTGATGCTTGAACATAGAACATTGAACTTAGAAATCTACAGCACATTACAGGCCCTTCTGCCCACAATGCTGTGCCAACCATGTAACCTACTCTGGAAACTGCCGAGAATCACCTAACTGCATAGCCCTCTATTTTTCCAAGCTCCATGTACCTGTCTAAGAGTCTCTTAAAAGACCCTATTGTATTCCCCTCTACCACTGTCACTGGCTGTGCATTCCCCGCACCCACCACTCTCTGTGTGAGAAACTTACCCCTGACATCCCCTCTATACCTATTTCCAAGCACCTTAAAACTATGCTCCCTCATGTTAGTTATCTCAGCCCTGGGTACAAATCCTCTGACTATCCACACGATCAATGCCTCTGATCATCTTGTACACCTCGATCAGCTCACCTCTCATCCTTTGTTGCTCTCAGCAGAAAAGGCCAAGTACACGCAACCTATTCTCATAAGGTGTGCTCCCCAATCCAGGCAACATCCTTGTAAATCTCCTCTGCACTCTCTCTATAGTATCCACATCCTTCCTGTATTGAGGTGACCAGAAGTGAACACAGTACTCCAAGTGAGGTGTAACTAAGGCCTTATATAGCTGTAACATTGTCTCACAGTCCTTAAACTCAATCCCGGGGTTGATGAAGGCCAACACACCATACAGTTGAGGGGTAATAACTGTTCCTGAAACTGGTAGTGTGAGTTCTGAGGCTCCTGTACATTCTTCCTGATGGTAGCAGCGAGAAGAGAGTATGTCCTGGGTGATGGGGTCCCCGATAATGGGTTACACTTTCCTGTGACAGCTTTTCATGTAGATGTTTTCAATGGTGGGGAGGGAGTTACTCGTGGTGGACTGGGTCATATCCATTATCTTTTATAGGATTTTCCATTCAAAGGCATTGGCATTTTCATACCAAGCTGTGATGCAACTAGTCTCTTCACCACCCAAATACAGAAATTTGTCATAGTTTTAGAGGTCCAACTCTTTGCCAACTCCTAGGGATACAGAGGCGCTGCTGTGCTTTTCTCATAATTATACCTAAGTGCTGGGCCCAGGACAGGTCCTCCAGAATAATAACACCAAGGAATTTGAAGTTGCTGACTCTCTCCACCTCTGATCCTTTGATGAAGACTGGTCCATGGACCTCTGGTTTCCTCTTCCTGAAGTCAACAATCAGCTCCCTGGTCTTGTCTACATTGAGTGAGAAGTTGTTGTTATGGCACCACTCAGCCAGATTTTCAATCCACCTCCTAAACGCTGACTCATCACCACCTTTCGTTTGGCCAACAACAGCGATGTTGTCAGCAAACCTGAATATGGCATTGTGGCTGTGCTTAGTCACACAGTCACAAGTGTAAAGCGAGTTGAGCAGGGAGCTAAGCACACATTCTTGCGGTGCACCTGTGCTGATGGAGATTGTGGAGATGTTTTTGCCGATCGGAAATGACTGGGGTCTGCAGGTGTGGAAATCGATGATGCAATTGCACAAAGATAGGTTTTAATAGGTATCAATCAGTACATTTAATGTCAGAGAAATGTATGCAATATACATTCTGAGATTATTTTTCTTCAGAAACATCCATGAAAACAGAGGAGTGCCCCAAAGAAAGAATGACAGTTAAATGTTAGGACCCCAAAGCCCCCCCCAGCTCCCCTCTCCCACACATAAGCAGCAGCAAAGCAATGACCACCACCCTTCCCCACCAGCAAAAAAGCATCTACGCCCTCAACCGAGCACTTAAATGTGCAGCAAAGCGTCAATAAAGACACAAGCTTGCAGTACCCCAAAGACTACTCATCCACCCGGTAATTTGACATACCACAGGCTCTCTCTCTCTCTCTCTCTCTCTCTCTCTCTCTCGCTAATAAGGGAAAAAGAGGTGTCTCCATTTCACAGCAAGAGTGGAGATACACCAAAACAACTGGCCGATTTATGGTGTTAGAAGTCTGTTGCGTCACTTTCTCTGAGCTTTGTGCCCAAAGAATTCAGGTCTCTGGGCACACAGACAGCAGCCAGCTCGCTCTTTCGATCTTCCATGTACTCGCACGACTTATCAGGGGGCAGCACCAACCTCGAATTCACCCACCTCCAGAGCCACGAAAATTCAGTACCCTGAAGGCACACTAGTCTCCCAGGCTGCGTCCTTGGCATATTGAAAAGCAGCCGGTCGTGAAGCCCTGAGAGCGAGTCCCATTTCTGCAAAGAACCGAAGAGTTATTGAGGCTACAGACTAGAAGTTTATGATTAGTCTTGAGTGGATGTTGGCATTGAATGCTGAGCTCTAGTCAATAAAGAGCATGCTGATGTATGCATCTTTGCTGTCCAGGTGTTTCAAGGTTAAGTGATGAGCCAATGAGATAGTACCTGCTGTGGGCCTGTTGTTCCAGAGAGCAAAATGGAATGGCTCTAATCACTTTTCAGATTGGAGTTGATATGTTTCATTGCTAATCTCCCAAAACACTTCATCATTGTGGATGTAAGTGCTACTGGATGGTAGTCATTGAGGCAGGTTATCACATTCTCCATAGGCACCAGTATGATTGAAGCTTGCTTGAAGCAGGTGGGTACCTCAGACTGCTGAAGCGAGAGGTTAAAGATCTCAGTGAACACTCCAGCCAGTTGATCAGCACAGGTCTTTTGTACTTGGGCAGGGACACCGTCAGGACCGGATGATTTTCGTGGATTCACACTCCTGATGGCTGTTTGCATGTTGGCCTCAGAAATCATAGGATCATCAGGGGCTGTGAGAATTTGTGATGGTTCATTGATGGTCAAAGTGAGCATAGAAGGCATTGAGCTCATCTGGAATTGAAGCCCTGTTGTTGCCTATGTTGCTTGATTTAACTTTATCAAGGATGATGGTGTTCAACTCTTACCACAGGTACAGAACTATAAAGCAGAGGAATAGTCCATTTGGTTCACTACATCTTGTGAACTCATGCTCATCCATCCGCGTACATCCCATTTTCTCGAACTTGGCCCATGCCCGCACACAAGGTGACCAAGGTGCTTTTCCAGACTTTTTTAAGTGTCGTTAGCAATTCTGCTTCCACCATTCTTGCTGACAGCGTATTCCAGGCTACTCACCGCTCTCTGGGTTAAGAAGCTCCCCTCTAAATCTCATACCTTTTAGCCTACACCTACATTCTCTAGTTTTAATCACCTCTGAAAGGTTTCTTGTAGTTTAACCTATCTATGCCCCTCATCATTTCACACACATTCCTTCTTAATTTCTTCTGCTCTTGTGAAAAGTTCGAGCCTCTCCCGTCTCTCATAGCTAAAGCGCTCCATCTCCGGCTGCATCCTGTTGAGTCTCCTTTACCCCCCCCCCTCCAGCACTGTCACATCCTCCTTTTAGTTTGATGACCATAACTGCATGCAATACTTCTGAGGTTAGAAAAAACATTTTTTAAATTTGGAGGGTATCCTCCCTCCTCTTGTATTCAGTGTCCTGACAAATGAAGGCTAAGCATTCCATATGCCTCCTTAATCATGTTATCTACCTGTGCCACCTTCAAGGACCTTTGGGCTTGTACACGAATGGTCTTCCGTTCCTCAGTACTCTAGAGCATTACCATTCATGGTGAGTGCCCTAGCTTCATTAGTATGAACATAAGAACACAAGAAATAGGAGCAGGAGTAGGCCATCTGACCCATTGAGCCTGCTCTGCCATTCAATACGATCATGGCTGATCTGAGCATGGGCTCCTCATCTCCACCTTCCTGCCTTTACTCATAACGTTAATTCCCCTACTAGGCAAAAATCTATTCAACCTTCTCTTAAATATATTTACTGAGGTAGCCTCCACTACTTCATTGAGCAGAGAATATTCCCAAAATGCATCACCTCACCTTTATCTGGATTAAACTAATACATCAGAATCTCATTGTAGTCTTGGACTACCCTCCACACTGTCAACAACTCCACTGATCTTCATATTATCTATATAAACATCATTTCTCACAGATCCACATCCTAATCATTCACACATATTACAATCAGTCAGGATCCCAAGATCAGTCCCTGTGGAACACCTCCAGTCGGAAGCATCCAATTACAATGCCATCCTTGTTATCATGACTTTGGGACCATGTCCAAGTTTATCATCACTTGACTGCCAAGAATTATATTTGGTTCTTTTAGACAGAGAATGGGTGGAGCTTCTGACAATGCTTCCAACGTCTCTTCTTTTCATTCACTCATGTGGTTAATAGCAAATTATCATGGGCTAAAGTCTCCAGTCTCAAACACAGGAGATTCTGCAGATGCTGGAATTTCAGAGTAGCACACACAAAGTGCTGTAGGAACTCAGCAGTTCAGGCAGCGTCTATGGAGAGGAATAAAGAGATTGATGCTTTGGGCTGAAACCCTTCATCAAGACACTGACTGAGTCAGATAGATACCACCTGACCTGTGAGTTCCTACAGCATTTTGTGTGAGCTCTAATCTCAGTGTAGTTCTCTGATTAGATTTCATTGTGCCTCAGTGACCTAGAGAGCTTTGCTGGCTAGAGTCAGGCTTTTTGCTTTGGCTCTTGGTAGGGTCACCCATGCCGAACAGGTCAGAGGGCAAAGGCCAGACTAAGAGTGGTCAACCGGTCCTCCGGGTTCAGGAGTTCAGCTCAGGGCTAACAACGCTGAACAGTGAAACAAAATTGTTACGAAAACAGCAATGAAAACTCCTTCGGCATCGAAGTACAACAGTGTTCCTGAGTCT
Organism: Mobula birostris; assembly: GCF_030028105.1. NCBI lineage: Eukaryota > Metazoa > Chordata > Chondrichthyes > Myliobatiformes > Myliobatidae > Mobula > Mobula birostris. The sequence continues at coordinate 235,074,904 of NC_092371.1, forward strand.
CCACCAGGGAATTGCATGACTGACAGTAGTGAAAACAAAGAGGAAGCTGTTGACATGATGAAAGAAGCCCTGAGGACCCTAACAGAAGGAGGACCTTCATTGCTGCCCTAAATGTCAGAGGCGTAATGGACAATGATTAAGTAAGTACTAGTCTCAGTAGAGTTCTTGATGATGTGCCTACATTTGCTTCTGAGAGGTGAAACTATGCTAACATCATGTTTACAGCATTGACTTGTTTCATATGAATGGGAGGTGTGGGCATCCCTTGGTGATGTAAACTGCTGATAATTTAAAACAAATATAGCCTTCTGTTTATTATCGTAGACCTCCATTGATCCACAACTTGACCACAAACCTCCATCACAACACTTAGTGTATTGTGACATTTTTGTAGTAATGAATTGCACAGAGGTGAACTTCCAAGACCTGTCATTTTGAAATAAATTGGTGCCTTTTTAACGTGTGAGGTAAATGCCTGGAAAATGGTGTGTCCGAATGTGTAATGGGGTTAAGAACATTAAGTAGGAGCAATAACCAATGAAGAATGTCAGAAGTGGGTATATCCAGTACTGGGCAAAAATATTGGGCACATATATATTGCTGGGGTGCCTAAGACTTTTGCACAGTACTGTATTTGTCAATGTGGGGTGGAGAGTGAGTTTGTAAATCTGGCGGGAGCGAAGGATGTTGGGAATGGCAAGGGCGGAGTGCTGTGGGAGGAGTGTGGGACAGGTGGCAGAGGAAGAGTGCCAGAAGCGGAGGATGGCATGAATGCTAACACACCCAGCCCTGAGACCCTGGGTAAGGTCATTTCATTCCAAACAAATGGTTTATTGATCATTACAGACTGTCTTTCTGAAGCTTCCCACACTCACCCCTCTCTCTTCCCCTTTTCCCAACTATGATTCCCCTCTCCCTGTCTCCTTCCCACTCCCAGTACACTATAGGGACCCATATCATAATCAGGTTTATCGTCACTCACAAATAACATGAATTTTTGTGTGGCAGTAGTGTAGTGCAATACATATGCTGCTAAGATGATTGCACAGTGCTGTAGAATGGAGAAATCTGTGAGTGCAGTGGTCCAGGTGTTGGTGGATGGGACCTAATGGCAGATTCACTTCTTTTAACCATGCTCTGAAGCTCACTAACTACTGAGTTAGTGAGGCCAGGTCTATGGATATTGCTCCTTGTGCTGGCTACCCTGATGGCCTACTCCCTGTTTTTGATCTAGTGCACATGAACTCTTAACAGTGCAGATAAGGATGTTTGTATTCATGCACTGTGTGTTACATCTTGGCCCCTGAGTAATGCTATTTCATTTGGCTATATTCAAGGGTATCCATGTTTGGTTGATTGACAATTAAACTTGAAACACAAACTATGTATGGACTGATTTTGTAGCGTGAAATCTGCCCGAGTAACAAAACAAACAAGAGCAGGTAGAGGATGTTCATTCTTTAAGAGCACTTCACTGAAAGCCAGTCCAGATCATTTGATGCAAGTATTTCCTGCAATTATATTCTGCCACCCACATTGTTAGAGACTTTTCTTAAAAGCTGCTACCATTGCACAAGATTCAGATATTTCAAGCATGAGGGACATCAAACAAATTGCTGCAGATCTCATGAGTACCACAATTTTACTGCAGGATCTATTTATTTATTTATTGAGATAAGGTGCAGAATAATCCCTTCCGACATTTTGATCGACACTGCTCAGCAACCCCTGATATAGCCCAAGCCTAATCACAGGACAATTTACAATGACCAATTAACCTATGAAACGGTATGTCTTTGGACTGTGGGAGGTAACCCACGTGGTCTCAACCCCAGGACCAATGCATCCTTTACCCCTTCAGCAACCTCTCTCAGGACTCTGGGATGTAGTCCATCTGGTCCAGGTGACTTATCCACCTTAAGACCTTTGAGTTTGCAGAGCACTTTTTCCTTTGTAATAGCAATGGTACTCACCCCTGCTTCCTTACACTCACAGACCTCTGGCACACTGCTACTGTCTTCCTCAGTGAAGACAGATGCGAAGTACCCATTCAGTTCATCTGCTATTTCTTTGTCCCCCATTACTACCTCACCAGCATCATTTTCCAGTGGTCCACTATCAACTCTGACCTCACTTTTACTCTTTATATAATGGAAAAACCTTTAGTATGCTGCTTTATATTATTGGCTTTATATTATACTTCCCAAACCCTTTGCATTTTGAAGTCCCCCATTACAATTGTGTCATTATCCTTATTACATGCCTTTCCCAGCTCCCTTTGCAATCTCAACCCCACATCTTGGCTACTATTTGGAGGCCTATATATGATTCCCGTAATGATTCTTTAACCCTTGCAGTTTCTTATCTCCATCCACAAAGTTTCAACATTCTCTGACCCTCTGTCACCTCTTTCTAATGATGTAATTCCATCTCAAACCAACAGAGCCACACCACCACCTATGCCTTCCTGTCCGTCCTTTCAATACAAAGTATATCCTTTGGCGTTAAACTCCCAACTATGGCCTTCTTTCAGCCATGACTCAGTGATGCCTACATTGTCATACCAACCACGAGTATTGCGCCATGAGTTCGACCACCTTATTCTGAATGCTACACGCATTTAAATACAGCGCCTTCAGTCCTGCACTCTTCACCCTTTGGAATTTTGCCTCTGTGATACAATTTAACTCTTAGCTCTGTCTGCATTTGTACCCAATCATTGGCTTGTCCTTCCTTACATTCATCTTACATCCATCATCTACTTGTAAACCTGCTGGCTCATCCTCAGCTCTGTCATACTGGTTCCCATCCCATGGCTATATTAGTTTAAACCACTCCCAACAGCTCGAGCAATCCTGCCCACAAGGATATTGGTCTCCCTCGGATTCAAATTCAACCCATCCCTTTTGTACAGGTCACACCTACTCCAGGATATTGTGGACATGTTCAGAAACATCCCGGACTCTGGCACCTGGGAGACAAACTACCATCCGTGTTTCTTTTTTGCTTCCACAGAATTGCCTATCAGTCCAACTAAAGAGTCACCTATTACTGCTCATCATCGTAGTGAGGAACATTCAGCCCAGAGGAATCTGCAGCTTCTTTTGCATCCTGCACCAAAACAAAAAGGGAATTCATATAAAGTCATTATAGTATGATATTACAGTCAGGTTGATCACAAATGGTCAGTATGGTTGTGTAGCATTTAGCATTGCAATATTACATCAGCAACTCAATTCCCACCGCTGCCTAAGGAGTTTGCACGATCTTACCATGGCGTTTCCTCCTGAGTTTTGTGTCTGTTGATTTGGATATCCAGCATCTGCTTACTATCTCATGCTTAGTTTAATGTTACGTTTTGTAACTTCAAGATATTAAATTTGGAGAAGATGGCGGCGGGACGGCAGCGCGCGTGGCCACTTCGGTGGTGATGTCTGTTATTTGTCAAGTAGGGGACCGTGCACAATTCTGATTTGATGGAGAGATGGATGTGAGACTATGGAGGAACATCTGGAAACTTCTGGAATGCTCACTTTGCTGCCGCTGCTACTTTGTGGTAACCGGAATCTCCAGAGCAGAAGGTCCCGAAATCCTCGGCTTTGCGTGTTTCAGCGGCCGGGGCAAGGTCGAAGGTGCTCGGCAGAGGATGGCCCTCAGGAGACTGTATTGGAGGGCTGGTCGGAAGCTCGAAGTTTTCGGACGGATGGACTCAGTGTCGGCAGCGGTCGACTGCTTCCAAGGCATCGGCAAGTTGACGGTGCCTGGAGGTTTATGGCAGGGAGATTCTCCCTTTTGCTGCCTGCTATCGGGGACTCATGGACTTTTGAGACTTTATTTACTGTGCCCATGGTTTGTTCTTCATCAAATTATGGTATTGCTTTGCACTGCTGTAACTATATGTTATAGTTATGTGGTTCTGTCAGTGTTAGTCTTTGGTTTATCCTGTTTTCTGTGATATCACTCCGGAGAAACATTATATCATTTTTTAATGCATGTATGCATTTCTAAATGACAATAAAAGAGGACTGAGTGTTCTCATAATCTAAATTAATTCAAAGGAAGATATGAGAGTCCGAAATGTGAGTCTAACTTGGTGTTTACTTTAAGCAAGGCATATAAATATCACCTGTAAAGAATTACTTAAATGAACAAGAATGCTTAATCAACCATTATACATACATGTTTACTCAAACATTACAGAAATATTAAACACACAACAGCTAGTTGGTCAGTAATTGGGTGATGCAGGCTCACTGGGCCAGAAGGACCTGTTTCTGTGCCGTGTCTCTATAAAACCCGGTAACAGAAGGTACTTTGAGTATTATATGACTGCAATGCTGAGCAACTGCAGTGTAAAATGAGCATCTTAGAAAAGAAACACACACAAAATGCTGGAGGAATGCAGCAGGCCAGACAGCACCTATAGATCTATATCTGTGGATGCGAACTTCCCACTATTCAGGACATTTACAGCAACAGGTGCGTAAAAAGGGCCCGAAGGATCACTGGGGACCCAGGTCACCCCAACCACAAACTATTCTAGCCACTACCCTCTGGAAAATGGAACTGCATTGTCAAATCCATGACCATTAGGCTCTGGGACAGCTTCTTCCGCCAGGTGATCAGACTGATTAATTCACGCTGACACAATGGTATTTCTAAGCTAGATTGATTGTTCTGTTGTATATCTTACTGTACATACTATTTATTACAAATTACTATAATTTGCACATTGCACATTCAGACGGAGACGTAATGTAAAGATTTTTAAGTCAATTCAATTCAATTCAAAAAGAATAAACAGTTGACTTTTCAGGCCGAGACCCTTCATCAGGTGAAGGGTATTCTGATGAAAGGTCTCAGCCTGAATTTTTGACTCTTTATTCATTTCCATAGATCTGTCTGACCTGCTGAGTTCCTCTAGCATTTTGTGTGTGTTGCTTGGTTTTCCAGCATCTGCAGATTTTCTTGTGATCATCTTAGTGAAGAAGTTGCTTTTACTTTCAGTAAATTGGTAGTTGTCAATAATGTGACATACATGTAAACAATGAAAGGTAATGCTTTTGGGAACTGAAGTGTATCAATCTGATTAATTTCAGTCAAGAAATTGTTTGTCATGGTTTGAAAGGACATTCTTTCCCCATGAGAAGATTTCTATGGATCCCACTTTGAAATTCTCGTGGTATCACTCACTCCATTTTAACCGTTCTCTGTTATCCACTTTTCCTGCTCAGAATGTAAATCAAGAACTGCCTCATTCATTGATACTGGCAACTCCTGAGGACAGCTACACTTAAACCCGAACCTCTATTTGCAGCTGGGAGAAGGGCTTCTTTAAAACCCTGCTCGGCAGAATGAATGTACACCAGTCTTTGGTAAACAATTCACATCTTCTTTCCCATAAAAAAAAGCATTTGTGCTGATGTGTTGTTTTCTGTGAGCCCAAGAAAAAACACTAGTCAATCTTGTAGTTGCTTATGCTTTCGGCAGCACACTTAAATAAATTCAATACCAGCTGAAGCCTTCATTTAAAAGAAAAGTCGCGGATATTCTGATGCTTTGTGGATATGGATGTTCTAAAATTACAAATTACAGGTCTCTTCGCTTCAAAAGAAGCAACGTGTGAAATGAAGCACTTGCTCTGCTTTGGTGATGCTTTGCCACTACGACTAACAGAATGCAAACTAGGCCAAATCTACCAATCAAGATGCGAGACACATGTTAGCACTTAATGCAAACCACGTTCGGAATTCATTACACAGAGTCTGTGGAGCAGACTGCCAGCCTGTCACTCCACTGAAAGTGTGGAGTAAGCAAATGTGAAATAGGCCAGTAGGACAACAGTGAGCTAAGACCTGGCATATCCATAAGGATCTGAGAATTGTTCTGGTTCAGCATATTTATACAGAAATTCCTGAAGGGAACCTTTGTTTTGTGTAACCAACCTAAGCTTTCAATTAGACTTTATTTACAAAATATCCAACAGATGAGAGTTCTTCTTTCAAAATGCCTCTAAATTTACACAGTTATTGGAAATTTCTAGGACATCCTTTCGTGCTACACTGCGGCGGCTTTTGAAATCTGTATCTACAATGGAATAACAAAAATAAGGAGGATGTTTCTATAGTGGGGGAGTCTAGGACCAGAGGGCACAGCATCAGAGTAGAAGGACATCTGTTTACCACCTGCCCCTTATGTCACTGGCATTTAGGACAGCAATGAAGGACCTTCATCTCTGTCTGTATAGAATGATTCTTCTTTGCTGTTTTCGTAACAATTGTTAGCCCTGAGCTGAAACCCTGAACCTGGAGGACAGGTGGACCACTCTTAAGGCTGATTTATACTTGTGCGTCAAATATACGCCGTAGGTACGGTGTAGCGGCATACCCTACGCTGTGCTCTACGCTGAACCCTATGCCATAGCCTAAGGCGCACCTCTCCCAAAATGTAACAACGCGTCGCGGCGTCGCAGACTGCAACAACTATGATTGGTCTGCTTTGTAGCATTGCATTTCCTCTTACGCTGCAATAGCTTCCCATTGGGCGACTGAAGGGCAGGGAAGGAACTCTGGCTGCAATGCTTTCCATAAAGCTTTACAGATCTCTGAAATTATGGAGGACCCTGTGCTTGATGCCAGTTTGTAGCTAGCTGCTACAGCCTGTTGACTTCCACCTGACGCTAAAACTCGAATGGTGATTGCCAGTCTCTGAGTATACTGTGTGTACACTGATGCGAAATAAATGGTTGGAGACGACGAACCAAATCGTCAAATCTACCTGCTGACATCCGAAAATATTTGAAGTGCATTTCCTCGTCCATGTCTCTCAGTGGCTGGACAAGCACAGAAAATTCACCCTCCTTCCGTTTCAGTCGCCATTGTTTGAAGCTTGAGTTTCTTTGCGTTGAGTTTCAACACAAAGAAACTCAACACAGTGGCATAGAAACCCCACCACCAACTAGCGTTCTGGCGGTGAATTGCAGAGCGACGCAGACACACCAACGCACAGGTATACATTCTCACAACGGCGTAGCCCACTTGCGTAGGCTACGGCGCAAGCTAGTACACACAAGTATAAATCGGTCTTTCACCTGGCCTCTACCCTTTGACCTGTTTGGCACGGGTGACCCTGGCTCCAGTCAACATAGCACTCCAGGTCACTGGGACACACAAGTTTCCAAACCTTATAACAAAGGCGTGGCCCTCTTGGAGGATTTAGAATAGAGATGAGGAGGAATTTCATCAGCCAAAGAGTGGTGAATTTGTGGAATCTGTTGCCATAGGCTGTTGTGGAGGACAAGTAATTGAGTATACTTAAGGTGGGAGTTGATAGATTCTTCATAAGACAGGATGTGAAAAGTTACGGGGAGAGGGCAGGAGAATAGGGTTAAGAGGGAAATGGATCAGCCATGATCAAATGCCAGAGCAGATTCAATGGGCTGAATGGCCTATTTCTTATCCAGTGTCTTATGGTCTCAGTAAAGTCACTGCACCAATCACGGGATAGACTCAATGGCCACTTTATTAGGTTACTCCTGTACCTAATAAAGTGACCACTGGAGTATATGCTTGTGGTCTTCTTCTGCTGTAGCCCATCCACTTCAAGGTTCAACATACCAGCCATTCAGAGATGCTCTTCTGCACACCACTGTTGTAGCATATGTTTATTTGAGTTACTGTTGCCTTCCTGTCAGTTTAAACCAGTCTGGTCAATTTCCTCTGATCTCTCTCATTAACGAGCTTCTTTTTCCCACAGAATTGCTGCTCTTTGGATGTTTCTTTTTTTGTTTCTCACACCATTCCCTGTAAACTCCAGAGACTGTTGTGCATGAAAATCCCAGTTTCTGAGGTACTCAAACCAGCCCGTCTCGCACCAACAATCACTCCACGGTCAAAGTCACTTCAGTCACATTTCTTCCTCATTCTGATGTTTGGTCTGAACAAAAACTGATCCCCTTGGCCATGTCTGCATGCTTTTATGCATGGACGTATAAAGGAACTGCAGCTGCAGATCAATGATCTTTGACTCATATGGGAGAAAGAGGAGGTGATAGACAGGAGCTACAGGACGGTGAGCACCCCTAGGTTGCAAGAGCTACCTTTTAATCAGGATGGTGATTGAGATTTTAAAGGCAGAGTTTCGAGGCAGCTTCTCTGAGTTGAGGAGCAACCAATCATCAAGAGAGATTCATTGGAAAGGGCCAATAAAAATAATTCAAGTGCACGCGGAGCAGCCAGTCTTGGAGTGGCTATTGTTGTGCAGTGTGCCAGTGTTTAGAGTGGCTTTGGCTCATCAGGCTTGGGCGAGATCACTTTTGGGTGAGGTACATTAACTTGTAAGTTACTCTCTCTCTCTGTCCTTATTTGCTCATTCTTCACCTGTTAGGGCATGGTAGATTAGTGAGAGTGGCTCCATGGACAGTGTTTTGTGCTATGTGTTGGATGTGGAAAGCCTGGGAGACCTCCAGTCTCCCAGGTAAATGCATCTGCACCAGGTGCACCGAGTTGCCGCTCCTGAGAGAACGTATTAAGGAACTGGAGCTGCAGCTCGATCACCTTCAGCTCATATGGGAGAATGAGGAGGTGATAGATAGGAGATACAGGGAGGTAGACACCCCTAGACTGCAGGAGACAGGTAACTGGGTGACCATCAGGAGAAGGGTAGGAAATGCACAGCAGTACAGAGTATAACTATGGTCATTCTCCTCAATAATAAGTATACAACTTTAGATACTATTGAGGGAGATGACCTACCGGGGGGAGCCACAGTGACTGGGTTTCTGGCACTGAGTCTGTCAAAAGAGCAGAGAGATGAAGAGGACTGCAGTGTTGATAGGAGATTCCATAGTCAGAGGAACAGAGACAAGATTCAGAGGATAGAGCCATTCGGATGGTATGTTGCTTCGCTGGTGCCAGGGTTAGGAATATCTTGGATTGGGTCTCTGGCATTCTCATGAGTGAGGTTGAGCAGCCAGAAGTCTTGGTACATATTGGCACCAATGACATAAGTAGACAAAGTGAGAAGGTCTTGAAGGCAGATTTCAGGGAGCTGGGTAGAAAGCTGAGAAACAAGACACACAGGGTAGTAACCTCTGGATTGCTGCCTGTGCCACGTGCCAATGACAGTAAGAATAGGATGGATTGCCAGGTGAATGCGTGGCTGAAGAACGGGTGCAGGAGGCAGAGGTTCAGATTTATGGACCATTGGAATCTCTTCTGGGGAAGGTAAGATCTGTACAAAAGGGATGGAATACTCCTGAACCCAAGGGGGTTCAATATCCCTGCGGGCAGTTTGGCTAGAGATGTTCAACCGGGTTTAAACTAATTTGGCAGGCAGATGGCAACAGGAGTCACAGTGCTGAAGATGAGGTAGTTGGTTTAAAAACAGAGGCAATGTGTAATGAGACTCCTAGCAAGGGGAAGCTGATAATAGAGCAAATTTTTAGTCAGCAGGATGAATGGCAATGTAAAACGTGGACAAAGTTGAAAAGTGTGAATACAGGACTGAAGCTGTTATATTTAAATATGAACAGTAAAACGAATAAGGTACTGTAGATGAATTTGCAGCACAGCTACAGATTGGCAGGTATGAAGTTGTAGGCATCACTGAATCATGACTGAAAGAAGTTATAGCCGGGAGCTTAATGTCGAAGGATACACATTGCGTCAAAAGGATAGGCTGAAAGGCAGAGGGATTGGCATTGCTGTCTTGATAAAGAATGAAATCCAATCATTAAAAAGAGGTGACATAGGGCGGAAGGTGTGAATCATTGTGGACGGAGCTAAGGAACTGCAAGAGTAAAAGAGCCCTGATGGAAATTATATACTGACACCCCAACAGTAGTAAGGATGTGGTCTGGAAGTTGCAATGGGAAGTAGAAAATGCAAGCCAAAAGTTCAATGTTACAATAGTTATGGGAATTTCAATATGCAGGTACATTGGGAAAATCAGGTTGATGCTGGATTCCCAGAGGGGAAATTTCTAGAATGCCTTGAGATAGCTTTATAGAGCACCTTGTGGTTGAGCCAACTAGGGGATCAGCTGTTCTGGATTTGGTGTTGTGCAATGAACCAGAATTGATTAGCGAGCTTAAGGTAAAAGAACCCTTAGAAGAAATTGATCATAGTGTGATCAAATTCACCCTGAAATTTGAGAAGGAGAAGCTAAAGTCAGATGTATTAGTATTACAGGGGAGTAAAAGGAATTTCAGAGGCATGAGAGAGGAGATGGCCATAACTGATTGGGAAAGGACACTGGCAGGGATGACGGCAGAGCAGCAATGGGTAGAATTTCTGAAAGCAGTTTGGAAGGCACAGGATATATACATCTCAAAGAGGAAGAAGTATTCTTAAGGAAGGATGACACAACTGTGGCTAACAAGAGAAGTCAAAGCCAACATAAAAGCCAAAGCAAGGACATCTAATAGAACAAAAATTAGTGGGAAGTTAAAGGATTGGGAAGCTTTTAAATATCAACCAAAGGCAACTGAAAAAGTCTTTAAGAAGGTAAAGATGGAATACGAAAGTAAGCTGGCCAATAATATTAAAGAGGATACCTGACGTTTCTTCAGATACATAAAGTGTGAAAGAGAGTCAAGGGTGGATATCGTCGTCCCACTGGAAAATGACACTGGAGAGGTAGTAATGGGGGACAAGGCAATTGTGGATGGACTGAATAAGTATTCTTCATCAGCCTTCACTGAGGAAGACACTAGCAGTATGGTGGAAGTTCCATGTGTCAGGGAGAATGAAGTGGGTGAAATTACCATTACTAGGGAGAAGGTTCTTGGGAAACTAAAAAGTCTGAAGGTAGATAAGTCACCTGGGTATGGTGTACACCCCAGGGTTCTGAAAGTGGTGGCTGAAGAGATCGTGGAGGTTTTAGTAATAATCTTTCAAGAATCACTGGATTCTGGAATGGTTCCCGAAGACTGGAAAATTATAAATGTAATTCCACTCTTCAAGAAGAGAGAGAAGCAGAAGAAAGTGGCCACTGAGTGTTTATTAATGACATGTCATTTACTGTATTTAAAATATGACATTTAGCTATCTCTTTTTGCAAATTGGAGACCTCATCTTCCTGCATGGAAGATGTAAACAAGCTTGAAAGAGTGCTGAGAAAATTTACAAGGATGTTGGGGAAGTTTGACTAAGTCATGAATCTGTGAAGTGCTCTGCCACAGACTGCAGTAGAGGCCAAATCCAAGGATATATTTAAGGTAGAATTTGATCATTTCCCGATCGGTCAGGGCTTCAAATGATATAATGAGAAGGCAAGGGTATGGGATTGAGCGGGATCCAGGATCAGCCATGATGGAATGGTGGAGCAGTCTCGATGGGCTGAATGGCCAAACCCTGCTCCTATGTCTTATAGTCTTATGGTCTAAGTCAGAACTTTTTTCACTGGAGCTTAGGAGAATGAGGTATACACAATTAGGAGGGGTATAGATAGGGTGAAGGCAAATTTTCCCTCAAGTTGGGTGAGATTAGAGCTAGAAGACATAGACTAAGGGTGAAAGAGGAAATACTTATGGGGATTCTGAGAGGAACTTCTTTAACTTAGAGGGTGGTGAAAGCATGGAATGAGCTGCCAGAGGAAGAATCGAGTTCAGTTGTACCATTTAAGAGAAGTTTGGGTAGGGATATGGATGAGCGAGGTATGGAGGGATATGTCCTGGGTGCAGATTGATGGAACTAGGCAGAAGACTAACCAGGCACCTACTAAATGGGCTTAAGGGCCTGTTTCTGTGCTGTAGTGCTCTATGACTCTACAGCACAGACAGTCATCTTTGCTGAATTCATTTTTATTACTTAATAAAGGAATTTATTCTTTTTTTGGGTGATGGATGCAGATTAATGGAGGTATATTAGACAGGTATATGGAGGAATTTAAGGTGGGGGGTTATATGGGAGGAAGGGTTTGAGGGTCAGCACAACATTGTGGGCCAAAGAGCCTGTACTGTACTGTACTATTCTATGTTCTATGTTCTATATGTCTCCAACAAAGGAGGTGTAAGGCAAACCTTCTCTTCGTTAGACTACAGGTCACCCTTGGGTAAGGTGTAGCAGTTGTTTATCCCTCTGATCAGGGTCACGTGAAGCCATGGGACCAGGTGGTGGAAGGTCGTATGAGCAGCTGGTGCATATCACAAGTCCTGGCTATGTGACCATTGACACCAGGCAGACAATCTCTGAAGTGTATTGATATTGGCTGGGATCACCCGTCTTGCAAAGACACTGCCCAGAAGAAGGCAATGGCAATCCACTTTTGTAGAAAAATTTGCCAAGCACAATCATGGTCAAAAAGACCACGATGACCCATGTCGTATGACACAGCACATAAGTATGATGTTGATTATTTCTTTAACTCAAATTTAAGGAAAAGATGAACTCATCCTTCAGGAAACCTTCTTTCACAGTGACATTCATTGATGCAAAGAATAGTTAAGTTGAACAACAGTGACTTTTTGTCCCTGTGTGTAATAAATTGTCTCTCCCATTAAGATGATAACATTGCCCCTATTGTGATGACACGACGTGACAACAAAAAACGCAAAGAAAGAAAAATCTTGCAACCTACACAAGTCACAACAAACAGTAACTGCATTGTTATGGAAATTCCATGCAGGTAAAAATGAGCGCCAATATTCCGATAAATGTTTCAACCTGCTTGGATGTTACAATGATCTCCGTGCTTACAGTGTCACACTTGGACATGCTGAGCATCTCCAGATATTTCTTTTTGGAAAGTGTGACAGCAACCAATTGTCAAAATGCAAATCACAGACATGCACTGAGATATTATTCAAACTACTTGCTGTCTGCACAACAGAACTGTCAAACTATTGTTAGCTTCTGGCAGAAACACTGTTAGTCCCTGTAACTGTTCCCTGACTGAGGAAAGGTACTGGAGTTTATCATATTAGTCTTACCAAAAGGCATTGATACAGGTTCAAGGCCAACAGAAATTGTTTAATTGCAAGATTTTTTTTGTCATTGTTGCTTTTGTTTATTTTGAGAGGATTAAAAATGACTAAATTGATCTGTGCTATTGAAAGGTTTGAACCATTGGGTTTGACACCAACAGCCATCTGCATTTAATCCCATGCTTTTCATTTCCACTTCAATAGGTTCAATTGATCTGGATTTATGGATTCTGTGGCTGCTGTGCAAAGTGGATTCAGTTGCAAATTAAGACTAGGCCTCAGGCAACAGATCTCTGAACATCCTAATGGCCTTTTGACAGTTACCCATTCTCAAAGGTGTTTCAGCTGTTTTAAATATTTCTGGTAGTATCAATTTAAAGCTGAAATAAAGGACTGGAACATATCTGAAGATTAATATTTTTGATAACACTAAGTTATAGAGTCATAGAAAAGTACAGCCTAGAAACAGGCCCTTCGGCCCATCAAGTCTGTGCCGAAATCAGTTAAACTGCTGACTTCCGGAAGGGTAAAACATAGGAACACGTACTAATCCTCACAGAGGGATCAGAAGTGGACAGAGAGAGCAGCTTCAAGTTCCTGGGTATCAAGATCTCTGAGGATCTAACCTGGTCCCAACATATTGATGTTATCACAAAGAAGTCAAGACTGAGGCTATACTTTATTAGGAGCTTGAAGCGATTTGGCACTTCAACAAATTACGTTCAAAAACTTCTATAGTTGCTCCGTGGAGAGCACTCTGACAGGCTGTATCACTGCCTGGTATGGAGGGGCTTCTGCACAGGACCGAAAGAAGCTGCAGAGGGTTGTAAGTCTAGTCAGCTTCATCTTGCATAATAGCCTACAAAGTGTCCAGGACATCTTTAGGAAGCGGTGTCTCAGGAAGGCAGCGCCCATTATTAAAGACCTCCAGAACCCAGGGCGTGCCCTTTTCTCACTGCTACCATCAGGTAGGAGATACAGAAGCCTGAAGGCACACACTCAGTGATTCAGGAACAGCTTCTTCCCCTCTGCCATCTGATTCCTAAATGGACTTTGAAGCTTTGGTCACTACCTCACTTTTTTAAATATACAGTATTTCTGTTTTTGCACATTTTTAAAAATAATCTATTCAATATACATAAACAACAGGAATTCTGCAGATGCTGGAAATTCAAGCAACACACATCAAAATTGCTGGTAAACGCAGCAGGCCAGGCAGCATCTCTAGGAGGAGGTACAGTCGACGTTTCAGGCCGAGACCCTTCGTCAGGACTAACTGAAGGAAGAGTTAGTAAGAGATTTGAAAGTGGGAGGGGGAGCTCTTCCTTCAGTTAGTCCTGACGAAGGGTCTCGGCCTGAAACGTCGACTGTACCTCCTCCTAGAGATGCTGCCTGGCCTGCTGCGTTTACCAGCAATTTTGATGTGTATTCAATATACATAATTGATTTAGTTGTTTATTTATGTTTTATTTATTTTTTTTTCTCTTTCTGCTAGATTATGTATTGCATTGAACTGCTACTGCTAAGTTTGAAAATTTCACATCACGTGCCGGTGATAATAAACCTGATTCTGATTCTACTCCTGCACTGGAATCATAGTCCTCCACACCCATTCCATCTATGTACCTATCCAAACTTCCCTTAAACATTGAAATCGAGCTTGGATTCACCACTTGTGCTGGCAGCTCATTCCACACTCTCACAACCCACTGAGTTAGAAGTTTCCCCTCATGCTCCCCTTACTTTTCACCTTTCATCCTTAACCCATGACCTCTGGTTGTAGTCTCACCCAACCTCAGTGGAAAAAGCCTGCTCGCGTTTACCCTATCTATTCCCCTCGTAAATTTTGTATACCTTAATCAATTCTCCTCTTAATCTTTTACATTCGAAGGAATGAAGCCCAAACCTGTTCAATCCTGGTCATTGTAAATTATCCTGTGATGAGGCTATGATTAAATACGTGGGTTGCCGGGTGGTGTGGTCCTTTAGGCCAGAAAGGGCCTAGTCCGTGGTAGCTCTAAGTAAAAATAAAAATAAAAATGTGAATGTCAAATTATATTTGACATGCAATCAGTTGTTTAAAAAGTACGAAAACACTGAGAGATTTCAATTACAGTATAAGACTGTTGCTCTGGAATAAACAAGCTCTTACCTGTAGAATTTATTTGATGTTATAAATTTAAGAAAATTCAGTGAGAATGAATGTGATGCACTTGGCATTTTCTTTTGGAGTTGCTGATGAACAAACACTCATTAATGTTATAAATATTTGTTCATTAACAGTGCTTGCATCACCAGTGTTTATTATCTATCTGTGATTGCCCCTGAGGCGAAGGGGCTGCCATGACACAGCATCCAAGGTGAGTCCAATATCTGTTTTGACTGTGCATACTTCATACTTCCTTCCTTAAAATTGTTAGTGAAGCAGAGATATAATGACCATTTCACAGTCAACCAACCATAAGGTCTGTTGAATGTGGAAGGAATCCAGGACACCCGGAGGAAACCCACATATTCAACAGGGAGGACCAGACAAACTCCTTACACACCAATAATATTTGCTTTAAAATTGCAAGTTGATTAGGGTTTAGCATGGTGTGATTACATCTCAGAGCGTCTGAGTTCAGAGTTAAGTTCTGACTTGGTCTATAAGGTGTTTGTACGTTCCTCCTTGTGAATGTGTGGGTTTTCTCTGGGTGCTCCGGTTTCCTCTCACATTCCAAAGACCTGCCAGCTGGTTGGTTAGTTGGTCATTGTAAGTTGTTTCGTGATTGGGCTAGGGTTAAATAGGTGGTTTGCTGGCCGATGCAGCTCGTTGGGCCAGAGGGGCCCATTCCACAGTGTATCTCTAAATAAATAAATGTAATAACTTGCATCTATGTCCTATTTGCAGCTTTATCCCATCCTGCTACTGCCTGAACAGAGTTTGTACGTTCTCCGCATGACAGCGTGGATTTCCTCCGGCCGGGTGCGCCAGTTTCTTCTCGCAGTCCAAAGACGTACCGGTTGGTAGGTTAATTGGTCATTGTAAGTTGTCCTGAGATTAGAACATTTAACATAGAACATAGAAGATCAACAGCACATTACAGGCTCTTTGGCCCACAATGCTGTGCTGATCATGTAATCTACTCTTGAAGCTGCCTAGATTTTCCCTACCGCATAGCCCTCTATTTTTCTAAGCCCCATGCTCCATTAGGTAAGAGTAAATCGGGGGATCGCTGGGCAGCGTGGCTCAGAATAGCCTATTCCATGTTGTATTTGCATAACTAAATAAAGCAAACATTACTGAGAAACAATATTTTATATTCAGGCTTCACATTTAAGATAAAGTCCAAATCAAAAAGTGGCTGCTTTTTGGTAAGGAGAGAGCGAGGAAGATAAATAAGCATGACAAGTCTTATTACCTTTTGAAAGGGTCGGCTTTTGTGGTGCTACGCAGATGGGTGCAGATACAAGGAGCCAGTAGTTTTTTGTCTTCTGGACATTTCTTTTTAGCCAGAAGCCATATGGGCAGCAATACACCTGCAGACAAAAGCTAGAATGGGGCTTATAATAAGCGAGCCTACTTAGAACTGTGTAGCATGTCTGGCTGCAGTACAGCAGGTGGGAGAGAAACCTTTGTAACTGCCAGTAACGCAGCTATTATGGTAATAACAAGATTGAAATTCTGTACACACGCAAGCATTGCTCACAAATGCAAATGTTCCTCAGCAGTTCAATCCATGCAAAGATAATAAATGCAAAAAAGGACTTCATATGTTAAAGGGTGTAAGGTGTGCCTGCTGTCTGCTCGTGCCCTACAGATACTCATTTAAGCCACAATAATGGAGACATGACCCACTCTCTTTAGCTGGCAGTGATACACCACACTCTCCATCTGTGCACAGAATCAGGTTAGCTGGGGTTGGGATTCCAAACCTCAGTGGAAATTTAAACGTGCCATCCCATCTGTCTGCTCTTTTATTTCCAAGACACTAGCAAGTCTCCTCTGATGCCTATTGGGAATTCGTAGGGGAGCTCAAGCAGGCTTGAGGAACATATTAAACCATTTACATCAAAAACATAAAAATGCATGCAAATTGTTTTAAAATGGAACATCGTCCAATGATATCGCACACTTCAAACCCAATGAGAAATGTTCTAATACAATTCAGTTAGGAATTCTGTAATTTTATAGAGTAATTAAAACAGCTGTAATGTTGGCTCTATTTGCACTGGCTGCCTTTGTGTGTGACATGGCATGACAAATCATTTGAATTATCTGAACATTGACTAATAATTTGATATGTCCATATTAGTGGCAACTCTACAGCCTTAAGATTCAAGATTCAAGATTCTTTTATTCTCAAAGAATGCATAAATTATACAGCCTTGAGATTTGCTTGCTCACAAAGCAAGAAACAAATCAAGAAAAACAATTAAAGGGAAAAAAGAATAAAAATAAAAGACCAACACGATGCACAAGAGAAAGAAAAAAAAATCATGCAAAAATTGAAGCGAACAACAGCATTCCGGACCAAAAATGAGTCCTCAGATCCGAACCTTGGAGCAGCCCAGAGTAGGCCCAAAGCCTCACTAATCAGTTCATCATATTAGCGGGCATGGAGCACAGTAGCTAGGGCAGTCTTCATAGGTTCAGCACCATGGAGATGACCATCATGGAGAGCGAGTGAAATCGGCTCTCATCCCGACCGACAGACTGTCTTTTCAGTAATCTGGGCCAACATTTGAATTGACCCTATGACAGAGCAGCAAAAGGCTCCAGCACCTTGGAGAGAGGAGCAAAGATTGTGGAGAGCGAGGGAAATAGGCCCTCGCCTCCGATCTGGGCCGGCATTTTAATATTGTCTAAGCAGCAAATCATTCCTCACACTAGGACCCAGGCACCACAGCTGTGAAAGTCTCCGGGCCTAGATAACGCCATCCAGTGACTTATTTAGCCCCGGGTTCCATCGCCTTGTCCAAAGCTGCTCTCAATCTCTCAATCTCAGCTTGCTGTACAGAGTGATCCAACTTCGCACCCAGGCCAGATGAACGAGCATCAGAACTTCCCTGCCTGGGCCCTGACTTCTTTTGGCATCCAGAGCAATCCACCCTCACTCCAGGAGCAGTAGAGTGGGTATTAGATTAGATTATGAGGACACGCAGTCCTCTTTTATTGTTATTTAGTAATGCATGCATTAAGAAATAATACAATGTTTTTTCCAGAATGATAGCACAGAAACACATGACAAACTGACTTAAAAACTAACAAAAACCACATAATTATAACATATAGTTACAATAGTGCAAAGCAATACCGTAATTTGATAAGAACAGACCATGGCACGGTAAAAGTCTCAAAGTCTCTTGAAAGTCCCATCATCTCACGCAGACGGTGAATCTCCAGCACCGCCAACTTGCCGATGCAGCATACTGGAAACATCTGACCACAGTCCAACTCCGAGTCTGTCCGAAAACTCCAAGCCTCCGACCTGCTCTCCGACACCGAGCGCCGAGCACCATCTCTGCCAAGCGCCTTGACCCCGGCCCCGGCAACAGGCAATAAACAAAGCCGAGGATTTGGGGCCTTCCCCTCCAGAGATTCTCAATTGCACAGTAGCAGCGGCAGCGAAGCAGGCATTTCAGAAGTTTCTCCAGGTGTTCCTCTGTGTTTCTCACGGCTGTCTCCATCAAATCTGGATTGTGCACGGCCCCCTAGTTAACACATATGATTTTCATTCGGAATGGCAGCGCACGCTGTGTCTCACCGCCATCTTCTCCTCCCTCCACTTATTGAACCTCCAGCTGTAACAATTCTGCAACACCCCACAAACTCGGCTCATCATATGAACACACCTCCCCATCGTTCACCCCTTTACTGTTTGAGGCAAATGCTTAACATAATTTACCACTGAAAACATACGTATTCTTGTTGTTTATTCATTTATTTATGGAGATATTGCATAGAATAGGACATACCAGCTTGGATGACTAGGGAGAACAGTATTATATTGTCAACCTGGAGCATAGAGAGAATTTGTAAATCTGGCAGGAACAAAGGATGTTGGGAAGAGTGGGGGCGGAGCACTGTGGGAGGGCTGTGGGACAGGTGACTGAGAAGCCGTGTATGGGGTGGGGGGTGGTGTGAGTACACAAACACCTAGCCCTGAGAGATCAGACAAGGTCAATTGATTCCAGAATGTCACTCTGGTGCTTCCTGCTCCTTCCCCTCCCCCTTTCCCTTTAGCCAATCATGATTTGCCTCTCCCTGCTCCCTTCCCCCTTCCCACTCTCAGTCCACAACAGAGACCCATATCTGTGTCACGTTTATTATCATACCGTAAGACCGTAAGATCATTAAATATAGGAGCAGAATTAAACCTTTTGGCCCATTAGGTCTGCTCCACCACTTAATCATGGCTGATCTAAATTTCATCTCAGCCCCAATCTCCTGCTATCTCCCCATATCCCTTCACACTCTGACCAGTCAAGAATCTATCAACCTCTGCCTTAAATATACATAAAGACTTGGCCTATACAGCTGCCTGTGGCAAAGAATTCCATAGATTTACCACCCTCTAGCTAAAGAAATTCCTACTCATCTCTATTCTAAAAGGATGCTCCTCTATTCTGTGACTGTGTCCTTTGGTCTTAGACTCACCCACCATAGGAAACATCCTCTCCACATCCACTCGATCAAATCCTTTCATCATTTAATAAGTTTCAATGAGATCACCCCTTATTCTTCTGAATTCCAGTGAATACAGGCCCAGACCCATCAACTGCTCTTCATATGACAAACCATTCAATCCTGGAATTATTTTTCTGAATGTCTTTTGAACCCTCTCCAGTTTCAGCACACGCTTTCTAAGAGAAGGGGTCCAAACCTTATCCTCTTGAAATGAATGCTAATATCGCATTTGCCTTCCTCACCACAGACTCAGCCTGCAAAGTAACCTTTGAAGAACCCTCCATAAGTGCTCCCAAGTCCCTTTGCAGCTCAGGTTTTTTTCTCTCCATTTAGAACATATTGGACCCTTTCATTTCTTCTACCAAAGTACATGACCAAGCACTTCCCAACATTACATTCCATCTGCCACCTCTTTGCGCATTCTCCTAATCTGTCTAAGTCCATCTATAACCTCTCTACTTCCTCAAAAGTACCTGCCCCTCCACCTACCATCATATCGTCCGCAAAGTTTTCAACAAAGCCATCAATTACATCATCCAAATCAGTGACATATAACATAAAAAGAATCGGTCCCAACACAAACCCCTGTCGAACACCACAGGTTGCCAGCAGTCAGCCAGGGAAGGCTCCCTTTATTCCCACTCTGTGCCCCCTGCCAATCAGCCACTGCTTTATCCATGTTAGAATCTTTCCTGTATTACCAAGGGCTCATAACTTGTTAATCTGGAACGTATGTGGCATGTTGTCAAAGGCCTTCTGAAGATCCAGCTACACCGATTCTCCTTTGTCTATCTTCTTTGTTATTTCTTCAAAGAATACCAACAGATTTGTCAGGCAAGATTTTCCCTGGAGAAAACCACACAGACTACGGCTTATTTTATCATGTGCCTCCAAGTACCCTGAGACCCCATCCTTAATAATCGACCCCAACCACTGAGGTCAGACTGGCCTATAGTTTCCTTTCTTCTTTGTCTCTCCTTTCTTGAAGAATGGAGCGACATTTGCAATTTTCCAGTCTTCCAGAATGCAGAGATTCTTGAAAGATCATTACTAATGCCTCCACGATATTCTTCAGCCACCTCTTTGAGAACCTGGGGTGTACACCATCTGGTCCAGGTGACTTCAGTTTTCCAAGAACCTTCTCTCTAGTAATGGTAACTTCACACACTTCATGTCCCCTAACACCAGGAACTTCCACCATACTGTTAGTATCCTGCACAGTGAAGACTGATACAAAATACTTAGTCAGTTAGTCCACCATTTTGTTGCCCCCCATTACTACCTCATTATTTTCCAGTGGTCCAATATCCACTCTCGCCTCTCATCTACACTTTACCAATCTGAAGAAACTTTTGGTATCCCCTTTAATATTATTGGCTAGCTTACATTCATATTCCATCTTTACCTTCTTAATGACTTTTTAATTGCCTTCTGTTGATTTTTAAAAGCTTCACAATTTTCTAACTTTGCACTCATTTTTGCAGCACGATATGCCCTCTCTTTCACATATGCCCTGTCATTCACATATGTCATGAAATTTGTTCTTCTTTGTGATAGCTGTACAATGCAAGACATAAAATTACTGCAGTACTGTGTAAAAGTCTTAGGCCCCCGATCTATATACTGTATACCGTATATGCCCAAGACTTTTGCACATTATGTACAAATTCTTTATGGTCAGCAGCGAAATTGAATCTGGGTCGCTGGCACTGTCATAGTTCACAACTATACTGCTCCTCAATTTTATATTTTATATTTATATTGATAAATATATCTTTCAATTCCCCATTAAAGTTATTGTATAAAATAAGGGTTGGCACAGTACTGTACCATAAGCCCAATGCTTTATAGTGCCAGCGATCATAGATCAGATTCAATTTCTACCGCTGTCTGTAAGGACTTTGTATGTTCTCCCTTTGACCATGTGGTTTCTTCCGGGTGCTCTGGATTCCTCCTGTATTCCAAAGATGTATGGTTTAGTGTTAGTAAGTTATGGGCGTGCCATGTTGGCACTAGAAGTGTGGTGGCACTTGTGGGCTGCACTCAGCACGATCTCCAGACAGTGTTGGTTGTTGACGCAAACAACACATTTCACTGTATGCTTCAGTGTTTCAATATACACATGACAAATGAAGCTCATTTCCAATTTCCAAATTAAGAAATATAGGCAGAATTTTGGAGCTATTAAATCATATTTATTCATTGTGAGATAGACACAAGCCACCACTTAGATTTATACATGTAATAATGCAAGTACATGTATCAACCAAATGCTTGTAAAACAAATTAGTTGGTGCAAAAAACATTAAGAAAATTAAAGTATTATTGCTCTTTTCTTATGTAATGTGTTATTAGGGTGAGATAAGAAAAATTCTGTGGAAAGCTGAATTAACTAAATCTGTGCTGTTATCTCTGTGATTCTTTCATGTGGTCCTTCAGTAAGAACTTTATAACAATTTTATATGTCATATCAGAAGAGTAAATTAGATTCAAAGATCAGAACCAGAATCAAAATCAGAATCAGATTGAATATTATCAGCATATGTTGTGAAATTTAGAAACATAGAAAACCTACAGCACAATACAGGTCCTTCAGCCCACAATGCTGTGCCGAACATGTACTTGCTTTAGAAATTATCTAGGGTTATTCACAGCCCTCTATTTTTCTAAGCTCCATGTACCTATTCGGGAGACTCCTAAAAGACCCTATTCTATCCACAGTCGCCGGCAGCCCATTCCACACACTCACCACTCTCTGCGTAACAAACTTACCCCTGACATCCCCTCTGTACCTACTTCCAAGCACCTTAAAACTGTGCCCTCTTGTGTTAGCCATTTCAGCCCTGGGAAAAAGTCTCTGACTATCCACACAATCAATGCCCCTCATCATCTTATACACCTCTATCAGGTCACCTCCCTTCCTCCGTCACTCCAAGGAGAAAAGACCGAGTTCACTCAACCTATTCTCATAAGGCATGCTCCCCAATCCAGACAACATCCTTGTAAATCTCCTCTGCAACCTTTCTATAGTTTCCACATCCTTCCTGTAGTGAGGTGACCAAAACTGAGCACAGTACTCCAAACAGGGTCTGACTAGGTTCCTATACAACTGTAACATTACCCCTCGGCTCTTAAACTCAATCCCTCAGTTGATGAAGGCCAATGCACCGTATGCCTTCTTAACCACAGAGTCAACCTGCACTGCAGCTTTGAGTGTCCTATGGACACGGACCCCAAGAACCCTCTGATCCTCCACACTGCCAAGAGTCTCACAATTAATACTGCGTTCTGCCATCATATTTGACCTCCCAAAATGAACCAGCTCACACTTATCTGGGTTGAACTTCATCTAAGTTTATTAACTTACCGGCAGCAGTACAAAGAAATATTGATAAATATAGAGAAAAAACTATTACAGTTAGAATATACAGTATATATGTATATTAAATAGTTAAATTAAAACTAGTGCAAAAATAGCAATAATAAAAAAAGTGAGGTTGTGTTCATGGGTTCAATGTCCATTTAGAAATCAGAATGCAGAGGGGAAGAAGCTGTTCCTGAATCGCTGAGTGTGTGTCTTCAACCTGTACAGGGATCCTCAATAATGGACGTCATCTTTCTTGAAGATGTCCCGGAAGCTCTGGAGGCTAGTACCCGTTCAAAATACAGTTATGTAGGTATCAAAAAGTCAAAGTCTGTACCAAGCCTTTGTGGCCCATCTGCTTAGATGCCGGTTTCTGTGGCGTGAAGCGACTGAGAGTACAAGACTCCCCCCCCCCCCCCCGATAGGACGCCAGTCTATCGCGAGGTTAACCCCCCCACATTTGCCGGTACCCATTTTCAGCTGGATGGACTGTGCAGCCATGTGTGGTTAAATGCCTTGGTCAAAGACACAACACGCTGCCCCGGCTGAGACTCGAACCCACGACCTTCAGATCGTGAGCCCAACGCCATAACCACTTGGCCACATATGTAGTATACAACTCTGAGATTCCTCTTCTCACAGACAGTCACAAAACAAAGAATGTAGAGCATGGAACCCGTTCAAAGAAAAAAAAGATCAAACCTTACCCCCCCCCCATGCACGAAAGAAAACATATCATGTAAATGGCGACAAAAAAAAATTAGCAAAAAACACAGAACACAAAATGGAAAGAGTCCACACATATTCATTTTAGCTCAGTGTTCATTAGCTGCAGGCTGCCCCAATTCAAAGTTGTCCAAAATAGCAACAAAAAAGGAGCAACCAGAAACCAGAAACTCATCATAACATGAACTACAGAGTCCGATCCACAAACTGTGTTGATTAAATGTATAATTAATTAAACGATTATATTTATAGTAATTTGAGCAGCTTCAGGCCTGTACTCACTGGAATTTAGAACAATGTGGGAGGGTCTCATTGAAACCTATCGAATGTTGAAAGGACTAGATAGGGAGGATGTGGAGAGGATGTTTTCTATGGTGGGAATATCCAGAACTGGAGGGCACAGCCTCAAAATTGAGGGGCAACCCTTTAGAGGGATTTTTTTATCCAGAGAGCAGTAAATCTGTGGTACACTCTGCCAGAGACGATGGCAGAGACTAAATTGGTTGTTTCCTGATCAGTTAGGGCATCAAAGAGTATGGCGAGAAGGCAGTTCTGTGGGGTTGAGTGAAATCTGAGATCAGTCATGACGGAATGGCGGAAGATAGCAGCAGAATGGCTGAATGGCCTAATTCTGCTGCTATATCTTGGGGTCTTATGGTCTAATTACTTTTAGTTATGTGGGATTTACAGGAATTTACTTCTCAATAAAGGTATTATTCAACTTTTGATAATTATTGAGTTTCCACATGATCACACTACTTGTTCAGTTAGGAATGTGACAAATTTGATTTTAGTGATCAGACTTATTTCAAACCTTTGGATAATTCTTTCCATCAGCTGGCCTTCTCTTGAGCAGAATTTAGATCTTCGGAATGATCTGCAGGACCATCTGTTCCTACATGAGCAGGTGATGGGATATTTCCCTAGTTCCTTCATCTCTTCTTTCCAGTTCTTGCTGTAAATTCATTGGAGCACCATCAAATACTGTATGATGGAATCCTTATTCTTCCCCATTTCCCGGGTCAATTCCTGTTGCCAAATACCGACCCAACTCCATGTCCAATCATGATATTGGAAATGGATCTGGAATTCATTCATTATTGTTACATATGGAAGGAACAGTGAGAAGTTTGTCTTGCATACAATTTATGCAGGTCAATTCATAACACAGTGCATTAAGATAGAATGGGGTAAAGCAATAACAGATTACAGAATAAAATGAAACAGCTACAGAGAAAGTGCAGTTCAGGTCAACATTAAGGTCATAAAAAGGAAGACAGTAAGGAGAGGAGTTCATCATATTGTAATAGGCAACCGTTCAGTAGCCTTATAACTGCACAGCAGAAACTATGGTTGAGTTCGGTGCTACATGTTTTCAGGCTTTTGCCTCTTCTGCCCAAAAGGCGAGGGGAGAAGAGCAAATGTCCCAGGTGGGTGGGCTCTTTGATTATGGTGGCTGCTTTACCTTGGTAGCGAAAAATATAGAAAGATTCCATGGAGGGGAGCAACACACACAAAATGCTGGAGGAACTCAGTGGGCCAGGCAGCGTCAGGAAGCATACAGTCGACGTTCCGAGCCGAATGCAAGTCTGGCGTCTGTCGAACCACAGCTTGGCATTGTCCACAACACTCTGCAGTTTCTTGGAGTCATGGGCAGAACAGCTGCGGTATCAAGTCATGATGCTTCAAGTAGGAGGCTTTCACTGTTCCATTATTAAAACATTAGCAAAAAGATCCACCTCCCCTTTAAGAGGCACAAGTTACCTTTAAATGGAGTAATACACATACTGCTTGTCAATGTGTCCAGCACTGGCAGAATCTACAACAGTCGCAATTAATGGACAGCACATAGCAGCTGTACTGTCTGCCTTCCACTGATATTCTAAGAAGCTTATTAGTGTTCACAAAATTCATGGCAGTCACGACATCCCATCATGAGAGCTCAGCTGTTATCAGGTTATACTGCAACCAAATAAAAAGACAAAATTCCTTTTGCTAAATATGCATTTGTAAACAAGCCTCCCCATCGTCGAGGCCTTCTTCAAAATTTGGTGTCTCGAGATGGTGGCATTCATCATGAAAGACCCTCTCTATCTGGGACATGCCCTCTTCTCATTACTACCATCAGGGAAGGGGTACTAGAGTCTAAAGACTCACACTCAGTGCTTTAGGAACAGTTTCTTCCCCTCTGCCATCAGATTTCTGAAGTCCATGAATTCATGAGCACTACTTATTATTTTGTAACTTATAGTAATTTGCTGTACTGCTGCCACAAGGAAACAAATTTCTTAACTGACGTCAGTGGCAATAAACCTGATTCTAATTCTGGTTAAGATCCTGTGTGAAATGGCACGGTTCATTTCAGCAGATCACCAACAGCGAAGAGCTGTGTCATTTATTGGCCTACCACAAAACCACTACATGGAAAAGACTAACTAACAACTTGGCTCTCCAGATGTTTCAAAATACGCTGAGACTTCTGTGCTGAGGGTCCCAAATGGTTCCTTTAGACGCTTTGTAAGTTAGAATGAAAACTGCAGTATGTATATTTGGGTTCTGGGGGTAAAGTTCAATGTAAATTTATTATTGAAGTACAATATGTCACTATATACTAGCCTGACATTTATTTTTTTGCCGGCCTTCACAACAGATACACAGAAACACAGTAGAGTCAATGAAAAGCTGCTCACAAACAAACATGGACAAACAATGAATGTGTAAGAAGACAAACCATGTAAATAATAAAATGATTATTATTCAACATTTCTTACAACTTTCTTCCACCTACTAAAGAACAAAAATCCATGGAGAAATAACGTAGTGAAATATTCATGCATTTCTTTGACAATGAAATAAAACGTATCATGCGACTAGGGTTCGATATTTTATTGGAGCCTTGATCACGTTCTCAGAATCAGAATCATATTTAATATCACTGGCATATGTGGCGAAATTTATTTTCTTCGCGATGCAGAGAGTGGTGAGTGCGTGGAATGGGGTGCCGGTGCTGGTGGTAGGGACATAGAAACATAGAAAATAGGTGCAGGAGTAGGCCATTCGGCCCTTCGAGCCTAAACTGCCATTCAGTGTGATCATGGCTGATCATCCAACTCATAACCCTGTACCTGCCTTCTCTCCATACCCCCCGATCCCTTTAGCCACAAAGGTGGAGGCGGATACGATAGGGTCTTTTAAGAGACTCCTGGACAGGTTCATGGAGCTCAGAAAAATAGAGGGCTATGAGTAACCCTAGGTAATTTCTCAGGTAAGGACATGTTCGGCACAGCTTTGTGGGCAAAGGGCCTGTTTTCTATGTTTCTATCAGTATAATGCAATACATAATAATAGGAAAAACCTGTGAATTACAGTCGATATGTATATATACATTCAAGGATTCAAAGTACATTTATTATAAAAGCATGTGTAAATTATACAACCTTGAGTTTTGTCTGCTCACAGGCAGTGACAAAGCAAGAAACCCATAACATCTAAATTTTAAAAAAAGACCAATACCCTAAGGGCAGAGAAAGAAATTAAAGCAAAAATCATGGAAACAATAGAAGAAAGCAACAGCGTTCCAAACCAGATTGAGTCCGTAGACCAGGAGCCAGTGTAGCCAGAGCAGGCCCATAGCCTTGGTCTCAGTTCATCATATAGTGAGGCAAGTCTCCGCGAGGCTTGCAAATGTGAAGCACCTAGCCGATGGAACAATCTCACAGCCTCAGCACCATGGAGACATGATTATCTATTTGATATAGCTATATAAAATAGTTAAAATTAAGTCATGTAAAAATAGAAATAAAAACGTAGTGGGGTAGTGTTCATGGGTTCAATATCTATTCAGAAATCCAATGGCGGAGAGGAAAATGCTGTTCCTGAATCATTACGTATGTGCCTTCAGGCTTCTGTACCTCTTCAGGATTCACCTATCACCTGGCATTTCTCTCTTCCCTCCCCACACCTTTTAAATCTACTCCTCAGTTTTTTCTCCAGTTCTGCCGAAGAGTTTCGGCCCGAAATGTGGACTGTACTTTCTTCCTGAGTTTCTCCGGCATTGTTGTTTGGATTTCCAGCATCTGCAGATTTTCTCTTGTTTCAGTACCTCTTTCCTGATGGCAGCAACGAGGACAAGGCATGACCCAGGTGATGGGGGTCCTTAGTGATGGATGGCGTATTTCTGAGCCATCGCTCCTTGAAGGTGTCCTGGATACTGCAGAGGCCCAGTGCCCATGATGGAGCTGACTAAGTTTACAACTCTCTGCAGCTTAATTCGATCCTGTGCATTACTCTCCCCACCGCCCCCAACCCTATGCCAGATGGCGATGCAGCCAGTTAGAATGTTCTCCGCAGTACATCTGTAGAAATTTGCAAGTGTTATTGGTGACACACCAGATCTCTTCTACTCTACAAGCTAACAAATAAACCACTCCTCTTTAGATGAAAATAATATTAAATTATAACTTTAAATTTACTTAAGGATCAACATCCAGAGAGTTTGTTCTTGGACAGCATTACATAAGAAAATGGACGTGGGTGGGAATATGGAAAGCCGAAGAAATGGACAAGACTGGGAAGGTGGTTTTTCAGATAAATCATGTAACTCTGGTGAGTATTCCAGTTTTCATTATTGGCTGAACACCAACAGCATAACCAAAAAACAATACAGGATACGTACGTGGGTGAAGATATTGAAGCAGGAGGATGTAGTTTCAATTGTTGGCTGTTTATTTGAGGGTGAGTGTATTCAGTGTGTGCGTTCCTATTATCACCTTTGATGAACATTGGAGAGCAGAATGTCAATTACTGCACAGCAATTTGGACTGAACAACAGAACTTTATAATGATAAACACATCCAGTTCTGCTATACAACCTGGCCAGCATGCATTGTTTTCTAATTCAATGTATACAATAGAGAAGAAAATTGAATACCACCTAATGGACTGATGATTCACTCTTGCCTTTTTGTGCTGCCACACAAGAGGAGTTTCTGGGAATAACACTGAGAGAGTGCAGTGTTATTGTCACCCAATGGCAAAATAAGTAATCCTGCTCAAACGCTTGTAATCTGAGCATTTTTCTTTTTGAACAACCTTACAGTGGAATCTCTGGCAGCTCTTAGTAGGTTACTAAGTTCCAAAATCTAAAGAATTCCCATCTTAGTTTGTAAACACAAATATCATTTTACTGAAATTATTCTTGTGCTGCATTCAAATAATAATGAAGTGAGAATTATTACACAGAAACTCACATTCGTATATAACAATTAGGAACAGTGACAATGCCTGCTTCACCATTTCAAAGTTCAAAGTTCAAATTACATTTATTATCAAAGTATGTACATTATACAACTTTGAGATTCACCTCCTTACAGGTAGCCACTAAACTTGAAAACCAAAAGAACCAATTAAAAAAAAACAACCAACAGACACTCAATGAGCAGAGAGAGAAAAAGAAACAAATCCTACCAACAATAAAATTAAGCATTTGGAACAAAAGTGAGTCCTCAGACACGAGGCCCAGAGCAGCTGGAGGAGGCTCGCAGCCTCAGACTCAGTGAAGCGAAGAGCAGAGTAAATATCACGGAGCAGTGAGCAAAACCAGCCGACAGTCGCCTCCTTCTAGACACCCTGCCTTTTCAACCTATCTGGCTCAGCACTTAAATCATCCAAACACTGGGTTGCTCCTCGCTGTAGAACCTGGGCCCTGTAGCACCGATATGTTTTGGCCCTGGACCCCACTGCCATTATTTGGCTCATACCCGACATTTCCAAATCATGAAAAGTGCTTAGATCTATCAAACTTCGCTCTTGGTTAGGTGAACGTGCCCCGAATCAGCCACTCCTTCTCTCTGACTTTTCAACAGCGCCTCTTTCACTTCAGACAGTTGAAGAAGTTTGGTATGGGCCCCCAAATCCTGAGAACTTTCTGCAGGGACACAGTTGAGAGCATCCTGACTGGCTACACCATCTCCTGGTATGGGAACTGTACTTCCCTCAATCGCAGGGCTCTGCAGAGAGTGGTGTGGACAGCCCTGCGCAGTTGTAGATGTGAACTTCCCACAATTCAGGAGATTTACAAAGACAGCTGTGTAAAAAGGGCGCAAAGGATCACTGGGGACCCGAGTCACCTCAACCACAAACTGTTCCAGCTTCTACCATCCGGGAAACTGTACCACAGCAAAAAAAACCAGGACCAACAGTCTCCAGGACAACTTCTTCCACCAGGCCATCAGACTGATTAATTCACGATGATAAAATTGTATTTCTGTTATATTGACTGTACTGTTGTACAAATTATTTATTACAAATTACTATAAGTTCCACATTGTACATTAAGACAGATTTTTACTCCTCATGTATGTGAAGGATGTAACTAATAGTCAATTCAATTCAATTCTTCAAAGAGCAGTGCATTAGGAAGGTGGCACCCATCATTAAGGAGGATCCCCACCACCTAGAATATGCCCTCTTCACGCTATTACCGTCGATAAGGAGGTACAGAAACCTAAAGACACACATTCAGTGATTCAGGAGCATCTTCTTCCCCTCTGCCACCCAATTTCTAAATGGACATTGAACCCATGAACACCACCTCACGATTTTTTTATTTCTGTTATTTTGCACGACTTATTTTAACTTAACTATTTAATCAATATATATATACACACACCTAATATAACTCATTTTTTCCTCTATATTTATTTATATGTTGTGGAATTGACAGTACCATGGGAAGATGGTGTCGAAGAAGCTTATGAGAGGAAAAAGACCAACTACTCTGAACTGGCAACTGAAGCTGCCCAGAATGGCTGGAAGACCAAGATTTTCCCTGTAGAAGTGGGATGCAGGGGATTCGTTGCTACATCTATGACCAGTCTATTGAAGAAGATGGGGGTGAGGGGTCACTCCCTCCAACAAGCAGTCAAGTCCTTGTCAAATGCAGCAGAAAAAAGCAGCAATTGGATTTGGATTAAAAGGAAAGGCAACAACTGGGCTGAAAGATGAAGACAGGAGGGTATGGAACTGAGGGGGGTGTATCTGGGATGCCAGGTAGCACTGTTGAGCCCTCTGGAGACGTCGTGGGCTTATCAACGAAACGTCAAAGAAGGAGGGTGCCCACCTGATGACCCCGATGACGTACTTACCCTCCCTCCTTGTCACCACTCCAAACCCACTGCCAACATCGAGAGTGCAAACTTACCATAGGGATTGAAACATCAAGTCCTAGTAGCTCTAATACTATCATGTATTTTATTGTACTGCTGTAAAGTTAACAAATTTCACGACATATGCTGCTGATATTAAATCTGATTGAGATACTGATTCTGATTCTTTACAAATAAATAAATCCGCTCATTCTTTCTTGATGCCCTTTAGAACATAGAACATAGAAATCTACACCACATTACAGGCCTTTGACACACAATATTGTGCCAACCATGTAACCACCTCTAGAAACTTCCTGGAATTACCCGACTGCATAGCTCTCTATTTTTCCAAGTTCCATGTACCCATTTAAGAGTCTCTTAAAAGACCCTATTGTATCTGCCCATACAACCATCGCTGGCAATGCATTCCACTTTGTGGTCTTCTGCTGCTGTAGCTCATCCAGGGTACACAAGGTTTGACTTGTTGTGCATTCAGAGATGCTCTTCTGCACACCACTGTTGTAATGCGATACTGTGGCCTTCCTGTCAGCTTGAACCAGTCTGTCCATTCTCCTCAGAAAACTCTCATTAATGAGGCATTTTCACCCACAGAACTGCTGGTCAATGGATGCTTTTTTTTTGTTTTTCACATCACCCTGTAAACTCTACAGACTGTAGTTTGTGAAAATCCCAGGGGTTCAGCAGTTTCTGAGATACTCAAGTCTCTCCATCTGGCACCAACAATTATTCCACAGTCAAAGTCACTCAGATCATGTTTCTTCCCCACTCTAATGCTTGGGTCTGAACAACTACTGAACCTTTTGACTATGTCTACATGTTTTTATGCTTTGAATTACTGCCACATGATTAGCCAATTAGATATTTGCAATGAGCAAGTGTACCTAATCAAGTGGTCACTAAGTGTATATTGAACTGCTTCCAATGAATTGGAATTAGTCCTTACATAACAGGACCAGTATCATACATGCTAATCCAGATGTGGTTCCGCAACTGCCCTATATAATTGTAACATAACCTCACTTGTTTTGTATTCAGTTCCCTTAGTAATAAATAATAATGCTGTAAGCTTAGTTAATTGCTTGTTCTACTTAAATACCAGTCTTTTGCAAAACATGCAGTTTGACAAGAAGGGTCCTCTTGCATATTGGAGCTCTACAATCTCTTATAATTTTGAGAGTGTGCTTCCTATTAATTTTTCTTGCCAAAAATATTTTCAATTTCAATTGCTTTTTACATTATATTTCATTAGCAGATCTTTGCCCACTCAGTAATGTGTCATCATCCTCAATTCTGTTACCTAGTCAAACAAATTTTTCTGATTTGTTAAATAGATATTCCCCTTAACAAATCTAAGCTGGCTTGTCTTACTGAATCCATTTTCTTCTAGGTGACTACTCCGATTACCATTCCAATTCCGGCATGCCAGTCCACGACCTCCTTTTGTGCCGAGATGAGTCCACCCTCGGAGTTCCGGAGTTCAGGAGCAATATCTTATATTCCATCTAGGTAGCCCCTCCAAGCTGATGGCATGAATATTGATTTCTCCTTCTTGCTTCACTCCTCCTCTTTTTTTCTTCTATTCACCACAGTGGTCCTTTACCTCTTTTCAACTGCCTATCACCTCCCCCTACATCTCCTCCTCCTTCCCTTCTCCTATAGCCCATTCTCCTCACTTCTCAGATTTCTTCCTCTCCAGTCCTTTACCTTTGCCACCCACCTATCTGCACCTAACACCTTCAAGCTATTCTCTTTCCCAATCCCCCCACCTTTTTTATTCTGGTGTCTACCCCTCTGCCCTTCCAGTCCTGAAGAAGGGTCTGGGCTTGAAACATCGACTATCTATTCATTTCCACAGATGCTGCCTGATTGCTGAATTCCTCCAGCATTTTGTGTGCGTTGCTTTGGATTTCCAGCATCTGCAGACTTTCTTGTGTTAATAAATATTAATGTGCCCATTGGCCCAAATCATTCTTCCTTCACTTTACGTTGGAAGAACACTCTTCAATGATGAAGGACATGAGTATTTGTTCAGTATTTTAACTAAAGACATGCACTCATGTTTATGGCATATCCTAATTTTGTTCTTAATGGTCCCCGATATTCTTGGAACACATTTGTTATTCTACACCGAATTTTATTTAACTTGCCAAACACTCTTTCTCATAAATTCTTCAGAGACATGTCTGTTTAAAAAATTGCTCACATTTTTGGACTAATTAATGATTATATGATTCCCATGACCTCAAGGTGTCAGTTGATGCTAAATGAATAACTGCAGATTACCACAAAATGTCTGACCAGATGCAGGTTGCTTAGGGTGACATATGTGTGTTACACCAGCCGTGCTCACTGGAGTTTATTAGGCCCTAATCCTAGGAAATGGTGTTCACTTTATAAGTCTTAATTCCTAATTATAGTACAGTGTTTAAATCTAATCTCACAATATTGATATTTAATTTAAGATTTGTTTGGATGGTTTATGATATTTAACTCTTCAACCAAAATAAATTTTATACCAGGGACACCAGCGACAGACTTACCACCCTACATAACAAACAACAGGGAACGGAAAATGCTTTGAACTATTTAAACATCTGAGGTGATTTATTCTTTATGAATGCTCATCAACTTGTTTACACACGCATTATGTGTGCTCAAATAAAACTGTGGCATAAATATTTTTTTCACTTTAAGAGCACAATGATTAAGTCATTTCTATGAAAAAAAGGCTACTGTGATTTAAAAGAATGGGTTCAAAATTGGTTCCCTAAATTCCTTTTCTCAAAAAAAGCTTTAGTTATTCATTTGTTTGTTTGTTTGTTTGTTTACTTATTGAGGTATCCGCGCAATAGGCCCATCCAACCGCACTGCCCAGCAACTCCTTTTAATCCTAGCACAATCATGGACAATTTACAATGACCAATTAAGCTACCAAATGTTGCATCCTTAGACTTGGAAAGAAACTGGAGCACCTGGAGGAAACCCACGCAGGCACGGGGAGAACATACAACCTCCTTACCAACAGCGGTGGGAATTGAGCTGGGGTTGCTAGTATTATAAAGTGTTGTGCAAACAGCTATGCTACCATGCTGCCCGTTTGCCAGTGAGATACTACTATTGAAAAGATAATTTATCTATTTAGAGAATTATTTTGTTTTGTAGAATAAAGCCTCTTCCTTCTGAGTACTGATGGCCATCTAGTGCTTTTGGAGCATTTCACATACAAAGGACTCAGTTCAGGCTCAGACACAATTTTGTTTTTGTGCTACAGCTTTGCAAAAATTGGGAAGGTATTCTATGGACAATTTTTCCACTTAAACTGTATGCTGTTCACTGGAATTCAGAAGAAAGAGGGTGGATCTTATTGAAACCTATACAATGTTGAAAGGCCTCAAAAGAGTGGATGTTTCTTATGGTGGGGGAGTCTAATACCAGAGGACACAGCCTCAAAATAGAGGAGTGTCCGTTTAGAATGGAGATGAGGAAGAATTCCTTTAGCCAGAGAGTGGTGAATTTGTGGAATCCTTTGCCACAGGTATCTGTGGAGGCTAAGTCATGTGTATATTTAAGGCAGAGGTCAATAAATTCTTGATTACTCAGGGCATGAAGGGATATGGGGAGAAAGCAGGAGATTGGGGCTGAGAGGGAAATGATGTCACTCACAGCACGTTGGAGGAACTCAGCAGGTCGGGCAGCATCCGTGGAAACGATCAGTCGACGTTTCGGGCCGGAACCCTTCATCAGGACTGTAGGGGGAAGGAGCAGAGGCCCTATAAAGAAGGTGGGGGGAGGGTGGGAAGGAGAAGGCTGGTAGGTTCCAGGTGAAAAACCAGTAAGGGGAAAGATAAAGGGGTGGAGGAAGGGAAAATGATGAAATGGCAGAGCAGACTAGATAGGTCAGATGGCCTAATTCTGTTCCCATATCTTATGGTCCTATAATCTTTTCATCAAGTAATTCTGAGAAAGGCATGACAAGATTACACATAGCGAGTCAAATCAGGCCTGACATTAGCAGCAGGCTGTCGGCTGAGCTGTAGATAAGGACACAGCTGCCACGCTTATAAAGGAAACCTGCTACAATGAAGTTCCTCTCATTCGTGCTGGGTAATGTATTGGTCACAAATCCCAAATTAAGCCACATTTTTCTGTTATTTTATAAGTTTCATGTTGCACATCAACCAGAGAGGGACCAATAAGTTTGCAGGAATATTGGATAAATCTACACAAAAGTGTTTAAACTAGATGGACAGTGTTATGTTTAGTAACTTCAAAACATTAAACTAATAAAAAGAAGAGAAGCAGGAATGCGAGGCTGAATTCATGTTTACATTAAGCGAGGCATGGTAGCATTATGACATATGCAATTTTTATTCATAACTATAATGAATTATATTTTACTTATAACCATAATGAATTATATTTACAACAAAGAATGCTCAATCAAACAATATATTTACAAGATCACTCAAATATTGTATGACTGAAATATTAAACACACAACAGACAGGGGTTTTGGAATCTAAGCAGCAGCACATTGTGGTACAAATCTGTAGTCAGTAACAGCAAGTTTAGTAACCAGGATAGTCAGGGACACAGTAAAGGCAGGAAAAGGAATATTCATTTAAACTGCACTTATGTCAGTGTACAGGGTTTAACAGATAAGGCAAACATCTTTGCCGGTGGATTACCTCAGAAGACTGGGATTCTATAAGCATAACAGAACCATGGCAAAGGGAAGGGCAAGACTGGTAGCTCAATATCCCAGGGCGCAGATGTGACAAGTGACAGAAGTGCCACTAAACAAAGAAAGGGTGTTGCCATTTTGATAAGGGAATAGATAGCACGAATACCTAGAGATGACATTCTTGGGGACAATTCAATGAGGCCATGTGGGTAGAATTTAGAAACAAGAAGGGCTGGGTCTTTCTACTGGTGTGATATAGATGCCAAAATGGTCAGTGGGAAGTTGAGGAGCAGATGTGTAAGAACCTGCTTGTACTGTAAGAATAATAGCATTGTATGAGTGAGAGATTTTAGTTTCCCAGCTATTGAATGGGACACCCAGACTGTTAAGGGTCTGGAGAGAGTGGAGTTTGTGAAATGCATCCAGAAATGTTTGCTGAGTCAATATGCTGTACAGAGGGCTCTACTCGGGAGGGTACAGTACTGGACTTTTTCATTAGGAACAAGGCAGAGCAAGTAACTGAAGAGGCAGGCAGAGAGCACTTGGGGTCTCATGACCATAATTCTCTCAGTTTTAAGATAGCATTGAAAAAGAAATGGGCAGGTCGACAGGTTATGGCTGTAACTTGGAGCAGGGCTCATTCTGGAGGAATTAGACTGGATCCAGCAGAGATCGATTGAGTGAGGCTGTTTGAAGGGAAAGGAATGAATGGAAAATGGTTGGCTTTTAAGAGTGTGATATCCTGAGTCTAAGAGCAACACGATCCTGTTAGAGTGAAGAGCAAACCTGGCATGGTCTGGGGAACCTCAGCTGACAAGGGGTGTTGAGTCGCTTGTCAAGAAGCAGAAGGAAATGTACAATGGGTATGGTGACAAGGTAATCACTTGACGACTATAAAAAGGATTAAGAATACTATTAAGGAGGAATTCTATGAGGGCAAAAAGAGGGTATAAAATAGATCTGGCACGTAAGCTCGAAGAAAATCCCAAGAGGCGCTTATGGAATATAAGAACTGCAAGAGAACACTTAAGAAAGAAATCAGGAGAACTAAAAGGAGGCATGAAGTTGCTCCAACAGAGAATATGAAGGAGAATCCTAAGGAATTCTACAGATACATTAAGTGTTCAAGGATGGCAAGGGACAAAATTAGTCCTCTGGAAGACCAGAACGGTAATCCATGTGAAGAGCCAAAACAGATGGCGGAGATTTTAAGTATATGTTTTGCATTTGTATTTACTCAGGAGATGGACACAGAGTATATAGATGTGAGGCAAAATGGCATCAGCTTCGTGGACCATGTAGAGATTACAGAGGAGGAAGTATTTGCATCACGAAGCAAGTCAGGGTGTATAAATCCCCAGGGTCTGGAAGACTATCAAGGCTTGCAGAGAGATCTGCATCAATTGGAAAGATAGGCTGAAAAATAGCAGAAGTAATTTAATCCAGACAAGTGTGAGGTTTTGCACTTTGGTAGGATCAACCAAGGGTGGTCTAACACAGTGAACAGTAGGGCACTGAGGTGTGTGGTAGAATAAAGGGATCTGGGAATATAGGTACATACTGTAATTCATTAAAATGGCATCAAATATAGATAGGGTCATAAAGAAAGTTTTTGGTACATTGGCCTTCATAAATTAAAGTATTGAGTTCAGGAGATGGGATGTTATGTTGAAGTTGTATAAGAGATTGGTGAAGCCTAATGTGGAGTATTGTGCGCAGTTTTGGTCACTTACCTAAAGGAAAGATGTAAATAAGATTGAAAGAATAGA
The DNA here is from genome assembly GCF_030028105.1 of Mobula birostris. NCBI lineage: Eukaryota > Metazoa > Chordata > Chondrichthyes > Myliobatiformes > Myliobatidae > Mobula > Mobula birostris. The sequence goes on from NC_092371.1 coordinate 235,112,214, forward strand.
GAGAAAATTTACAAGGATGTTGCTGGGTCTGGAGGACCTAAGCTATAAGGAAAGATTGAATAGGTTAGGACTGTATTTCTTAGAAATTAGAAGATTGAGAAGAGATTTGATAGAGATATACCAAACTATGAGGGGTATAGATAAGGTTAATGTAAGCAAGTCAAGTCACTTTTATTGTCATTTCAACTATAACTGCTGGTACAATATACAGTAAAAACAAGATATCGTTTTTCAGGACCATGGCGCTACATGAACAATACAAAAACTACACTGAACTACGTAAAACAAAAACACAAAACTACACTAGACTACAGACCTATCCAGGACTGCATAAAGTGCACAAAACAGTGCAGGCATTACAATAAATAATAAACAAGACAATAGGCACAGTAGAGGGCAGTAGGTTTGTGTCAGTCCAGGCTCTGGGTATTGAGGAGTCTGATGACTCGGTGGAAGAAACTGTTACATAGTCTGGTTGTGAGAGCCCAAATACTTCGGTGCCTTTTGCCAGATGGCAGGAGGGAGAAGAGTTTATATGAGGGATGCATGGGGTCCTTCATAATGCTGTTTGCTTTACGGATGCAGCGTGTGGTGTAAACGTGTCTAATGGCAAGAAGAGAGACCCCGATGATCTTCTCAGCTGACGTCACCATCCGCTGCAGGAGTTTGGGTGGGACTATAACCCAAGGTCATGGGTTAAAGCTAAAAGGTGAAAAGTTTAAGGGAAACATGAGGGGAAACATCTTCACTCAGAGGGTCAGAAGAGTGTGCAATGAGCTACCAGCACAAGTGGTGCATGCAAGCTTGATTTCAATGTTTGAGAGAAGCTTGGATAGGCTTGGTAGGGATTTAGAAGGCTATGGTCCCAGTGCAGATCGTAGGCAGTAGGTAGCTTAAATAGTTTCTACATGGATTAGATGGGTTGAAGGACCTCAGTGCTGTATTTTTCTATGACTCTATGAGCTTCTATAACTATATTATCTTGTCTCCTCATATGCAGAGGAAAAGATGCTTCCGATACTCTGAGGTTTTTGTGATTATTGGACTATACTTCATATTAGCTTCCTTCAGTTTTTGGTATTTTCTTTCTTGTGGCTGATTGGTGGGTGGGTGATCTGTTAATATTTTGTGTGTAAGATGGTGGTGAGGGGGGGTGTGGTTGGAGATTTTGATGATCCTGTTGCTGTTCATTTCTGCGAGTGCGTGAGTCTGGGATTGTCGTTGTTGCTGTTTTTTCTGAGGGGTAGGAGTGGGGGATTTGATACTGTTGTCGCTGTTTTTTTCTGTGGGGAGGGGGTGGGGGATTTTGGGGTCTGTGAGTTTAGTTTATTTTCTTTTTCATGCGGGGGGAGGTGAGGTCTTTTCTTTCATCATCTCCCATGGCCTGTCTGTATTTCATGGCAATTTAGAGAAGGGAAAATATCAGAGTTGTATTGTACATACTTTTACAATGAAATGAACCTTTGAACCTTTAAATGTGTCATGAGCTCTTTAGGCATCTGCGGCTTGCCATAGAAAGTTGATCTTCCAGGTTTCTCGAGCACCTGCGTTTACTAACTTATCTTAACTAGAGCTGCTAAGTCATCGTGTTTCCAGTTAATTGTGACAGGTACGTGTTTCCTGCATTCTCTGATTATTAGTTAGCTCTTTAAGAGAGTTCTACAGTAATATGGAGAATGATTTGTCTCACACTATAAAAAGTGTTCTTCTCTCTTGGAAGTTTTCATGTTTTATTCTTTTACAACATTGAATCACAGTGGATATAATTTTGTTTTTTTGACACTGATCAACAAAAAAAGACTCTTTTGTTAAATGGAGATCTGTTTTTGGAGTGCAGTCAAGGTGTTTCAATTGAAAATACACCTGTATCTGGAAGGTTCAACTGCTGGTGAGTCAGTATCCTGGCAAAATCTACATCATGAAGACAAAAGAAAACTCCAAGCAACCCTGTGCAAAGGTTTTTGAAAAGCACTGATCAGGAGATGGATACAAGAACATTTCCAAGTCACTGAATAACCCTTAGAATACAGTTAAGTCAACCATCAAGAAATGGAAAGAATATGGCACAGTTGTAATTCTGCCTAGAGCAGGCTGTCCTCAAAAACTGAGTGACCGTGCAAGAAAGGAACTAGTTAGGGAGTCCACCGAGAGACTTACGACAACTCTGGAGGAGCTACAAGCTTCAGTGGCTGAGTTGGGAGAGTCTGTGCATGAAACAACTGTTGCCCGTGTGCTTCATCAGAATGGCAAAGAGAAAGCCTCTTTTGAAAAAAACTCACATGAAATCTCATCTAGAATTTGCCATTAGGCTTGTGGGAGTTTCTGAAGTCAGCTGGAAGAAATTTCTATGGTCTGATGAAACTAAAATTGAGCTTTTTGGCCATCAGAATAAAAATGAAAACTTCCAAGGAGGTGAAGATTTTTTAGAGGTGCTGTAACTCAGTCATCCCTTCGATGTTCTGTTAGTATTCTTATGTCTAATGTCTTGTTACAGTCTCTTCGCGGGGATTCTGCCATTCTGCCACTCTTGGGTTGAGCTGGTGCCAGTGACCAACTTGACAGAGGAAGTCTGCTGTTCCTCCACATTTTGATCCGGTCCTGTGAGGGCACACCATGACAGAAAGGGTGGCTATGAAGAGAGTAGGTTCCCCATAGAGATCAGCAGGGTTGCCCATGTTTTGAGCAGCAGGAAATTGGTGGGATATTTATTGAATATTTCTCCTTGGTGTTTACTGAGGAGAAAAGCATAGTTCCTCAAGAGATGAAGGAAACAAGTAGAGGTGTTATGGAAGACTTTCATATTATCAGTGAGAAAATAATTGCAGCCTGGCAATGCATTGAAGTGGTTAAGTTCCCAGGCCTAGTCAAGTGCAGCCTCTGACTTTGTGGGAGGAGAGAGGGGCAATTGCAGAGGCTCCTGTGGCAGTATTTGCTTCATTAGATTTCAAAAGATTGAGTCTGAATTACTCTGTGTGTGGAAAGATGTGCTTGACAAACCTTTTGGAGTTTTTGAAACAGGTAACCAAATAGGTGGACAAGGGCAGGGAAGTTGCTATGGACTGGATCATTACTCAAGAGAGGTTGGGAGGAAATGGGATTGGATGGGTTAGGCAAGGTCACAGGTGGCTGTGTGGGCAGGAGAGAGGGCAGCAGTAGATTCCTGAATTGGGACCCATTGACCACTTAACTGATCTGTGTGGGTTGTGTTGAGGTAAGGTTAGCAGATCAGTGAATAGGAGACTGGTGTTTGGAAACTATTCTGGCCTGAGTGAAATGGGCCCGGTGTTTGAGGGGCATGATAGATAAATACTGTATATTTTAAAGAGAGCGATATGAACAATTTCCAGAATGCCAGAATGACAGCATGGCACATGACCATGTCAGTCAAAAGTAATGCTAAAAGAGCCATTGTATTCACTAACAAGAGCAAACCTGCCGATGATAGAAATGCTGGAGGAACTTAGTAGGTCAGGCAACATCCATGGAAAAGAGTTAACAGTCGATGCATAGGGCTGAGTCCTTTCTTCACAACTGAGGGGGAAGGGCAGAGATCCCTGAATTAAAAGGTGGTTAGGGGAAAGAGGCTAGCTGGAAGGTGATAGGTGAAGCCAAGGAGAGGCCAAGGGCTGGAGGAGAAAGAATCTGGTAGGAGAGGAGAGTGCACGACAGGAGAAAGGGAAGGAGAGAACCCAGGTGGAAGTGTTAGGCAGGTGAGAAGAAGTAAAAGGTCAGAGTGGGGAATAGAGGAAAGTCGGGGGTGGGGAATTTAGTTCACCAGAAGGAGAAATTGATATCCATATCATCAGGTTAGAGGGCACTCAAACGGGATATAAGGTGTCACTCCTCCACCCTTAGGGTTGCTGCATCTTGGCACAAGAGGAGGCCATGGGTCGCCACGTTGGAATGAGATTTGGAATCGGAATTAAAACCTTCAGCCATTGTCTGCAGACACACACTCATACGTCACAATCCAGGGAGCGATATGCAGTTGTGTATACATGATATTCTGTGTTTTTATTCTCCAATATTGAAATTGAACTGTATTATACATGATCACTTTTAAAAGGTTACTTTTTCCTCATGAACATAAATAAACACACTCATCTTGTAACCATAATTAGTTCAACATGCTGTCATAAAAAGTGGATTTTTTATCTAAGCATGGTATGTACAAATATTTTTTTGATCAGGTTCAGTTATCTTAGTATTTCTATCATGAATCATTGTTACACACATTAGAAATCAAGGGCATAAAGTAATAGAAACAAATCTGTTTCTTATTAATACTTGGTAGCAATTGTAGGTGGTATGGTGCTCTCATTACACTGTTGTATTGAAAGGAAATTATATTTCGATACTGCAGTTCATGTAGATAAAATATAACGTTATTGAAATATGTAGAAGGTATTTGAACAGAAGTATCTGAAATGAAAATGCAGTTGAATACTTAAATGAATTTGAGGATCTGATGCAGGCATTGCATATTGAAAATTCACGTGATTTGAGGGTATTAGACTTAAGCACAAGGTTTACCAAGTAACCTACCAAATATTAACTTTGAAGAGTTCAGGGACTCTGTAGTTCATGCTCTGTGCATTATTTGTAAACTTTTTTATTGTTTGCACAATCTGTTTTTTTTGCATTTTGGATATTGATGTTCTTTGCTCTCAATCCATCATGGGTAAAGTCCTCCCAGCTATTGAGCACATCTACATGAAACACTGTAGCAGGAAAGCAACACCATCGTCAGGGATCCCCGCCAACCAGGTCACACTCTCTTCACGCTGCTGCCATCAGGAAGAAAGTACAGGAGCCTCAGGACTTGCACCCCAGGTTCAGGAACAGTTATTACCCCTCAACCATCAGGCTCTTAAACCAAAGGGGCCAACTTCACTCAACTTAACTTGCTCCATCATTGAAATGTTCTCACAACCAGTAGATTCACTTTCAAGGACTCTTCATCTCATTTTCTTGGTATTTATTGCTTATTTATTTATTATTATTTTGTCTTTTTTTATTTTTAGTTTGTTGTCTTCTACACTCTGGTGGAATGGCCTAGATGAGCAGGCTTTCATTGATTCTGTTATGATTATTATTCTGTGGATTTGTTGAGTATGCCCACAAGAAAATGAATCTCAGAGTTGTACATGGGGTCATTTATCATTTATGTACTTTGATAATAAATTTACTTTGAAATTTGAACTTTGAACTTTGTGTGGGACTTTTTGTGTTTATTTTATGGCTGCCGATAGGAAGATGAGCCTCAAGGTTGTTTATGGTATTCATACAAATGTACTTTGAAATTTGCACTTTGAGTGGAGAAACGTTGGATGGTTGCACATGGCCATGTTGTCTCCAGATGACTCAGTGGGTCAATCTCCAGTGATTTAGACAGGAAGGCGATTAGCAAAGCCATGAGTAAAATAAACACATCCGTATAGCCTGTCTAGTGCCAGCTGTCAGAAGATTATAAATACTTCACAAATGCTGAGTCAAGTATTAACAATGAGAAGAATCAAACAGCCTTCCACTCTTTTTTGTGTTCCTGGTTATGGTATTTATAACAATCATACATATCTTCTGCCAACTATCTTGAGAGTCACTTATACACTTAAGGACTTTCTGCTTGAACAATTGCCTTGAAACCGTGCCATTTTTAATGTCCAGCACAGGATATAACCAAATAGCAGGTCTCAGACTTGGAATCTGAACTTGGAAACTCCTGAAACACATGGGAGCTTTTATGTATGTTCAGTCTGTGTTGACTGATCACAATTCAGCTGTGTGCTGCCTGTTACAGAATTCTGCATGCCTACAGCATTAATCTTACTGGACGTGGGATGCACATATTAGGGACAGATCCTAAATTGTAAGTAATATTATAATATTATTACTGTAATTAAAATAATAGAAGGCATTCTGTCAGGATGCTTAACAGCTTGGAGTGGCAATTGCTCTGAACATCACCACAAGAAACTGCAGAGATTTTTGGACGCAACTCAGCATATTACGGAAACCAACTTCCTCTTTATTCTTCTTTCTGACTCAGTAAAGCAGCCAACATAATCAAAGACCCACCTACCCTAACATAATCAATGCCAACAAAATCAAAGACCCCACCCCATTCTCTCTTCTCCCATCTCCCATCAGGCTGGAGATATAAAAGTATGAAAGCACGTACTACCAGGCTCAAGGATAGCTTCTATCCCACTTTTTTCAGACTCTGGAATGGACATCTTAGAGTCATAGAGTCGTAGAAGATGGCAGCACAGAAACAGCCCCTTCGGCCCATCTAGTTCATGCCAAACTATTAATCGGCCTAGTCCCATCAACCTGCACTGAGACCATAGCCCTCCATACCTCTTCCATCTATGTACGTATCCAAATTTCTCTCAAATATTGAAATCAAACCCACATCCACCACTTCTGCTGGCAGCTCATTCTACACTCTCACCACTCTCTAAGTAAAAATCAGAATGGCAGAATAGACTCGATGGGCTAAGTGGCCTAATTCTGCTCCTATGTCTTAAAGTCTTATGGTTTAAAGCAGTTCCTCCTCATGCCCCCCTTAAATATTTCACATTTCGCCCTTAGCCCATGACCTTGAGTTCTAGAGTCACCCATCTTCAGTAGAAAAACCTTGCTTGTATTTACCCTATCTACAGAAAATCCCTCATAATTTAAAAACACCTTTCCAAAAATTCTCCAATTTTACGCAAGACCAAAACCTGTGAGTTAAAGTGGCCACCTGAGTATTACATCTATCACAAATAAGATTAATACTGGGAAAAATACGGGCTAATTTATCCTTTGACATATGTGCCCGATGCGCTACCCTGAACTGTATCAAGAAATGACGGGCGCAAATAGATGAAGTATTTACCAGATTAAAAACTTACTCCATTGATTATCTGAAAGTAACTCTTGAAATTCCAGTTCTCAGGCAGCTTTAATTTTATCATTAGATATCATTCCTAAGTTCAATAACCATTTATAAATTGTAGCTATTAATCCTTTTTTGGAGTGGTTTAACCTGGAAGAGGGTATCTATTATATTAGATGGATAAGCGGAGGGATAACTTGGAAGCACAGTACATAAAAATTTCCTAACTTGTAAATATCTAAAAAAGTGCTGGATCTGGATTTACAAACAAACTAATTTACAGCTATTTTTAGGATTATTCCATCGGAAGCAGGATATACTCCTGCTTCCGCTCAACAGATGATAGCCTATTCAACCCTATTGGCTAGGAAAGCCATTTTATTTAAATGGAAGGACCCTAACCCTCCTACCTCCTTTTATTGACTTTCCTCTATCATGTCCTGTTTAAGTCTAGAGAAAATAAGAAGTTGGACATTGGATATATCCTTTAAATTTGAAGAAATCTGGCGACCTTTTATTCAATATTTTTATATGATCTGATTTTTGTACTGATTTTCTTCCAGCTTTTTTTGATCAGAGAGTTTCTCTTCTCTTAGTTTTTCTCTCAGGATAGACTGCCCAGTCCTTTTTTTCTGTTTAGAATAGTGTTTTTTTTTCCTTTTCTATATATACAAATGTCTAATAGTCCTTTCTTTCTTCATAAATTGATAAGAGAGGAATGAATTACATTTTTTTTCTGTTATACATTCTATATCAAATTTATACTTTGTAGATTAACACTATGTGTGATTCTGATATAGTATATTTTACCTTCTGTATGTACTGTTACTGATATATATACCAGAGATATTCTCCTTTTGTTTGTATACACACTTTTTTTTAAATCAATAAAAAGATTGAACATAAAGAAAGTATATCCCTCATAATTTTGTGTACCTCTGCAAAATCTCTTCTCAATTTCCCATGCTGTTGAAGATGAAGTCCTAACCTATTCAACCTTTCCTTATAACTCAAGTCTTCAAGTCCAGGCAACATTCTTGTAAATTTTCTCTACACTTTTCCAATCTTATTGAGATGTTTCTTGTAGTCAGGTGACCAGAATTGCACATGATACTGTAAATTAGGCCTAACTGATGACTTATTGAAGGTGTTATATTTGAATCCACAAAGTGTACAGAATAAGGTAGGTGAATTGTAGCACAGCTACAGATTGCCATGCACGATGTTGTAGGCATCACTAAATCATGGTTGAAAGAACAATTATAGCTGGGAGCTTAGCATCCAAGGATACACATTGTATTGAAAGGACAGGCAAGAAGACAGAGGAGGTAGGATGCGTCTGTTGGTAAAAAGTGAAATGAAATCCTTAGAAAGAGGTCACATAAGGTTGGAAGGTGTAAAATCGTTGTGGGTGGAGTTAAGAAACTGCAAGGACAATAAGACCCTGATGGGAGTGATATACAGAAATCCTATCAGTAGCGAAGATTGGGCTACAAATTGCGATGGGAGTTAGAAAATGCATGTCAAAAGGACATTAGTCATGGGGATTTTAATATGCTGATAGATTGGGTAAATCGTGTTGGTGCTGGGTCCTAAAAGGAGGGATCTGTCGAACGCCTACAAGATGGCTTTTTAGAGCAGCTCATGGTTGAGTTCCACAAGGGGATCAGTTATTCTGGGTTGGGTGTTGTGCAATGAACCAGAATTGATTAGACAGCTTAAGGTAAAAGAATCCTCAGAGGACAGTGATCATAAGGCATAAGGAATAAGGTGGATGATCTTGTCGTACAGCTACAGATTGGCAGGTATAATATTGTGGCCATCACTGAGACGTGGCTAAAGGATGCATGTCTCTGGGAGCTGAACGTCCAAGGATACACGGTGTATCGGAAGGATAGGAAGGTAGGCAGAGGGGGAGGCATGGCTTTATTGGTAAGAAATAATATTAGAGCATTAGAAAGAAGTGATATAGGATCGGAAGGTGCAGAATCTTTATGGGTTGAGATAAGGAATAGCAGGGGTACAAGGACACTGACGGCGGTTATTTATAGGCCTCCAAACAGCTGCAGTTATGTGGACTACAAATTACAACAGGAAATAGAAAAGACTTGTCAGAAGGGCAGTGTTATGATAATTGTGGGGGATTTTAACATGCCAGTGGATTGGGAAAATCAGGTCGGCACTGGATCTCAAGAGAGAGAATTTGTAGAATGTCTGCGAGATGGCTTTTTAGAACAGCTTGTTGTTGAGCCCACTAGGGGACCGGCTGTACTGGATTGGGTATTGTGTAGTGAACCGGAGGTGATTAGAGAGATTGAAGTGAAGGAACCCTTAGGAGGCAGTGATCATAACATGATTGACTTCACTGTGGAATTTGAAAAAGAGAAGCCGAAATCTGATGTCTCGGTATTTCAGTGGAATAAAGAAAATTATAGTGGCGTGAGAGAGAAACTGGCCAAAGTTGACTGGAAAGGGACACTGGTGGGAAGGACGGCAGAGCAGCAGTGGCTGGATCTTATGCAAGAAGTGAGAAAGATGCAAGACAGGTATATTCCAAAAAAGAAGAAATTTTCGAATGGAAAAAGGATGCAATCATGGCTGACAAGAGAAGTCAAAGCCAAAGTTAAAGCAAAGGAGAGGGCATACAAGGAAGCAAAAATTAGTGGGAAGACAGAGGACTGGGAAGTTTTTAAAAACTTACAAAAGGAAACTAAGAAGGTCATTAAGAGGGAAAAGATAAACTATGAAAGGAAGCTAGCAAATAATATCAAAGAGGATACTAAAAGCTTTTTCAAGTATAGAAAGAGTAAAAGACAGGTCAGAGTAGATATAGGACTGATAGAAAATGATGCTGGAGAAATTGTAATGGGAGATAAGAAGATGGCGGGGGAACTGAACGAGTATTTTGCATCAGTCTTCACTGAGGAAGACAGCAGGATACCGGACACTCAAGGGTGGCAGGGAAGAGAAGTGTGCGCAGTCACAATTACGACAGAGAAAGTACTGAGGAAGCTGAATAGTCTAAAGGTAGATAAATCTCCCAGACCAGATGGAATGCACCCGTGTGTTCTGAAGGAAGTAGCTGTGGAGATTGCGGAGGCATTAGCGATGATCTTTCAAAAGTCGATAGATTCTGTCATGGTTCCGGAAGACTGGAAGATTGCAAATGTCACTCCGCTATTTAAGAAGGGGGCAAGGAAGCAAAAAGGAAATTATAGATCTGTTAGCTTGACATCGGTGGTTGGAAAGTTGTTGGAGTCGATTGTCAAGGATGAGGTTACAGAGTACCTGGAGGCATATGACAAGATAGGCAGAACCCAGCATGGATTCCCTGAAGGAAAATCCTGCCTGACAAACCTATTACAATTTTTTGAGGAAATTACCAGTAGGCTAGACAAGGGAGATGCAGTGGATGTTGTATATTTGGATTTTCAGAAGGCCTTTGACAAGGTGCCACACATGAGGCTGCTTAACAAGATAAGAGCCCATGGAATTACGGGAAAGTTACATACGTGGATAGAGCGTTGGCTGATTGGCAGGAAACAGAGAGTGGGAATAAAGGGATCCTATTCTGGTTGGCTGCCAGTTACCAGTGGTGTTCCACAGGGATCCGTGTTGGGGCCGCTTCTTTTTACGTTGTACATCAACGATTTGGATTATGGAATAGATGGCTTTGTGGCTAATTTTGCTGACAATACAAAGATAGGTGGAGGGGCCGGTAGTGCTGAGGAAACGGAGAGTCTGCAGAGAGACTTGGATAGATTGGAAGAATGGGCAAAGAAGTGGCAAATGAAGTACAGTGTTGGAAAGTGTATGATTATGCACTTTGGCAGAAGAAATAAAAAGGCAGACTATTATTTAAATGAGAAAAGAATTCGAAGTTCTGAGATGCAACGGGACTTGGGCGTCCTCGTTCAGGATTCCCTTAAAGTTAACCTCCAGGTTGAGTCGGTGGTGAAGAAGGCGAATGCAATGTTGGCGTTAATTTCTAGAGGAATAGAGTATAGGGCCAAGGATGTGTTGTTGAGGCTCTATAAGGCGCTGGTGAGACCTCATTTGGAGTACTGTGGGCTGTTTTGGTCTCCTTATTTAAGAAAGGATGTGCTGACTTCGGAGAGGGTACAGAGAAGTTATTCACTAGAACGATTCCAGGAATGAGAGGGTTAACTTATAAGGAACGCTTGTCCGGTCTTGGACTGTATTCCTTGGATTTTAGAAGAATGAGGGGAGACCTCATAGAAACATTTCAAATGTTGAAAGGCATGGACAGAGTGGATGTGGCAAAGTTGTTTCCCATGATGGGGGAGTCTAGTACGAGAGGGCATGACTTAAGGATTGAAGGGCGCCCATTCAGAACAGAAATGCGAAGAAATTTTTTTAGCCAGAGGGTGGTGAATCTATGGAATTTGTTACCACGAGCGGCAGTGGAGGCCAAGTCATTGGGTGTATTTAAAGCAGAGATTGATAGGTATCTGAGTAGCCAGGGCATCAAAGGTTATGGTGAGAAGGTGGGGGAGTGGGACTAAATGGGAGAATGAATCAGCTCATGACAAAATGGCGGATCTGACTTGATGGGCCGAATGGCTGACTTCTGCTTCTTTGTCTTATGGTCTTATGGTCGTATAATATGATGGAATTCACCTTGCAGTTTGAGAGGGAGAAGTCAGATGCATCAGTAGTACACTGGAGTAAGGAGGTATGAGAGAGGAGCTGGCTGAAGTTAATTGGAAAGGACACTAGCAGGGATGCTGGCAGAACAGCAAAGGCTGGAATTTCTGGGGACAATTCGGAAGGAGTAGAACAGATACATCTCAAAGAAGAAGTTGTATTCTAAAGGCAGGATGTCACAAGCAAAGTCAAAGCCAACATAAAAGCCAATAAGAGGGCATATAATAGAACTAGTGGGAAGTTAGAGGATTGTAAGGGGGACATTGCTTTGTGGATCCAGAACTGGCTTTCCCACAGAAGGCAAAGAGTGGTTGTAGATGGGTCATATTCTGCATGGAGGCTGGTGACCAGTGGTGTGCCTCAGGGATCTGTTCTGGGACGCCTACTCTTTATGATTTTTATAAATGACCTGGATGAGGAAGTGGAGGGTTGGGTTAGTAAATTTGCTGATGACATAAAGGTTGGGTGTGTTGTGGATAGTGTGAAGAGCTGTTAGAGGTTACAACGGGACATTGATAGGATGCAAAACTGGGCTGAGAAGTGGCAGACGGAGTTCAACCCAGATAAGTGTGAGGTGATTCATTTTGGTAGGTCAAATATGATGGCAGAATATAACATTAGTGATAAGACTCTTGGCAGCGTGGAGGATCAGAGGGATCTTGAGGTCTGAATCCATAGGACACTCAAAGCTGCTACGCAAGTTGACTCTGTGGTTAAGAAGACATACAGTGCATTGGCTTTCATCAATCATGGGATTGAGTTTAAGAGCCAAGAGGTAATGTTGCATATATATAGGACCCTGGTGAGACCCCACTTGGAGTACTGTGCTCACTTCTGGTCGCCTCACTATAGGAAGGACGTGGAAACCATAGAAAAGGTGCAGAGGAGATTTACAAGGATGTTGCCTGGATTGGGGAGCATGCCTTATGAGAATAGGTTGAGTGAACTTGGCCTTTTCTCCTTGGAGCGACGGAGGATGAGAGGTGACTTGATAGAGGTGTAGAAGATAATGAGAGGCATTGGTCGTGTGGATTGTCAGAGGCTTTTCCCCAGGGCAGAATTGGCTAGCATGAGAGGGCATAGTTTTAAGGTGCTTGGAAGTAGGTACAGAGGAGATGTCAGGGGTAAGTTTTTTATGCAAAGAGTGGTGAGTGCGTGGAATGGGCTGCCAGTGGCGGTGGTGGAGGTGGAAACGACAGGGTCTTTTAAGAGACTCCTGGATGGCTACATGGAGCTTAAAAAATAGAGTGCTGTGGGTAAAGCCTAGGTAGTTCTAAGGTAGGACATGTTCGACACAGCTTTGTGGGTCAAAGGGCCTGTATTTTGCTGTATGTTTTCTATGTTTCTACAAATGTTTGTATATTTCTCTGAAAAGTTTTTAAAAATCAACAGAATGCAACTTAAAAAACCAAAAGGGGTGAAAGGATGAAATATCGCTGGCACTGTAAACTAATTGTGTTAATTACTACACAACTTTGCTCTCCAAATGGCATTCTTAGATAACAGCATAGAACACAATTTCTTTCATGTTATTAGCTATTGGAAATAATGTTTTACACTAGAGCCAATACTGTGAAAAAAACGGCACAATTTAATTCAGACTTCATTTTAATGTGATTAACTGTCTGAGGATCTCTGCAAACACTCCTTTAAACATCTGTTGATATTTCTTTCCACCTGAGACAGCACAGTATGGGAATGCATCAGTTTCGCATTCTGTGAAAGCCTAAAGCAGAAATTAGTGCTGCTGCATATTTTAGAATATGTGCACAAATCGATTATTGATGAAAATACTGTTAAGTAAAGATGTGAATTAAGTTAAACAGAGTGTGAAAGACAGCAACATTAAGACATGGATCTTTTATTTAATTTCTGATTGATACATTTACTTATCTTTTATTAACTTTAATTACCCTGGCCCACTTTTGCCAAGTGGTTCCTCTGAGAGATGACTGCAGATTTCTTGGGAAAAAAAGGAACATTTCTGCCAGATTGCCTTTGAACCAAAATCATTGACAGCTGAACTTCAGAATCTTTCAACTGAAATATTTTTCCAGAATGTTTGACCCTTGGTTCAGTGCATATGTTCCTTCAAATAACGTCATGGATGACTTTAAGGGTGATCTGGAGTAGGAAGTCTGAAATCTCAAAGAGAAGCTTAAGTAATTTTTTGTGAAGGACAGTCAGTTTTCTAAACCTTCTGAGCATACAGTAAACTTTCTAAATTTAATGCAGTAAAACATAATTGCAGCAAATTTATTGGAAATGTGACTGTAACTGAGACAATCAGTGGCCACAATATTTGGTACCCAACAGTCTTTCCTTCTGCCAGATTTACAAACTTGCTGTCTACACTATGTTGACAAATACATCACCGTGTAAAAGTCTAAGACATCCTAGCTATATATGTGTGCCCAAGACTTTTTCACAGTTCTACTGATCTGAACTGAGTAACGCTATGAATTTATTTTCCTGGAAACAATTACAACTGAGATACAGTGTGGAGGGAGAGGAAAACGGTGTGAATGCAGGCCAGCCCTCCTCACCATTGAGCACAACTACATGGAACGCTGCTGCAAGAGAGCACCATTCATCGTCAGGGATTCCCACCATCCAGGCCATGCTCTCTTCCTGCCACCACCATTGAGCAGAAGTTAACAGTGCCTTCAGTCCCACACCACCAGGTTTGGCAACGCTTATTACCCAACAAATATCAGGGTCCTGATAAAAAGGTGGCGGAGGGTTTGGACTACGAGCTGGCAGGTGATAGAGACCAGGTGAGGGGAAAGGTGGGTGAGTGAGGGAGGGGGCGTGAAGTGAGAAACTGGGGAGTGATAGGTGGAAGAGGAAAAGAAATGAAGAATGAATCTGATATGAGAGGACAATGGACCATTCAAGAAAGTGAAAACAGATTTCTTCAGTAAAGTGCATGCAATGAAATAACTAATATTTATTAAAAGGGATGTATTTTTATTGGTTGCTGCTTAAATAGCTCACCCTGCATACAAGTATGATTCAAAGTCATAAGCCACTTGGGAGCCCATAAATAGATCAACAGAACGAATGCCATCATCCTCAACCTCGAGGAATAGCCACGACAATGATTCAAAGGCACGCTGAAGAAGATGGTGCCAGCAAACAAAGTGACCAAGGGTGACATCCTTCACACAGTTTACAAAATTACTTCTCTTACTTCCTTTATATCTTCTTCTTCTTTCAAATATTATTCTGCTTCTATTGGAGCCAACTGGCACTTAGCCGTCTCCAAGGGAGTTCGGTGAGGTTTCAAGCAAAGTGTGTGGCCAGGAGGCCAAGAAACCTGGAGACAATGATCGACTCCGTTTCTCACCTATCTCGCCGATTAAAGTTTTGAGAAAGATTGGAGTCAACAAGACGAGAACAAGAAAGATGGGTGAGCGGGTGTTCAGTACCGTCTGGCTGCGAGTGACAGGTTTGTCCCTTGTTCTTGCTCATCACTGCCAAAGGATGATGCTGGAGTCTTGGGTCCTTAGGCAAGTTTTAATTGACGTACTTTGTGGACTGGACTCTGTAGTTCATGTTAAGTGTTTCTGGCTTCTGGCCGCTTGTATTTTTGTTGCTATTTTGTGCGATTTTGTTTGGGTAGACTGACTCTGCAGCCTGCGGTCAATGAAAAACGCAGCACTAGACTGAACAAAACTGAGCTGAAACTGAACATTCCTGGACTTGATTTGTTCTTTTTTGGAAGTTTGATGATTTTCTTTGAATAGGGTCCATGGTTTTCTTTGTTTTGTGTCTGTCTATGGGGAGGCCCACCACCACTACCATCTAGAAGGACGAGAACAGCAGATACCACCTCTTGGAAATCCCCCTCCAAGTCGCTCACCATCCTGACTTGGAAACATATCGCTGTTCCTTCATTGTCACTTTGTTAAAATCATGGAATTCCCTCCCAGCAGCACTGTGGGTGTACCTACACCTCAGGGACTGTGGTAGTTCAAGAAGGCAGCTCATCACCTCCTTCTTAAGGGCAACTAGGAATGGGCACTAAATGCTGGCTTAGCTGGTGATGCCCACATCCCATAGATAATAAATAAGATGAATCTCAAGGTTGTATAGCGCATACATACTTTGATAATAAGTGTACTTTGCATCTTTGAGAAAACATTAAACTCTCAACACCATTTAGGTCAAGTTGAATGTATTTGTAAACAGCACGGGAGTAAAATCAATGCAATGAACAAATCTGTTGCATGATTTGCTGCTGCATGTGCACGGATGGGGAGGGTGCTTTGGGGTGTAACGTTTGCCTCTCATTCATTCTTTTGGGGTTCTTCTGCTCCTCGTGGATGTCTGCAGAGACAAGTATTTCAGGTTGTATACGGTATACATTCTAGGATAATAAACGGAACCATTTGAAATCTGCATCAAACATGCCTATCTGCAGACTACCACCTATCCTATAAATCATAAAATGAAGTGCACTCTGGTACTAAATCAGCAAGCCACATTATGGAGCTGGCAAAGTGCACTGCCAATTGCACTCCAAAATGATCAAATTTCTCCAGTCTTTGAACTGAATCCACGGTGATTGTGCAATGGATGTTCCTGTGCTGCTTGAAAACTTATCTCATTACCAGAAAGGGAACAATAAACAAGTAACATATGAGAAATTGGAAACAAGATAATGTCCAGGGACTGCAATTCACATCTGTACCAGATTCCTTTGAAATGGAGGCCAACTTCTTTGAAGATTATCCCCAATCATACCAACATTCCCATATACTGGCAAGGAAGCATGTTACTGGTGACATATGTGATTTAGACTGCAGAGTTCCAACATTTGAATCTTCCAAGATTTTTTACTTTAAAAAAAGCTTGTTGCAAAGTGATTCTTGTCATCATATGCACCTGCAAATTGTCTGTGTACTTTAGACAAGGAATCTCTTTACACAACTCCAAAATCTCCAATGCTGTGTAGGTAAAAATTAGATTAACCTGAAGTAACAGTGGTGTGGTAGCATTCAATTCCCGCTACTACCTGTAAGGAGTTTGGATTTATGTTCTCCCTGTGACCGCGTGTGTTTCCTCTTAGTACTCCAGTTTCCTCCCACATGGGGTTAAAAGAGTTGTGGACATGCTATGTTGGCAGTGGAGGGGTGGTGACATTTGCAAGTGCCCAGCACAATCCTTGCTGATTTGTTCTGACAGAAACAATACTCTTCACTGTGTCACACAAAATGCTGGAGGAACTCAGCAGGTCAAGGCAGCATATAGTGTCTACAAAAAATATTCACCCCCTTGGAAGTTTTCATATTTTATTGTTTTACAACATTGACTCACAGTGGATTTAGTCTGGCTTTCTTTGACACTGATCAACAGAAAAAGACTGTTTGGTGTCAAAGTGAAAACAGATCTCTACAAAGTGGTCAAAGTTAATGACAAATATAAAACATGAAATGGTATCATTATTTACTCAGAAATGTTTATTGCAATTTATTGTATGAAGTCTTTGAACCATTTTACAATGACAACACATTATAAAAATAAAAATGTTTTATATTTTGCTTTCATGCCTGCTTAATTTAGCAAATAACTTACTGTATCTATGCTTATATGTTAAGCTGCTCAAACAATCTCACATGAGGAAGGTAAAGGAAGGACCAGCATCATCTCTACTTCTTGAGGAGACCGAGGTCCTTTGGAGTATGCAGGCCTCTCCTTCATTTACCCAATTTCCTTCAGGATCAATAAAGTATAACTATGACTATGACTATGAAGATTTAATAGAGAAATACAGGGATTTGTTACGAGTATTATATTATTTATAATATAAAGTTCATAGTTCAAAGTTCAGCATGAAATTTATTATCAGAGTACATACATTGTCACAACATAAAACTGTGATTCTTTTTCTGTGGGCATACTTAGCAAATCTGTAGAACAGTAACTATAAACAGGATCAATGGACAACAAGCTGCGCAAATGCAAGTATAAATAAGTAGCAATAAATAACGAGCATAAAATAACAAGATAAAAGAGACCTAAAATGAGTGTAGTTATGCACTTTTGTTCAACAGCCTGATGGTAGAGTTATGCACTTTCCTTGAACCTGATGGTGTGAGTCCTGAGGCACTTGTACCTTCTATCTGATGGCAGCAACGGGGAAAGAGCATGGCCTGGGTGAAGAGAATCTTTGGTCATGGATGCTGCTTTCCTATGGCACCTATTCATGTAGATGTTCTCAATGATTAGGAGGGTTCTACCCATGATGTACTCAGCCAAATTCACTATCTTTTGTAGGATTTTCAGCTCAAGGGGATTGATGTTTCTATACCAGACTGTATTTGGCCAGTCAACACATTTCCACTACACATCTATAGAAGTGCCAACTCAGTATATACATACTATAAATACTTGGCCACGTGTGGGCACATGGCCAAGTGGTTAAGGTATTAGACTAGCGACCTGAAGGTCGTGAGTTCAAGCCCCAGCCGAGGTAACGTGTTGTGTCCTTGAACAAGGCACTTAATCACACATTGCTCTGCGACCACACTGGTGCCAAGCTGTTTTTGGACAACATTGGTGTCGTGGAGAGGGGAGACTTGCAGCATGGACAACTGCTGGTCTTCCATACAACCTTGCCCAGGCCTGCGCCCTGGGGAGTGAAGACTTTCCAGGCACAGATCCATGTCTCGCAAGACTAACGGATGCCTTTACTTTAAACACAGAATAGAAATGCGTCCTCAGCATTTACATGACATTTGCTCAGCTCCATGCTGAACTGAGGCTGTGACTTCATATCTGTGGACATTCTCCCTTTCATGGACTTTAGTTCTGAACACTATTTGCTTGCTTTTATTGTTTGCACAATTGTTTTATTACTCTGTACATTGGGTGTTTGATGATTTTTTTTTAATGGGCTCTTTTGGGTTTCTTTGTTTCGTGGTTGCCCGTAAGGGGACGAATCTCAAGTTTGTACAATGTATACGTACTTTGATAGTAACTGTACTTTGGCATAAAAATGGTTGGGAACCACTGGTTTAGAGAGATCTGAGATGTCACGGTACGTCAGGAACCAGTAAGCTGCAGGCATAAATCTGATTCTGGGAAAGAAGATGTAAAGAAGAATCTGGAAGGTGGGAGAGGAATAAGTTGATGATAATGATAATGACCAGAGTACTACACCACACTTGATATTAAACTTTATCAACTCAGAAACCAGCAACTTAATGATTGAACAGATAAGTTTACAGCCAGGATTCCCAACCTGGGGACCACCAACCCATCAGTTAATGGTAGGGGTCTGTGGTGTAAAAATGGTTGGGAACCCCTGGTTTAGAGAGATGTGAGATGTCTAGGCAAGTCAGGCCATGGGTCAGTGTATGGGTCAGTGCATCCGTACTGCACAGAGGACAGTTGGAAAGTTCACATGTCAAGGTAGATATGGATGCACTAGGAGAGGATTAACTAGTTGTCAAGCCAACATGATCGGACGCGGATGATGATAAAGAGCATGGAGGAATCTATTTTTAAGCTCTTGCAGACAGTTGTACAGAACCAGGAAACTGTGACCTCCAGTCTTGATACGATGTGCACTCCTTCACTGGGAGCAGTGACAATCTGTCACACCTACCTACTGCCCATTGCACTGTTGGCGTTTAGGGAAGCAATGAAGGTCCTCTATCTCTGGCAGTGTTTGGGGCTAATCATGTCAGTAGCTCGGTTTTCACTACTGTCAGTCATGCACGTTGTCGGTGGAGACTCAGAAATACCATTGCACTCAGATGTAGAAGGATTCTTCGGTGCTGTTTCTGTAATGCTTTCCTTTTACCAGTCAGGGTTGTTAACCTCTGAACCTTGAGGACCGGTGGACCACTTTTAGTCTGGCCTTTACCCCTTGTCCTGTTTGGCATGTGTGAGTCTACCATGAGCCAACGCATAAGGCCCTGTCTCCAGCCAACGTGGCTCTGTGGGTCATTGAGGTACCAAGCCTCCAAACCTCATGATAAGGTTGTAGTCCTCTTGGAGGAAACTGTCATACAGTGCCTCCTGATTCAGTTGATTGGTGACAGAGGCCACACAAAATATTACTACCTCCACTTCATCTTAGGCTTTATAAAGCACTGGAGAAGGTTCAAAAGAGGTTCACAAAAATGATTCTGGGATTGAAAGGCTTGTCATACGAGAAGCGCTTGATGGCTCTCGGCCTGCACTCACTGAAATTCAGAAGAATGAAGGAGAATTTCATTGAAACCTATCGAATATTGAAAGGCCTCGACAGAGTAGATTTGGAGAGGATGTTTCCTATGGTTGGGGTGTCTAAGGCCACACAGCCTCAGAATACAGGGATATTCATTTAGAAGATGAGAAGGAAATTCTTTAGCCAGAGAGTGGTGAATCTGTGAAATTTGCTGCCACAGGTGGCTGTAGAGACCAAGTTATTGGGTATATTTAAGGCAGAAATTGACAGATTCTCGATTAGTCAGGGCTTGAAGGGATACAGGGAGAAAGCAGAAGACTGGGGCTGAGATCCCATGATGAAATGGCGGAGCAGAGTCAATGGTCCAAATGGCCTAATTCTGCTCCTATATCTTTTGATCTAATAGTCTTCATCTAATTCAGATCTCCAGCTGAAAGTCTGGACGCTGATACATAGAAACAGTTTGAAGTTCTGAGGAAAAGAAATAATCCACCAAGTTGAAGGTGTTCTCAAGGTACCAGTTCTTAGATTGCTGCTGCAAATAGGAAGAGGGTTACAATCCAGCTCACAGTTCTGCAGGGGTCCATTTATGAGCATAGCCTAAATCTCAGAGAACAAAGACCTACTGTCTCCTGTATGAGCAGTGAGATTCCATGTATAAGCAGTCGCACTCTCCTACAGAATTAGAGATGTTCAATGTGACCCATTCACCCTTATTGTTGTCAGCAGAGATGCAGCCTTGTTTACGGTCATTTTGCCTTGCTTCAGGCCCTGTCGTGCCTCAGCTAGAAAGATTGCTGTTGGAACACCATTACCGTAGCACCCATGAGCATGCCATTAGCTAAATACAGAGAAAAAAAACCCTCAGTTGTTAATCATACTTGAAGGAATAATAAACATTCTACAAAGAGTTCTAAAGAAATCTACTGTCAACAAACTACCCCATTAAACAGATGAAAAACCCATAAACCACCACAAAGAACTCCTAATTATAGAGTTATAAACACTACAGCACAGAAACAGGCCCTTCAGCCCATTTAGTCTATGCTGAACGGTTATTCTGCCTAGTCCATATATTTCATTAGGAGTTTGTGAAGATTTGGTTTGTCACCTAAAACACTCGAAAGCTTCTAGAGATGTACCACGGAGAGCATTTTGACAAGCTGCATCACCGTCTGGTGTGGAGGGGGTGGTGAGTGTGCAAGGGCTGCTGCACAGGATCGTAAGAAGCTACAGAAAGTTGTAAATTTAGTAAGCTCCATCATGGGTACGAGCCTCCATATTATCCAACACAGTTTCAAGGAGTGACGCCTAAGGAAGCTGGCGTACATTATTGAGGGCCCCCCCAGGACATGCCCTCTTCTCACTGTTACCATCAGGAAGGAGGTACAGAAGCCTGAAGGCACACAATCAGTGATTCAGGAACAGCTTCTTTCCCTCTGCCATCTGACTTCTAAATGGACATTGAATCCATGAACATTGACTCACTTATTTTTCATATTATTTCCCTTTTTTACACTATTTTCAATTTAACTATTTAATATACATAGATATTCTTACTGTAATTAATTTACTAAATTTTTTTCTATATTATCATGTATTGCATTGAACTGTTGCTACTAAGTTAACAAAATTCACAATATATGCCGGTGATATTAAACCTTATTCTGATTCTGCCTCCTATCAACCTGCACCTAGACCATAGCCCTCCATACCTCTCCCATCCATATAGATATCCAAACTTCTCATAAATTCTGCAACTGAACTCACATCCACCATGTCCACTGCAGTTTGTTCCAAAGTGTCACCATTCTCTATGTGAAAAAGTTCCCCCTCAGGTTCACCTTTCACCCTTAATCTCTAGTTCTAGTCTCAACCAACCTCAGTAGAAAAAGCCTGCTTGCATTTATTCTAGTTGTACTGTGGGTGTTCATCGAAGGCTATAGGCTATCATTCAGAAGCTTCAGTTAATTTTGGCAAAGGAAACAAGCAGTATGTAACTTGGGACATCATTAGGTGCATGATTAATGGTGAGTCAGTGTGAGCTGTACTGAGGTGAATGACACAGACAATCCTGGGCCAGGTTTTCATTTGGTGTGATTTCATCTAGAAATAATCATCGACAAGAACTAACCCAGCTTAAATCAACTTTATGCACAGTTATTGCATGAAAATTTGGTAATATGGATGAATTTTGTAGGTCAGTTTCTGCCACTAAACTTTTTTTTTTGGCCAATTGATAATAGGTTTAAATGCAATAACTAAGCATCCCAAGAGACACAGAAGGTTGGGACAGAATTTTTAGCTTTCTTTATTAACATCGACAATTTGGAATGTGATCAATGCACTTCAATGCTTCTTCCACAGCATTTAGTTCGACTGGCTATTCAAAAAATTAGCTTTGCTGTGCTGTACTAAATATTGGATTTTCTGTAAGATTAATGACCAAAATTGATTCTAATTATTTACCAGCCATGATTAAAATGTGAATAATTGGAAAGACGGAACAGCAATTGGAATAAGGACAGTCAACTGTCACTTCAATAGTTTAGAGGAGCAAAGATTTTACGTGAATGGCACAGTGGTGTAGCGGCTAGCACAATTGCTTTACAGTGCCAGTGATCACTGATCGGGGTTCAATTCCCACCTCTGTCTGTAAAAAGTTTGTAAGTTCTGTCCGTGACCACGTGAGTTTACTCCAAATACTACACTTTCTGTGCTCCAAAAACATACAGCAAGGGCTAGAAAGTTGCAGGTATACTATATTAGCATAGTCACACCTTGTGGGCTGACCCTGAGAGCAAACTTTGGCCTGTGTTGGTCAATGACACAAGATGACGCATTTCACTATATGCTTCAATGTACATGTGACAAGTGAAGCTAATCTTTCATCTTTGTTGTTGCATGGAGTATTAGTAAACAGAAAGATATCTGACACAAATGTCCTTAAACTGGCTGGGCTCAGTTGGCATAGAATACAGGAGAGCTGGGGAAAAGAAAAATGGCCAGATCATATGCCTGCAATGATTCTTGCTGTTAATGTCCATAGCCTTAGTTCCTATGTTCTCTTTATTTAATCTCTAAGTGCAGAATCAGGTGGTGGGGTGGAGATACATTTAACAAAGGAGGTGTAGGGTGTTCCTTCCCTCCGCTAGCCTGCAGGCCATCCTTGGGCAAGGTGTAGCACCTGCTTAGCCCCCCGATCAGGGTCACGTGAAGCCATGGGAACAGGTGGTGGATGGTCGTAGGAGCAGCTAGTTCACATCACAAGTCCTGATAATGCGATCACTGACATCAGGCAGACAGTCTCTGAAGAGTATTGATAATGGCTGGGGTTACCCATCTTGTAAAGACTCTGCTCAGAAGGTGGCAATGGCAAACCACCTTTGAAGAATAATTTGCCAAGAACAACCACGGTCATGGACCATTATTACTGATGTCATACAATACAGCGCAGAATGAAGATGATGGTGAAGTGCAGAATGGCAGTTTTGTAATGCAGAAGGGGAAATTATCAACTTTCTGCTGTCGCGCTTGCCTCAAGATTGATAAGATTTTTGGATTCTAAAAGCATTTGATGAAATCAAAAGTTGTTTAATGGACTTTAACAAGGCTTTTGACAAGATCTTGCATGGTAGACTAGTTAGACCGTAAGTGGCACAATTAACAAATTTTCAGGTGACACCAAAATTGGTGGTTTAGTGGATAGTCAAAAAGCTTGTTCAAGATTACAACACATCAACTGGGAGAGTAGTCAAAGGAACCACAGATGGAATTTAAATTGTATGTACAAGTACAAAATGATGTGTTTTGGAAAGTTAAACCAAGTATTAGATACTGATGCATTTGTGATCCAAAGGTTCTGCAGAAGTTAAGAACAAGACATACAACTTGTTGCTTTGGATCAGAATCAGGTTTATTGTCAGTGGCATATGTTATAGAATGTGTTGTTTTGCATGGGCAGTATATTCCAATACATAATTTTTTAATAAATTAACTTACAATAAGAAATGTAAATATTCAAAAAATTAATTTAAATAAGTGGAGCAAAACGAGAGCAAAAAAAAGTAGTGAGGTATTGTACATGTATTCATTGTCCTTTCAGAAACCTGATGGCAGAGGGGATGAAGCTGTTCCTAAAACATTGAGTGTGTGTTTCGGGCTCCAGTTCCTCCTCCTTGATGGTAGAAATGAGAAGAGTGTATAGTTGATGGGGATCGTAAATGCTGGATGCTGCCTTCTTGAGGTATCACCTTTTGAAGATGTCCTCGATGCTGAGGAGGCTAGAGGCCAGGCTGGCTGAGTTGCAGATTCTGCAGCGTTTTCCAGTCCTGTGCAGTGGCCGCACCTCCATACCAGACAGTGATGCAGCCAACTAGAATGCTGTCTACAGTACATCTGTAAAAATCTGCGAGTGTCCTTGGTGCCATACCAAGCATCCTCAACCTCCGAATGAAATATAGCTACTGTCACGCCTTCTTTGCAATTGTGTCAATATGTTGGACCCAGGATAGACCTTCAGAGATGTTGACACCCAGGAACTTAATTCTGCTCAGCCTTTCCACTGCTGCTCCTTTGCTGAGGACTGGTGTGTGTTCCTTCAACTTCCCCTTCTTTAAGTCCACAATCAATTCCTTGGACTTACGGATTTCAAGTGCAAGGTTGTTGTTGTGAAACCACTCAACCAGCTGATCGATCTCGGTCCTGTATCCCTCTCAGTCACCTTCTGAAATTTTGACAACAATAGTTGCATCATTTGCAATTTTTTAGATGGTGTTTGAATTGTGCCTAGCTACACAGTCACGGGTGTAGTGGTGTAGTGAAAATAGAACGGTGGACTAAGTAGGCATTCTTGAGGTGCACCAGTGTTGATTGCCAGTGAGGAGGAGATGCTATTTCCAATCCGCACTAACTGTGGTCTCCCGATGAGGAAATCAGGGATCCAGTTGCAGAGGGAGGTACAGAGACCTTGGTCCTGGAGCATGTTAATTGTATGAAAGTGTCGAATGTAGAGCTGTAATCAATAACCAGGAGATGCAAAGCCAAGTGGAGAGCCAGTGAGACTGCATCCACTGTAGACCTGTCACGGCAATAGGAGAGCTGCATCAAGTACAGGTCCTTGTTTAGGCTAGAATAACCAACCTCTCAAAGCACTTTATAGATAGATAGACAGATAGACATACTTTATTAATCCTGAGGGAAATTGGGTTTCATTACAGTTGCACCAACCAAGAATGGAGTATAAATATAGCAATATAAAACCATAAATAATTAAATAATAATATGTAAATTATGCCAGATGGAAATAAGTCCGGGACCAGCCTATTGGCTCAGGGTGTCTGACCCTCCAAAGGAGGAGTTGTAAAGTTTGATGGCCACAGGCAGGAATGACTTCCTATGACGCTCAGTATTGCATCTCGGTGGAATGAGTCTCTGGCTAAATGTACTCCTGTGCCCAACCAGTACATTATGTAGCAGATGGGAGACATTGTCCAAGATGGCATGCAACTTGGACAGCATCCTAGTTTCAGACGCCACCGTGAGAGAGTCCAGTTCCATCCCCACAACATCACTGGCCTTACGAATGAGTTTGTTGATTCTGTTGGTGTCTGCTACCCTCAGCCTGCTGCCCCAGCACACAACAGCAAACATGATCGCACTGGCCACCACAGACTCGTAGAATATCCTCAGCATGGTCCGATAGATATTAAAGGACCTCAGTCTCCTCAGGAAATAGAGACGGCTCTGACCCTTCTTGTAGACAGCCTCAGTGTTCTTTGACCAGTCCAGTTTATTGTCAATTCATATCCCCAGATATTTGTAATCCTCCACCATGTCCACACTGACCCCCTGGATGGAAACAGGGGTCACTGGTGCCTTAGCCCTCCTCAGGTCCACCACCAGCTCCTTAGTCTTTTTCATATTAAGCTGCCGATAATTCTGCTCACACCATGTGACAAAGTTTTATCACGGTAGATGTGAGTGCAACTGGGCAGTAGTCATCAGGCTGCTCATGCTGCTCTTCTTAGGCACAGGTATGATTATCGGTCTTTTGAAGCAGGTGGGAACTTTTGATTGCAGCAGTAAAGATGTCCTTGAACACTCCCACAAGTTGGTTGCCACAGGTTTTCAGTGCCCTACCTGGTGCACCATCAAGGCCTGATGCTTCAAGAGGGTTCACCCTCTTGAAAGATGTTCTGATGCTAGCCTCCAAGGCACAGGTCACAGGGTCACCAGGTGCTGCATGGCTTCACATAGATATGGTATAATTCTCCACTTCAAGGCATACATAAGAAGCATTGGCTCATCTGGGTGTGAAACATCACAGCCTTTCATGATGCTAAGCTTTGTCTTGTAGGTAATAATGACTTGCAAACCAGCCAAAGCCGCCGTGCATCCGATTCCATCTCTAACTTCAATCAAAATTGTTTATTCACATTTAAAATGCCCTCTTGTAGGTTATACCTGTATAGTTCTGGATCGCTGGACTTGAATGCCACAGTTGGAGCCCTCGGCAGAATATGGAGCTCTCGGTTCAAGTACAGCTTTTAGTCTGGGTATGTCAAGTATGTTATACACTCATTCATACAGGACTTGATGAAGCTGGTGACCACTGTGGCATATTCATTCAGAGTTAAGACCATAAGATATAGGAGCAGAATTAGGCCATTTGACCAATCAAATCTGCTGTACATTGTCATCAGAGCTGAACAAATTTTCCTCTCAGCCCCATTTTGCTGCGGTCTCCCTGTATCACCTCATGGCTGACCAATCAAGAATCTATCAACTTTTGCCTGAAATACACTTAAACACTTGACCTCCACAGCTTCCTGTGATAAAGCGTTCCTCAGATTCCCCACTCTCTGGCTAAAGAAATTCCTCCTCGTCTCCGTACTAAAATGACACCCATCTAATCTGAGACTGCGTCCTCTGGTCAAAAGAAACATCCTCTCAACATCCATTTTATCAAGACCTTTCACCGTTCGATAGGTTTCAATGAAGTCACCCCTCATTCTTTCTAATTCTAGTGAATACAGGCCCAGAGCCATCAAATGCTCTTCATATGAAGATGGAGATGAATCCCTGAATATTATCCAGCCTACCTACTCAATGGAGTCCTGTAAATGCTCCTCCGCCTCCCTTGACCATCCTTTCTTGGTCCTCACTACCTGTGCTGTGGTCTTTAGTCATGGTCTGTTCGTTGGGATGATCAGCCTTCCTAAAGTGTGGTCGCAGGATGGCACGGTAAGCATTCTTGATGGTGGTATAACAGTGGTCAAATGTGTTGGCTCCTCTGGTTTCACAGGTGATACGTTGGTGGATGTTGTTCAGCGACTTCCTCTCGCTAGTCTGCTTGAAACCGGCAGCAGTGATAGGGAAGGCATCAGGATGCACTGTTTGGTGACTGCTGGTCATAGTGTTCAGCTCCTCCGGTGACTGGCTGGTGTTGGCCAGGAGTGTACAATGCCATCAGGACGACAGTAGGAAACTGCCTCTCCAGATGAAGTGGATGCCAGATGTTCCAGGTCAGATGAGCAGGATTGAGATGGAACTGCCATGTCTGTACACTACACTCAGACTCCACTTAACGCTGAGGATGTGTTCCACTATGAGGATGTGGTGGACCACTATGTAAATTAGCAATATGTGGGGTCATTATAACATTACGTAAACGGACATGTGTGCCTGATAAAAAAATATCAATCCGGAGATATACAATATATTATTTTATGTATATTCAGTAACTTGTGGAGTAGCAAACACACAAGTAGGCTTGACCTGTACATCAGTGGAGCAGCACCACATCGCAGCAGCAGCGGAGGGAAGTGGGTGGTGGTTACCTCTTAGGGGAGGGGCCAGGCTGTGGGTTCTCCTCTAACTTAGGCTTCTTCTTCAAGTAGGCATCGAGATTTGACTGCCTTTTCTTAAGTTTCCTCTCATGAAGCAGTTCTTGATCACAGGAAATCATGTCGAGAACACCTTTCTTTGCCTTATTGCTTCACTCCCAGTCAGGGTCATTATCGATGAACTGGTCTATGATTTGTGTGATTGTGGTGATGCTGGTGCTGAGGAATTTTGTGGTGAGGTTTCTTGCTGGTGTTTCTTCTTCTTCATCCGTGTCCTCAGATTCACCCTGGATGCGTTGCTTTGCCAATACCCGAAGCTCTTCATTATAAATGCTCTCGCCATGAGAATGCAGTAACTCTTCAACATCATCAGTTGAGGCCAGTTCATTGACTATATTTAAGAGGGAGTTAGATATGGCCCGTGTGGCTAAAGGGATCAGCGGGTATGGAGGGAAGGCAGGTACAGGGTTCTGAGTTGGATGATCAGCCATGATCGTACTGAATGGCGGTGCAGGCTCGAAGGGTCGAATGGCCTACTCCTGCACCTATTTTCTATGTTTCTATGTTTCTATCAGCATTAACATCCTCTAATCTCACTCCACTGGCCAGTCCAACAAATGTTTCAGATGACTGGTTCTGCCTGAAATCCTAGGTTTCATTGTATGCTTCTGGCCATAGCTTCTTCATGCAGTTCGAAGTTACTTCATCCCAAGCTACTCTGATGTTATCTACAGCCTTCATAACATTGTATTTTTCCAAAATTGCCTGTTGGATTGTTTGTCTTGACCGTTTGTTTCCTCTACAAATTGCTTGAATGTGTAATGAAGTTAGTAAGGTTTAAAATTTAATATTACACCTTGATCCATTGGATGGAGTAATGAAGTGGTGTTGGGTGGAAGGTAATCTACTTCTACAGGAATGCAGGTCCAAAGCATATCAAAATTCTCAGAGTGGCCTGTGGCATATCAAGTACCGATATTTAGGTCATGCATCTCACAATATGGCTTCACTGCTGGACAAAAATGTTAAACAAACCAATTTTGGAAAACATCAATTGTCACCCAGGCTCCCAGGATTTCTTGTTTAATTTCCAAATCACTGGTAGACTTGACTTTAAAATGACTTTCATTATCCATGGTGTTTCAGAGTGATGTGCAATCATAGACTTTAACTTAAAGTCACCTTTAGCATTGTCTCCTAGCAAATGACCAGTCCTTTGCAGCCTTGAACCCAAATGCATGTTTCTCTTCTCAGGAGATGAAAGTACGAGAAGCCACTCTTTTCCAAAATAGGCCTGTTTCATCCACATTGAGGACAAGCTTGGGAGGATAATTGTCCTTTTCGATTATGTATGCTATGGTGGTTATTGCGTAGTTTAACCCAGGCAACCTGCTCATATTCTATACCTTCACAGTATGGTCGGGGCCAACTTTGACCAGGCCCAAGAATCCCCTCGTAACAAGTGTCTATACCAAATTTTGAACCACGGATCTATTTAGAATGTATAAATAGTCTATCTGGCATTAATAAATGGGTGATTAATCCTTAATTAATGTTTTAGAGATCTAAAATCCATTTCAATAGATACGGGTCAAATTTGACCCAGAACAGCCTCAATGTACAAAAATTTGTGGCACCAGCACAAAAGTATAAAATTTTTAAGTATTTTCATTTTTGCACATTTTGGGTCACTTTAGGAAAAGTCATCAAATTTCAGCTAAACAAATGGCATTTAGGGTGTTTTTACTGCTGTCAAATGTCAAAACGGGTCAAATTTGACCCGAACAGTATGTAAGGGTTAAATCTAACAAACCAACCTCTGCTGGCTTTTTTATAATTGTTCTGATCATCAATGTAACCAATTTCAAAGACACGTTAACATCAACCTGATGCTCACCAGCTTCCAAACCCCGTATCACTTGCAGTTTCACATCCATACTGATGCTTTTCCTAGACATCTTAAAAGTACTACCCTCACTGGAAGTTGCAGGCTGTTTTCCAGACATTATAGGTGAAAATAATGGAATTAATTGGTGAGGGAGCAGGAACATTTACACACATGGGGGAGGCAGTGCATGAACTAATATGTGATTGGCTGTGAGTGGCTCAGAGCGTATGTAAAGCGCTCTCATTGGCTGATTGAATTTTACTCTAATGGAAGCCGTACTTGAGAAGTGTTGTTTAGAATGAATTTTCATCATTTTTAAAATTTCAATAAAGAATTCAATAACCACGTTGTAATGGAACAGCATTATACAGGGTAGCATTATGGGGGTTCTGAGTGTATGATGACTTAATCATGAAGCATACGGCACCTCGCCTACCTTTAAGAGTCTCAGTCGTACTGTCTTTGTGGTGTATGGTGAAGCCATCGGGCTGCAGTGCTACGTCTGGAATGGTGGAAGATAGCCACGTTTCTGTGAAACAAAGCACACAGAAGTCCTTGATGTCCCTCTGGCACTGCAATCTTGCTCTGGGGTTTTCAAATTTTATTTTCCAGAGACTGTACATTTTGCAGCAGAAGTGACAGGAGTGGGGACCGAAGGCCTCTGTGTTACAATTGTACCTGTAACCCCGTTCGTCATCTTCTCCACTTCCTTTTTCTTAAAGGGGAACTGCACTTACGACCCAAGTCTGCCGTCCGGTGTCCACTGATTTTGAGTATCGATAATTTTTTGAAGAATGTCTTAAAATTATGTTCCTTACTGATGTACCCATGGATGTAACTGTGGATTTGAGAATACTTGATGATTCCCATCACAGCTGCGTGCAAAGAGTCGCCATTTATTGGTGTCATCGAAGGAATCTTAGGAGAAGGGGTCAAACATGGGCAAATGGGACTAGCTCATGTAGAGTCTTGATTGCATGGATGTGTTGTACGAAAGGGGCTTCCACATTGACAAATGTAGTACTGTGCAATAGTCTTAGGTACATGTATGGCCAGGGTGCCTGAGACTTACACACTACTGTATTTGTCAATGTGGAGCAGGCAGTGTGTTTGTAAATCTAGCTGGGGCAAAGGGTGTTGGAAATGGTGGGGGTGGAACGCTGTGAGAGGGGTGCAGGGCAGGTGGCAGAGAAGGGGTGCCAGGGCAGATGCAGACACACCCAGCCCTGAGACACCAGGCAAGATCATTAGATTACAAATTACAAACAATTGGTTTATTGATCATTACAGAATGTCTCTCTGGTGCTTTCCGCTCCCTCCCCTCCCCCTGCCCCTTTCCCCAGTTGTCAATCCTTTCTAGCAGACCCCTTGTCCACAAAAGAGACCCATATCAGAATCAGGTTTATCACCACTAACATACTATACGTCATGAAATCTGTTTTTTTTTTGCAACAGCAGTGCAGTGCAAGCTATAAAATTATTACAGTACTGTGCAAAAATCTTAGTCAGCCTTGCTAGATTTATGTGCCTAAGGCTCTTGCACAGTACTGCATGCCTCTTTGATTATTAGACAGGGAAATGGATAAGAAGCACATGATCATCCATGGTATTACTGAGCCACAGAGCTGGTTCGGGCTGGCATGCTGCCTACTCCTATTTCTATTTCTTTTGTTCTTTCGCTGTTTTCGGTGAGCACTAATCAGCTCAATGCCAAAACAGATTTCCACCTATTAGCAGTACGCATGCTTGTTCCACGTGGGATAACACGGTTCTCTTACATTAACTACAAGGGACTTCTCTGAAAATAAATGCTAGGCCAACAGGGTCGTTATCTAAAACTCTCAAACTGGAAGTCAACACTGCGCCTGCAAGCAAAAACTAAAAATTAAATGAGTGCTGCTCCGTTACAGTGTCAGTGGAAATGGTAGTCTTCTTCCCTGGACAATGATGAGGGTAAGCAGGGAGTGTAAATGTTGTTACATGCCACCATAATGAAGCAGTAATTACCTGGAACTTGCATCCTCACGAGCAAACCCGTTACCGCAGCCTGCCAGCGTGGGCGCGTAGAGTCCATGGTTGTGACAGTCAGAGGTTCATGGCTCAGAATGGAGCAGAATGAGTCAGAGTTTAGAACAAATGCAAGAAAATCTGCAAATGCTGGAAATCCAAAGCAACACACGGGGGACCGCTTCGTCAAGCACCTCCATCCAAGCAGGACTTCCCGACGGCCAAACAGTTTAATTCCCGTTCTCAATCCCATTCCAGCGTGTCGATCCATGGCCTCCTCTTGTGCCAAGAAGAGGCCACTCTCAGAAAGAGCAACACTTTATATTCCGTCTAATTAGCTGCCATCTGTTGGCATGAATATAGACTTCTACTTCTGGTAACAAAATTCTACCCTCCCTCCCTTCCTCTATTCCCCACTTTGACGTGTTACTTCCCCTCACCTGCGTGGTACTTCCCCCGTATCTCCTCGTCCTTCCTTTTCTCGTATTGTCCACTCTCCTCTCCTATCAGATTCTTTCTTCTCCAGCCCTTGACCTCTTCTACCCACCTGCCTTCCCCTATCACTTTCCAGGCAGCCTCTTTCCCCTCCCCCTCCACCTTTTAATTCAGGCATCTCCCCTCTGTCCCTCTCAGTCCTGAAGGAGGGGCTCAGCCCGAAATGCCAACTGTTTACTCTTTTTCGTGGATGCTGCCTGACCTGCTGTGTTCGTCTTGCATTTTGTGTGTGTTGCCTCAAAGTTTAGAGGATGGTTGCTAATCACTGCCTGTGAGCTATCAGAAGCATTGGTTGCACCTAGATACTTGATCCAAGTATGTCTTGATTCTCATGGCTGCAAAAAGCAACCAACAAGTGTATGAACTGAAGTACAGCTGTTGGAAGTTTCACAAGTTACCCGGTCAAGACTGTCCGAACAAAATTTCATCTCATCACTGTTGGATGGATTCCTATCAATGTTTCAGAGATAAAAGGAAAGATTTGATTCATTTCTTTCTTTGAAGTATTTGTTTTTTTATAAATCCAAAGAATTTCCCTCTTTAATTGTCTGAATGGTATTAATAACATAATTACTCTTGCAAATAATCACAATACCAAATGGATTTAGTTTTGTTGTTTTGTGCATCAAGTCAAGCCAGATAATCACAGCTGTTATAAGCCCCTCAGGATTTAATAATATGCATATTATTAAACATTTCATACTTTATAGGGTGTGAACAGATGTTACTGTTTAAACAGCTTAATTTATGTAAGTATTATTTCTAAAGTTAATAGATTAGTATGCTTAAAACATGATATTTCATTAAATGAAGATAGAAATTGTATCATTCTTACTGCAAAGTATTATATTTTCACTTGAAAATGAATCTTTCGTCTTTTGATTTCTTGTTGGTGAAGGGACAAGTCTTATGAATATTTGGCACAGTTTTTATTTTACATGCACTATTAATGTGGTATCACTCTCAACAAACACGAGAACCACAACATCTTTTTTTCCCGTCCTAATGAAGGGTCTCAGCCTGAAGTGTCATCTGTTTACTCTTTTCCATAGATGCTGCCTGACCTGCTGAGGTCCTCCAGCACTTTGTGTGTGTTGCTCATTCTCAACAGCTCTTTTGTTGCATAAATAACTAATTTTCTAATTTCTATTATTTAACAGTAATATATTATTTGTGTAGTGTGCACAGATTTTGTTTACTGTTAATACAGCATCTATAAATTCTCCTACTATCTCATCTTTTCTCTCCACTACGCATTCTGACTGAAATCATTGCTTTTTTTAACAACATAATGTCTTCATTTTCTTATCTTGCTCACAACACTGAGTAGAGATGAAACCATAGATTCAACAAAGATGACTTCTAGTATTTTAAAGTGCTCGGCCTTAAAACAATTAACAACAGATTTGTCTTCAGCCCTGTAGTTGACAGCAGATGGCCTGGATCCCCATCATTTTTGTAGTCTATACTCTCAATTGGAAAGTTTCCAAAAATGAACAAAAGTTACATTTTTGTTGTAACATACCAGCTGGTTTCACTTTCCCCCCCTCTGGAAAAAAAAATAAATAATGACACTGCTTCTTTTCTCTTTCTGCTTGAAGACAATAAGGTCCAATATTCTGCAGGAGGTCACCCTAATTAACATTATAATTAATGCATGTGGCTTCCCTCATTCATCTACTCTGGAAAAATTTGACCAAGACATTTCAGTGTCAAATATCTTTTTAATTTATTTTCTTTTCAGGCTTTATGATGGCTCCAGAGAGTGGTAAACTGAAATTAAGTAGTGATGGCTGAAAGTCTTCTTTTAGTAAAAAGCAGGAGGTTTTCCTTGTCTTACTTAATGAACCAAATCTCAGGAATGTGTAGTTTTGTGAAATATGAACTTTTTTTTTTGAAGACTTCTTTTGTGGAAATAGGCTAGTACACTGCTTATGGAATATTAAGCAATAACGTTCATAAGATATGTAGTAAGAAGAATATGATATGTAATCCCACCATCTTGCTCCACTATTCAAGACACTGACAAATTGTACACCTGCCTTATCCCATAATTGTATCCCTGGTCTTGAAATGACTTATCAACAGACACTTTGAGGAAGAGTCTTCCAAATATCCAGAATTTCAAATGTAAATGTTATTTTTCACATCAGTCCTGTTGGCCTGATACCATGTCAGCTAGAGCTAAATTCTCCAGTTCTGCTCAACCCTTTGAGAATCCCATGTGCCTCAGTAAGGAATCTTTTATTTTCCTAAACTGTGTGGAGGGCATGTGCACTATTCTTAATTAAGCCTAATAACACAGCTGCCTTATGGCAGATTAATGAACCTTCATCCTACTCCATCTAAAAGCAAGGATACGTTTCCTTGGCAGTAATCTAGGTTCAGTGCCATATCCTAGGTATCTAAGGCAGGGCTCTGTTACCCATATGCAATGCTATAACCCTCACACAATAAACTGGCCAATTGGTTTAATATTGTCACATGTACTGAGGGTCAGTGGAAAATCTAGACTTGCGTACTATCTAGACAGATCTATTTTTTAGAGTCAAAGAGTACGACACACAGAGACAGACACTGTTCTGTGTAGTACCATACACCTGCACTTGGTCCGCGTCTCTTCAAACCCCTCCCATCAACGTAATTATCCAATCTTCTCTTAAATATTACAATTGAACCCACATCTATAGTACCACCTCCACTGGCAGCTCATTCCATATTCACACCACTCTCTGAATGGTTTCTCCTTAGGTTCCTCTTAGATGTTTCAACTTTCAACCTAAACCTATGACCTCTAGCTCTGGACTCACCCAACCTGAGGGGGAAAAGCCTGGATGCATTCACCCTAAAGATCCCCCTCATAATTTTACAGCCGTGCATTGAGGTAGTACATGGTGTAGCGACTACTTGAAAACAAACTAAAAGTCGTTGAGAAGTGAAGTGAGGGAGTATTACACGGTGTGATGCGCTTCCAACTAACTGAGTTCCAAATCAAACCAGTGGAGTTCAAACTCAGATAAGTAAGAAGTGCAAACACGAGGAATTCTGCAGATGCTGGAAATTCAAACAACACACATCAAAGTTGCTGGTGAATGCAGCAGGCCAGGCAGCATCTCTAGGAAGAGGTACAGTCGACATTTCGGGCCGAGACCCTTCATCAGTCCAGCAACTTTGATGTGTGTTGGTCAAGTAAGAAGTGGTTAATTTCGGTAGGTCAAATTTGAAGGCAGAATATAATCATTAATGGTAAGACTCTTAGCAGTGTGAAGAATCCGCGAGATCTTGGGGACTGTGTACAAAGGACACTCAAAGCTGCTGCGTAGGTTGACAGTGTAGTTAAAAAGGCGAATGGTGTGTTGGTCTTCATCAACTGTGGGACTGAGTTCAAGAGCTGTAAGGTAATGTTACAGCTATATAAGACCTTGGTCAGACCCCACTTGGAGTTTTGTGTTCACTTCTGGTCACCTCACTACAGGAAGGATGTGGATACTATAGAGAGTGTGCAAAGGAGATTTACAAGGATGTTGCCTGGATTGGAGAGAATGCCTAAAGAGAGTAGGTTGAATGAACTTGGCCTTTTCTCCTTGGAGTGACAGAGGATGAGAGGTGACCTAATAGAGGTGTATAAGATGATGAGAGGCATTGATCTTGTGCATAGCCAGATGGTTTCTCCCAGGGCTGGAATGGCTAACACGAGGGGGCATAGTTTTAAAGTGCTTGGAAGTAGGTACAAGGGAGATGTCAGAGGTAAGTCTTTCACACAGAGAGTGGTGGGTGCATGGAATGAACAGTCAGTGACAGTGGTAGAGGCAGATACAATAGAGTCTTTTAAGAGATAGGTACATGGAGCTTAGAAAAATAGAGGGCTATGCAGTAGGGAAATTCTAGGCATTACTAGAGTAGGTTACATGGTCAGCACAACATTGTGGGCCGAAGGGCCTGTAATGTGCTGTAGATTTATATATTTCTATGCTTTTTTTAATCCTTTATTACAAGCCAACAATAAAATCATTCGACTCACCTGTAGCTCATGTAAAACAAAAACGAGCAAGACACGTGTAATTGGATCAAATTCAAGCAAGTAAGAGTGGTCAACAAAAAATATGTGCTGCCTACTCACCCCCTCTCTGTGCCGCCATGCAAGTGAACAGGTGACTATAATCATTTCATTTCTACCTCCACCAAACCCACATGACAAATTGCCTTAAACCAGAGTGAGGATGCACACCACAAACATGATACAGACTGATGATAAATAGATCCACACGGATGTCAATAACAGGCTTCATAGCAAAATGCTACAGTATAGACAGCGTGCAGTGCAGGTAAACAATGAGGTGGGCATGCGTGGCATATGCATTCTTGAATCATTATTGTAGTGACATCTTAATGTAGTGATTTCAGAACAAGACTCTCAAATCTGTTGGAATAGCATGTTGTTTTGACTTGGTTTCTTACAAAAAAAATCTTTGCTATTTCTTTCTTTCTCCTAAAGTATATAACTTCATAATTTCCTGCATGAAATTCATCTACCAGTTTCTTACCAAATCAATACAACAGTCTGTAACCTTGACAATGTTTCAGTGTCTTCACAGTTTATTTTCTCAATTGGCTTTGCAAATTTTGATAAATTTAACATAAGGCTTTTGTTTAGTTAATTGATACTGATGAATGTGGGCAAACGGCCTAATTCTGCTCCGAGGTCTTTCTAGGTTTCGGGGAGAAGGCAGGAGAATGGAGTTGAAAGGGATAGTAAATCAGCCATGATGGAATTGTGGAACAGACTGAATGGGCCAAATGGCCTAATTTTGTTCGGAGGTCCTTACGGTCTCTGTAATAACAGCACTTGTCACAAAATCATGTCGTACAAAGACAGCTCCATTGAATAAATCATCAATTCCTCGCTGATCTTCAAGCACATCTTTACCCCAGGGGTTCCTAACCTTCATTAGATTATGGACCAACACCGTTAAGCAAGGGATCTATGGAGCCCAGGTTGGGAACTCCTGCCTTTACTCTAATCCCACATATACACCATATGCTCCCATATACAATATTCCCCATAGAATCGACCACTCAACTATATAATTAGGGGCGATTCAGAGTTGTCTTCAAACATAGAACACAGAGCAGTGCAACACAGGAACAGGCCATTCGGCCCACAGTGTTGTGCCGAACCAGCTGAAAAGCAAATCAAAAACACCAAAATCCTAATCCCTCCTACCTACACCATATCTATATCCCTCCATCTTCCTTACAACCATGTTTCTATCCAAACACCTTCTAAAAGCCTCCAATACATTTGCCTCTACCACCATACAAGGCAGCATGTTCCAGACATCCATGACCTCCTGAGTAAAAAACTTCCCCTCATGTCCCCTTTGAACCTACTGCCTCTCGTCTTCAATGCATTAGACATTTCAACCCTGGAAAACAGTTACTCTCTGTCTATTCCTATCTATGCCGCTCATAATCTTGTAAACCTCTACCAGATTTCCCGTCAACCTCTCCCACCCCAGAGACGACAGCCCAGCCTCTCATGGTAGCACGTGCCCTCTAAACCAACTAAGTTATCTTTGGGATGAGAATGGAGGCAGCAACACCAGGGAAATTGTGGAAACTCCACTAGGCTGACACTGTTGGTGAGCACTGAACTTGTGAACCTTAGCTGAATCTGTGAGGACACAGCTCCCCTAGCTATGCACATATCCTTAAACCTCTCCACGGCTTACAAGCGGATATCCCGAAAAGCATTGCCACAGTGAAAGTTCGGGATCATGCATCATGATTTGAGACGCTGTTATCCAAAGTGACATATGGGATGCCGTGGAATTTCTGCACTCTACTCTCTGATTGCGCTGGGGCACTGCGCTTGGAGTACTGTGAGCTGCCTCTTATCTAAGAAAAGATGTGCTGGCATTGGAGAACAGCCAGAGGACATACAAGAAAATAATTCTGAGAATGAAAGGGTTAACATTTGAGGTGTATTTGATAGCTCTGGGCCTGTACTTGCTGAAGTTTAGAAGAATGAGAGGAAATCTCATTAAAACCTGTCAAATATTGAAAGCCCTAGATAGAGTGAATGTGGACAGGATGTTTCTTGAAGTGGGGAATGTCTAGAACCAAAGGGCCCAACTTCATAATAGGAGGATGTCCATTTAGGACAGAGATGAGGAAAAAATTATTTAGCCAGCGGGTGGTGAATCTGTGGAATTCATTGCCACAGATGGCTATGGAGGACGAGTTATAGGGTGTATTTAAAGCAAAGGTCAACAAGTTCTTCATTAGTAAGAGGGTCACAGGTTATGGCGAGAATAGGAGAAGGGAGTTGAGAGGGATAATAAATCAGACATAATGGAATGGTGGAGCAGATTCGATGGGCAGAATGGCCTAATTCTGCTTCTATGTCCTACATCTTATGGTCTTATGGGTCCATTACAGTATTTGTGATTCCACCATTGTCACTCACAATGCCCTTCATGTTGTCCTACATACTAACCGAGATGATTTGTGAGTGGGCCAGTGAAGGAGTGCAGCTTTGAGGCTTTGACTCGAGAGATTCTGGCAGTTTTGGCAGTTGGACTGTGCAATCAAGTCAATCAAGATTTGAATAGCTCAGCAGAAAGCAGTTGATTAGACAATCAAGATTTGAATAGCTCAGACTCAGCAGAAAGCAGCTGATTGGGCAATCGAGGTCAGGTGACCAAGCAGTTTGAACAGCTCCAACAAATAAATAGAGGGTTACCTCGAACAGATGGCCAGTGAGTGAGCGGGCTAGTGAAGGAGTGGAGCTTTGAGGCTTTGACTCCAGAGGCTTCGACGAGAAGAGGCAGAGGACGAGCTTATTCCCAGATAATCTTTACAATGCCTCCTGAGACGGTGACGTGCCTCTCATGTGGGATGTGGCAGTCTTGGGGGAACGCCCCTCTCCCGCAGAGTCACATCTGCCAGAAGTGCATGTGGCTGGGTGATCTGGAAGATCATGTAAGGAATCTGGAGCAGCAGCTGGATGACTCATAAGGGAGAATGAGGCAGTCATAGATGAGAGCTACAGGGAGGTAGTCACACTTGGGCTGCCAGAAGCAGTTTGCTGGGTGACAGTCAGAGGGGGGGAAGCGAAGGTGAGTAGACTGGTAGTGCAGAGCACCCCTGTAGCAATTCCCCTGAATAATAAATTTACTGTCCTGGATACTGTTGGCGGAGACGACCGACCAGGTGTGAGCCATGGTGGCAGGCTTCTGGCTCTGAGTCTGACGCTGTGGTGCAGAAGGACAGAGAAGAGGAGATCTGTCGTCATTGGAGACTCTATAGTCAGGGGAGCAGATAGGAGATTTTGTGGACGTGTGAAGGATCTGACCAGGTGCACAACATCGTGGTACGAGAGGGAAAGTCGTGATACATGTTGGCAACAATGACATAGGCAGGAAAAGGGATGAAGTCCTGAAGTGTGAGTTTTGGGAACTAGGCAGAAGGCTGAAGAACAGGATCTCAGGGGTGGCGTTCTCAGGATTGCTGCCAGTGCTACGTGACAGTGATGGTAAGAATTGGAGGAGATGGCAGTTGAATGCGTAGCTGAGGAGTTGGTGCAGGGGGCAGGGTTTTAGACTTTTGGATCTTTGGGATCTCTTCTGGGGAAGGTGGGACCTGTACAGATTGGATGGGTTGCACCTGAACTTGAGGGGGAGCAATTTCCTTGCAGGTCGATTTGCTAGCATGGTTCGGGAGGGTTTAAACTAATTTGCAAGGCGGGTGGGATCTGGAGCAATACAGCAGTGAAAGAAGTGCATGGAGTAAAGCCAGATCTAACAAATAGAGAGGCTTTGAGGATAGAGAAGCAGAATAAAGGGTGTAAAGGTAGGAAGGTAGAAGGGCTAAAGTGTGTGTACTTCAATGCAAGAAGCATCAGGAACAAAGGTGATTAACTGAGGGCTTGGATACATACATGGAATTATGATGTAGTGGCCATTACAGAGACTTGGCTGGCACCAGGGCAGGGATGGATTCGCAATATTCCTGGATTTCAGTGCTTTAAAAGGGACAGAGTAGGGGGAAAGGGGAGAAGGGGTGTATTATTGGTCAGGGATACTATTACAGCTACAGAAAGGGTGGGTAAGGTAGTAGGATACTCTTTTGAGTCAGTATGGGTGGAAGTCAGGAACAGGAAGGGAGCAGTTACTCTATTGGGAGTATTCTATAGGCTCCCTGGTAGCAGCAGGGACACCGAGCAGCAGATTGGGAGGCAGATTTTGGAAAGGTGCAAAAATAACAGGGTTGTTATCATGGGTGACTTTAACTTCCCTAATATTGAATGAACCTGATTACTTCCAAGGGTTTGGAGGGGGCAGAGTTTGTTAAGTGTGTCCAGGACGGATTTCTGTCACAGTATGTTGACAGGCCGACTAGGGGGAATGCCATACCAGATCTAGAATTAGGAAACGAACCGGGTCAGGTCACGGATCTCTCAGTGGGTGAGCATCTGGGGGACAGTGACCACCATTCCCTGGCCTTCAGCATTATCATGGAAAAGGATAGAATCAGAGAGGACAGGAAATTTTTTAATTGGGGAAGGGCAAATTATGAGGCAATAAGGCTAGAACTTGCCATTGTGAATTGGGATGATGTTTTTTCAGGGAAATATACTATGGACATGTGGTCGATGTTTAGAGATCTCTTGCAGGATGTTAGGCATAAATTTGTCCCGGTGAGGAAGATAAAGAATGGTAGGGTGAAGGAACTATGGGTGACAAGTGAGGTGGAAAATCTAGTCAGGTGGAAGGAAGCAGCATAAATGAGGTTTAGGAAGCAAGGATCAGATGGGTCTATTGAGGAATATAGGGTAGCAACATAAGAGCTTAAGAAGGGGGCATG
Source organism: Mobula birostris (assembly GCF_030028105.1). Taxonomy (NCBI): domain Eukaryota; kingdom Metazoa; phylum Chordata; class Chondrichthyes; order Myliobatiformes; family Myliobatidae; genus Mobula; species Mobula birostris. The sequence goes on from NC_092371.1 coordinate 235,153,052, forward strand.
AGAAGGCCCTGGCGAGTAGGGTAAAGGAAAACCCCAAGGCATTCTTCAATTATATGAAGAACAAAAGGATGACAAGAGTGAATGTAGGACTGATTAGATTTAAAGGTGGGAAGATGTGCCTGGAGACTGTGGAGGTGAGCGAGGTCCTCAATGAATACTTCTCTTCAGTATTCACCAATGAGAGGGAAATTGATGCCGGTGAGGACAATATGAGTGAGGTTGATGTTCTGGAGCATGTTGATATTAAGGGAGAGGAGGTGTTGGAATTATTAGGATGGATAAGTCCCCGGGGCCTGACAGAATATTCCCCAGGCTGCTCCACAAGGTGAGGGAAGAGATTGCTGAGCCTCTGACTAGGATCTTTATGTCCTCGTTGTCCATGGGAATGGTACCGGAGGATTAGAGGGAGGCGAATGTTGTCCCCTTGTTCAAAGAGGGCCGTAGGGATAGTCTGGGTAATTATAGACCAGTAAGCCTTACGTCTGTGGTGGGAAAGCTGTTGGAAAAGATTCTCAGGGACAGGATCTCTGGGCATTTAGAGAATCATGGTCTGATCAGGAACAGTCAGCATGGCTTAGTGAAGGGCAAATCATGTCTAACAAGCCTGATAGAGTTCTTTGAGACAGTGACCAGGCATATAGATGAGGGTAGTGCAGTGGATGTGATCTATATGGATTTTAGTAAGGCATTTGACAACGTTCCACGTGGTAGGCTTATTCAGCAAGTCAGAAGACATGGGATCCAAGGAAGTTTGGCCAGGTAGATTCAGATTTGGCTTGCTTGCAGAAGGCAGAGGGGCGTGGCATTCAGATTTGAGGATTGTGACTAGTGGTGTCCCACAAGGATCGCTTCTGGGACCTCTACTTTTCGTGATTTTTATTAACGACCTGGATGTGGGGTTAGAAGGGTGGGTTGGCAAGTTTGCAGACAACACAAAGGTTGGTGGTGTTGTGGATAGTGTAGAGGATTGTCGAAGATTGCAGAGAGACATTGATAGGTTGCAGAAGTGGGCTGAGAAGTGGCAGATGGAGTTCAACCCGGAGAAGTGTGAGGTGGTACACTTTGGAAGGACAAACTCTAAGGCAGAGTACAAAGTAAATGGCAGGATACTTGGTAGTGTGGAGGAGCAGAGGGACCTGGGGGTATGTGTCCACAGATCCCTGCAAGTTGCCTCACAGGTAGATAGGGTAGTTAAGAAAGCTTATGTGGTGTTGGTTTTCATAAGTCGAGGGATAGAGTTTAAGAGTCGCGATGTAATGATGCAGCTCTATAAAACTCTGGTTAGGCCACACTTTGGAGTACTGTGTCCAGTTCCGGTTGCCTCGCTATAGGAAGGATGTGGAAGCATTGGAAGGTTTTTCACCCAGAGAGTAGTGGATATGTGGAGTGCTCTGCCCCAGAAGGCTGTGGAGGCTAAGTCTCTGGATGCTTTCAAGAAAGATGGATAGAGCTCTTAAAGATAGCAGAATCAAAGGTTATGGGGATAAGGCAGAAACTGGATACTGATTGTAGATGATCAGCCATGATCAGTGAATGGTGGTGCTGGCTCAAAGGGCTGAATGGCCTACTCCTGCACCTATTGTCTATTGAAAGGTTGCAGAGGAGATTTACCAAGATGCTGCCTGGTTTAGAGTGTGGATTATGATCAGAGATTAAGGGAGCTAGGGCTTTACTCTTTGGAGAGAAGGAGGATGAGGGGAGACATGATAGAGGTATACAAGATATTAAGAGGAATAGATAGAGTGGATAGCCAGCACCTTTTCCCCAGGGCACCACTGCTCAATACAAGAGGACATGGCTTTAAGGTAAGGGGTGGGTGATATTAGAGGAAGGTCTTTTTTACTCAGAGTGGGTGGTGCATGGAATGCACTGCCTGAGTCAGTGGTGGAGGCTGATACACTAGGGAAATTTAAGAGACTACTAGACAGGTATATGGAGGAGTTAAAGGTGGCGGGTTATACGGGAGGCAGGGATTGAGGGTCGGCACAACAATGTGGGCCGAAAGGCCTGTACTGTGCTGTACTATTCTATGTTCTATTTTCACTTGTGGCAAGACTTTATAATTAATGTAAGGCTGTTGGGGTGGAGATATGTCTCTACCATATGAGGTGTAAGACAATCTTTCTCTCTGCTAGCCTGCAGCTCAACATGGAGTAAGGTGTAGCACCTACTTAATCATCCAGTCAGGGTCATGTGAATCCATGGGAGCAGGTGGGCATGTCACAGGACCTGGTTATGTGACCACTGATGCCAGTCAGACAATGTCTGAAGAGTATTGATAACGGCTGGGGTCACCCATCTTGTAAAGTCACTGCACAGAAGAAGGCAATGGCAAACCAGTTCTGCAGAAATATTTGCCAAGAACAGTGATGGTTATGGAAAGACCATGATCGCCTACGTCATGTGACATGGTATATAATGAATGAATGAAGGCTTCCAAGGTTTGGAGATGTTAGACATCACCATGTCCTCTTGCCCTTAAGTGAGAAATTGTCCATCAGCTTGTAGATTGGCCACTGCTGAAGATTATGCAGAAGTACTTAAATGCCCTGAGAGCGTATGACAAAGGTGATTAGTTGATGTGTTTTGCATAGATATAGTTTGGAAGGTCAGATTGGCTTGGCCTGTTAGTCAGTAATTGTGGTCATATACTGAGTTGTTCCACAACAGAGCGAAGATAAAATGAAAAGGGCAATGCAAAGAGGAAATGTATTTCTCTTCATTATCTATTTTATGATGTGGCTGTCACTGGCAGGTCAGTATCAATGATCATATCTAATTGTACTCGAGGGAAACCAACAGCAAAACTTATTGGCTGGCTTCAGCTTTTGTGGTAATCATCTGCTGTAAGGGGGTAGATTTGTACTGTTGTGGCAAGGAAGAATCATAGCACTATAATGTTATAGGAGAAGGCCATTCAGGATTCAGACAAAGTCCCTTCTCTTTTCAGTATATCTGAAACCTATTTTCTCTCAAGTTCCTATACAATACCATTTCAAAAGCTCGATGGACTTAGTTTCTACCCACTCAGGGGCAGAATCCTGGTTAGAACCATACTCTACATAAAACAAAACCTTTACATCCCTTTAAGCAACACGTACAAAATGCAGGAGAAATTCAACAAGTCAGGCAGGCATCTGACTTGGCTCTCAGCTGAAATATCTCCTCTCCTGCCTGACTTGCTGAGTTCCTCCAGGATTTTGCGTGTGGTCTCAAGATTTCCAGCATCAGCAGAACCTCTTGTGTTTATATTCTCCACGGCCATTCTGTCTGGCTTGCCTTCTATATGCGTTTGATTCTTTCCCTGGAATCCGCTTCTATTTACCTCATCACAAGACAGTAGATACTGGAATCTGGAGCAGCACACTAAACATAACAGATCTGAGATTTCACCAGGCATGCCTGCTCTTTACAGGCATAAACATCACTATTTTGATTTTAGTTATTTACTTATTGAGATGCAGCATTGAATAAGCACTTTGAGCTGCACTACCCTGCAACCGATTTAACCCTAGCCTAATCATGGGACAATATACAATGACTAACTAACCTACCAACTGGTACGTCTTTGGACTGTGGGAGGAAACCGGAGCACCTGGAGGAAACCTAAGCAGTCACGAGGAGGAGGTATAAACTCCTTATAGACAGTGGTGTGAATTGAACCCGGGTTGCTGGTATTGAAAAGCATTGCATTAACTACTATGCTACCATGCTGCTCTAACATTCAGCAACCAAAAACTCTCGGCTGGGGTTAGATTGCAGGTACATCAAGATATACAGTGAAAAGTGTTGTTTGTGTTAACAACCAACACACCCAAGGCTATGCGGCGGCAGCCTGCAAGTGTCAAGCTCCAGTCTGGTGCCAAGACAGCATGCCCACAATGTTCAGTGGAACAACACAGGCAGCAGCAGCAACATCAGAACAAGATAGCAACAGCAAAACAGATCTTTTCCCACTTTCCTGTCCACTCGCCCTCTCAAACACACTGATGGGCTTCCAGCCCCGGACAGGTCACCTCCATGCCTCCAATTCTTGGGTCTGGACTCTCGGACACACACACACTGGATCTCCATCCTCCAGTCCCTGGCCTGGACTTGCAGAGTCAACCTTTGGGTCCTGACCTTCCGGACTCGCGGACTTACTTTTTGGGCTTCCTGCATCTGGAGCCCTATTTGAATCTCAACTTCAGCACAGGAAATTCTGTATGTCCATCCAACCAGAGGGAAACGAACCCTTTTCTTCTTAAAGAACCCATGCTTCCTCATTGCAGGAGTGGGCTGATTTCTGCCACGTCTGTCTGGAATTTTCTGAGGGTGGGTATTGGATTCCTGTCTGCAGCTCACAGAGTCTATTCAGTGTTTGAAATGGATGGCCGTGGCCCAATATGACAGGGTGGGCACCTAGTTAGCATTGCGCATTGATTAACGTCACCAGCTGTCTGCTCTGTATGCTTCTGGGACGCAAACATAATCCAGACAAAAACACACTAATCCTTTTGCAAATGAAATTCTGACCAAAGCAACAACAATATTGTGAGTAAAGCATGTGATTTCCTCCACTGTTACTTACTACCCGATGAACAACTCTGTTCAATAAAAGGATCCCAAGTGTTGAAGGCACCCAAGCTGAAATACAGTAATGTCAGCCAAGTAACTATTTTGACGAAGAATGATCACAGCAGTTGAAGGGAGCACACACAGTGATGATTATAGAGGAATCATTTTGAAAACATCGATGATGTGAAGCTAAGCATGTGATGTCATTTGTGTTTCACTCAAGAAATTACTGAAAAAGTGGAAATAATTAACCCTTAGATGGCTGACAGATATACTCAGTGGCCACTTTATTAGGTACAACCGTGCACCTGCTCGTTAACGCAAATATCTAATCAGCCAATCATGTGGCAACAATTCAATGCCTAAGACCGTGCAGACATGATCAAGCAGCTCAATTGCTGTTCAGGGCAAAGATCAGAACGGGTAAGAACTAAGTGACTTTGACCGTGGAATGACTGTTCCAGCCAGGTATGGCGGTTTGAGTATCTCAGAAAGTGGTGATCTCCTGGGATTCTCATGCACAGTAGTCTCCAGAGATTACCGAGAGTGGTGCGAGAAACAGAAGTCAGCCAGGGGGTAGCAGTTCTGTGTGTGAAGCTGCCTTGTTCAGGTGGTTAGATGAGAATGTCCGAAATGTTGCAAGCTGACAGGAAGGCAGCAATAACCCAAAAAACCATGCGTTACAACAGAGCTGTGCAGAAGAATATCTATAAACGAACATCTCAAACCTTGAAGTGGGTGGGCTACAGCAGCAGAAGACCACAAACATACACTCAGTTACCAGACTATTAGGTACAGGAGGTATCTAATGAGTGTACATTGAATTTCCTCCACCAACTAGCTGATTTTACTTGCCTTGGGAATTTGCTCTGTAATGGTAGTGTATGGATTCTTATTGCTTCAGCTCTACAAAGTGATTTAAATTAATTAAAATATGCAACACAAAATAATTGATTGCCTATGCATTCGCCACCACGCCCCCCCCCCCTTACTATGACACACCAAATCATCACTGGTGCAGCCAGTTGGTTTTAGAAGTCATATAATTAGTTAAACGGAGATCTGATTTTGTACAGTTGTGTGCAGTCAAGGTGTTTCAATTGATTGTAGCTAAAAGAAACCTGTATCTGGATCCAGCTGCCCGTGAGTCAGTATCTTGGCAAAGACTACACCATGAAGACAAAAGAATATTCCAACCAACTGCACAAAAAAGTTACTGAAAAGGAAAAGTCAGAAGATGGATACAAGAAAATTCCCAAGTCACTGAATATCCCTTGGAGTACAGTTAAGTCAATCATCAGGAAATTGAAAGAAAATTGACACAGCTGTAAATCTTCCTGGAGCAGGCTGTCTCAAAAACTGAGTGACCATGCAAGAAGGGGACTAGTGAGGGAGGCCACCAAGAAACCTATGATAGCCCTTGAGGAGTCACAAGCTTCAGTGGCTGAGATGGGAGAGACTGCACATACAACAACTGTTGCCCTGGTGTTTCACCAGTCCCAGCTTTATGCAAGAGTGGCAAAGAAAAAGATACAGCTGAAAAAAAATTCAAATGAAATCTCAGCCAGAGTTTGCCAGAAGGCATGTGGGAGATTCTGAAGTCAGCTGGAAAAAGGTTTTATGGTCTGAAGAAACCAAATTGAGCTTTTTCGCCATCAGACTGAACGCTATTTTTGGCATTAGCCAAACACTGCACATCATCAAAAACATACCATTCTTACTGTGAAATATAGTGTTGGCTGCATCAGCTGTGGGGATGCTTCACTGCAGCAGGCCCTGGAAGGCTTGTGAAGGTAGAGGGTAAAATGAATGCAGCAAAATACAGGGAAATCCTGGAGGAAAACCTGATGCAGTCTGCAAAACAACTGCAATTTGAGAGAAGATTTGTTTTCCAAGAAGACAATGGCCCTAAACATAAAACCAAAGCTACACAGGAATGGCTTAAACAAAGTTAATATCCTGGAGTGACCAAGTCAGAGTGCAGACCGCAATCCAACTGAGAATTTGTGGCTGGACTTGAAAAGGGCTGTTCATTCATCCTCCCCATGCAAACTGACAGAGCTTGAGCAGTTTTAAAAGAAGAAATGGGAAAAACTGCAGTGCCCAGATGTGCAAAGCTGGTAGAGACCTAGCCACACAGACTCAAGGCTGTAATTGCTGCCAGAATTGCATCTACTAAATACTGACTTGAAAGGGGTGAGTAATTATGCAATCAATTATTTTGTGTTTAATAATTGGAATAAATTTAAACAAATTTGTAGAAATTTGTTTTTATGTTGACACAAAATTTTTTTTTACTGATGATCAGTGTTAAACAGGTCAATTAAATCCACTGTGATTCAAAGTTGTAAAACAATAAAATATGAAAACTTCCAAGGCGGGGGGGTGAAGGTGTTTCATAAGCACTGTACGTGCGGTAGTACTCCATGACTACAATATGATCTCAAGGTGAACATCAAGAAACCGTAGATGCTGGAATCTGAAGTAAAGACAGACATTGATGAAAATACTCAAAAGGTCAGGAGAGGAAAAAAAAACAGAAAATGCTTCAGGTGAAGGTTATTTTGACAGGACAATCGACCTGAAATGTTAACATTATTTCAGGAGTACAGGTTCTGCTTGCCCTGTTGAGTGCTTCCAGAGTATTTGAACTAAAAGTCATATCATCAGGATAGACCTTTTTGTTACTAAGAGCTAAAAGGTCAAATAAATTTCTCAAGTCAAGTTCTTGAAACTCTTCCTTCCAGAGATGGTAGGTGCTCTTTCATCAGAGTGTAGTAAAGACCAAGATTAACACATATGCTGATGATGCTGAGGATGTTCTACGAGTCTGTGGTGACCAGTGGGATCATGTTTGCTGTTGTGTGCTGGGGCAGCAGGCTGAAGGTAGCAGACACCAACAGAATCAACAAACTCGTTCCTAAGGCCAGTGATGTTGTGGGGATGGGAATGGACTCTCTGACGGTGGTGTCTGAAAAGAGGATGCTGTCCAAGTTGCATGCCATCTTGGACAATATCTCCCATCCACTACATAATGTACTGGTTGGGCACAGGAGTACATTCAGCCAGAGACTCATTCCACTGAAATGCAACACAGAGCGTCATAGGAAGTTATTCCTGCCTGTGGCCATCAAACTTTACAACTCCTCCCTTGGAGGGTCAGACACACTGAGCCAATAGGCTGGTCCTGGACTTATTTCCTGGCATAATTTACATATTACTATTTAACTATTTATGGTTTTATTACTATTTAATTAATTATGAGGCAACTGTAACAAAAACCAATTTCCCTTGGGATCAATAAAGTATGATTATGACTATGACTATGACTATGACTATGATATCTGGAAAGTATCAAAGTATAGAGGCACAATAAGACAAATATAAGAGAATCTGAAAAAGGATTTGTATGGGTTACACCTGTTCACTCTATTCATCAGGAATAAAGGCTCCTAGAATTGACTGGATTGTAAAATCCGACATTCCTTCCTTCCCTCCAGAGTTCAATGCTCCAGTGATCATCCGAATGTCATCAAGCAAGCTTTTATATTTAGAAAATAACTACAGTTAAGATTCATTTGAAACTTTGCTCCATGTGCATTCAATCGTGATCCAATGGATAGATGTACTTCTGTAGCTCATGAAATTCAAGTACTGAATTTGAAGCTGGTGTTTCAAAGCAGAACTGCAGAAGTATCATATTATCAAAGATGTCACAATTCTGATCATATCAAAGCAAAATCCTGCCTATTCTGTCAAATGAATGTGTTACAAGAATCACCCCTTGTATAATGATCAGAGAGGTACTGAGAATCTGTATGTACCAACAAGTAACATTTATTGTTTCAACCAAAAAGCATGTGAGTTCACAAGCTATCTCCCTGTGTGAACCCTACTAGAATTCCCTGACACTCCATGAACAGTCAATGAAGAGAAAAGGTATTACCCGGAAAAGTAGTTTTCACTGGCCAGGTGTTCCTCGTGGTCCCGATCTCCAACTGCTTGTAGGGTCCTCCTTATAGAAACATAGAAAACCTACAGCACCATACAAGCCCTTCGGGCCACAATATATGTGCCGAACATATACTTGTATTGCATCCTATCGATGTCCCGCTGTAACCTCTAACAGCCCTCCATACTATCCACAACACACCCAACCTTTATGTCATTAGCAAATTTACTAACCCAATCCTCTACTTTCTCATCCAGGTCAGTTATAAAAGTCACAAAGAGAAGAGGTCCTAGAACAGATCCCTGAGGCACACCACTGGTCACTGACCTCTATGCAGAATATGACCCGTCAACAACCACGCTTTGCCTTCTGTGGGCAAGCCAATTCTGGATCTCTATCATTAGATTGCATGGATGAACTACAACAATTGTTCATCCCAGTTTGGCAAAAGAATAAATCAAGGAAGGTAGTGCACCCATGGCTGACAAGGGAAATTAGGGATAGTATCAATTCCAAAGGAGAAGCATACAAATTAGCCAGAAAAAGTGGCTCACCTGAGGACTGGGAGAAATTCAGAGTTCAGCAGAGGAGGACAAAGGGCTTCATTAGGAAGGAGAAAAAAAAGATTATGAGAGAAAACTGGCAGGGAGCATAAAAACTGACTGTAAAAGCTTTTATAGATATGTGAAAAGAAAAAGATTGGTCAAGACAAATGTAGGTCCCCTACAGATGGAAACAGGTGAATTGATTATGGGGAACAAGGACATGGCAGACCAATTGAATAACCACTTTGGTTCTGTCTTCACTAAGGAGGACATAAATAATCTTCCAGCAATAGTAGGGGACAGAGGGTCTGGTGAGATGGAGGAACTGAGGGAATACATGTTAGTAAGGAAGTGGTGTTAGGTAAATTGAAAGGATTAAAGGCAGATAAATCCGCAGGGCCAGATGATCTGCATCCCAGACTGCTTAAGGAAGTAGCCCAAGAAATAGTGATTGCATTAGTGATAATTTTTCAAAACTCTTTAGATTCCGGACTAGTCTCTGAGGATTAGAGGGTGGCTAATGTAACCCCACTTTTTAAAAAAGGAGGGAGAGAGAAACCGGGGAATTATAGACTGGTTAGCCTAATATCAGTGGTGGGGAAATTGCTAGAGCCAGTTATCAAAGATGTGATAACAGCACATTTGGAAAGCGGTGAAATCATCGGACAAAGTCAGCATGGATTTGTGAAAGGAAAATCATGTCTGACGAATCTCATAGAATTTTTTGAGGATGTAACTAGTAGAGTGGATAGGGGAGAACCAGTGGATGTGGTATATTTGGATTTTCAAAAGGCTTTTGACAAGGTTCCATGCAGGAGATTAGTGTGCAAACTTAAAGCACACGGTATTAGGGGTAAGGTATTGATGTGGATAGAGAATTGGTTGGCAGACAGGAAGCAAAGAGTGGGAATAAACGGGACCTTTTCAGAATGACAGGCAGCGACTAGTGGGGTACCGCAAGGCTCAGTGCTGGGACCCCAGTTGTTTACAATATATATTAATGACTTGGATGAGGGAATTAAATGCAGCATCTCCAAGTTTGCGGATGACACGAAGCTGGGTGGCAGTGTTAGCTGTGAGGAGGATGCTAAGAGGATGCAGGGTGACTTGGATAGGTTAGGTGAGTGGGCAAATTCATGGCAGATGCAATTTAATGTGGATAAATGTGAAGTTATCCACTTTGGTGGCAAAAACAGGAAAACAGATTATTATCTGAATGGTGGCCGATTAGGAAAAGGGGAGGTGCAATGAGACCTGGGTGTCATTATACACCAGTCATTGAAAGTGGGCATGCAGGTACAGCAGGTGGTGAAAAGGGCGAATGTTATGCTGGCATTTATAGTGAGAGGATTTGAGTACAGGAGCAGGGAGGTACTACTGCAGTTGTACAAGGCCTTGGTGAGGCCACACCTGGAGTATTGTGTGCAGTTTTGGTCCCCTAATCTGAGGAAAGACATTCTTGCCATAGAGGGAGTACAAAGAAGGTTCACCAGATTGATTCCTGGGATGGCAGGACTTTCATATGATGAAAGACTGGATGAACTAGGCTTATACTCGTTGGAATTTAGAAGATTGAGGGGGGATCTTATTGAAACGTATAAAATCCTAAAGGGATTGGACAGGCTAGATGCAGGAAGATTGTTCCCGATGTTGGGGAAGTCCAGAATGAGGGGTCACAGTTTGAGGATAAAGGGGAAGCCTTTTAGAACTGAGATGAGGAAAAACTTCTTCACACAGAGAGTGGTGAATCTGTGGAATTCTCTTCCACAGGAAACAGTTGAGGCCTATTCATTGGCTATATTTAAGAGGGAGTTAGATATGGCCCTTGTGGCTAAAGGGATCAGGGGGTATGGAGGGAAGGCTGGTACAGGGTTCTGAGTTGGATGATCAGCCATGATCATACTGAACGGCGGTGCAGGCTCGAAGGGCTGAATGGCCTACTCCTGCACCTATTTTCTATGTTTCTATGGTTCTATTACCCTTCGTAAGTTTTTCTTTTCTTCTTGACTAGATTTTCATCAGCCTTAATGTTATCCTTAATGTAATGGCCAATATTTATTCCTCAGCCACTTTAATTTGGACAAATTACATGCGCAATATCATATTAGTTTTTGTAGTATCCCACTCTGCACAATCTACCTGCAATGTTTTCTGCATTACAAAAGCGAATTTCATTACATCAGTTGAACTTCATTAGCTGGAAAGTATTTTGAGAAGCTATCAAAAGTGACGCAGAAAATCTCCCTTTTAAGGCAGTTTTGCAAATAACGTTCAATACCACAGTACCATGCAAAAGTCTTGGGCACACACATACATATACACACCTACAAAGTGCCTACGTTTTTTTTGCACAGTTCTGTGTTTGTCAACGTGGAGCAGAGAGTATGTTTGTAAATCTGACTGGAGCAAAGGATCACACACAAAATGCTGAAGGAACTCAGCAGGCCAGGCAGCATCTATGGAAAAGGGTAAACAATTGCAGCAGGAGTGGTGGGGGGCAGGTGGCAGAGAAGGAGTGGCAGGGGTTGTGGGCGGTGTGGGTGGTGTGGGTGCATCCAGCCCTGAGACACCAGGCAAGGTAATTTAATTCCAGGCAGTGTAATTTAACTCTCTGGTGCTGCCCACTCCCTTTCTTCTCTCTTCCCATTTTCCCAACTGTGATTGCCCTCTCCTTGCCCCCTTCTCACCCTCTGTCCACAATACAGACCCATAGAGGGAGTACAAAGAAGGTTCACCAGATTGATTCCTGGGATGGCAGGACTTTCATATGAAGAAAGACTGGATGAACTGGGCTTGTACTCGTTGGAATTTAGAAGATTGAGGGGGGATCTGATTGAAACATATAAAATCCTAAAGGGATTGGACAGGCTAGATGCAGGAAGATTGTTCCCGATGTTGGGGAAGTCCAGGACAAGGGGTCACAGTTTGAGGATAAAGGGGAAGCCTTTTAGGACCGAAATTAGGAAAAACTTCTTCACACAGAGAGTGGTGAATCTGTGGAATTCTCTGCCACAGGAAACAGTTGAGGCCAGTTCATTGGCTATATTTAAGAGGGAGTTAGATATGGCCCTTGTGGCTACGGGGGTCAGGGGGTATGGAGGGAAGGCTGGGGCGGGGTTCTGAGTTGGATGATCAGCCATGATCATAATAAATGGCGGTGCAGGCTCGAAGGGCCGAATGGCCTACTCCTGCACCTATCTTCTATGTTTCTATGTTTCTATATCAGAATCAGATTTATCCTCACTCACATATGTCGTGAAATTTGTTGTTTTTTTCCCCAAGGCAGCAGTACAATGCAAAGCATACAATTACTACAGTACTCTGCAGAAGTCTGAGGCACCCTAACCATACATGTTCCTGAGACTTTTGCACAGTAAGAGGAAAATTTCAGATATAAATAAATTGACTTTGGTCTGCAATTCATTTTAAAAGTTGATCGAGTTAGTTATTCAATCGCCAGCAATACCAAATAAATATCAGAAATGTATGGAAGTGTTCTATATTTGAATACACTTGTGAAAGTAAAATGGTCAGTTTGTCACTTCCAAGAGATGATTTGGAGCAGAACAGGTTCCTACAATGGAATGAAATTTAAAGAACACAAAATAAATATTATATAATAAAAGTATTTGATTAGTACTTAAATTTGCAGTCCTTTTGTTGTTTTGCACAAGGAATATATGATTTGTATAAATTTTAGGAGTTTTATTGACATAAGAGCTTAAGAATAGAAACAGAACAGTTACCCCAACACTACTTTCCTGCGGTAACCCAACATCCCTTGATTTCCTAAAATCTATGGATTTTACTGCCTTGACTATACTGTACTTGGAAGGCTGAGCGTTCATGGCCTTTCTGGTTAGTGAATTCCAAAGATTCATACCCTCTGATGAAGGAATTTCATTTCACAGCACCATAAGTGACTACAGATGTGGGAATCTGGATGCAGGTCTTGACCTGAAGCACCGGCAATTCCTTTCCTCCCACAACTGCTGCTTGGCCTGCTGAATTCTTCCAGCAGATTGTTTGTTGCTCCAGGATTTCTTTTCATCTGTCATGAATGACAACCCTTTCTTTTAAGATTGTGACTCCTGGTTCTGGACCTCTCAGCTGAGGAAAACGTCATCCCTGCATCCACCTTGTCAGATATCTTTAAGTATGTTTCTATGAGATTACCTCTCCTTTTTCTAAATACAGTGAAGTAGAAGTACAACCTACTTAACTTGCTCAGTTTACTAATTTGCTGTCTCAACCTTTCTAAATATGATTATTGTCTTTACTGATGAAGACCGTTTGATGGCTCTGGGCCTGTATTCAGGAGACTTCAGAAGAATGAGGGGTAACCTCATTGACATCTGTTGAATGATGAAAGGCCTTAATAGAATGGATGTGGACAGGATGTTTCCTATGGTGAAACAGTCTTGGACCAGAGGACACAGACTCAGAACAGAGGAGCATCCTTTGAGAACTTCTTTAGCCAGTGGGTGGTGAATCTGTGGAATTCTTTGGCACAGGCAGCTGTAGAGGCTTTATATACATTTAAGGCAGAGGCTGATAGACTCTTATTAGGCCATGACATGAAGGGATACAAAGAGAAGGCAGCGGATAGGGGCTGAGAGGAAAATTGGATCAGCCATGATGAAATGGCAGAGAAGACGCAATGGTACAAATGGCCTAATTCTGCTCCTGTATCTTTATTATGTGCCATAATAAGAAATTAAAGATAACCAATTTCCCCCGGGATCAATAAAGTATGACTATGATTATGACTTTATGGTCTTGTGGTCTCATGGATGGCGGGGTGGAGATTCATCTGTGCCAAAGGAGGCATAAGGTGTACTTTCCCTCTGCTGGCCTGCGGGTCACCTTTGAGCAAGTTGTAACACCTGTCCAAGGGTCCAGGGAGCAAACGGTGGACAGTCATAAGAGCAGTTGGTGCACATCACAACTCCTGGTTATGTGACCACTGACGCCAAGCAGACAATCTCTGAAGAGAATTGATAATGGCTGGGGTCACACATCATGAAGAAAGCAATGGCAAACCACTTCTGCGGAAAAATTTGCCAAGACATGGCACATAATAATGGTGATAACGCCTTTAGTGAAGCTGCAGGTTCGAAGATGTGCCATTCTATTTGTTCAGATATAGTGAGGGCGTTGGATAAGCCTAGTGTCATCTTTTAATTGACACTCTAAACAGGAGAGAGATTTGCAGCTTGCCAAGAATCAAAATAACTTACAAGCAAGTTCAGCAGTCCTAAAAAAAGAGAGTTTGATCAATGTAATGTAATCTAGAAAATACAGAGATAATAATATAATATTTCAGGAATAATTCTTTCTGCAACTCTCATAAACTCAAGTGATGGGTGGGGATAGAAGTTGTTCCTATATAGTAATGTGAAAAGAGCTGCACTATGGCTCTGGTCACATGATAAGGATCTCACCTTACAAATGTGACTGAATGAGTAGGCTTCCACTCATGTCTCCAAATAAAGTATTTCTTTAACAGCCTGAATCACCAAAGTGGGTTTCCGGTGCAAGTTTTACTGGGGTTTTGCTGATCATTCAACTCTGCCATCAGTTGAAGTTTGTGACTGAAAGGGATATTTATGCATTTGGACATCCATGGTTGTGTCCACCTACCAAGCCCCACATATCTGTATTCGGTCTTGAGAAGGAAGCTGCAAATTATATCACTGATACCCATCTACAAAACTGTGCAGAGGTCTTAGGCACATGTATATAACTAGGGTGCCCGAGACTTTTGCACAGTATTGTATTTGGAGTGGAGAGCGAATTTGAAAATTTGGCAGGAGGAAAGGACGTTGGAATTGGAAAGGGTGGAGTGTCGTGGGAGCGGTGTGGGACAGGTGGCGGAGAAGGATTGATAAGGCGAGTGGTGGAGGCATGAATACAGAGGCACGGAGCCCTGAGACACCGGGCAAGGTCATTGGTAATTTGATTCCAAACAATTAGTTTATCGTCCATTACACAATGTCTCTCTGGTGCTTCCTGTACTCTCCTCTCTCCCTTCCCCTTTTCCCAACCATGATTCCTCCCTCTCTGACCCCTTCCCATTATTAGTCCAAAATAGAGACCCATACCAGAATCAGGTTTATCACCACTCACATGTGTCATGAAATTTGTTGTTCTTTTTGTGGCAGCAGTACAGTGCAATACATAAAATTATGAGAGTACTGTGCAAAAGTCCTAGGCACAATTAAGGCATCCATTAGTCTTGCGAGACCATGGATCTGCACCTGGAAAGTCTTCACTCTCCAGGGCGCAGGCCTGGGCAAGGTTGTATGGAAGACCAGCAGTTGCCCATGCTGCAAGTCTCCCCTCTCCACGACACCAAAGTTGTCCAAGGGAAGGGCATTAGGACCCATACAGCTTGGCACCAGTGTCATCGCAGAGCAACGTGTGATTAAGTGCCTTGCTTAAGGACACAACATGTTCCCTCGGCTGGGGCATGAACTCACGACCTTCAGGTCGCTAGTCCAATGCCTTAACCGCTTGGCCACGTGCCCACAATATAGTGCCCATAAAAAGTATTCGCTCCCACACCCCCCTGGAAATTTTCGTGTTTTATTGTTTTCCAACATTGAATCACAATGGATATAATTTGGCTCTTTTGACACTGATCAACAGAAAAAGGCTCTTTTGTGTCGAAGTGGCACTGCTGATCAGAGATAGTGTCACGGCTGCAGATGAAGGAAGAGCAGTAGATGTAGTGTATATGGATTTCAGCATGGCAATTGATAAGGTACCCCATGCAAGGCTTATTGAGAAGGTAAGGAGGCATGGGATCCAAGGGGATATTGGCTTGCCCACAGAAGGCAAAGAGTGGTTGTTGACGGGTCATATTCTGCATGGAGATCGGTGACCAGTGGTGTGCCTCAGAGATCTGTTCTAGGATCACTTCTCTTCGTGATTTTTATAAATGACCTGGATGAGGAAGTGGAGGGATGGGTTAGTAAATATGCTGATGACACAAAGGTTGGGGGTGTTGTGGATAGCGGTGGAGGGCTGTCAGATGTTCCAGTGGGACATCAATTGGATGCAAAACTGGGCTGAGAAGTAGCAGGTGAAGTTCAACCTAGATAAGCATGAGCTGGTTCTTATTTGTAGGTCAAATACGATGGCAGAATATAGTATTAATGGTAAGACTCTTGGCAGTGTTGAGTATCAGAGGGATCTTGGGGTCCAGGTCCACAGGACACTCAAAGCTGCTGCGCAGGTTGACTGTGTGGTTAAGCAGGCATATGGTGTATTGGCTTTCATCAACCATGGGACTGAGTTCAAGAGCCAAGAGGTAATGCTATAGCTATATAGGACCCTGGTCAGACCCAATTTGGAGTACTGTGCTCAGTTCTGGTCACTTCACTACAGGAAGGATGTGGAAACTATAGAAAGGGTACAGAGGATGTTTTCTGGATTGGGGAGCATGCCTTATGAGAATAGGTTGAGTGAACTCGGCCTTTTCTCCTTGGAGCGTCCGAGGATGAGAGGTGACCTGATAGAGGTGTATAAGATGATGAGAGGCATTGATTGTGTGGATAGTCAGAGGCTTTTTCCCAAGGTGCTGGCAAGTGGGCCACACTGAGGAGACTTTTATTCACATGCTCAAAGTTGCATTTATTACAAGAATTCTCTGGGAACCTGAAAAGAATGATCACTATGGTTTACTTTATATAAAGGAGACCGAGTGGCATCCTGATTGCCTATGGTTACAGGATATACCTCTTCCTCCAAACCTCCGGTGCCACTTTTGGGGAAATGTAGCAAGCCCTTCTTTAATCTTTTTGTCTCTCTTTCAATGTGCCGCTGTGTGCAGAGTTAACGCCAGATCAACTATTCAAAGGATGTGGTTACAAGGAGCCCCCACATTGCTACATGAATTGGTGTCACATTATGTTCATTTAAATAACTTATAAATTCAGCTGGCATGATCCTGTTATTCCAAATCTAGGATTTTTTTTGTGATAAATGCAAAGATTCTGCAGATGCTGGAAATCCAAAGCAATGCACACAAAACACTGCAGGAACTCAGCAGGCCAGGCAGCACCTAAGGGGGGTGGTGGTGTGGTGAGCAGTTAACATTTCTGGCAAGACCCTCATCAGGGTTAATTTTTGGCAATATCAAAAAGAAAGATTAAATATTTGCTTTATATGTACATCAAAACATACACTGAAATGTGTTATTTGTGTGAATGACCAATACTATCTGAATAATTTTTGCCATTCAAGGTTGTTAAATGTCATTTCCAGTACACAACTGTAAAGAAGAATTAAATAATTGTTACTCCAGATCTGAATTAGGGCAAGTGACAGAAGTCTGTGTAGGGGAGCACTTTGGTTCCAGTGATCATAACACCATTAGTTTCAATTTGATCATGGACAAGGATAGATCTGGTCCTAGGGTTGAGGTTCTGAACTGGAAGAAGGCTAAATTTGAAGAAATGAGAAAGGATCTAAAAAGCGTGGATTGGGACAGGTTGTTCTCTGGCAAAGATGTGACTGGTAGGTGGGAAGCCTTCAAAGGGGAAATTTTGAGAGTGCAGAGTTTGTATGTTCCTGTCAGGATTAAAGGCAAATTGAATAGGAATAAGGAACCTTGGTTCTCAAGGGATATTGCAACTCTGATAAAGAAGAAGAGGGAGTTGTATGAAATGTATAGGAAACAGGGGGTAAATCAGGTGCTTGAGGAGTATAATAAGTGCAAGAAAGTACTTAAGAAAGAAATCAGGAGGGCTAAAAGAAGACATGAGGTTGCCTTGGCAGTCAAAGTGAAGGATAATCCAAAGAGCTTTTACAAGTATATTAAGAGCAAAAGGATTGTAAGGGATAAAATTGGTCCTCTTGAAGATCAGAGTGGTCGGCTTTGTGCGGAACCAAAGGAAATGGGGGAGATCTTAAATAGGTTTTTTGCGTCTGTATTTACTAAGGAAGCTGGCATGAAATCTATGGAATTGAGGGAATCAAGTAGTGACACCATGGAAACTGTACAGATTAAAAAGGAGGAGGTGCTTGCTGTCTTGAGGAAAATTAAAGTGGATAAATCCCCGGGACCTGACAGAGTGTTCCCTCGGACCTTGAAGGAGACTAGTGTTGAAATTGCGGGGGCCCTGGCAGAAATATTTAAAATGTCGCTGTCTACGGGTGAAGTGCCGGAGGATTGGAGAATGGCTCATGTTGTTCCGTTGTTTAAAAAAGGATCGAAAAGTAATCTGGGAAATTATAGGCCGGTGAGTTTAACGTCAGTAGTAGGTAAATTATTGGAGGGAGTACTAAGAGACAGAATCTACAAGCATTTGGATAGACAGGGGCTTATTAGGGAGAGTCAACATGGTTTTGTGCGTGGTAGGTCATGTTTGACTAATCTGTTGGAGTTTTTCGAGTAGGTTACCAGGAAAGTGGATGAAGGGAAGGCAGTGGATATTGTCTACATGGACTTCAGTAAGGCCTTTGACAAGGTCCCGCATGGGAGGTTAGTTAGGAAAATTCAGTCGCTAGGTGTACATGGAGAGGTGGTAAATTGGATTAGACATTGGCTCGATGGAAGAAGCCAGAGAGTGGTGGTAGAGAATTGCTTCTCTGAGTGGAGGTCTGTGACTAGTGGTGTGCCACAGGGATCAGTGCTGGGTCCATTGTTATTTGTCATCTATATCAATGATCTGGATGATAATGTGGTAAATTGGATCAGCAAGTTTGCTGATGATACAAAGATTGGAGGTGTAGTAGACAGTGAGGAAGGTTTTCAGAGCCTGCAGAAGGACTTGGACCAGCTGGAAAAATGGGCTGAAAAATGGCAGATGGAGTTTAATACTGACAAGTGTGAGGTATTGCATGTTGGAAGGACAAATGAAGGTAGAACATACAGGGTTAATGGTAAGGCACTTGAGGAGTGCAGTGGAAGAGAGGGATCTGGGAATACAGATACAAAATTCCCTAAAAGTGTCGTCACAGGTAGATAGGGTCGTAAAGAGAGCTTTTGGTACATTGGCCTTTATTAATCGAAGTATTGAATATAAGAGCTGGAATGTTATGATGAGGTTGTATAAGGCATTGGTGAGGCCGAATCTGGAGTATTGTGTTCAGTTTTGGTCACCAAATTACAGGAAGGATATAAATAAGGTTGAAAGAGTGCAGAGAAGGTTTACAAGGATGTTGCCGGGACTTGAGAAACTCAGTTACAGAGGAAGGTTGAATAGGTTAGGACTTTATTCCCTGGAGCGTAGAAGAATGAGGGGAGATTTGATAGAGGTATATAAAATTATGATGGGTATAGATAGAGTGAATGCAAGCAGGCTCTTTCCACTGAGGCAAGGGGAGAAAAAAACCAGAGGACATGGGTTAAGGGTGAGGGGGAAAAAGTTTAAAGGGAACATTAGGTGGGGCTTCTTCACACAGAGAGTGGTGGGAGTATGGAATGAGCTGCCAGACGAGGTGGTAAATGCGGGTTCTTTTTTTAACATTTAGGAATAAATTGGACAGATACATGGATGGGAGGTGTACGGAGGGATATGGTCCGTGTGCAGGTCAGTGGGACTAGGCAGAAAATGGTTCAGCACAGCCAAGAAGGGCCAAAAGGCCTGTTTCTGTTCTGTAGTTTCTATAGTTCTATGGTTCTATGATGCAACACAAAAAGTCACAATAAGATAAAGAACGCAATAATAAAACAACACAATAAATATAAATGCATAAGATAGCTTATGTACATAAATTGTACGTCCGTAACTGATGCTAAGCTCAGGAGTATCTGTACATAAGGTGACTGACAGAAAATGATAAAGTAGTGGTGGTGGAGATTGTGTGGGGGGGGGGTGGGTGGAGGTGTTGATCAAACTTACTCTTTGGGGAAAGTGACTGTTGTCCTGATGTGGACGTGACATAGTCTTCTCCCTCATGTGAGTGGGAAAAACAGTCCATTAGCATGGTGATTGGGATCATTCATCATGTTTCTGGTCCTTTTCCAGCACCTTTCTGTACATACCGTATCCCGCATGGTTGGTAGCCTGTGTCAGTGATGTATTGGGCAGACTTGATTACCTGTTGCAGAGCCTTCCTGTGCACTACAGTACAGCTTCCATACCTTAGGATGTTCTCTACTGCGCATCGGTGTGATGTGCACTCCTAGGAGTTTGAAACTGGTCGTAGCTTCCACTGCTGTGCTGCCGTTGAATTGAATAGAACTGACTATATTTCTTACATCCTTCACATACAGGAGGAGTAAAAATCTTTACATTATGTCTCCGTCTAAATGTGCAATTTATAGTATTTTGTAATAAATAATATGTACAATAGGACAGTCAATATAGCATAGAAACACAGTTGTATCGGCATGAATTAATCAGTCTGATGGCCTGGTGGAAGAAGCTGTCCCAGAACTTGTTGGTCTTGGCTTTTATACTGTGATACCGTTTCCTGGATGGTCGCAGCTAGAACAGTTTGTGGTTGGGGTGACTCGGGTACCCAGTAATCCTTCCGGCCCTTTTGACGCACTTGTCTCTGCAAATGTCCTGAATATGTAATGGGAAATCCACATCTACAGATGCGCGGGGCTGTCCTCATCGCTCTCTGCAGTGTCCTGTGATTGAGGGAAGTACAGTTCCCATACCAGGCAGTGATGCATCCATTCAGGATGTTCTCCGTTGTAACCCTGTAGAAAGTTCTTAGGATTTGGGGCCTATAGCAAAGTTCTTGAACTGAATTAAATTGACTTTATTACTTACTTCCTTCATATACACGAGGAGTAAAAACCTTTACGTTATATCTCAGTCTAAATGTGCAATGTGCAATTTATAGTAATTTATAATAACTAGTATGTACAACCATATAACATAGAAATACAGTTGTATCAGCATAAATTAATCCGTCTGATGGCCTGCTGGAAGAAGCTGGCCAGGAGTCTGTTGGTCCTCGCTTTTATGCTGCGGTACCGCTTCCTGGATGGTAGCAGCTGGAATAGATTGTGGTTGGGGTGACTCGGGTCCCCAATGATACTTCAGGCCTTTTTTACACACCAAACTTTGTAGATGTCTTGAATAGTGGGAAGTTCACATCTAAGATGTGCTGGGCTGTCCACACCACTCTCTGTGGGGTCCTGCGATCGAGTTCCCGTACAAGGAAGTGCTACAGCCAGTCAGGATGCTCTCAATTGTGCCCCTGTAGAAAGTCCTTAGGGTCTGGAGATATAGAAGGGTGTGAGTGGTGAAACTTCTCCTGAGGTCAATAACTATCTCCCTTGTCTTGTTAATGATCAAGAAGTGGTTATTTGCACCAGACCTCGAGCTCTTCCACTCCTCTCTGTAGGTTGTCTCATCGTTGTCGGTGACGAGCCCCACCACTGTCGTGTCACCGGTTAACTTGACTACATTGTTAATCGGGTTCTGGCCATGCCGTCATGCGTGAGCAGAGTGTGCGACAGTGGCGTCAGCGCTCAGCTCCGTAGAGCGCCTGTGTTGAGGATGATGGGGAGGGAGGAACAGTCCTCCATTCTGACTATCTGAGATCTGATGGTGAGAAAAATCCAACATCCAGTTGCACAGTGGTGTATTTAGACCGAGGAGTATGAGTTTGTTCCCCAGGGTCTGGGGGACACAAGTGCTGACTGCCGAAATGAAATCCAGAGACAGAATTCTGACATACTGTAAGTGTTCTTGTTTTCCAGGTGTGTCAGGACCAGGTGCGTGACAGGTGCTACGGCAACTGTTGTAGTGTGGTTCTGTCGGGAAGCATATTGGTGAGTTCCTCCGTGCTTCCAGCACCAACATAGCATGCCCACAACTTACTAACCCTCACTGTTCCAGACATCTTTGGAGTGTGGGAGGCATCCAGAACATCCGGCGGAAACCTACGAGGTCACACGAAGAATGTAAAACTCCTTAAAATGCGAGGCCACACTTGGAGTACTGTGTCCAGTTCTGGTTGCCTCACTATAGGAAGAATGTGGAAGCATTGGAAAGGGTACAGAAGAGATTTACCAGGATGCTGCCTGGTTTAGAGGGTATGGATTATGATCAGAGATTAAGGGAGCTAGGGCTTTACTCTTTGGAGAGAAGGAGGATGAGAGGAGACATGATAGAGGTGTACAAGATAATAAGAGAAATATATAGAGTGGATAGCCAGCGCCTCTTCCCCAGGGCACCACTGCTCAATACAAGAGGGCATGGCTTTAAGGTAAGGGGTGGGAAGTTCAAGGGGGATATTAGAGGAAAGTTTTTTACTCAGAGAGTGGTTGGTGCGTGGAATGCACTGCCTGAGTCAGTGGTGGAGGCAGACACGCTAGTGAACTTTAAGAGACTACTAGACAGGTATATGGAGGAATTTAAGGTGGGGGCTTATACGGGAGGCAGGGTTTGAGGATCGGCACAACATTGTGGGCCGAAGGGCCTGTACTGTGCTGTACTATTCTATGTCTTTATGTTCTTAAAATCTTGTATACTATATTATTTGGATATATTCAAAACTGTAAAAGGAATGTAATGTATAAACTCAAGAGATTCTGCAGAATTCTGGAAAGTTTGAGTTACACACAAAATGCTGGAGAAACTCACAAGTTAGGCAGTATTTATGGAGGGGAATAAACATTTGATATTCCAGGCTGGGACCCTTCATCAGTACCTGAAAGGTTGACTGTTCATTTCCCTCCAGGAATGCAGTGTGCCTGAATAAAACATTGAACAAGCTACCAATGCGAAGATTTGTTATTATTGGCGTAATCAATTGAAAGATGTGACTCCAACACAACATTTAACGTAGACCATAAAATTTAATTTGCTGCAACTTTTAGCTAAGTTAATCTCCTGTGATTAAATCTTGGGAGGTCCATCACTTTTGTGGCACCAATCTTAGAATGCACACTATGCTCTATAAGACAGTAACGTTTAGCAGACTTGGCATCTGAATGGTGCTGGTACTAATTTAATAATCGTGTAAAAATAAAAGAAACTGTGCCTGTAGTTTATGCAATGAGTCATCTGCAACAAATTTACTGAATTTGTTTGAAGCTCCAAAGCCCTCTGCCATCCAAATATATGGAACTGAGGCGTATGCTTTGAAATTGTCCCCTCTGTTTAGTTCATTGACACCAGATCTCAACCGAAATCAAATACTTACTTTTCACTTTGATTATACAACTGCAGGATACAGAAGTGAATTAAAATACAACAAAAATTGCTGGAAAAGTTCAACAAGTCAGGTTGCATCTGTGGAGAGAGAAAGGCAGGTCAGAAATCATGCAGGACAGGGTCGAAGTTCTTCGTTAATGAAATCAAAGCCTTGTACAAAGTTTAACACTTTTTTTGTAAAAGGATTGCATATTCTAAACTACTCTAGATGAACTTTCCATCCATATTTCTTTTAAGAAGTTATTCCATCTTCAACTCACACTTCTGTTCAAAGTTAAAATTATATGATTGGGGAGAATATTGCTCCAAATATGCTTTCTCATCTCTGTGGGTGGGATTGTGTGGTTCTCATGAGAAAAGTAGTTTTCAAGAAAGTAGTCAAATTCTACAGCAAATGATGTGATAAAGATCATTTGGGCCATTTTTTGACTATTTATATGATACATTCTTTTAAATAATGACAATCCTTCAAATTTAGAGGTGAAATCTTGCAAAGGAAATGATGAATAATGGCAATTAAAGATCACATGATAAAGTAGTTCTAAAAACAATATCCTATTCAACAGAATACTTCTTCAGTCCTGTATTTAGTTTACCACATGAGTAACTCTAGGGTGAGAAGCCACTACCGTTTCATCTCTATAGAGTGTGGGCATCCAGGGAAACTTGGGAATGCAATCTGTTCACCATTTTCGGCAGGGACAGAATAAATATTTCAGCGTAATGTTCCAGTTTGGTAATCTGGACCAGCTAAGACAAAACACAATGGCATATTCTCTGCAGACATGTTTGTGTGAGGGGTAAAAGAAAGAAAGTTTGCAAGGCCACAAAATAATGAAATGGCTTTTGTGAAACTTGCTTCTGATGATTTATGTACCAACCTTTATGTACATTTTAAAATTCAATTTCTTTTTTTGATAACCTCCCTCAACTGAATATGCCATTACCAGTCAAAAAGACAGATACAGAGCTGCTCTTAAATCCGATCATAATAGTACAGTTGAAATAGTATCTGGAACATCAAAGTGACTGATGCTTGGAATCTTGAATGATGGACATCTTCTTCCCTTTCTTGTTACTCTGCCAATAATATAATGATGTTTTCTGAAAAAATATATTTTTCTTCTTTATTACCAATGAAAATCAATACTTTGAGTGAAGCTGCCTAGAAACTAGCAGAAATCCTCATTGATAGCTAACATAACAATGATGTCATTTCACAGGATATATAACTCCAGCCTTTAACAGCAGTGTTCTATATGTGCTGGGTGGAGGGTTGGAGGCACATTTTTATCAAAGGAGGTGTAAGGTTCTCCTTCCCTCTGCTAAGCCTGCAGGTCACTCCTGGGCAAGGTGTAGCACCTGCTTAGCACCCCCTACCTTACAATCAGGGTCATGGGATGCCATGGGCGAAAGTGGTGGATGGTTATATGAGCAGCTGGTGCATATCACAAGTCCTGGTTATGCGAACGTTGTCACCAGGCAGATAATCTCTGAAGAGTATTGATAATGGCTGGGGTCACCCGTCTTGTAAAGACACTGCCCAGAAGAAGGCAATGGCAAACCACTTCTGTAGAAAAATTTGCCAAGAACATCATGGTCATGAGACCATGTTCACATACAACATACAACATGACCCATAATGACTGCCTTAGTCAACTGGATATGTATGAAAATAACTGCAAGTGTTATACTAATATAAAGGGTGGCTCAGTATTGTAGCAGTGAGCACATTGAGCTTACAAAGCCCGTATTCACTGCTTGGGGTTCGATGCCAGCCTCTGTCAGGTGTTTGTACATTCTCCCCATGACCATATGGGTTTCCTCTGGGTGCTCCAGTTTCCTCCCACATTCCAAAGGTGTACAGGCTAGGGTTATTGAGTTATGGGCATGGATGATGACACTTTTGGCTTAATGACGTATCTCATTGTATATTTCAACATTTCAATACACATCTGACAGATAAAATTAATCTTAAAGCTAATGTTACATGCACCGAGGTACTTTAAAAAACACAGTCGACCTTTAGGTGTAGATGAGAATGCTCACTGGATTACGTGGCAATCTATTTCCCACTGTTGATTTCTGTCTCTGCTTATTCAGCTAAAATGCTGAGCTCACTGGGACTCTGACTGTGGACCTGGACCAAACGGTGAATGGTACAATGTGGAGTCGTTTCCCACACCATACAAAGTGATGCATAATGCCACTCCAAAAGTATGTCAATTAAATGCATCCATTACAATTGACAATCAACCCTTTCTTTTCTCTCTACAACTCTCTCTCTCTGTACCTACTCACTCTTTCTTTGCCTACATCGCTCTCTCACTGTCAAAATCTCCCTCTGCCTATGTCTCTCTCATGCTCTGTCCCAGTCTACATCTCTCTTCTGCTCTCTCCCTCGTTCTTTCATTCTCTCTCTCTCTTTCTCTCTACATTCCTTCCCTCTCTCTCTCCACATCCTCCCTGTCTCTATCTCTTCCTCCACCTACATCTCTTTCTCTCTACCTACTCTCTCTCTGTCTACATCTCTCCTGTGCTCTCTCTCAATCTCTCACTTTCTTGCTCTCCCTCTCTCTCACTATACATCCCCCCTTCTCCACATCCTCCCTCGCTCTCTCCACATCCTCTCCCTCTCTCTCCACATCCTCCCTCTCTCCCTCTCTCACTCTGTCTGTCTCCACATCCTTTCTCTCATTCTCCACATTAAATTAACCGTGCAGATATTTCCCCGGCCGCTGCATTGGATTGATAGGCTCTTGACTATCAAAGGTGTCAAAGGTTGCAGGGAGAAGGCAGGGAAATGGTGCTGAGAGGGAAAATAAATCAGACTGAGACTGGAAAGGCTGAGTGACCTAGTTGTGCTCCTATGCCTTTGGGTCTTATGGTCCACCGGTTGGTGGTCTAGCAGCAACTGTTGCACCTGTACCATACCCCTGTTCAATCTTGCCTAGCCATTTATATTGGATGTGGTGTAACATCTAGTGCAATGTGCTATCTTCTGCCTTCATTCTATAGAGATGTTACTTGTCTGGATATTCAGTGTCTTTATCTGTTCCCAAGCTTTGTATTCTTGCATGGCCAATCGGAAGTTGTACGTCTTTTGGTCTTATAAAACGGGTTGCCAAGCCAGTGTCATGTGATCCAATGAGCATTCTTATCAGCACCTAAAGACTCCTGTTTCTTTCAAGCATCTGAGTTAACAATAGCAACATTTTTCAAACTGTTTTTCTCTTCAAATTGTCCCTCCTCTGTTGAGCTGGGGAAGGAAGGTGGTAATTTTGGGTAATTTCCCATCGCCGTCCTCCTCCTACTCTCGCTACAGTCATTAGGCAGGAGGTTCAGCAGCATTAGATTCCACACCACCAGGTTCAGAAACTGTTATTACCCTTCAATGTGAATAACTTCACTCAACTCAGCATTGAAATGACTCCACAACCTATTGACTCACTTTCAAGTATTCTACAAATAGTATTATTTATTACTTTTTTATCCTAATAAATTTACCTTGAACTTTGATTTTTGAACTTCTTGTTTCTTAAGCTCCAGAAGTCCATCCCTTTTATTCCAGCATCTGCTGTTTGTCAGGTCATGCATTTGTAAGTTTTAAGTATCATTGTACTTGTTAAAGCTGCAAAACAAAAAATATTTTAAACCTCTGCTCTAATTTAATCTGATTTGCTTCATGTCCCTTTCGAGGTGGGGAACAAATAATGAAGTATTTAGCCATTGCCTTGACCTATCCAATGGCCACACATACCTTTACAAAGGATATCAATAAGACTGAAAGAGAGCAGAGAAAATGTACAAAGGCGTTGCCAGCACATGAAGTATAAAGAAATGTTGAGTAGGTTAGGATGGTATTCCCCAGAGAACAGGGGGATGATGGGAAATTTGATAGAGGCATATAAAATTATTGGGGGTATAGATAGTGTTAATGCAAGCAGGTTTTTTCCACTGTGGTTGGGTGGGACTAGAACTAGAGGTCGTAAGTTAAGGGTGAAAGGTGAAATATTTACGTACATGGAACCTGAGGGAGTAATTCTTCACTTGGAGGGTGATGCGAGTGTGGGACAAGCTGTTGGGAGATGTGGTGATGCAGATTTGATTGCAAAGTTTAAGAGAAGTTTGAAAGAGTACTTGGGTGGGAGGGGTGCAAAGGGCTCTAGTCCAGGTGCAGGTCAATGAGGCTGACAGAATAACTACTTTGGCGTGGGGTAGATGGGCCGAAGGTCCTGTTTCAGTGTTGTAGTGCTCAAAAACTCTATTATTCTATACTTCTAAGAAGTTGGCAGTCACAATGACAATGACTTCCACAGGAAAGCAGTCCAGGAACAAAACCCTGACCAAAATTATCTTGTAAATTTGCATGTATCTGTGTTTGAAAACCTAAACTTCCAAATGCATTACTTTTCAGATCAGTTCAGGGAAAACATGGTGTGTCTGCAAACTCTTTACAACTTCAGAGAGGGGCACAACTTTGTCTCCTACCCTCCCTAACTAGAATATTCCGTGAATGGACTGCTGGCACAAGCAGCAACTTTGAGCATCAACTGACTGAGAATCTCAGCAGTATAATGCAGTGCAAAGGACACCCAGTTAGTTCAAACACAATACGCCGACTTCAGAAAATGCTTGAGCAGTCTGCAGTCCTCTGAGGTGCCACACTCAGGCCTTATGTTGTCAGCAGGTTGTCTTTTTTAACTCATGAAAGAAAATGACGTGTTTCAAACTGCAATGAAACTGCTTTAAGCCAGTTGCTGTGTGGCATTATCATCTCCAATTCAGGCCAGAGTTGACAGAAACCGCTGATGTACACCACCTGACCTTATTAGTTATACAGCTGGCATTGGGAAAATGTCAGGCATGCTGACGCAGAAAGTGACTGGAAGTGGCCCCTCTAGTTCTGCAATTCGGGCAGTTTCACCCAAAGATTATCACTAACATTTTTTAGCCTTATTCTTTCTCCTTTTGTAAAACTAACTTTACACGTACACATTCATAATTCAATCAAGTAATGTTTTTTGGGGTAGCGGGGTGGAGATACGACTCTACCAAAAGAGGTGTAAGGCGCTCCTTCCCTCCGCTAGCTTACAGGTTACATTTGGGCAACCTGCTTAGCCCCCGATCAGGGTCACGTAAAGTCTTGGGAGCAGGTGATTGATGGTCATTTGAGTAGCTGGTGTATATCATAAGTTCTGTTTATGTGAGCTCTAATGCCAAGCAGATAATCTGTACAAAGTATTGGTAACAACTGGGGTCCCCATCTAGTAAAGACACTACCCAGAAGGAGGTAATGGCAAACCACTTCTGTATAAAATTTACCAAAAACAGTCATGGTCATGGAAAGACCATGATCACCCACATCACATGACATGGCACATAAAGAAGGAACAAAGGAATGCTTTTATTATGTGAGTGTCAACTATGTCTACAATCAACCTCTTTCATGGTGAGGTCTTTATGGGAAAATTCATCAATGGGAGATACCTGTATGTTTTTAAGAATATATAATCTCAAGAACTCAAGAAAATAGGAGCAGGATCTGGTCATCTGGTCTGTTAAATCTGTCTTGTCGTTAAATTTGGTCGTAGATAATCCACTGCCAGGCTTAATGCCTTTTCTTTGTAAGTTTCAGAAAATTTTGAATTGCACGTTTTTTCAAAGAGATAGCTACACTCAGTGGCCACTTTATTAGGTACACCTGTACACCTGCTCATTCTTACAAATCTCTAATCAGCCAATCATGTGGCAGCAACTCAATGTCTGAAAGCATGCAGGAGGCTCGGTTGTTCCTCTGAACAAACATCAGAACGGAGAAGAAAGGATCTAAGTGACTTTGACCATGGACTGATTATTAAGTGTCTCAGAATCTGCTTGGATGGTTACACATAACAATCTCTGGAGCAGTGGTTTGCCAAGTGGGTGAAATTGCTGCCCTGGGGCTGGTGGGAATTTCCAAGGGGGCAATAAAAATAAAGAGGATGGTGGGAGGCGGTGCTCAGTAGCAAGGGGTCAGCTGAGGGATTACAATATTATTTTAAGAAATGTACTACTTACTATAAGCATTTGATCCTCAGTGCCTGAAAATTGATTACAATGATCACATAATCACCTCATCACTTGCTGACTCACTGTTACATAGAATGTAGAAATCTACAGCATGTTACAGGCCCTTCGGCTCACAATGTTGTGCTGACCATGTAACCTACTCTAGTAGCTGCCTAAAATTTCCCTACCACATAGCCCTCCATTTTTCTAAGCTTCACGTACCTACCTAAGAGGCTCTTAAAAGACCCTATTTCAGGAATAACCAACCTATGGTGCATGTGCCAAAAGTGACGCATTGGATGATTAGAAGTGGCGCATCGCACCCCAGTGATAATAATAAAAAAGGAAGCCTACTCATGCAAAAAGTATTAACCAAAAACTGATTTGTAGAAAAAAAATCCATAACAGGAATTCAAGTAGCTTAGAGCTAGAAATGGGTTTTACTGAGAATAAATCTAAAACTTAGCAATTATTTTTAGCAATTTTATTATTTCGTGCACATCTTTTGGCAAATGTTATCTTCTTTCACATTAATCTGTTTTCAGTTTTAAAAAAATGTTCAATGAGTCAAACTAGGAAAGAAGGACTTTTGTTCTGCAGTCATTCCATAACTGTTCAATGCACGTTTGATACTTGTTTGATCCTGAGGTGCCAGGAGTCTGCACCAGCGATGCGTCGCAGGTTTTTGCCGGTCAGTTTACAATTGACACTCGTGCGCTACGGAGTTGTGCCTTGTTCGTCCTTTGTGAACATTTGCAGTTTTGTACTTTTTCTAAAATTAAGCCTTCTTTTTACAATCAGTGACCCATCACAGTGCAAAAGAAAATGAGCAAAAGAAAAGCAGAAAGTGATAGTAAGCATGAATTCAATGAACAGTGAGAAAACGAGTTCTTATTTATAACAGCTTCTTCAGGAAAACAGTTGTGCATTGTTTGTGAAAACACTTCCTCACATAATAGAAGATATGATCGTAACAGACACTATAAAACACAACATCAGACTGAAATAGAAGGAAAACTGAAGCTAGTGCTTGGGTCTGAGTAATGGAAAGAATATGTGATTAAGAAAAAAGAAGAAATCAAAAGAAGACAAAATATATTTGTTAAAAAAATGTTGTGAAAGTTTGGCAATGACAGAAGTGTCCGATGAAATTGCTTTAGAGTTGGCCAAAAAATGGAAGTCTTTCTCTGATGGAGAAGAAATTGTTAAGCCTTGTCTCCAAATATTTGCAAGATGTCTTGGTGATAAAAATATCGAAAGGAAGATAGACGAAATTGCTCTGTCAAAGCAAATAGTTATGAAACGCACTGAAGAACTCTGTCATGATGCATGAGCAACTGAAAGACCTTGTCCATTCTTTTCTTTCGCTTTGGACGAATCTGCTGACATATGTGATGTAGCCCAGTTAAGCATTTTTATAAGAGGAATTCATGATCATTTTAGCGTCTTTGAAGAACTTATCGGTCTTGAGTCACTTCATGGAAAAACAAGAAGATCAGACATATTTGACAAAGTAAAATCATGCCTAGAAAATCTACAACTAGATTCTAGTAAACTCATCAGTGTTTGTACTGACGGAGCACCATCAATGATAGGTAAAGCCGCTGGGACGACAACTTTGCTTGAGAACCTTCTAGGTCGTCCTCTACTAAAATATCACTGCATTATACACCAAAGGTCACTGTGTGGAAAAACTTTAAATTTGCAGCATGTTATGTTACTGGTTGTGAAATGCGTGAATAAAATTAGAGCAAGAGGATTAAACAGACGAGAATTCAGAGAATATTGTGAAATGTTAGATTTGGAATATGGCGATCTTGTCCTTCATTGTGAGGTGTGCTGGCTTTCTGGAGGACAGGTTCTGAGTAGATTTTGGAAACTGAAAAATACTGCTTATAATTTTCTAGAAGAGAAAAATGAGCTGCCTGAGGAACGAGCCCTTTTATGTGATAACAATTGGCTATTTGATTTAGCATTTTTAGTTGACGTTACCAGCCATCTCAATGACCTAAATTTGAAACTCCAGGGCAAGAACAATTTGTTTCCTAGATTAGTAAATGATATCAATGCATTCAAGATGAAGTTAAAACTGTTCACCTCTCAGTTAGAAAATGAGGATTTATTAAGTTTCGAATTGATAAGCAAAAACTTAATAAAAAAGATTGAGAGATTTCTTGCAATCACGTTTTATATAGATGTGCTCAATGGTTGGAAGAGCTTTACCCTTGATGGACTGAACTGGATCCACTAGTCTTGAGAGAAAGAAAATGAGGATTTGAGCCAGTTTTCACACTTAAAAGGGCAGAGTGAATGTGCTGAAGATAATGGCAATTTTACAAAATATACTGAGAAAATCAGGTTATTGCAAGAGTCATTTGAAAGTCGTTTTCGTGATTTTGCAAAAGGAGAAGATGGCACACTCGCATTCATAAACCTATTTTCACTTAGTGAACAAAAAATCATGAAGATGTGCCTAGTAACATACAAATGGAACTTACTGACTTGAAAACGAATTCATTATTGAACACGAAATTTGATGAGCTTCCCTCAGTCCCGAATGCTTCTGACATGATTAACTTCTGGCGATCATTTTCCTGTGAACATTTTCCAGAACCAAGAAAATTTGCCCAGAGTTATATCTGTCATTTCGGAATGACGTACAGATGTGAACAAGCATTTTCAGCCATGAAATTGATTAAAAACTAAATGAGGTTGTGATTGACTGATTCAAATTTGAAGAATTCTTTGCTGCTGTAAGTAACTAATTTAACTCCAAACATTAAAAGCTTGGTGAAATCAAAACAGACTCAAAAGTCTCATTAAGGTAAGTAATGTTTATCTTGTTTTTATATTAAATCAATATATCATGTAAAACTGCTAAATATGTCTATATTAACATATTTTTACAAGAATTGAATGGGGGTACAAGAGTTAGTTGGCACATCTGAACTCGTGCGTGAAAAAATTGACGCATGGAATGTAAAAGGTTGGCCACTGCTCCCCTATTATATCCACTTCCACCACCGCTGCTGGCAGTGTATTCCACGCACTCACCACTCTCTGTGTGAAAACTACCCAGCATCCCCTTCGTACCTATTTCCAATGACCTTAAAACTATGTCCCCTCATGTTAGCCATTTCAGCCCTGGGAAAAAGCCTCTGGCTATCCACAGGATCAATACCCCTCATCATCTTATACACCTCTATCAGGTCACCTCTCATCCTCCGTCGTTCCAAGGAGAAAAGGCCAAGTTCACTCAACCTATTCTCATAAGGTACGCCCTCCAAACCAGGCAACATCTTTGTAAAACACACCGTTCTCTTAGACTTTGTTCGAAGTGCATTATAGTTGTTCAAAAGCAATGTGACACATCTATGTTTGTTATATCATGAGGAATCTGGACTAAAGAAATTATGTTATTTCCAGGCCTGGCCCAGTTACAGTGCTGTAGTTACAGTGTTAGCTAGTATGATTCCCACACTCTAAGCATACAGTGACACAATTCCTGTAAGTTAGGGTGTGGCATTCAGTGGGGTAAAATTCAGAATCTGCCCTTATGAATGGTCTTGACTGCATTTCTCTAGCCTATGCCCCAAGCAAGATATCATTGCCCCACATTATGTACCTTCAAGCAGAGAGTTAGATTTCGCCTGAGCTAGGATGACGTCATTACTTTCACCTTTATAGACTGTCACGTTTAAGGTTGGACTTAAACAATAAGTACTTCACCATTGTCGTTAATCGATAATGAAAATAGAAAAGGCAAACCAAATGATAAAGAAGTCTAGGTGGTGCATTGTAAGTCAAAATTCTTTATAGGTTTTATAAAAAAACAGTTGTAGATGAGTGTGTCCCGACAAAATCATACCATGTCTTTCCCAATCAGAAGCTCAGGAAGAACGATGAGATTCACAGTCTGTGGAGGGCTAGGTCAGAGGCATTCAAGTCTGGTCACCAGGAAAGACACAAGAGATCCAGGTACAATATCCAGAAAGCCAACTTACGGGCGAAGTGGCAATTCCGGACTAAACTTGAATCAACAAATGATACTCAACAGGGCTTGAATACAAGGCTCTGTGCTTTAGCCCCCTGCCCTACTCGCTTTACACTTATGACTGTGTGGCTAAACACAGCTCCAATGCTATATTCAAGTTTGCTGAGGACATCACTGTCATTGGCCGAGTCAAAGGTGGTGACAACTCAGTAAGTAGGAGGGAGATTGAATATCTGGCTGAGCAGTGCCACAACAAAAACAACCTCATTCCCAATGTCAGCAAGACCAAAGAGCCGATATTTAACTTCAGGTGGAGGAAACCAGAGATCCATGAGCCAGACCTTACCAGGAAATCAGAAGTGGAGGCGGTCAGCCACTTTAAATTCCTCTGAGTTATTAGTTTGGAGGACCTTTCCTGGACCCAGCAGGCAAGTTGCTGAGCAAATTATTTGCTGGACCCCATTTTGAAGGGTCGAGGAAGATGAAGTATCAAGGCAAACGTGGAGGAGATCACTGGTCACTCCCCACGGAGGTCACAGGTCGACAGGTTGGTAGCCAGGTCAGTGGTGTTCGGAAAGCTTCAGTCAGTGGGATGGTGGTGTGGCATTTTTGAAATTCTACGATTCATGTGGTTATTGGACTGTAGTTTATATGGCTGTCCTTCAGTTTTCTGTGCTTTCTTTCTTATTGCCGATTAGAGGGTTGGGGTTCCGGTTGGGCGATGTGTTTATTTTTGTGAGCGGGGGAGGCTGGGGATTTCGGGTCTTATGTTCTTGTTGGTTTTTGTTTTTTTCTGTGTGGGTGACCTAATAATTTTTGTGTATGAGAGAGGGGTGGTGTCAGGATTTGATACGATTGTCACTTTTTTTTTGCAAGAGAAGGGGTGGGAGTCTGATGTTACTGTTGTTGGCTTTTTTTTGCGAAGGATGTGGTTGGGGTCTTGACGTTACTGTCACTTTTATTGTGAGGGAGGGGTTTAGGAGCTTGATGTTATTGTCTCTTTTTTTTGGCAAGAAAGTGATTTGTGGATTTGGGGCTTGATGTTCCTACCACCATTTTCTGCGTGGGTGATCTGTTAGCTGTTGTGAGGCATTTCATGTTTGCGTGATTTGGTTCTATTTCCTTTTCGTGCTAGTAGGGGGTTGATGTCTTTTCTCTTTTCTGCGTTCTATGGCTATCTGGAGAAGATGAATATCAGAAATGCAAACTTTGACAAAGAAAATGAACTTCTGAACCTTATTTTGAACCTTAAAGTTCAATTGAGAAGAAAGCAAGGCAGCACTTCCTCAGGAGTTTGCAAAGGTTTGCTATGACATCTAAAACTTTGTCAAACTTCATTAGATGAGCACAGTGCCAATAAAAAGTATTAACCACCCTTGAAAGTTTTCATGTTTTATTGTTTTGCAACATTGAATCACAGTGGATTTAATTTGGCTTTTTTGACACTGATAAGCAGAAAAAGACTCTTTCATGTCAAAGTGAAAACAGGTCTCTACAAAGTAATCTAAATTAGTTACAAATATAAAACAAAATAATTGATTGCATAAGTATTCACCCCATTTAATATAACACGCCAAATCATCAC
Source organism: Mobula birostris (assembly GCF_030028105.1). Taxonomy (NCBI): domain Eukaryota; kingdom Metazoa; phylum Chordata; class Chondrichthyes; order Myliobatiformes; family Myliobatidae; genus Mobula; species Mobula birostris. The sequence continues at coordinate 235,187,868 of NC_092371.1, forward strand.
TGGTGCAGCCAATTGATTTTAGAAGTCACATAATTAGTTAAGGTGTTCTAGCTATATATAAAAACATGTGCAGCCAAGGTGTTTCAATTGATTGTAGTAAAAGTGCACTTGTATCTGGAAGGTCCAACTGATGGTGAGTCAGTATCCTGGTAAGAACTAAACCATGAAGACAAAAGAATGCTCCAAGCAACTCCTTGAAAAGGTTATTGAAAAGCACAATTCAGGAGATGGATACAAGAATATTTCCAAGTCACTGAATGTCCCTTGGAGTACAGTTAAGTCAATCATCAAGAAGTGGAAAGAATATGGCACAGCTGCAATCTGCCTCGAGAAGGCTATCCTCAAAAACTGAGTGACTGTGCAAGAAAGGAAGTAGTGAGAGAGGCCACAAAGAATCCTATGACAACTCTGGAGGAGTTACAAGCTTCAGTGGCTGAGATGGAAGAGACTGCGCATACAACAACTACAGTATTACCCAGGTGCTTCACCAGTCACAGATTTATGGGAGAATGGCAAAGAGGAAGCCACTGTTGAAAAAACATCTCCCATGAAATATCAGCTAGAGTTTGCCAGAAGGCATGTGGGAGATTCTGAAATCAGATGGAAGAAGGTTCTATGGTCTGATAAAACCAAAATCGAGCTTCTTGGTCATCAGACTAAATGCCACGTTTGACGGAAGCCAAACTCTGCACATCTTCAAAAATACACCATCACTACCATGAAACATGGTGGTAGCTGCATCATGCTGTGGGGATACTTCACTGCAGCAGACCCTGGAAGGTTTGTGAAGGTAGAGGGTAAAATGAATGCAGCAAAATACGGGGAGGTCCTGGAGGAAAATCTGATGCAGTCTGCAAGAGAACTGCGACTTGGGAGAAGATTTGTTTTCCAGCAAGACAATAGCCCCAAACTTAAAGTCAAGCTACACAGGAATGGCTAAAAAACAACAAAGTTAATGTCCTGGAGTGGCCAAGTCTGAGTCTAGACCTCAATCCAATTGAGAATTTGTGGCTGGACTTGAAAAGAGCTGTTCGCTCACAATCCCCATGCAACCTGACAGAGTTTGTGCAGTTTTGTAAAGGAGAATGGGGAACTACTGCAGTGTCCAGATGTGTAAAGCTGATAGAGACCTATCCACACTGACTCAAGGTTGTAATTGCAGCCAAAGGTGCATCCACTAAATACTAACTTGAAAGGGGTTAATACTTAGCAATCAATTACTTAGTGTTTTATATTTGCAGTTAATTTTGATTACTTTGTAGAGATTGGTACTCATTTTGACACAAAAGTCTTTTTCTGTTGATTAATGTCCAAAAAAAGCCAAATTAAATCGATTGTGATTCAATGTTGTAAAGCAATAAAACATGAAAACTGCCAAGGTGGGTGAATACTTTTTATAGACTGTCTGCATCACAGCCTGGTACAGAAACACCAAAGCCCTTGAATGGAAAATCCTACAAAAACTAATAGATACAGCCCAATTCATCATGGGTGAAGCCCTCCCAACCATTGAGCACATCTATATAAAAAGTGATTGCAAGAAATCAGCATCCATCATCAAGGACCCCACCAGCCAGGACATGGTCTCTTCTCACTGCTGCCATCAGGAAGAAGATACAGGAGCCTTAGGACTCACACCACTAGATACAGTAACAGTTATTAACCCTCAATCATCAAGCTCTTGAATCAAAGGGGTTAACTTCACTCAACTTCATTTGCCCCATCATTGAAATTTTCCCATAAACTCTGGACTAACTTTCAAGGACTCTTTATCTCATGTTCTTGATATTTATTGCTTGCTTGCTTGCTTGATTATTTATTTATTTATTTATTCTATTTAAATAGTTTGTTGTCTTTTTTGCACACTTGTTGAATACCCAAGTTGGTGTGGTCTTATATTGATTCTATTATGCATTTTTGAGTATGCCTACAGGAAAATGAATCCTAGGATTGTATATGGTCAAAGAGAGATGGGGTGCTGGAGATTTGGTCTGAGAGCCAAAGGGGTGCATTGAGTTGTTGTCATATGATTGGCTAATTAGATATTTGCATGAACAAGCAGATGTACAAGAGTACGTAATGAAGAGGCCACTAAGTGTACATCACTAAATACTACCTTAAGATTCATTTTCTTGCAGGTATTTACAGGAAAATAAATACAATATAATTTATGAAAAAACCATACATAAACAAAGACTGACAAACAACCAATGTGTAAAAGAAGTCAAATTGTGTAAGTAAACAAAAATACTGAGAACATAAGTTGTAGAATCCTTGAAAGTGTCTGTAGGTTGTGGACTCATTTCTGAGTTCAGATGAGTGAAGTTATCCACACTGGTCAGGATCTTGATGGTTGTAGGTATATAATTGCTCCTGAACCTGAAGGTGTGGAACCTAAGGCTTCTGTACCTCCCGCCCGATGATAGTAGTGAGAAGAGAGCATCGCCTGGGTAGTGGGAGTGCCTGATGATGGATGCTACTTTCTTTTGACAATGCTCATTTCAAATTGTAGGGAGAGATAAACCGGGAGGTGGAGCAGAGTGATGATGACGCTAAACGGCAACTTCTTTGCTTGCATCTTCAGGAACAGCTCTATTTCCATCCTTAGTATCTTTATTTTTCCCTTTCAGGGTTCTTTAGAAAACCCTGACCTGGAGTTATATGCTGACTACGGTTCTTTGCGGGAATGGGACCCACTCTCGGAGTTTCATAACTAGCCGTTGCTCTGCTTGTGAAGAGCTTGGCCTCAGAGGCCGGCTCGGCTTTGGAGGCTTTGTAGGCCTAGGATCTCGGGGCGCTAGAGGCGGGCGGATCGATGGCCGGTGTCATGGCAGGAGACCCATGTGTTTTCAGGGGAGTCGGAATATCTACAGCTGTGTGCCCAGATCTTTGGGCACAGAGCTCGAGAAAGGTGATGTAATGGACTTTTAACATCATAAACCAGTGAGTTGTTTGTTATGTCTCCCCGCTCGCTGTGAGAATAGAGACATCTCTTTCTCCTTTATTAGGGAGATAGAGAGAGCCTGTGGTATACGTCGAATACCAGGTGAAATGTAAAGTCTTTGGGGTAACTGCAAGTCTGTGTCTTTGCTGTTGCTTTGCTCACACTTGAGTGCTCGGTGGGGGGGGGGGCGCCAATGCTTCTTTTTCCTGGTGGGGGAGGGGGGATCATTGCTTGCTGCTGCTTACGTATGGGAGGGAGGGGAGCTGAGGGGTCATTGGGGTTCTAACATTTAACTGTTGTTCATTCTTCGGGGCAGTCCTCTGTTTTTGTGGATGGTTGCGAAGAAAAAGCATTTCAGGATGTATACTGTATACATTTCTCTGACATTAAATGCACCTTTGAAACCTCTGAGATTTTCCTGTGTTGGACAGGACAGCATCCACCATTTTAGCGTGTACAGGTATACATGGTAAATGACAAATTGAAGAAAAATGCATCTCCAGTTGTCCTGGAGCCACTTTTCATTGTTCCGGCATCTCACTCCGTCAGATCCATCCTGTATTCGTTGTGCAACAAAATCCCTGCATGTGACAAATTCATGCTGTCATCTTTCATTATCAGATGAGGTGTGGGAGTTGTGCCAAGGTTAGAGTTAAGATAATAACCAGGCAAGCAAGGTATTTTAAAGGAAGTCTTTGAAGAGCATAGCCTCCTTTTGCACAGCAGGTGGGAAAGCTTGCAGAGACAAAATCAGGATGTCGCAATAGTATGGAAACCACACACACCAGCTCAGGGGTAATTACTTTACTAACTGCAAAAGTATCATTGGTTGCATAGACTTAACAGTGGTATTGTGAATAGTGACCGATCTTGCAAATAACAAATTTGTAAATACATACGTTACCTAATAATCATTATCCGTAACTGTTAATGAATTCTGCATAAAAATGTAATTTTGCTGGTCTGACTTCAGAACAGTGTGTGGTGACGGGGGCCGTCCTGTACTCCTTGTGCACAAGTAAATGAAGTACAATTGAGAAACGAGTGTGAGTTTTCAGAGTTCAGTTAGTCAGCGACGACAGGGAAGAGGGAACAGGTAATCCGTCGTCTGTTCCGTTGATCTGAAAGAAGTGGGGACACTGCACTGAAACTGTGCTCCACTAATTATGATGTTGGAAAGGCAACATCTTGACCTTTTTCCACAGTGCCGGATAATGTTCAGACATTTTACTTTATTGTCGCCAAACAATTGATACTAGAGTGTACAATCATTACAGCGATATTTGATTCTGCGCTTCGCGCTCCCTGGAGTACAAATAGATAGTACATATTAAAAATTTAAATTATAAATCATAAATAGAAAATAGAAAAGGGAAAGCAAGGTTATGCAAAAAATACTGAGAGGCAGGTCCAGATATTTGGAGGGTACAGCCCAGATCCAGGTCAGGATGTTTCTTTCTGCAACTACAAGTCTTGATATGAACTTGGCTTCTGCTCCTTTTGTGGTGAGTTCAGTTTTTCCTCCATCCTTCCAGTTAATTCCCCACTATTAGTGTTAAGGAATGGATTTATTACCCAATCTGGAATTTGGATCGAGAGAAGATCCTGAGATCTCTCTGACATGTCTTTATGCAGCACGTCGTGGTGGACACAGTATACTTGAAGTTCATCATCTGGTATTCTTTTTTTCTTTTTCAACTCAGAGGGGTTCAGAAATTGGAAAAGGTCGCAAAAGTCAATGTTGCACGTAACTAGGGTTAACTTGGACAGAAATGTGGAGATGAATTTGATAAGATTCACATCATTTCCCTGCAACTGAATATTGATTTCATTAATCTTTGTGAATAATTCTGACAAATAAGCAATGTCACGCCTAAGATTCTTTAGTTGATAACTGAAAGAAACATTCAGAATTTCAAAGATTTTCCCACCACTAAGCACATCTTTCCCTCTCGCCCTCTCTCTGCTTTCCACAGGGATCACTCCCTACGCGATTCCCTTGTCCATTCGTCCCCCCCCATTCCTCCCAACCGATCTCCCTCCTAGCACTTATCCTTGTAAACGGAACAAGTGCTACACATGCCCTTACACTTCCTCCCTCTCTACCATTCAGGGCCCCAGACAGTCCTTCCAGGTGAGGCGACACTTCACCTGTGAGTCGGCGAGGGTGATATACTGCGTCCGGTGCTCCCGATGTGGCCTTTTATACATTGGCAAGACCTGACACAGACTGGGAGATCATTTCACTGAACACCTACGCTCTGTCCGCCAGAGAAAGCAGGATCTCCCAGTGGCCACACATTTTAATTCCACGTCCCATTCCCATTCTGATATGTCTATCCACGGCCTCCTCTACTGTAAAGATGAAGCCACACTCAGGTTGGAGGAACAACACCTTATATTCCATCTGGGTAGCATCCAACCTGATGGCATGAAAAATGACTTCTCAAACTTCCGCTAATGCCCCACCTCCCTCTCGTACCCCATCCGTTATTTATTTATATACACGCATTCTTTTTCTCTCTCTCCTTTTTCTCCCTCTGTCCCCCTCACTATACCCCTTTCCCATCTTCTGGTTTCCCCCCCTCCCCCTTTCTTTCTCCCTAGGCCTCCTGTCCCATGATCCTCTCATATCCCTTTTGCCAATCAACTGTCCAGCTCTTGGCTCCATCCCTCCCCCTCCTGTCCTCTCCTATCATTTCGGATCTCCCTCTCCCCCTCTCACTTTCAAATCTCTTACTAGCTCTTCTTTCAGTTAGCCCTGACGAAGGGTCTCAGCCCGAAACGTCGACTGTACCTCTTCCTCAAGATGCTGCCTGGCCTGCTGCATTCACCAGCAACTTTTATGTGTTTTGCTTCAAAGATTTTCATCACAGTTCCAAAAAGCACATAAAAGCTTCTCAGGCAGGTTCCTTTTCAGAGCGATCTGACTTCTGTCTGCAAACCATTCAAACTGTTCATCATTCTCAATACAAATTCCTGAAATAGTCAAGAATTAAAAGCATGGGACTTGCTTTTATTTACCGCCGTAATAACAGTACTTAATGATTTATGCAGCCAATCACTTAGACTTTTTGCAACAAGATATTGTGTGTGAATTACACAGTGAATGGTAAATATGTTAGATATTGTTTTTATTCAAGAAAGTAATAATCCCACTTACCAATTAGTGTAGTGACATCTGCACCAGACTTTGAGGCGAGTGGTTCTGGGTTCGAATCCAGCTGCCTCCTTGCATGCTTTCCATCCATGCTGGGTTGAGCGTTGGGCTCGCAACTCAGCCTCATAAAAGATAACAGACAAAATGCTAATGAAAGCCAAGGTTGCCACCCAATGCACCATAAGATGAGGAAAGGAACAACAACAATAACCCCAGTATGACATCCGAGGATTAATGATACCCCATCTGTTGCGCTAGCAAGAATGATGGTGAGCAGAATGTCCTCCTTGAAAAATTGCTTAACAGCCTGAAATATTGATTCCCCCTTCACGTCTGTTTCTAATCCCCTTGCAAATAACAACCCTTGAACCATGCTTTCATGTTTTGATGAGAGGTGACTTGACAAAGGTGTATAAAACGATAAGAGGCAGATAGAGTGGACAACCAGCACTTTTCTCCCCCAGGACAGCATTGGCTAATACAAGAGAGTGTAATTTTAAGGAGATTGGAAGAAAGTATAGGAGGTATGTCAGAGAGAGGATTTTGACACAGAGACTGGTGGGTGTGTGGAACGCACTGCGAGGTGTACTGGTAGATACAGGTACATTAGAGATATTTAAGAGACTCTTCGATAGGCACATGGATGAATGAAAAAAATGGACGGCTGTTTGGGGAGGAGGGTACAGGAGGATGAGATTGATCCTGTAGAGGGTTAAAGAGTCAGCATAACATTGTGGGCCAAAGGGTCTCTATTGTGTTGTAGTGTTCTGTGTTCTATGTTGTTTATTGTTACCACTGAATTAGCTACCAGGAGCAGGATATCTCCAGCAATTTGCATTTACTTCAAAGAGTCAATTAAATGATTGAATTGCATATTGTACACCAAAAATTAACTTGAACTTATCACAAGATCCAACATGCAGCAAAGCTCAGCAATTTTCTTTTACTAAATTTTTGACTTTGGAAACTATTTATATTAGCTTCATAGGCAGTGTGTCAGTAGTAAATAGGTCAGTGCATTTTCTGTTTGTTGTTTTGTTGATGGAATTATTCTAATTATAACATACAAGCTGATGAGGACATGAAAGAATCAGTCTCCCTGGAGCCGTGAGGTTAAAATCAGCTGATAAATTTGAAATGATTCCAGTGAAAAATCTGCATAAGGTTTGCCAACAGCCACCATTTCCAGTCACATCTAAGAACTGATTATCCATCAATTAAATCAGCATCCTTTTGTTATCTGATTGACTGAGGCATCAAATTAAGCTGACAAGTATTGGCAGTTATCTAACAGCTCACCATTATTGAAGGTTACATTCATTAAGTGCTGCTTATGTCGTAAAGTAATGGAGATGAGTTAATTTCTCTCATTAAATTATTAGCATTAACACTGTCACTCACTGTGCTCTCCGAGTATTTGCTCTACACACCACAGCTGACTGTTCAATCCTCTTCCACCTGCTGAGAGGGGGATCCTAACCGAGTACATTGCTCGGGAAGGGAGGTTGGTGGCAGGAAGATAGGCTAAGATCTACGGCTGCTGCCATCAGGTAGAAGGTACAGGTGTCTCATGACTCGCACCGCCAGGTTCAACCTCTCAACCACGAGGAAGTCTGCAGATGCTGGAATTTCAAGCAACACACAAAAAAGTTGCTGGTGAACACAGCAGGCCAGGCAGCATCTCTTAGTAAGAGAAGAGCTCTTACTAGCTCTTCTTTCAGTTAGTCCTAACGAAGGGTTTCGGCCCGAAACGTCGACTGTACCTCTTCCTAGAGATGCTGCCTGGCCTGCTGTGTTCACCAGCAACTTTTATGTGCGTTGCTCTACCCCTCAACCATCAGGCTCGTGAACAAAAGGGGATAACTACTCCCATTCAAGAGCTCTTCTGTCTTGTTATTTCATGTTTGTTATTTATTACTATTTATTTATATCTGCATTTGCACAGTTTGTTTACAGTTTGCAGTTCCTGGTGTTTACAGTTTACAGATCCTGTTATCAGTTACTGTTCTATAGATTTGCTAAGTATGCCCGCAGAAAAAAGAAGCTCAGGGTTATATGTGGCAGCATGTATGTACTCAGATAATAAATTTTACTTTGAACTTTGAACCTGAATGGGCAGGACATGGAATAGATTAAAAGTTCTGGAAAAAGAATAGTCTGAACGTTTAAGAACAGTCGGAGTAGGGGCTCAACAATAAACCAATGAAGATGCTGGAAGCTTAAAATAGAATCAGAATCCGATTTTATATCACCAACATATCTCGTGAAATTTGTTGTTTTTGTGGCAACAGTACATTACAATGTGTGTGTGTGTGGCCTCCGTCAGTCGTGGGCGACCATGGGTACTGCGCCTCTGGTAGTCACTGGTTTGTCGAGTGGCATTGACTGTGGCTATTGGAGCCGATCCTGGAACGGCAGGCTCTGCCACAGTTGCTGCATGTGTAGGGTGTCGTGGAATTGTTGTCCGCTGTGCTCTCCGTTTAGCTCTCCGTTCCTCAAACTGACTCAGGATCACTCTTTCGCCTTGCTCTAGGTGTTGCTGAAGAGTACCTCACCATTACAGTAAGTAAGTTAAATGGTGAGGCCTAATTTGGAGTATCGTGTGCAGTTTTGGTCACCAACGTACAGCAAAGAGTGCAGAGAAAATTTACAAAGATGTTGCCAGGTCTGGAGGACCTGAGTTAAAAGAAAAAATTGCATAGGTAAGGACTTTATTCCTTGTAACTTAAAAGATTGTGATGAGGTTTAATAGAGGTATACAAAATTGAAGAATATAGATAGGGTAAATGCAAGCAGACTTCTTCCACTGGGATTGGGTGGGGCTATGACCGGAGGCCATAGGTTAAGGGTGAAAGGTGAAAAGTTTAAGGGGTACTTGAGGGAAAACTTCTCCACTCATTGGGTGGTGAATGTCTGTAACGAGCGGCCAATACAAATTGTGCATGGGATTTTGATTGCAACATTTAAGAGAAGTTTCAATAGGTACATGGATAGTAGGGGTATGGAGGGCTATGGGCCGACTGCAGGTCAGTGGTAGTGGGTGGTTTAAATGGTTTGGCATGGACTAGATGGGCCTGTTTCTGTGCTGTACTCTTCTATGACTCCATGGCTCTAAATTAAATAAGTAGTGCAAAAGGAACAGAGTGAGGTAGTGTCCGTGGGTTCAGAAATCTGATGGAAGAAGCTGTTCCTGAATCGTTGAGTCTTTAAGCCCTTATGCTTCCTTTCTGATGTTAGCAATGAGAAGAATGCATGTCCTGGGTGTTGGGATTCCTTAATGATGGATTCAGGCTGTCTGAGGCATCGCTCCTTGAAGATGTCCTGGATACTACAGAAGCTAGTATCCATGATGGAGCTAACTGAGTTCAGAACTTTCTGCAGCTTCTTCTGATCTTATGCAATAGCTTCTTCCCCCACCCCCCATACTAGATGGCAATGCAACACAGATCGTGAACATCTAAGGAAAGAGAATTTTTGTTTCAGGTCGATGTTCTGCTGTAAAGTCATTGCCTAAATCATTAACTCTTTTTATCTCTCCCCGGGAGCTGTGTGCTTGCTGAATACTTCCAGTATTTTCTTTCCTCACTAAGGTAGGAGGAGGATTTGATAATTACCCAACGTCTTATGTTTCTTACGAACAGTGATAGGCTTAAAGCTAATAAAGATAAAAACATAAAACCCCTTGGTATCCAGGGGAGTTATTCCTCCAGGAAGAGAAGTTGCCAGCAGTTTGATATGATGTGTCAGTTTTATGACTCAACAACCATTCAGGCTCAAAAATACTTTAATCATTTCAGAAGGCAACCTATTATAAAAAAAAACTTACAGATGCATGAATAGAATTAGCACCTGTGTATAATGAAGACAAAAACAGTAATAAATATGCATATTTCTGCCAATTCTATGTTTTGGTTTTCACCAGTCTCCTGTTATCTTTTCTGTATAGTGATTAATGCTTGTAATTACCCTCTTCCAAAAAGGAAGGTCGCTCGAAGTCTTAGAGAATAGTTAAATGGTTCTTAACAGAAGCACTTATAATTTTACCTTTTTATTAGAAGCTGGTGATGACCTCTTACATAAACGTTACACATTGTGGGGTGATTGTTCCTGCCTTTTCTCTGACGTGGATGCCTTCATTACCAGCAAGAGAATGGTTCACCTTCTGTACTCAGCTCATTGTATATCATTTATAAAAAGGCAAATTATGGAGGATGCATTATTAGTAATAGTTTCCCAAATCATGTCTGGACGGTAATGCACCACGTGTTCCGGTAACTCATTTCACACACTCACAACCCTCTGAGTGAAGAAGTTTCCTCTCATGTTCCCCTTAAAGACCATAAGATATAGGAGCAGAATTAGGCCATTTGGCCCATTCAGTCTGCTCCACCATTTCATCATGGCTGATCCATTTTTTCCTCTCAGCCCCAATCTCCTGCCTTCTCCCCACATCCCTTCATGCCCTGACCAATCAAAAATCCAGCAACCTCTGCCTTAAGTATACATAAAGACTTGGCCTCTACAGCTGCCTGTGGCAAAGAATTCCTCAGATTCCCCACTCTGACTAAAGAAATTCCTCCTCATCTCTGTTATAAAAGGATGCCCCTCTGAGGCTGTGTCCTCTGGTCTTAGACTCTTCCATCATAGGAAACATGCTCGCCACATCCATTCTTTCAAAGCCTTTCACCTTTCAATAGGTTTCAATGAGATTACCCCTCATTCTTCTGAATTCCAGTAAAAACAGGCCCAGAGCCATCAAACGCTCTTCCCATGACAAACTGTTTAATCCTGGAATAATTTTTGAGAACCTTCTGTGAACACTGTTCAGTTTCAGCACAACCTTTCTACAATAAGACTGCTCATAATATTCTGCTTTATGAAGCCTCAACATTACATCCTTGCTCCCAAGTCCCTTTTTCATTATTTAGAAAATAGTTATTCAATTCATTTCTTCTACCAAAGTTCATGACCACACACTTCAGAACATTGCATTCCATCCGCCACTTCTTTGCCCAATCTCCCAACCTATCTGTCCTTCTGGAGCCTCTCTACTTCCTCAAAACTACTTCCCCCTTCACCTATCTTAGTATTGTCTGCAAACTTTACAACAAAGCCATCAATTCCATCATCCACATCAATGATATATAATGTAAGAGGAATCGGTCCTATCTCAGACCCCTGTAGAACACCACTAGTCACCGGCAGACAACCAGAAAAACCTCCCTTTATTCCCACTTTTTACCTCCAGCCAAACAATTGCTGCTTTATCTATGCTAGAATCTTTCCTGTAACACTATAGGCTTGTACATTGTTAAACAGCCTCATGTGTGGCACCTTGTCAAAGGCCTTCTAAAAATCCAGATGCACAACGTCAACTAATTCTCCTTTGTCTATCATGTTTGTTATTTCTTCAAAGAATTCTAACAGATTTGTCAAGCAAGACTTTCCCTTGAGGAAATCATGCTGATTGTGGCCTGTCTTACTATGTCCCTCCAAGAACCCTCAGACCTCATCCTTAGTAACCGACTCCAGCATCTTTCCAACAACTGAAGTCAGACTAACTAGCCTATAGTGTCCTTTCTTATGCCTCTATCCTTTCCTGACAAGTGGAGTGACATTTGCAATTTTCCAGTATTCCAGAACCATTCCAAAATCAAGTGATTCTTGAAAGATCATTACTAATGCTCCACAATTTCTTTAGCCACCTCTTTCAGGACTCTAGGATGTACACTTATCTACTTTCAGACTACTTTCAGTTTCCATGGAACCTTCTCCCTAGTAGTGGTAACTTCACACACTTCGTGACCCCTGACTTCTGGAACTTCCACCATACTGATGCAAAATACTTATTCACTTTATCTGACATTTCCTCATTCCTCATTACTATATCTACAGGATCAATATCTACTCTCTCGCTTCTCTTTTACACTTTATGTATCTGAAGAAACTTTTTGTATCCTCTTTAATATTATTGGCTAGCTTACTTTCATATTCCATCTGTACCATCTTAATGACTTTTAAGTTGCCTTCTGTTGGTATTTAAAAGCTTCCCATTCCTCCAACGTCCCACTAATTTTTGCTCTATTATACGCCCTCTCTTTGGATTTATGTTGGTTTTGACTTCTCTTGTTAGCCATGGTTGTGTCATCTAGCCTTTAGAATACTTCTTCCTCTTTGGGATATATACATCCTGTGCCTTCCGAATTGCTTCCAGAAATTCCAGCCTTTGCTGCTCTGCCGTCATCCCTACCGGTGTCCTTTTCCAATCAACTCAGGCCAATTCCTTTCTCATATCTCTGTAATTCCCTGCACTCCACTGTAATACTGATATGTCTGACTTTAGCTTCCACTTCTCCAATTTCAGGGTGAATTCAATCACAGTTTTATCAACTGTTTCTAAGGGTTCTTTTACCTTAAGCTCTCTAATCAATTCTTAAGCTCCCAGTTATAATCTTCTTTCAGCCATGATTCAGTGATGCATCCAACATCATATATGCCAATCTATAACTGTGCTACGTTAATTGACCTCTTTCCTTATACTGCACGCCTCCAGTCTTGATTTCACTCTTTTCCATTTTGTCCACCTTTTACATTGTAATTCATCCTGGTAACTGCAGTGTTGCCCTCTCATCAGCCTCTCCTTACTAGAAGTCTCACTACACATTGCCTCTGTTGGTAAATGAACTACCTCTTCTTCGGCACTATTACTCTGGTTCACATCCCCTTGCCAATTTTCTCATCTTAAACTTCTCACATTTCACCCTTAAACCATGACCTCTGATTGTAGTCCCACCCAACCTCAGGAGAAAATGCCTGCTTACATTTACCTATCCATGGTCCTCATAATTTTGTATACCTCTATCAAAGTTCCTCTCAGTCTTTTACATTCTAAAGAATACAGTCCTAACCAAATATGTTGTGAAATTTGTTGCTTTGCAGCAGTAGTACATTGCAGTACATAATAGATACTTTTTAAACTATAAATTACAATAACAAATATATTTAATAGGCATCTGTTAGTCTTGTGAGACCATGGAAGTTTTCCAGGGCGCAGGCCTGGGCAAGGTTGTATGGAAGATCGGCAGTTGCCCATGCTGCAAGTCTCCCCTCTTCACACCACCGATGTTGTCCAAGGGAAGGGCATTAGGACCCATGCAGCTTGGCAACAGTGTCATCGCAGAGCAATGTGTGGTTAAGTGCCTTGCTCAAGGACACAACACACTGCCTCGGCTGAGGCTCGAACTAGCGACCTTCAGATCACTAGACCAATGCCTTAACCACTTGGCCACCTGAGTTACAATGTGAAAGGTGGACAAAATGGAAAAGAGTGAAATCGAGACTGAAGGCGTGCAGTATAAGGAAAGAGGTCAATTAACGTAGCACAGTTATAGATTGGCATATATGATGTTGGATGCATCACTGAATCATGGCTGAAAGAATATTATAACTGGGAGCTTAAGAGTTGATTAGAGAGCTTAAACAAATATGTTCAATATGTTAAAATAAGTAAGCAGAGCAAAAAGAGAGCAAATAAAAATAGTGACTTGGGCACATTTTCCATCATCATTAGCTGTGGAGGCACAGGATCAGGACAAACTGCATTGTGTTGTAAACTCACCCAGCCCTTGCCTCCCCACTCCCATAGGTGATGACTCAGAAAGGCAACATCCCTGACCATTCAGGACATGTCTTTATCTTGGTGGTTAAGGCATTGGACTAGCGACCTGAAGGTCGTGAGTTCGAGCCCCAGCCAAGGCAACGTGTTGTGTCCTTGAGCAAGGCACTTAAACACACATTGCTCTGCGATGGCACTGGTGCCAAGCTGTATGGGTCCTAATGCCCTTCCCTTGGACAACATTGGTGTCGTGGAGAGGGGAGACTTGCAGCATGGGCAGCTGCTGGTCTTCCATACAACCTTGCCCAGGCCTGTGCCCTGGAGAGTGAAGAATTTCCAGGCACAGATCCATGGTCTTGCAAGACTAACGGATGCCTTTACTTTACCATCTGTGAGGAGATACAGGAGCCAGGAGTCTAGTAGTTTTCTACAGTTATACGATGGAGCGCATTCAGCATCTTGTTCCAAATGGTATGGTCAAATCAATGTACATGTTCAGAAAAAGCTGCAAAGTGTTATTAACTCAGCCGGCTCCATCTTGGGCTCTAGCCTGCCCCACCATCAAAGACATCTTCAGAAGGGCAATGCCTCAAGAAGATGGCATCCAGCATTAAGGAGCCTCACCATCACCCCCTCACATCACCAGCATCAGCCTACCCACCATCAAGGACATATATACAGAAAAGTGCCGGTAAGGAGGCCAGAAACATCATGAAGGATCACAGCCACCCTGCTCATGGACTGTTTGTCCCATTCCCATCATGGAAGAGCCTACGCAGGAACAGCAGGCGCAAAAGGTTGCGTCCTCCAAGCCATCTGGCTAATCAACCCTTCCAGCCACTATCCCACCCCCCTCCATACACTTAACTACCACCTACCTTCACAATTCCTATCAGAGTCACCTTATGCATAGCTCAATTTATATACATACAATCAACGTTCAAAGTACAAAGTAAATTTCTTAAGAAAATATGTATATGTCACCAAATACAACCCTGAGATACATTTTCTTGTGAGCATCTCAATTCAAAATTTCAAAGATTCAAAGTACATTTATTATCAAAGTATGTGTAAACGATACAATTTTGAGATTCGTCTCCTTACAAGCAGCCACAAAGCAAGAATCCCAAAAGAATATTTAAGAAAAGAAAGACCAACACAGAATGCAGAGAAAGCAAGAAAAAAACACAAACATTAGAAGCTAAATCCATCATAGAATAATAACCATAATAGATTGATAATAGAAAAATATCCATAATCATAATGAAAGACCGCACCAATTTGGGTATTCAATCAGTCTATCTATATCAGCTAATCTAATGCATTTATATTTATTGTGTTTTATTATTGTGTTCTTTATCTGATTGTGCTTTTTTATTTGCTGCACTGGATCTGGAGTAACAATCATTTATTTCTCCTTTACACTGTGCACAGAAGAAAGACAATAAGCAATCTTGAATCTTGAATACAGCGCACACCTTCATCTCACTACTTCCATCATGGAGAAGGTACAGGAGCCTGAAGACACACAATTAATGTTTTGGAAAGCAATGCGTACAACACTTAAGAAACAGCTTCTTTCCCTACGCCATTAGATTTCTGAAAAATCTGTAGACACTACCTCACTATTAAGCACACTTCTTCCCTCTTTAGTTATGTTTTTATATATTCCTTATTGTACCAAAGTTATTTTTAATGTACTGCACAGTACTGCTTCCACAAAACAAGTCTCACGGCATATGTCACAAGTAATAAACCTGATTCTCATTCTGAGCCTGGGGACTCAATAACTTAAGGCATCACCACCGACCGAAGGGCAATTAAAATCTGAGCTACGTATGAAGCTGCATTCGAAAAACAACTAATATCTCTGGTGGTTGCTAGACTGGAGGAGATTAGAGAGATAATGGGTGAAGCTATTGTTTCATGCTGTTTGACTGTATGACTCAGAGATGACCCTCAGCAGAGCACCTCATTCGCATCTGCAGTTTGCTACAAAATATTAAATTGGGCTTCAAGCTGTACCTAGAGGTTTAAATTCTGACACTGGGATAAGACCATAAGATACAGGAGCAGAGTTAGGCTATTTGGCCCATCGAGTCTGCTCCGTCATTCAATCATGGCTGATCCTATTTTCTCCACTTCAACATTACTCACCAGACTTCTCCCCATAACCTTTGATGCCATGGCCTGTCAAGAACCCATCAATCTCCACCTTAAATACACTCAACAACCTGGCCTCCACAGCTGCCTGTGGTAACTGATTTCACAAATTCACTACCGTCTGGCTAAGGAAATTTCTCCGCATCTCTGGTTTAAATGGACGCCCCTCTATCCTGAGGCTGTGCCCTTTTGTCCTAGACTCTCTCACCATAGGAAACATCCTTTCCACATCTACTCTATCTAGGCCTTTCAACATTTGAAAGGTTTCAATGAGATCCCCACTCATACTTCTAAATTCCAGTGAGTACCTGCCAAGGGTCATCAAACATTCATTCCTGGAATCATCCTTGTGAACCTCCTCTGAATCCACTCAGATGCCAGCACATCTTTTCATAGATAAAGAGCTCAAAACTGTTCACAATGCTCAAGGTGAATCCTTACCAGTGCCTTATAAAGCCTCAGAGTCACATCCCTGCTTTTGTATTCTAGACCTCTTGAAATGAATGCAAACATTGCATTTGCCTTCCTTACCACCAACTCAACCTGCAAGTTAACCTTTAGGGTGTTCTGCACAATGACTCCCATGACCCTTTGCATCTTAAAATTTGTATTTTCTGCCTGTTTACAAAATACTCTGTACATTTATTTCTTCTACCAAAGTGCATGACCATGCATTTTCCAACATTATATTTCACTTTCTTGCCCGTTCTCCTAAGCTGTCTAAGTCCTTCTGCAGACTTCCTGTCTCCTTAACACCACCTGCCCCTCCACCAATCTTTGCAGTTTCTTCAAACTTGGAAACAAAGCCATCTATTCCATCATCTAAATAATTTATATACAGCATAAACGAAGCAGTCACAACATCGACCCCTGCGGGACACTACTAGTCACTGGCAGCGAACCAGAAAAGGACCCTTTTATTCCCAGTCACTGCCTCCTACCAATCAGCCAATGCTCTATCTATGTTAGTAATTTTCCTGTAATACCATGGGCTCTTAACTTGGTAAGCAGCCTCATGTGTGACACCATGGCCTTCTAAAAATCCAAATATACAACACCTACGTTTGTACTTCATACCCTGTATCTATCCTATTTGTGATCTCCTCAAAGAATTCTAACAGGTTTGTCTGGCAAGATTTTCTCTTAAGGAAACCATGCTGACTTTGTCTTAACTTGTCCTGTGTCACCAGTAACTACATAACTTCATCCTTAATAATTGACTCCAACATCTTCCCAACCACTGAGATCAGAATAATTGGTCTATAATTTCCTTTCTGCTACATTCCTCCTTTCTTAAAGAGTGGTGTGACATTTTCAATTTTCCAGTCCTCCAGAAGCACGCCAGAGCTCAATTGTTCTTGAAAGATCATTGTTAATGCCTCTCAATCTCTACTGCTACCACTTTCGGAACCCTAGGATACAGTTCATCTGGTCCGGGTGACTTATGTACCTTCAGGTCTATTAGCTTTTTGAGCACCTTCTCCCTTGTAATAGTAACTGCACTCACTTCTCTTCCCTCACACCCTTCAACATCTGGCATACTGCTAGTGTCTTTCACAGTGAAGACTGATACAAAATACTCATTTAGTTCATCTACCATCTCCTTCTCCCCCATTATTATTTCTCTGGCCTCATTTTCTAGTGGTCTTATATACAGTCTCATCTTGAAAAAGCTTTTTCTATCTACCTTGATGATGTTTGCTAGTTTGCTTTAATATTTCATCTTTTCCCTCTTAATGATTCTTTTAGTTGCTTTCTTTAGGTTTTTAAAAGTTTCCCAACCCTCTATCTTCCCACTAATATTTGCTTTGCTGTATGCCCTCTCTTTCGCTTTTACATTAGCTTTGACTTCCCTTGTCAACCACAGTTGTACTATTTTGCTATTTGAGTATTTCTTTGTTTTTGGAGTACACCTATCCTGCAACTTCCTCATTTTTCCCAGAAATTCAAGCC
Organism: Mobula birostris; assembly: GCF_030028105.1. Taxonomy (NCBI): domain Eukaryota; kingdom Metazoa; phylum Chordata; class Chondrichthyes; order Myliobatiformes; family Myliobatidae; genus Mobula; species Mobula birostris. The sequence continues at coordinate 235,205,703 of NC_092371.1, forward strand.
ATTGCTGCTCTGTTGTCACCCCTGCCTGCATCTCCTTCCATTTTACTTTGACCAACTCCTCTCTCGTATCACTGTTATTTCCTTTACTCCTCTGAAATACTGTAATGTCAGACTTTACTTTCCCCCTATCAAACTTCAAGTTAGACTCAAACTCACTGTCTCCTAGGAGTTCCTTTGCCTTAAGCTCTCTAGTACCCAGTCCAAATTAATTGATTCCCCCTAGTAGGTCCAATGACAAACTGTTCTAAAAAGCCATCTCTTCGGCATTCAATAAATTCACTCTCTTGAGATCCATTACCAATCGGATTTTTCCAATCTACCTGCATGTTAAAATCTCCCATGACTGTAATGGTACTGCCCTTTGGACACGCCTTTTCCATTCCCCATTGAAAGCTGTAGTCCACATCCCAGTTACTGTTTGGAAGCTTGTATGTAACTGTCATCGGGGTCCTCCTACCCTTGCAGTTTTTTAACTCAACCCACAAGGATTCAACATCTTCTGATCCTATATCACATCTTTCTACCAATTTGATGCCATTCTTTACCAGCAGAACCATTGCACCCCCTCTGCCGACATTCCTATCCCTATGTGTATAACCTTAGACATTCAGCTCCCAACTACAACCATCCTTCAGCCATTGTTCACTGATGACCAACATCATACCCGACACTCAGTAAAACTGCAACAAGATCATCCACTTTATTTCTTACACTCCGTATAACACTTTGAGTACTGTACTTGCTCCCCTTTTTGATTCTGCATCCCTCAGGAGAAGATGGCGACGCGACGGCAGCGCGCGCGGCCTTTCTGGTGATGAATATCTGTTATCTGTCAAGCAGGGGACCGTACACAATCCTGATTTGATGGAGACAGACGTGAGAGTAATGAGGAACATCTGGAAAACTTCTGAAATGCCCGCTTCGCTGCCGCTGCTACTGTGTGGTAACCGGAATCTCCGGAGCAGAAGGCCCCAAAATCCTCGGCTTTGCTTGCTTCAGCAGCCGGGGCAAGGTTGAAAGTGCTCGGCAGAGGATGGCGCTCGGGAGGCTCTATCGGAGAGGCTGGTCGGAGGCTCGAAGTTTTTGGACGGATGGACTCAGTGTCGGCTTTGGTCGGCTGCCTCCAAGGCATAGGCAAGTTGACGGTATCTGAAGGTTTATGGCAAGGAGTTTCTCCCTTTTGCCGTCTGCTGTCGGGGACTCGGGAGTCAATCGACTCAGGGACTTTTGAGACTTTTTTTTTTACCATGCCCATGGTTGTTCTTCATCAAATTACGGTATTGCTTTGCATTTATATGTTATAATTATGTGGTTCTGTCAGTGTTAGTCTTTGGTTTGTCCTGTTTTCTGTGATATCACTCCGGAGAAACATTGTATCATTTCTTAATGCATGTATGCATTTCTAAATGACAATCAAAGAGTACTGAGTGTTCTCATAATCTAATGCCTGATACTGATCCTGCGGGCTGCAATTTTGTCCTTCCTGACAGTCTGACTGCACGCTATCTTTGCTTTTTTACCATCCATCCTATGCTGAGTCCTTTCACTGTGGATTCTCTGCTAAAAACATGGCTTGTCTGGGTTTAGAATAAAAGCTTCCCTGGATATTAAATAACCAATTTGCAATATTCTGAGGTCAGGCTTTTTTGACCAGTAACTAATTTCAGTCTTATTTTGTGCTCTGTAATAATGCAACTCATATCAAACCAACAAACATATAATTTGTGAATATGAATTTCATAATTTGCAATAAATATAGTTGTTGAGCTGATTTTCCCCATTTTGTGTGAAACCAACTTTCTCTGTGAACAAACCAATGTGTGAGACCTGTCTCAATGGATTTTATTTCGAAAGAATTGTCCCAAATTGCAGCTCACCTTGCAAGTAAAATTGAATTCTGTCACATCACTCATTAGAAATCTATTATCATTTTTCTGCCTAGTGTCAAGATTACATTAAGTACTTTGATTTATCAGTTTAGGAGGCAGTGATATTGAATCATAAAAGCCAAAGGCATCATTACAAAAGTAACACTTGGAGTGACAAGTGGAGCTGCAGGGGAGAGATCTCAGAGCTTCCGTGGAAACGTAATTTATAGCTACATTAAGATGTCAAGCAAATATAATCCTTGTCAGAAGGGTGAGTTGCTTTAATCGATATTGCAAAGGAAGTAATCAAATTTATGGAACTATATGGTTTTAAGTAATTATTTTATTGGTGAACATCCTTGATAGAGTTCAGGAATTAGAGCTAAGTCATAAATCAAGTTCTGTATCTGAGGCAATCAAATTTGTCTGAAGCATTCTATCAAGACCAACCACTTAGCTTAAAAGGTTCGAGTGGTATACATTTAAAATCTGTGAAATATCGGGAATCGGGGATTTATAATATAACATCTGTCACAAAGATATTTTAGTTCTAAAACATTTTGCTTCTTATCACTTTCCAATTTGTTCCCTCAGAATTTACAAGTGTAAATCATAACACTATTTCTTATTTTGTGAAGGTATCTACTATTATAGCATAAATAAAGCCCTGTTATTTTAGTAATCAACTATTAAAATGATCCAATGATAAAACTATTTAATTTGTGTTTTGAATGGGGGTATGTTTACTCATGCCTGAAGCTGCTAATAGACCCTTTTTCAAAGCAATGATTCAGGAACAGCATCTTCCCCTTCACCATCTGATTCTGAATGGACATTGAACCCATGAACACTACCTCACTACTTATTTTTCCCTTTTTGTACTAATTTAATATAACTTTTTAAAATGTATTTAGATAGAGTAAATGCAATTAGGTTTTTCCCACTGAGGTTGGGTGGGAGTACAACTAGAGGTCATGGGTTAAGGGTGAAAGGTGAAAAGTTTAAAGGGAACAGGAAGGGAAACCTCTTCACTCAGAGGGTCATGGGAGTGGGGACTGAGCTGCCAGCCAAGTGGTGCATGCGAATTTGATTTCAGTGTTTAAGAGAAGTTTGGATAGGTACATGGGTATGAAGGGCCCTGGTTGAGGTGCAGGTTGATGGGAGTTGGCAGTTTAAATGGTTTGGTATGGACAAGATGGGCCAAAGGGCCTGTTTCTGAGCTGTTCTTTTCTATGACTCCATGACTCTATACACTTACTGTAATTTATAACAATAAAATGTTTTATTACATATTACAATGTACTGCTGCCACAAGCCAACAAATTTCACAACATACACCAGTGATATTAAACCTGATTCTGACTTTGAATTATGGATTAAACATTTAAAGTTTTATTGCATTGATTATTATATTATTATAACATTTATTACACCAAAAGATTAATGCTTATAAAAGCTAATGCATGTAATCTACTCCTTCTCTTGTCCCTGCTGAATTCCAGTTGAAAGATCAGATAACCCCTATTTCACACAGTTTTAATTTATTTCTTCAATTATCACCTCCTTTTGCATCACACTGATATAGTTGTGTGTTACTTATTCATCTTGTGCCCTTTTTTTTCCAGTAATGTCTGCATTACTGATGTTCATCAACCAGAAAGAGAACCGTGAAAAAGTCTTAGGCACATATACTATATATATACATATATATATATGCAGCTTGGGTGCCTAATACTTTTACACAGTACTGTACTTGTCAACGTGGAGTGGAGCGTAAGTTTGTAAATTCTGTGGGAGAAGGGGATGTTGGGGATGGCAGGGTGGAGTGCCATAGGAGGGATGTGGAGCTGGCAGCTGAGAATGAGTGTCGGGGCAGGCGGTGGGGTGGGTGAAGATGCCCTGAGACATCAGGCGTGGTCATTTGATTCCAAACAATTAGTTTATTGATCATTACAGATTGTCCCTCTAGTGCTTCCCACTTCCTCCACTCTCATCCCCTTTTCCCCAACCATGATTCCCCTCTCCCTGCCCCCTTCCCACTCTCAGTACACAACAGAGACCCGTATCAGAATCAGTTTTATCATTACTCATATATGCCATGAAATTCGTGTTTTTTTTTGCAGCAGATGCAGTACAGTGCAACACATAAAATCACTACAATACTCCGTGATGCACTATCAATTACTCCAAAAGACTGGAAGTAGAGTAAATACTGGAAGGCTTTTATTAACAGTAAATGGACCAACGTCCATGCTGGCTATCTGTCCTGGACTGAGGGAGGAGCAGTGACACAATCGCCTTTATTCAGGGGTCTGTGGGATGAGCCACAGGAGCAGTCAGCAGAGGGGCGTGTCCAGACAGGTAACCCAGTTACAAACAACAGGAATTCTGCAGATGCTGGAAATTCAAGCAACACACATCAAAGTTGCTGGTGAACGCAGCAGGCCAGGCAGCACCTCTAGGAAGAGGAACAGTCGACGTTTCAGGCCGAGCCGCTTCGTCAGGACTAACTGAAGGAAGAGTTAGTAAGAGATTTGAAAGTGGGAGGGAGAGGGGGAGATCCAGAATGATAGGAGAAGACAGGATGGGGAGGGATGGAGCCAAGAGCTGGACAGGTGATTGGCAAAGGGGATATGAGAGGATCATGGGACAGGAGGCCCAGGGAGAAAGACGAAGGTGGGGGGGAACCCAGAGGATGGGCAAGGGGTATAGTCAGAGGGACAGAGGGAGAAAAAGGAGAGTGAGAGAAAGAATGTGTGTATAAAAATAAATAGCGGATGGGGTACGAGGGGGAGGTGGAGCATTAGCAGAAGTTAGAGAAGTCGATGTTCATGCCATCAGGTTGGAGGCTACCCAGATGGAATAGAAACATAGAAACCTAGAAAATAGGTGCAGGAGTAGGCCATTCGGCCCTTCGAACCTGCACCGCCATTTATTATGATCATGGCTGATCATCCAACTCAGAACCCTGCACCAGCCTTCCCTCCATACACCCTGATCCCCGTAGCCACAAGGGCCATATCTAACTCCCTCTTAAATATAGCCAATGAACTGGCCTCAACTGTTTCCTGTGGCAGAGAATTCCACAGATTCACCACTCTCTGTGTGAAGAAGTTTTTCCTAATCTCAATCCTAAAAGGCTTCCCCTTTATCCTCAAACTGTGACCCCTCGTTCTGGACTTCCCCAACATTGGGAACAATCTTCCTGCATCTAGCCTGTCCAATCCCTTTAGGATTTTATACGTTTCAATCAGATCCCCCCTCAATCTTCTAAATTCCAACGAGTACAAGCCTAGTTCATCCAGTCTTTCTTCATATGAAAGTCCTGCCATCCCAGGAATCAATCTGGTGAACCTTCTTTGTACTCCCTCTATGGCAAGGATGTCCTTCCTCAGATTAGGGGACCAAAACTGCACACAATACTCCGGTGTGGTCTCACCAAGGCCTTGTACAACTGCAGTAGTACCTCCCTGCTCCTGTACACGAATCCTCTCGCTATAAGTGCCAGCATACCATTTGCCTTTTTCACCGCCTGCTGTACCTGCATGCCCACTTTCAATGACACCCAGGTCTTGTTGCACCTCCCCTTTTCCTAATCGGCCACCATTCAGATAATAATCTGTTTTCCTATTTTTGCTACCAAAGTGAATAACTTCACATTTATCCACATTAAATTGCATCTGCCATGAATTTGCCCACTCACCCAACCTATCCAAGTCACCCTGCATCCTCTTAGCATCCTCCTCACAGCTAACACTGCCGCCCAGCTTCGTGTCATCCACAAACTTGGAGATGCTGCATTTAATTCCCTCATCCAAGTCATTAATATATATTGTAAACAACTGGGGTCCCAGCACTGAGCCTTGTGGTACCCCACTAGTCACTGCCTGCCATTCTGAAAAGGTCCCGTTTATTCCCACTCTTTGCTTCCTGTCTATTAACCAATTCTCTATCCACATTAATACCTTACCCCCAATACCGTGTGCTTTAAGTTTGCACACTAATCTCCTGTGTGGGACCTTGTCAAAAGCCTTTTGAAAATCCAAATATACCACATCCACTGGTTCTCCCCTATCCACTTTACTAGCTACATCCTCAAAAAATTCTATGAGATTCATCAGACATGATTTTCCTTTCACAAATCCATGCTGACTTTGTCCGATGATTTCACCGCTTTCCAAATGTGCTGTTATCACATCTTTGATAACTGACTCCAGCAGTTTCCCCACCACCGACGTTAGGCTAACCGGTCTATAATTCCCTGGTTTCTCTCTCCCTCCTTTTTTAAAAAGTGGATTTACATTAGCCACCCTCCAATCCTCAGGAACTAGTCCAGAATCTAACGAGTTTTGAAAAACTATCACTAATGCATCCACTATTTCTTGGGCTACTTCCTTAAGCACTCTGGGATGCAGACCATCTGGCCCTAGGGATTTATCTGCCTTTAATCCCTTCAATTTACCTAACACCACTTCCCTACTAACATGTATTTCGCTCAATTCCTCCATCTCACTGGACCCTCTGTCCCCTACTATTTCTGGAAGATTATTTATGTCCTCCTTAGTGAAGACAGAACCAAATTAATTACTCAATTGGTCTGCCATGTCCTTGCTCCCCATAATCAATTCACCTCTTTCTGTCTGTAGGGGACATACATTTGTCTTTACCAGTCTTTTCCTTTTTACGTATCTATAAAAGCTTTTACAGTCAGTTTTTATGTTCCCTGCCAGTTTTCTCTCATAATCTTTTTTCCCCTTCCTAATTAAGCCCTTTGTCCTCCTCTGCTGAACTCTGAATTTCTCCCAGTCCTCAGGTGAGCCACTTTTTCTGGCTAATTTGTATGCTTCTTCTTTGGAATTGATACTATCCCTAATTTCTCTTGTCAGCCACGGGTGCACTACTTTCCTTGATTTATTCTTTTGCCAAACTGGGATGAACAATTGTTGTAGTTCATCCATGCATTCTTTAAATGCTTGCCATTGCATATCCACCGTCAATCCTTTAAGTGTCATTTGCCAGTCTATCTTAGCTAATTCATGACTCATACCTTCAAAGTTACCCCTCTTTAAGTTCAGAACCTTTGTTTCTGAATTAACTATGTCACTCTCCATCTTAATGAAGAATTCCACCACATTATGGTCACTCTTACCCAAGGGGCCTCTCACGACAAGATTGCTAATTAACCCTTCCTCATTGCTCAAAACCCAGTCTAGAATAGCCTGCTCCCTAGTTGGTTCCTCGACATGTTGGTACAAAAAACCATCCCGCATACATTCCAAGAAATCCTCTTCCTCAGCACCTTTACCAATTTGGTTCACCCAATCTACATGTAAATTGAAGTCACCCATTATAACTGCTGTTCCTTTATTGCACACATTTCTAATTTCCTGTTTAATACCATCTCCGACCTCACTACTACTGTTAGGTGGCCTGTACACAACTCCCACCAGCGTTTTCTGCCCCTTAGTGTTATGCAGCTCTACCCATATCGATTCCACATCTTCCCGGTTTATGTCCTTCCTTTCTATCGCGTTAATCTCCTCTTTAACCAGCAACGCCACCCCACCTCCTTTTCTTTCATGTCTATGCCTCCCAAATATTGAATATCCCTGAACGTTGAGCTCCCATCCTTGGTCACATAAGGTGTTGTTCCTCCAACCTGAGTGTGGCTTCATCTTTACAGTGGAGGAGGCCGTGGATAGACATGTCAGAATGGGAATGGGACATGGCATTAAAATGTGTGGCCACTGGGAGATCCTGCTTTCTCTGGCGGACAGACCCAGTTACAACCTATATATATGGTTTACCACACTGTGCAAAACTCTTAAGCTCCCCAGCTATATATATATGTGCATAGACTTCTACACAGTACTGTGTCCTGGGCAGGTCAATCATCATAAATAAAGAGGGGAATGAGTAAATTAGAGGGGCGTGGGCTTTGATGGCAAGTGTCTCCAACATCAACTGAAAAATTTCTAACTATAACAGCAGACGATCTTTACAGTGCTACCTGTTTACATTGCCAGACAGGCAGACAAGGGAAGATGAGACATACCAGCTGCAGGAAGTAACAGTTGCATATCAATGAGAATTTTCCGTGGCTAATTCTCTCTGAAAGGACAGAGCATTGCATAGATTGAAGGTTGCAGGAAGAGAGCCAGTGATCTGGAGGTGGAGAGCTCGATGTTAAGAGGGAGAAGCGGGGGTAGGGGTTAAAATACATCCTAGAGATCTACAGGATGACCCCTGCGCCTTTGGTCCTTGGGAGAGATTTGGAACAGAATCCCAACGACCATTTTTGGGTTCTCTTGGTCTATTGGATCTCCATCTGCGGAACTCATTGCCACAGATGCCTGCGGAGGCCGTCATTGGATATACTTAAAGCAGAGGTTGATAGGTCCTTGGGTGTATGTGTGTCAAAGGTCACAGGGAGAAAGCAGGAGAAGAGGGTTGAGACGGTAAATAAATCAGTCATGATGAAATGGCGGATCAGACTCGATAGACTAATTCTAACTCGAGTGGCCTAATTCTGTTCCTATGCCTTATAGTCTAACAACAGACTCAAACATAGAAACATAGAAAATAGGTGCAGAAGTAGGCCATTCAGCCCTTCGAGCCTGCACCGCCGTTCAGTATGATCATGGCTGATCATCCAACTCAGAACCCTGTACCAGCCTTCCCTCCATACCCCCTGATCCCTTTAGCCACAAGGGCCATATCTAACTCCCTCTTAAATATAGCCAATGAACTAGCCTCAATTGTTTCCTGTGGCAGAGAATTCCACAGATTCACCACTCTCTGTGTGAAGAAGTTTTTCCTAATCTCGGTCCTAAAAGGCTTCCCCTTTATCCTCAGACTGTGACCCCTCGTTCTGGACTTCCCCAACATCGGGAACAATCTTCCTGCATCTAGCCTGTCCAATCCCTTTAGAATTTTATGCGTTTCAATAAGATCCCCCCTCAATCTTCTAAATTCCAACGGGTATAAGCCTAGTCGATCCAGTCTTTCATCATATGAAAGTCCTGCCATCCCAGGAATCAATCTGGTGAACCTTCTTTGTACTCCTTCTATGGCAAGGATGTCTTTCCTCAGATTAGGGGACAGCTTCTACCCCGAAGATATATGAACCTTGAGTGGACCTCTTGTCCAATAAAGAATTCCTGCTCACTCATTTTTTCCTTGTCTTGGCCCTTGCACCTTTTTTGTCTACCTGCACCACACTTTCTCTTAGCTGCAACACCATATATTCTGCCCTCTTTTATTATTTTTCATTTTGTAGTACCGTAATGTGTTTATGAGAGTTTCCAAGAAGGCTCTGGTGATACACAACGACATTTTGCCATCAGCTCACAAATCTACTCGCTATTCTACAAAAGACACTTCGTCTGGAATATGGCCACTACAATCCACAGCCTGTAGTTTCTCAATGTTGTATAGAATATACGTAATTTGATAATAAATTTAGTTTGAAACTTTGAAACTTTTCTATATGGCATGCAAACACGGTATCTCGGTACATATGACAATAATAAGCCAATTATGAATTACCAATATCCAGCCCGATAGAAAGTTACACTATGACTTCTGTTTACTATTGTGATATTTTCACCAATTGACAATGGTTGATTCATGAATGGAAAGCATCTATAGATCTTTCTTTTGACTATTGCTTTACTATTTCGATGATGAAATATATTTTCTATAGATTGGCTGCAACAGATAAACAAGTATAATACTGTGCGAAAGTCTTAGGCACATATACATAGCTGGGGTGCCTAAGACTTTTACACAGTACTGTGGTAATCTTGTACTGCTGCCACAAAAAATAACAAATTTCATGATATATGTGAGTGATGATAAATCTGATTCTGATATGGGTCTCTATTATGGACTGCGAGTGGGAAGAAGGCAGAGAGAGGGGAATTGGTTGGGAAAAGGGGAAAGGAGAGGGGAAGAAGTGGGAAGCACCAGAGAGATATTCTTTAATGATCAATCAACCAATTGATTGGAATCAAATGACTTTGCCTGGTATCCCAAAGCTGGCTGTGTCAGCATCTACGCCAACCCCTGCCCCTGGCATTCCTTCTTTGCCTCCTGTCCCATACCCTTCCATGGCACTCCACCCTCAGCATTCCAACATCCTTTGCTCCCGCCAGATCTACAAACTCACTGCCTGCTCCATGTTGACAAATACAGTAGACTTTCGCACAGTACTCTACATTCCAACATTTGAATGGCAGAGGTCAAGTGGAAGATTCAAAATGACAGGAAAGGAGGAATACAAAGAATGCCCACTGCATATGTAACCTTTTCAGGTCACAATGGTCTTGACCCTGGTATAGATAAAATAAGTACAATGTTTGTAAGTTTCTGCAAAATGCATTGGTTCTTTAAAAAACAAATTGCACCCACCAGCAGCCTGCACAGGATGTTCATCTGTACATCTCATTCACTTTCACTTTGAACTCGTTTGACAAAACCATGCAAAACAGGTTCACTTGCCGTCCATCCAGATATTTCCAAGATAACAGGCACGAAAGGTACTGCAGATGCTGGAAATCTCGAGCAATACCCACAATGTGCTGGAGGTGCTCAGCAGGTCAGGCAGCATCAATAGGTGGGAATAAGCAGTCGACATTTTGGGCTGAGATCCTTCTCAGGACTGCTATCTCCTATTTCCAAGATAAAGAGTTTTGCCCAAACTCTTCACCAATTGACTGTGGGAAAATATAATTGTTTTCCAACACATAAATCACACATAAATGCATCAGCTGCTTAAATCACATGGTTATTAGAGGATTTCAGAGCATGGGTACAAATAGAAAAAAAATACTCAGCATATCACCAAGGTTTCTTTAAATCCATCTTCTTAATTTGTCATCTAGAAAGACAGAAATTCCAGGCTAAGACCAGTATCACCTGCAAGTTCATTTCCCTGTCAAACACATCCTGATTAGGAAACGTTTCAACATGTTTTACCATCACTGCATCTAAATCCCACAACTCCTTACCATAAGACCATAAAACAAAGAATTAGCAGAATTAGGCCATTTGGCCCATCTAGTCTGCTCTGCCATTCAATCATGGGTAATTTATTTTCTCTGTCAACCCATTCTCCTGCTTTTTCCCCATAACCTTTGATGCTCCTACTAATTAAGTACCTGTCATCTTCCGCTTAAGTGTACTCATGGCTTGGCCTCTGCAGCCTTTCAGGGTAATGGATTCCACAGATTCACCACCCTCTGGCTAAAGGAATTCCTTCTCATCTCTACTCGAAAGACAAATCCTTATATTCTGAGGCTGTGCCTTCTGGTCCTGGACTCTCTCACTATTGGAAACATCCAACAGGATTGGGAAAAGGAACTTAATTTGACTTTTATAACGGAGGATTGGATGTGGATTTTGAAGTTGGTCAACTCTTCTTCAACTTGTGTTAGCCATTCATTGATTCCATTTAAAATTGTACATCATTATCATTTGACAAAGGAGAGACTTCCTAAAATCTTTTCTAATGTTGATAGTCATTGTGAGAGATGTAAAACTGAGATAGCGACACTGACACATATGTTTTGGTCTTGTTCTATATTGGAACAGTTCTGGAAGTGTTTTTTTTCAACAATTTCGAAAGCATTTAAAACTAATGTACAACCTAATAAATTAACTGTGCTTTTTGGAGTAATTCCTCAAAATATTCATGTTATTTCTGTGTCTCACCAATGTGTTATTGCATTTGTTACATTGATAGCTAGGAGGGCCATCTTTTTGAAGTGGAAGGATACATCAGCTCCCATTTTTCACAATGGTTCTCTCAAGTGATGCTATGTCTTAGTTTGGAGAAAATTAGAAGTCGAACCTTTGAACCCTTATTTGATTTTGAGAAAAGATGGGGCTCATTTGCTCGTTATAATCATTTGAGCTAATTGACATAATTTTTCCACGATCTAATTGTAAATTTTTTAGTATATTTTCTTTTCTTGCTGGCGGTTTGATGTTTATTTTTAGAAGCTTTTTGTATGACGCATGACTCCGGGGTTGTACAACTAATGGGTTCTCTTTTTTCTCACTTTTCTGCTTAGTAGGTTTTTTTTGTTATCACAAATTTTTTTTTCAATCTTTAAGGTAATGTCTTTTTTGAGGCATTGTAAGTGTTGTTACTTCAATGTACTCATGTTATTTTTTTTGTATGATATAACAATCAAAAGATTTGAAAAGAAAAGCAAACATCCTCTCCATGTCGACTCTGTAAGGACCTCTTCGGTAGATTTCACTGAATTCTCCTCTCATGTTTCTAAACTCCAGAGGCGACAGGCCCAGACCCATCAAACACTTACCATCTGTTAACCTTTTCAATCCTGGGATCATTCTTGTAAACCTCTTCTGGACTCTCTCCAAAGCCAGCATATCTGTCCTTAGTTATGGAGCCCAGAACTGGCTCGCAATTCTGCAGATGTAGTCAGACCAACACATATAAAGCCTTATTTTGAGTGAGTACCCTTACCACAAGACCTGCTGCAGATCAAAATTAATTTATTTCTACTTACAAGAAGCAATTGAACTGTGCTAGATCCTGGCTTTGCCAGTGACATTTATGCCCCATGAGAGAATTAAAAAATAATGGGTGGATTGAATGAACCATGTGTTTTTGGATAATCCACTTATCTTCTGTATGCATGCAATCTGTGACGGGGAAGATTAGACCATTACACTGCTCTAAAATGGACTGACATGACACTTTGTATTGCTGGATGTTCATCACATTGAAGAGAATGCAAAATGGCTCCTGTTTGGAAGGAGCAGAGATGAAGCCACGCAGTCTGCTTGCATGGTTAGTGTGAGATGGCAGTGGTGTCAAAGTATACCTAATACAGAGGAAGGAAGGGGTCAGTGTGGTGACAGCTTTTCCAGTGGGAGTTTCCTTTGTATGTTCCTGTGGTACATCCAATATCCCCCATGTGCTCTATTGAAGCCTCCGATAGATAATGGGTTGGGAGGCTAACAACCTGCTGATCCAAGCAAGTCTGAGTGTACATGGGCAGAATGAAAGAAGGGAAAAAATACTGCTGCAGAAATTAATGTTGTGAAGTATCCAGAATTTCCAACATCTTGGGTTAAAACCTTACATCAGGGCTAGGTTTCTGACCTGGAATGCCAACAATTCCTTTACTCCAAATGCTGCCCAACCCTTTGTGTTCCACTTGCTCTGTTAGTGACTCTTTCACATTTAAAACAATATGACAATTATAAAGCCATACAATATGAAGCCAGGACTTCATCTCCACAGGTACTGTACAGTGATCACCAACTCTTTCATGGACAGAAGCTTTTTTTTTTGAAGCTGAAATTTTTTTCGATCTTGGCAGCCCATTTAAAAACATTTTGTCACCGTACAAGAAGGCATCATTAGTGCACTGTTAACTTGTGTGTCCTCCACAAGCCAGGCTTATATATACTTACCTATCAGTTGATTGGTTGTCATTATGGAAATTCAAATGTGACGAGAGAAGGGGATCTCGCTGCTGATCGGTTGTGTGGCAGAGTAGGATTCTGTTCCACTCCTTCAGGCCATGCCGCCCAGCCATCCCCCAGTTTAATCCTAATCACAGGACTATTTACAATGACCATTTAACCTACCAATCTGTATGCCTTTGGACTGTGGGAGGAAACTGGAGCACTCAGAGGAAACTCATGGAGTCACGGGGTGAACGTACAGACTTCTTACAGGCAGCAGCGGGAATTGAGCCTGGATCACCTGTACTGTAAAGAATTGTGCTAACCACTCGGCTACCATGCCGTCCCATTTAAGATGTAGTTAAACTTGAAAGAGTGCAGAAAAACAACACATATCAAAGTTGCTGGTGAACGCAGCAGGCCAGGCAGCATCTCTAGGAAGAGGTGCAGTCGACGTTTCAGGCTGAGACCCTTCGTCAGGACTAACTGAAGGAAGAGTGAGTAAGGGATTTGAAAGTTGGAGGGGGAGGGGGAGATCCAAAATGATAGGAGAAGACAGGAGGGGGAGGGATGGAGCCAAGAGCTGGACAGGTGATTGGCAAAAGGGGATACGAGAGGATCATGGGACAGGAGGTCCGGGAAGAAAGCCAGGCGGGGGGGGGGGTGGGGACCCAGAGGATGGGCAAGAGGTATATGCAGAGGGACAGAGGGAGAAAAAGGAGAGTGAGAGAAAGAATGTGTGCATAAAAATAAGTAACAGATAGGGTACGAGGGGGAGGTGGGGCCTAGTGGAAGTTAGAGAAGTCGATGTTCATGCCATCAGGTTGAAGGCTACCCAGACGGAATATAAGGTGTTGTTCCTCCAACCTGAGTGTGGCTTCATCTTTACAGTAGAGGAGGCCGTGGATAGACATGTCAGAATGGGAATGAGATGTGGAATTAAAATGTGTGGCTACTGGGAGATCCTGCCTTCTCTGGCGGACAGAGCGTAGGTGTTCAGCAAAGCGGTCTCCCAGTCTGCGTCGGGTCTCGCCAATATATAAAAGGCCACATCGGGAGCACCGGACGCAGTATATCACCCCAGTCGACTCACAGGTGAAGTGTTGCCTCCGTCTCTGCCGCATCTGCTCTCAGGATGAGGCTTTTCATTCTAGGACGAGGGAGATGTCTTCTTTTTTTAAAGAAAGGGGCTTCCCTTCCTCCACTATCAACTCTGCTCTTAAACGCATCTCCCCCATTTCACGTACATCTGCTCTCACTCCATCCTCCCGCCACCCCACTAGGAATAGGGTTCCCCTGGTCCTCACCTACCACCCCACCAGCCTCCGGGTCCAACATATTATTCTCCGTAACTTCCGCCACCTCCAACGGGATCCCACCACTAAGCACATCTTTCCCTCCCCCCCATCTCTGCATTCCGCAGGGATCGCTCCCTACACAACTCCCTTGTCCATTCGTCCCCCCCATCCCTCCCCACTGATCTCCCTCCTGGCACTTATCCGTGTAAGCGGAACAAGAGCTACACATGCCCTTACACTTCCTCCCTTACCACCATTCAGGGCCCCAAACAGTCCTTCCAGGTGAGGCAACACTTCACCTGTGAGTCGACTGGGGTGATATACTGCGTCCGGTGCTCCCGAAGTGGCCTTTTATATATTGGCGAGACCCGACGCAGACTGGGAGACCGCTTTGCTGAACATCTACGCTCTGTCCGCCAGAGAAAGCAGGATCTTCCAGTGGCCACACATTTTAACTCCACATCCCATTCCCATTCTGACATGTCTATCCACGGCCTCCTCTACTGTAAAGATGAAGCCACACTCAGGTTGGAGGAACAACACCTTATATTCTGTCTGGGTAGCCTCCAACCTGATGGCATGAACATCGACTTCTCTAACTTCCGCTAGGCCCCACCTCCCCCTCGTACCCCATCTGTTACTTATTTTTATACACACATTCTTTCTCCCGCTCTCCTTTTTCTCCCTCTGTCCCTCTGAATATACCTCTTGCCCATCCTCTGGGTTCCCCCCCCCCGTCTTTCTTCCCGGACCTCCTGTCCCATGATCCTCTCGTATCCCCTTTTGCCAATCACCTGTCCAGCTCTTGGCTCCATCCCTCCCCCTCCTGTCTTCTCCTATCATTTTGGATCTCCCCCTCCCCCTCCAGCTTTCAAATCCCTTACTCACTCTTCCTTCAGTTAGTCCTGACGAAGGGTCTCGGCCTGAAACGTCGACTGCACCTCTTCCTAGAGATGCTGCATTCACCAGCAATTTTGATATGTGTTGCTTGAATTTCCAGCATCTGCAGAATTCCTGAAGAGTGCAGAAAAGTTTACCGAGGATGTTGCCAGAACTAAAGGGCCTGAGTTATAGGAAGTGGTTTCTCTGGCTAGGTCTTTATTCCTTGAATGGGGGTGGCCTCATAGAATTGTTTACAATTATGAGGGGCATAGATAAGGCAGATGGTAAGAGTCTTTTCCCCAGAATAGGGGCATCCAGAATTAGGGGGTACAGATTTAAGTTGAGAGGGGAAGGACTTAAAAGGGATTTTAGGGCAATTTTTCATGCAGAGGGTGGTTAGCATATGGAGCAAACTGTCGGAGAAAGTGATTGAGTCAGATACAATAGAATAAGGAAAGTTCAGACAGGGTTGGGCTGAGAGGAAAATGGGCTAAATGCAGGAAACTGGGACTAGCTGGGTAGACACTGTGATTGGCATGGACTCGTTGGGCCAAAGGGCATGTATCGGTGCTGGTATTGCTCTATAATTTGATCACTCAATGTCAGTGTATTTGTAACAGGACGATTGGTAAGTGAAAGATCAAATAGGTTCAGCATTCATGCTTGTACTCTGGCTGGCTCAGGCTGTACAGAGATGCTCTGCTATGCTTGGTGATGGATGCTAAGATCTCCCAACTGATGTACATTCCGTGCCCAAGTGTTGACCAACATGGAGGAGTGCTGGTTCAACAGCTGAGAGAGGACATGCCATGGTAACCAATGAAACAACCCACACAATGTGCTGGAGGAACTCAGCAGGTCAAGCAGCATCTATGCTGGAAAATAAATATTTGATGTTTCAGGTTGAGGCCCTTAATTGGACGTGATGGCGGGTCTCAGCCCAAAACGTTGACTGTTTATACACCTCCATAGATGTTTCCTGACTTGTTGAGTTTCTCCAGCATTTTGTGTGAATTGTTCAAGATTTCCAGCATCTGCAGAATCTCTTGTGTTTAGGAAACCAATGTAGTTTATTGTTCATGACTGATTTGATGCTATGACACTTCCTGAGGTCTCAGGTCTCAGTCAAAGATGTAAGCACTTCTGACTTTCTCCAGCATGCATATGATTTCACCATTTTTGATGATGTGCTTTTGGAGTGATTGAGCCATCTTTGGCTTTGCTATCTCCGAGGATGTTGCGTAAGGTTTCGGGCAAAGCTTGTGACCTCAAGGCCAAGACGCCTGGAGACGGGGTGCAAGCCCATGATCGACTCTATTTCTCACCGATCTCACTGATTGAAGTGTCAAGGAAGATTAAAATCATCGAGGCGAGTGGGTGAACAGCACCATCTACCAGAGGAAGGTGTCTAGGTGTGACGGTCTTTCTTTCCCTCTCACTTGCTGCTCCCAGAGGAATGTCTCTGCATTCATATGAGATATCTATCTATCTCTCTCCCTCTCTCCCTCTCCCTCCCTCCCTCCCTCCCTCTCACTCGATGCTATGGGAGGATTGTGCTGGAGCTCTGGGTCTTGGTTTAATTGATGCAATTTATGGATTAGACTCTGTAGTTCATGTTATGATGTGTTTCTGGTTCCCGGTCACTACTTTTTTTTTTGCTATTTTAGGCATTTCGACCCAGGTGGTCTGTAGATAATGAATGACACAGTACTAGTTGAAATGAACTGAAAATGCCTGACTCTTTCGATGTTATGTTTTATATTCTGTATTTTTCATGAGTCATTTTTTTGCCATTGTGTGATCTGTGTTTCTGTGCTTTGGTGGGGGGGGGGGGTGGCGATTGATGTTTTTCTTTGAACGGGTTCCAGGGTTTTCTTTGTTTTATATGTTTGTGAAGATGAATCTCAGGGTTGTGTACTGCTTACATACTTTGATAATAATAAATGTGCTTTCATGTGCTTTGAACTTTGAACCATTTTCAATCCATCAGTCTTGCCAGTGGCATATGGTGATAACCAGACTGTGACTAGACCGTGGGCTAGCACTCCCAATTTCGACACCAAATGCTTATGAGAAAGTGACTGCCCGCAGTCTTGCCACTCCATTATGTCAGCCCTCGTGGACCATCCACTCAGGATTCCAAGTTTGAAAATGATATATATTCCAATGGCCAATTTATTAGGTACATCTGTACCCCTGTCCATTAATGCAAGTATCTACTCAGCCAGTCATGTGGCAGCAACTCAATTCATAAAAGCATGCAGACATGGTCAAGACATTCAAGATATACTATTTATTATAAATTACTATAAATTGCACATTGCACGTTTAGACAGAGGCGTAACGTAAAGATTTTTACTCCTCATGTATCTGAAGGATGCAAGTAATAAAGTCTATTCAATTCAATTCAGTTGTTCAGACCAAACATCAGAGTGGAGAAGAAATATGATCTAAGTGATTTTGATTTTGGTGGCAGATGGGGTGGTCTGAGTATGTCAGAAACTGCTGATCTCCTGGGTTTTTCATGCACAGCAGTCTCTAGAACTTACAGAGGTTGATGCGAAAAACAAAAAAAAACTAGTGAGTTGCCGTTCTGTGGCAAGAATGCCTTGTTAATGAGCGAGGTCAAGGTGAGAATGGCCAGACTGGTTCAAGCTGACAGGAAGCCAACAGTAACTCAAATAACCATGTGTTAAAACATTGGTGTGCAGAAGAGTATCTCTGAATGCACGAAGCATTGAACCTTGATGTGGGTGCATTACAGCGGCAGAAGTCCACAGCTATTTTCGCTCCTGTACCTAATACAGTGGCCACTGGGAGTATCTTTACTCATTGTACATGTAACGGATTCTGTCAACTTTGTGGTTTGAAGTGGTTCAGAGACAGACTCCATGTCAACTACTTCTGCTTTTACTTTCATTCTTGCAGTTGTGTAAATAACAGTGATACTAACCCTCCCAGCCACAATGGTATTACACACACCTGTAATAGAAACTGCCTGGGTAAACTGTAATCATATCACTCTAGTGTCACAATACATATGTTGTATCTTATAACTACACCATCTACATTGAAAAGAAAGTTATCTTCCAATTGACTTTCGAGAGAAGTAATCATGTAAAATCAAAGTACTGTAAAACGTAATAAATGCAAGACTTTAAAGAGGGGATTAAATTATCTCTAGATGTCTTTGTAGAATTAGGCTATATCTAATTATGTCTCATTCTTTCTTTTGACTTCCTTTACAGTCTTACTCTGGTTCAATTGCGATAAATGAGGATGCTAGTTGAACAAAGTGTGTAATCTCGTTTTCCAGAGAGCTCACTGTGAACCATGGTAATGCACATTAATTAGGCAGGGTAACTTGTGGCTCCAAAGATATGTCTTAAACGAATAACTGTAGTGTAACTGTGCCTTATTATTTTCTACAAAGGACTCATCTGAAGTGCAGTGTCTGCATCTATTGCCGGATGTAATATGATCCAAGTGAGTTTGAGTTCCGTCTCCAGACGTTCTCAAGATATCTACAGAGGCAAAGGCAGTCTTAGCACCAGGGATTAAGGGTGACATTAGGAAGCACTTCTACATCAAAAGGATTAAAAGAAAATTTGGAGCTGTTTTTGACAAATATGAAATGTCAAGCTGGCAGCACAGTAACATTAGCATAATGCTATTGTGGTTCGTTTCCCACTGTTGTCTGTCAGGAGTTTGTACGTTCTCCCCATGACTGTCTGGATTTCCTCTGGGTGCTCCAGTTTCCTTCCACATTCCAAAGGCGGACAGGTTGGTGTTAGTAAGTTGTACTTGTGCTAATTTGGTGCTGGAAGCACTGTGACAGTTGTTGGCGTCCCCCAGCAAATATTTCGATTGTGTTGGTTGTTAATGCATATGATGCATTCCACTCTATGTTTCGATGTACATGAGATGAATAAAGCTAATCTTTTTTTTATTTTAAAATTTTTTAAAGTGATGCTAGTTCAATTGTTACATTAATAAAAGACCTAAAATAATGCTAACCAAAGATAGGGGTTGTACGTTGTGTCCTTCGATGACAGGAGACATGTGCGGGAGAGTTTTGGGGCATTTCCACTGTTTTGACCTCAGAAGTCCATGTCCAGTGGTACGAATAAGCGTCACTTACTGGGGTCTTCCTTGATTGCAATGGATGACCATGACACCAACTGTGCCTTGTCGTGCCCTTGACTCTCCATGGCATGTTACAGAGCCACCTTCCTGGCCTTTGGATCTCACAGTAGATCTCATCCACCCAGTCTGCTAGAGCTGTCTTCATGTTCTAGGTCAAGCGTATCCCTATCTCACCAGGTGTGAGGCCTGCCGGCTCCCCTCACCTGGTTTAGCCCACCTGTCAAAGCGGTGTACGGCGGTGTGGCCGCTGTCACATGCTTACAGCTACTGGGAGCGACAGGTGAGAGCTGAGTGTTCAGTGGGAACCAAAGGTGAGTGAGCTGTCCCAGAATGGACATGACAAGCCCCTTCACTGGAGATGCAACCCCTCCACAGACACCACATACACCAAAGATATTGCTAGGCTCGTGCCACTATTCAGTTTGATCCAGATCTTGTAATACCTTTGGTTAGCATTATTTTGGGTCTCAGATTAATGCTGACTTTGGACTAGGTGCTGTTCCTGTACTACCTGATATCAACTAGAATATAGTGAGAACTTTAATGGTCTCAAGTTTCAATCAAGCAGGAACACAACAATATTTGACAGTGTTCCTGCTCTGATTTCTGTCCAGCTTCAAATTATGATAGATATATCAGATTAGATCAATATTAAACACAAACCTATTGCCTCTGTATGGTTGTTTAATTTGCCAAATGTGAATGTGTTGACCATGTAACTACAAAAAGGACAAAAATATAACTATGAGCTTTAGAAAAGATTGATGGAGTTTGCTGGCACAGATTTGTAAATAAGCTGTTTTTAAAATTGCTACAGTACTGTGTGAAAGTCTCAGACACACATATATATAGCTAGGGTCCCTAAGACTTTAGCATAGTACTGTAGTAATTTTATGTATTGTACTGTACTGCTGCAGAGGAACAAATTTAGTAACATATGTGAATGATGATAAATCTGATTCTGACATGGGTCTCTGTTGTGGACTGAGAGTGGGAAGGGGGAAAGGAGAGGAGAATCATGGTTGGGGAAAGGGGAAGGGAGAAGGAAACACCAGGGAGATGTTCTGTGAAGATCAATAAACCAATCCTTTGGAATCAAATAACCTTGCTTGCTCCCTCAGGGCTGGGTGTGTCTGCACATGCACCTCTCCCTGCCTCGGCACTCCTTCACTGCCACCTGCCCCACACCCCTCCTGTGGCACTTCACTTTTGCCATTCTCGACGTCCTTTGCTCCCACCATATTCACAAACTCACTCTCCGCTCCACATTGACAACTACAGTACTGTGCAAAAGTCTTCGGCACCCTAGCTATAGATAAGTGCCTAAGGCTTTTACACAGTACTGTATATTTGAGTGTTTTGTGGAGGGAGGTATAGTGTTTGAAAAAGTAAGACAAAAAATAGCAAAAATATTCTCTCATTCTAACCTTGACTAGGTGAGAGTAATTTTAAAGCAAGGTCATGGAAATGTTTGGCAAACAAAATAATAGCAATGCATTAATGAGATGGGATAAGACTGAATGAAAATAGATAAAATTTCTTTAGGTGAATATATCCTCATTGAAGCAACTCTTCCACTTGTTGACTTGGTCAGTTATTACAATTAGTTTATATTTTAAAAGCTTATAGTCCAACCAAGTGTTTACCAGCTTTTTAACCACAATTGCATGCTGTGTTTCAGTTATGGCTGGCTCTGCCATTGAACACAGACATTTCCTAACACCAGATCACCAGATAATGTTTTTTAGGTGATTATTACAGAGTATTTCAAAGAGTGTTTAAGAAGGAGGCATTTTGTGAATATTAAACAAAGCAAAGAAATTAAGAGCATACTTTGTTCTGAGAGAGAAGCCGAATACAAGAACCGAAAAGAACAACAAAAATGTCTGAAGACAGGCTGAATTCTTTATTGTCTCCATTTTAATGAACTTCCAACAGTAAAGAAGTGCGTACTTTCTCTTGGGAGTTGTGGAATCTGTTGGAAAAACACATCAAGCACATGGCAGGGACACATTGTGATCAAGAGAAAATTTTAAACAATCTAAAATAAATTGTTGATTGAAAATCAACAAAAACAGCAAGCTGCTCGCATAACAACTGTTAATATCCTATCAGTAACTGAAGTGAACAATGTTACTAAATTTATTAAAAGTATGCAACTAATTTTTCTCCTGTTTTCCACACTTTACTTTGAACATAGATGATTGGCTAATAACTTAATAGTAGATGCCTGTAAATTTGATCTATTTGTGCTTGATTTTCATTCAGCAGGGACGCTCGTAAATTTCTACGTGTACTGTGGAGAGCATTCTAACTGGTTGCTTCACTGTCTGGTATGGGGGGTGGGGTGGGGTGCACAAGAACAAAATAAGCCTCTGAGAGTTGTAAATTTAGTCAGCTCCATCTTGGGTACTAGCCTACAAAGTACCCAGGACATCTTCAGGGAGCGGTGTCTCAGAAGGGCAGTGTCCACTATTAAAGACCTCCAGCACACAGAGCATGCCCTTTTCTCACTGTTACCATCAGGTAGGAGATACAGAAGCCTGAAGGCACACATTCAGGAACAGTTTCTTCCCCTCTGCCATCCGATTTCTGAATGGACATTGAACCCATAAATAGTATCTCACTACTGGTATAGTCAGCATGGCTTTGTCAAGGGCAGGTCATGCCTCACGAGCCAAATTGAATTCTTTGAGGGTGTAACAAAACACACTGATGAAGGTAGAACAATGATTGTATTGTATATGGATTTCAGTAAGGCGTTTGAAAGATTCCCTATGCCAGGCTCATTCAGAATGTAATGAAGCGTGGAGACCTTGTTTTGTTGATTCAGAATTGGTTTGTCCACAGAAGGCAAAGGATGGTTGTAGATGGTTTGTAATCTGCATGGAGGACGATGATCTGGGGTGTTCTGGGACCCCTCCACTTTGTGATTCTTATAAATAACCTGGATGAGGAAGTGGAGGGATGGGTTAGTAAGTTTGCTGATGACACAAAGGTTGGGAGTGTTGTGGATAGTGTGGAGGGCTGTCAGAGGTTACAGCGGGACATTGATAGGATGCAAAATGGGGCTGAGAAGTGGCAGATGGAGTTCAACCCAGATATGTGTGAGGTGGTTAATTTTGGTAGGTCAAATATGATGACAGAATATAGTATTAATGGTTAGACTCTTGGCAGTGTGGAGGATCAGAGAGACCTCGGGGTCCATGTCCATGGGACACTCAAAGTTCAGGATGACAATGTTGTTAAGAAGGCCTTCCACACATATGGTACGTAGGCCTTCGTCAGTTATAGGATTGAGGTCAAGAGTCGTGAGGGAATGTTACAGCTATATAAGACCTTGGTTAGACCCCACTTGGAGTGCTGCGTTCAGTTCTTGTCACCTCACTACAGGATGTTATGTGGATACTACAGAGAGAGTGCAGAGGAGATTTACAAGGATATTGCCTGGATTGGAGAACATATGAGAATAGGTTGAGTGAATTTGACCTTTTCTCCTTGGAGTGACGGAGGATGAGAGGTGACCTGATAGAGGTGTATAAGATGATGAGAGGCATTGATCGTGAGGATAGTCAGAGGCTTTTTTCCAGGGCTGAGATGGCTAACACAAAGAGGCATAGTTTTAAAGTGCTTGGAAGTAGGCACAAGGGAGAAGTCAGAGGTAAGTTTTTTCGCACAGAGAGTGGTGGGTGTGTGGAATGGGCTGCAGCGACGGTGGTGGAGGTGGATACAATAGGGTTTTTTAAGAGACTCTTAGATAGGTACATGGAGCTTAGAAAAATAGAGGGCTGTGCGGTAGGAAAATTCTAGGCAGTTTCTAAAATAGGTTACATGGTTGGCACGATATTGTGGGCCGAAGGGCCAGTAATGTGCTATAGATTTATATATAAAAAAAATTCAGGAGCATCTTCTTCCCCTCTGCCATCAAATTTCTAAATGGACATTGAACCAATAAACACCACTTCACTACCTTTTTATTTCTGTCTTTGCACTACTTATTTAAATTAGGAAGAAGGGAACGTTGACTCAGACCATGAGAGGACTGCGTCGGGCATTTTCATGCCTTACAAGGCGCAGATTGGAAGTCTGTGTGGGGCGCCACTCCTCACACAGACACTAGAGCAATGTGTGGTTAAGTGCCTTGCTCAAGGACACAAACACGCTGCCACAGCTGAGACTCGAACTAGCGACCTTGAGATCACTAGGCGAATGCCTTAACCACTTGGCCATGTGCCCACCAGACTTTTAAATTAACTGGTAATATCTATATCTATATCTATATATATATATATATATATATATATTTACAGTAATTTACTTTTTTCTGTTGTTATGTACTGCTGCCACAAAGACAAGTTTCACAACTTGTGACAGTGATATTAAACCTGATTCTGATTCGGGTATAGCACATGTAATGAAGTACCGGACTTGCATCCAATTCCTCTTGAGATCGTTGCTATTAAAAATCAGCGCTGGCACTTCATGGGGTGATTCTAGATGCTGTGGGTGTCATTTCACCGCTACTATACAAGTACAGGATGTCAGCATCAACACTCCTGACCTCACTTCTAATGGAATTTCAACCTTCAGCCTTTGCTTTGCATCACAATAAAACAAGGCAGTAACAACACAAGAAAAAGGGTGGAGGAACTCAGCAGATCAAGTAGCATCTACCAAGTGAAATGGTCATTGACATATCGGGCCAAGACCATTAATCAGGACAATAAGCTGCACAAGCAGTGCTGGGCATTCATCTGTGAAACGATTAACTCCAATGCTCTCATTTTTATTTATTTTATTTTTTATGAGCCTTGAGTCCCTACCATCAGGTTCAGGAACAGTTATTACCCCTCAACCATCAGGATCTTGAACTCGATGGGATAATTTCACTCACCTTAACATTGCACTGATTCCATAGCTTATGGACTCACTTCAAAGACTCTACAACTCATGTTCTCAATATTATTTGTTACTTATATATTCATTATTACTACTTCACAAACAAGAGAAAATCTGCAGATGCTGGAAATCTGAGCAACACACACAAAATACTGGAGGAACTCAGCAGGTCAGGCAGCATCTATGGGGAAAAAGAAAAGTACAGTCGATGTTTCAGTTCTGCCGAAGGGTCTCGGCCCAAAACGTCGACATTACTGTTTTTTCCCATAGATGCCGCCTGGCCTGCTGGGTTCCTCCAGTATTTTGTGTGTGTTGCTCACTATTACTATTCGTTTTTTTTTGTATGTGCACAGTTTGTCTTTTACACATTCATTATTTATCAGTCGCTGAAAATAGTTTTTCATTGATTCCCATTGTATTTCTTTGTTCTACTGCAAATGCAGAAAATTGATCTCAGGGTAGTTGATACTTTGAGAATAAATTTATTTTGATCTTTGAACTTTGGACCTTTACGCAACCAGCAACCCAAATTAGGGCGTGAGCATTTTTCCATGGCGCAACTCAGCAGAAGGTGCTGAAGCTCATTGCAGCCTGAGGCCATTTAAGAAGCAGGAAAGCAGCATGGTGGGAGCTCCAGGAGGGGGCAATGTGCCCTTCTCCTTTGTTCTATCCTCTCCCTGACAGCCACGTTTTACTACCTCTAAATGGAAAGAGAAACATGCTCATAATTTGTTAAAGTGACGCTGTGCCAATTAAGTAATTATTTTTGGTGACACCCCTAACTGACATAAGCGTGAAGTCTGAAACACATTTGATCCATCAAATGAAGGCAAAATGAAATTTCCAAGCAAATGGGGCTTTAAAGATTGGCTATTTTTAATTTTGCTTTTAGTTTCACATGCAAATTTCTCAGACAGCTTAATTTTTTTATATAACTTTAAATGTTATTGAAATGGTGTCTATAGTATATAAAACATATTACATCTAATACAAACTTAGCCATTTATAATCTAAATTGCAATTTTAATTGTTACTATGCAGACAGGAAGTCATCTGCAGTAAGTGAAGTGTCTCATATTTGACATGTTTATGAAAATCCCTAGTTTACACAAGCAAGGTATTGACTGCTCCTCTGACTTCATCTGTTCTTTTAAGACCGTAAGACCATAAGACATAGGAGTAGGATTAGGCCATTCGGCCCATTGATCTTCTCCATCATTCCGGCACGGCTGATTTACTATCCCTCAAAAACCCATTCACCTGCTTTCTCCCTGTAACCTTGGATGACCCGATTAATCAAGAACTTATCAACCTCCAGGTTTTCTGAAGGATAAATGGAGAATGAACTGAATAAAGAAATAATCAGACATTTTCTACATCAGAACATTAGGAAGAACAAAGAACCAAATGTCACTGTTAATATAGAACAGAAAACAATATAGCACAATGTGTGCTTTAGTTTTAATCGTCTCTAAGATCAATCTAACCCTTCTTTCCGACGCAGTCCTCCATTTTTCCATCATCCAGCTGCCTATCTAAGAGTTTCTTCAATGTCCCTAATACACCTGCCTCTACCACCGTTCAAGGCAGGGTGTTCAATGCACTCACCACTGTCTGTGTTAACAAACCTACCTTGACATCCTCCCCCCATTCTCCTTAAAATTATGCCCCCTTATATTATCCGTTTCTACCCTGGGAAAAGTTTCTGGCTATCCACTCAATCTATAACTCTGATCGTCTTGTACACCTCTATCAAGTTGCCTATCATCCTCCTTTGCTCCAAAGAGCAACGTCCTCGCTCACTCGGGTAGAGTAAATTGGATAAAATTGGAAATCTGGAAGTGAGATTGCAATGTACAATGAAAATTGATAATATTTTGGTGTTATTTTATATATTTGTAAATTGTGATGTGTAAGTCTTGTATTATGATATACTGTGAGCCTTTCACAAAATTCTTATTCATTATTTTAATTTCATTAACTGGGCAGATACTACCTATGATGTATCTCATCTTAGTGTACAAAAAGGGACTGGCATGATTTAAAAGCAGCATGCAAGCTTTAATAAAAATCATCTACGTACCCTTCCTTAAAGGACTCTTAAAGGAAAAAAGCACTTTATTTTTGGAAGCTCCTAGAAAGTGGGGAAGGCATCACAAATATCCAGTGCAGTGATAGCTTGACACATACAAGATGCTGGAGGAACTTAGCAGATCTGGCAAGATCTTAAAAAAAGATGTAGGCAAAAGACAGGCAACTATAGGCCAGTTAGCTTAACATCTGAGGTCGGGGAAATGCTTGAAGCTGTCATTAAGGAAGAAATAGCGAAACATTTAGGAAGGAGTGGTTCCATTAGACAGATGCAGCATGGATTCAGAAAGGGCAGGTCTTGTTTGACAAACTTACTGGAGTTCTTTGGGGACATAATGAGTGCAGTGGATAGAGGGGAACAGGTGGATATTGTATACTTGGATTTCCAGAAGGCGTTCGATAGGGTGCTGCACGAGAGACTTATAAATAAGATACGGATGCATGGAGTCGGAGGAAGTGTATTGGCATGGATAGTGGATTGGTTAACCAATAGAAGGCAGAGAGTTGGTATAAATGGGTGTTTCTCCAGTTGGCAATCGGTGGTGAGTGGGGTGCCGCAGGGGTCAGTGCTGGGCCTGCAGGTGTTTACCATTTACATTGATGATTTGGAAGAGGGGACTGAGTGTAGCGTAGCAAAATTTGTGGATGACACTAAACTGAGTGGAAAAGCAAATTGTACAGAGGATGTGGAGAGTCTGCAGAGGGATATAGATAGGTTAAGTGAGTGGGCCAAGGTCTGGCAGATGGAATGCAACGTTGGTAAATGCGAGATCATCCACTTTGGAAGGAATAGTAGAAGAGCAGATTATTATTTAAATGGTGAAAGATTGTAGCATGCTGTTGTGCAGAGGGACTTGGGAGTGCTTGTGCATGAATTGCAAAACGTTGCCTTGCAGGTACAGCAGGTTGTTAAGAAGGCAAACGGAATGTTCGCCTTCATTGCTAGATGGATTGAATTCAAGAGCAGGGAGGTCATGCTACAACTATATACGGTACTGGTGAGGCTGCACCTGGAGTACTGTGTGCAGTTCTGGTCTCCATACTTGAGGAAGGATATACTGGCTTTGGAGGCAGTGCAGAGGTGGTTCACCAGGTTGATTCCAGAGATGAAGGGGTTAACCTATGAGGAGAGATTGAGTTGCCTGGGACTATACTCTCTGGAGTTCAGAAGAATGAGAGGGGATCCTATAGAAACATACAAAATTTTGAAAGGGATAGATAAGATAGAAGTAGGAAAGTTGTTTCCATTGGTAGGAGAGACTAGAACGACAGGACATTGCCTCAAGATTCAGGGGAGAAAATTTAGGATGGAGATGAGGAGAAACTGTTTTTCCCAGAGAGTGGTGAATCTGTGGAATTTTCTGCCCAGAGAAGCAGTTGAGGCTTCTTCACTAAATATATTTAAGAAACAGTTAGATAGGTTTTTACATAGTAAGGGAATTAAGGGTTATGGGGAAAAGGCAGGTAGATGGAGCTGAGCTTACAGACAGATCAGCCATGATCTTATTGAATGGCGGGGCAGGCTCGATGGGCCGGATGGCCTACTCCTGCTCCTATTTCTTATGTTCTTATGTTCTTATGATCTATGGAAAGGAATAGCTGGCTGAGGCCAGTCATCAGGACTACTGAAGACCAGTTCTGATGAAGTTTCTCATCACATTAGCAGTGTGCTTGAGATCTGTGAGTGTCAGGGAACAGGAATAAGTGTCATTTCAACTACAAAGGAAAAAGTGCTAGACAAACTCAAAGATTTTAAGGTGGACCTGACCAATGAAGTTACCTGGACCAGATGGACTACATCCTAGAGACCTGAGAGACTTTGCTAAAGAGATAATAATGAATTGGTCATGATATTTCAAGAATCACTAGATTCTGGCATGGTCCTGGAGGACTGGAAGATTGCAAATGTCACTCCGCTCTTTAAGAAGGGAGGAAGGCAAAAGAAAGGAAATTATAAGCCAGTTAGCCTAACCTCCATTTTTGGGAAAGTATTGGAGTTTATTATTAAGGATGAGGTTTCAGGGTACTTGGAGACTAATGATTAATTAAGTAAAAGTCAGCATGGTTTCTGTAAAGGGAAATCTTGCCTAATAAATCCATTAGGGTTCTTCGAGGAAGTAACAAGCAGGGTGTACAAAGGAGAGGCAGTGGATGATATTTACTTTGATTTTCAATAGACAATAGACAATAGACAATAGGTGCAGGAGTAGTCCATTCAGCCCTTCGAGCCAGCACCGCCATTCACTGTGATCATGGCTGATCACCCACAATCAGTATCCAATTCCTGCCTTATCCCCATAACCTTTGATTCCACTATCTTTAAGAGCTCTATCCATCTCTTTTTTGAAAGCATCCAGAGACTTGGCCTCCACAGCCTTCTGGGGCAGAGCATTCCATATATCCACCACTCTCTGGGTGAAAAAGTTTTTCCTCAACTCCGTTCTAAATGGCCTACCCCTTATTCTTAAACTGCGGCCTCTGGTTCTGGACTAACCCATCAGCGGGAACATGCTTCCTGCCTCCAGCATGTCCAATCCCTTAATAATCTTATAAGTTTCAATAAGATCCCCTCTCAGCCTTCTGAATTCCAGAGTATACAAGCCCAGTCGCTCCAATCTTTCAACATATGACAGTCCCGCCATCCCGTGAATTAACCTTGTGAACCTGTGCTGCCCTCCCTCAATAGCAAGAATGTCCTTCCTCAAATTTAGAGACCAAAACTGCACACAGTACTCCAGGTGTGGTCTCACCAGGGCTCTGTACAGCTGCAGAAGGACCCCTTTGCTCTTATACTCAATTCCCCTTGTTATGAAGGCCAGCATGCCATTAGCTTTCTTCACTGCCTGCTGTACTTGCATGCTTGCTTTCAGTAACTGATGTACAAGAACACCAAGATCTTGTTGTACTTCCTCTTTTCCTAACTTAACTCCATTTAGATAATAATCTGCCTTCCTGTTCTTACCACCAAAGTGGATAACCTCACATTTATCCACATTAAACTGCATCTGCCATGCATCTGCCCACTCACCCAGCCTGTCCAAGTCACCCTGCATTCTCATAACATCCTCCTCACATTTCACACTGCCACCCAGCTTTGTGTCATCAGCAAATTTGCTAATGTTACTTTTAATTCCCTCATCTAAATCATTAATATATATTGTAAACAGCTGCGGTCCCGGCACTGAACCCTACGGTACCCCACTGGTCACCGCCTGCCATTCTGAAAGGGACCCGTTAATCGCTACTCTTTGTTGTCTGTCAGCCAGCCAATTTTTAGTCCATGTCAGTACTCTGCCCCCAATACCATGTGCCCTAATTTTGCCCACTAATCTCCTATATGGGGCTTTCTGAAAGTCCAGGTACACTACATCCACTGGTTCTCCCTTATCCATTTTCATAGTTACATCCTCAAAAAATTCCAGAAGATTAGTCAAGCACGATTTCCCCTTCATAAATCCATGCTGACTCGGACCAATCTTGTTACTGCTATCCAGATGTGTCGTAATTTCATCTTTTATAATTGACTCCAGCATCTTTCCCACCACCGACGTCAGGCTAACCGTCTATAATTCCCTGTTTTCTCTCTTCCTCCCTTCTTGAAGAGAGGAACAACATTAGCCACCCCGCAATCCACAGGAACTGATCCTGAATCTATAGAATATTGGAAAATGATTACCAACGCGTCCATGATTTCTAAAGCCACCTCCTTCAGGTTCCGGGGACTTATCAGCCTTCAGACCCAACAGTCTATCCAACACCATTTCCTGCCTAATATAAATTTCCTTCAGTTCATCCATTACCCTAGGTCCTTTGGCCACTATTATATCTGGGAGATTGTTTGTGTCTTCCCTAGTGAAGACAGATCTAAAGTACCTGTTCAACTCATCTGCCATTTCCTTGTTCCCCATAATAAATTCAACCGCTTCTGTCTTCAAGGGCCCAATTTTGGTCTTAACTATTTTTTTTTTCCTTTTCACATACCTAAAGAAGCTTTTACTATCCTCCTTTATATTTTTGGCTAGTTTACCTTCATACCTCATTTTTTCTCCGCCTATTGCCTTTTTAGTTACCTTCTGTTGCTCTTTAAAAGTTTCCCAATCCTCCAGCTTCCCATTCGTCTTTGCTATGTTATACTTCTTCTCTTTTATTTTTATACTGTCCATTACTTCCCTTGTCAGCCATGGCCTCCCCTTACTCCCCTTAGGATCTTTCTTCCTCTTTGGAATGAACTGATCTTGCACCTTCCACATTACTCCCAGAAACACTTGCCCTTGGTGTTCCACTGTCATCCCTGCTAGGGTATTGTTCCATTGAACTTTGGCCAGCTCCTCCCTCATAGCACCATAGTTCCCTTTGTTCAACTGTAATATTGACACTTCTGAGTTTCCCTTCTCCCTCTCAAATTGTAGATTAAAACTTATCATATTATGGTCACTACCTCCTAATGGCTCCTTTACCTCGAGGTCCCTGATTAAATCCAGTTCATTGCACAACACTAAATCTAGAATTATGTTCTCTCTGTTAGGCTCCAGTACAAGCTGTTCTAAGAATCCATCTCGGAGGGACTCCAGAAACTCCCTTTCTTGGGGTCCAGTACCAACCTTATTCTTCCAGACTACCTGCATGTTGAAATCTCCCATAACAACTGTAGCATTAACTTTGCGACATGACAATTTTAACTCTTGATTCAACTTACACCCTACATCTAGACTACTGTTTGGGGGCCTGTAGATAACTCCCATTAGGGTCTTTCTATCCTTAGAATTTCTCAGTTCTATCCATACTGACTCTACGTCTCCTGATTCTAAGTCCCCCCTCGCAAGGGACTGAATATCATTCCTCACCAACAGAGCCACCACACCCCCTCTGCCCATCAGTCTGTCCTTTCGATAGTACGTATACCCTTGAATATTCATTTCCCAGGCCCTGTCCACTTGAAGCCATGTCTCTGTTATTCCCACAACATCATATTTACCAATTTCCAACTGTGCCTCAAGCTCATCCACTTTATTTCTTATACTCCGTGCATTCATATACAATACTTTTAATTCATTACCCCCCTCACCTCCCATATCAATTCCTATTTCACTTGGCCATACTGTACGATCCCTTCTTGAGCTTTTTGCTCTGTTGATTCTGCTGTCTTTCTTAATTTTTCTTATTCTCAGTTTCCCTTTATCTCCATTCTTATGTTTCCAGTTCGTCCCCTCCCCCCGACTACTTAGTTTAAACACACCCGTGTTGCAGAGGCAAACCTGGCTGCCAGAATGCTGGTGCCCCGCTTATTAAGGTGCAACCCGTCCCTTTTGTACAATTCATCCTTACCCTGAAACATACTCCAGTGGTCCAAGAATGTAAATCCTTGCTTCCTGCACCAGTTCCTCAGTCACACATTCAGATCCATTATCTCCCTGTTCTTGACCACTCCAGCACGAGGAACTGGAAGCAAACCGGAGATAACCACCCTGGAAGTCCTGCTTTTCAGCCTTCTTCCGAGTTCTCTGAAGTTGCGCTGTAGAATGTCTTTCCTCTTCTTCCCCACGTCATTTGTGCTGACATGCACCACCACTTCCGGATGTTCACTTTCACTCTTGAGGATTCCCTGCAATCGGTGCATGACATCCTGGATCCCAGCACCAGGGAGGCAACACACCATCCTTAAATCTCGCCTGTTGCCACAGAAACCCCTTTCTGTACCTCTCACTATGGAGTCCCCTACTACCACGGCTCTGCCTGATGTCTGTCTCCTCGGCTTTGTTCAGTGCCAATTGTTGACTGGCAGACCTGACCGCCTCTCAGGCTGGCATCACCTTCTGTCCCGACAGCTTCCAAGAGGGTGAACCTGTTTACGAGAGGCACATCCCCTGGGGTCTCCTGTACTTCAAGCATCCTTTCCTTGCTCATTGTCATTCCTCTTCTCTCTTACGGTATCCTGGGTGTAACGACCTCACTGTAGGTCCTGTCCAGAAAACTCTCGTTCTCCCGGATGAACCTGAGGTCATCCAGTTGCCTCTCCAGTGCTGCAACACGGTCCTTCAGAAGCTGAATCTGGACACATTTTCCACAGGTGTAGCATCCAGAGGCACCATCAGTGTCCCTGATCTCCCACATCATGCACGCAGCACTCTGAATCAGCCTAGCGGTCATCTCTTCACCACTTTTCACCCTCTCCAACTGTGGCGTAGTCTCCTCTCTCAGCCTCCTCGCCGAAGACTCTCGAGCCAAAGACTTGCAATTTTCTCACAAGGCACTTCCCTCGACAAGACCGCTCCCTGACAGGTCACTCTCTTAGAGCAAACCTTGCTTATATGAGCTGATAATTTGAGTTATTAGCTTCACCTGCCGCGCCTCCTCCGACCTGGAAGGTCTGGTTAGCTCGCTGCTCATGGCCGGCTTTTTAAATCAGCCACTCCTTCACAGCCAGTCCCCGCAGTTACTCCTTCACCTGCCGCACCTCCTCTGACCTTTTCAGAAGACATTTGATAAGGTATCACACATGAGGCTGCTTAACAAAATAAAATTCTGTGGCGTTACAGGAAAGATACTGGCATGGATAGAGCAGTGGCTGATAGGCCGGAGGCAGTGAGTGGGAATAAAGGAGGCCTTTCTGGTTGACTGCCAGTGACTAGTGGTGTTCCTGAGGGTCAGTATTGGGACCGCTACCTCTCACATTGATCAGGATAATGTAATTGATGGCTTTGTGGCAAAGTTTTTGGATAATACAAAGGTAAGTGGAGGGGTAGGTCATGCTGAGGAAGTAATGCGATTGCAGCAGGAATTAGACAAATTGGAAGAACGGGCAAAAAAGTGGCAGATGGAATACAGTGTTGGGTAATGTACGATGATGTATTTTAGAAATAGGAACAACAGTGCAGTCTTCTATTATCTAAGTGGGGAGAAGGTTCAAACATCAGAGGAGCAGAGGGATTTAGGAGTCATCTGCAAGACTGTCAGAAGGTTAATTTTCAGTTTGAATCTGTGCTATAGAAGGCAAATGCAATGTTGACATTTATTTCAAGAGGATTAGAATATAAAAATAAGGAGGCTTTATAAGACAATTGTCAGGCCGCACTTGGAGTATTGTCAACAGTTTGGGGCCCCATATCTGAGAAGGGATGTGTTGTCATTGGAGAGAGTCTAGAGGTGGTCCATGAGGATGATTCCGGGAATGATGGGGTTAACATATGAGCAGCTTTGGGCCTGTACTCACTGGAATTTAGAAAGATTCATAGGGATCTTATTGAAACCTATTAAATGTTGAAAGGATGCGATAGGGTGGATGTGGAGAGGATATTTTCTATGGTGGGGGTATCCAGAACTGAAGGGCACAGCCTCAAGATTGAGGGTGACCTTTTAGAACAGAGGTAAGGAGGAATTTTTTTAGCCAGAGAGTAGTGAACCTGTGGAAGCCTCTGCCACAGACTGTGGTGGTCAAGTCTGGACATATATTTAAGGCAGAAGTTGATCGTTTCCTGATTGGACAGGGCATCAAACAATATGGTGAGAAGGCAGGTGTATGAGTTTGAATGGGATCCAGGATCAGCCATGATGGAATGGCAGAGCAGACTCGATGGGCTGAATGGCCTAATTCTGTTCCTATGTCTTACGGTCTTATGGTCTGTAATTCATCCATAACTCTCCAAACCTCTCCTTTACACGTACTTTTCCAAATGCCTCTTAAATGTTGCATTTGACCACCTCGACCAGTTCTCCTGGTTGCTCATTACAGGTACTCACTACCCTCTGTGTAAAGAAGTTACCTCTCAGGTCTCTTTGAAATTACTTCTTTCTTATCTTGAATATGAATATGTTCTCAAATTCTACATCCCATTAAAGCTATCACTAGCTTCACACATTACTGAATAGACCACACCCCAGATACCATAAGACATAGGAGCAGAATTAGGCCGTTTGGCCCATTGAGTCTGCTCTACCATTCAATCATGGCTGATCCTTTTTGCTTCTCCTCATCCCCATTAACCGGTCTTCTCCCTGTAACCTTTGATGTGGTTTCCAATCAAGAACCTATCGAGCTCTGTCTTGAACACACCCAATGACTTGGCCGTCACAGCTGCCTGTGGCAATGAATTCCACAGACCCACCATAGTATGGCTAAAGAAATGTCTCCGCATCTCTGCTTTAAATGGGCACCCCTCTATCCTGAGCCTGTGCCCTCTTGTTCTGGACTCCCCAGTGAACAAACTCCATTCAGTAGCAATCATGTAACATTATGTATGTCCTTGATCACCAACCTCTCACACCCTACAAATTCAACCACAGCACAAAGCCATATTGTAGCAGCAACAAGGAATTTCAAATCATCCAACTTAGACTGTACTAACTTTCTTGTAAAAAAACCCTTCTAAATAATGATATCAATTATTTAATCATTGAATAATTTTATTATATTGCTTTCAAACTGTCAATTTTACTTGCCTAGTAAGTTTAATTTCTCTTGTGGTCCTGACTTCAGGTCATTGCTTCCAGCTTGACTCATGATGCTTTCCAAGTGTGCAAACCAGACAAAACAATGGCCTTCAATTCAGATGTCAGCAATCAAAATATTTCAGTATTTCAACAGAACCAAGTGCCAAATTGTAAGCAACAACTTTGCACTCAACTTCAGCACTATAGAGCTTACAGTCAGCGATGAACATTCCAAACTGTTCCAACCCTTGGCAACACAGCATGAATCAACAAAAGGTCTTGCTGAAGTTGAGTGCAAAGTTATTGCTGCAGCACCACTCAACCAGCTGGTATATCTTGCTCCTGTATGCACTTTTGTCACCATCTGAGATTCTACCAAAAATGGTTGTATTATCAACAAATTTGAGCTATGCTTTGCCGCATAGTAACGGGCATAGAGAGAGCTGAGCACATATCCCTTGGGTACACCATTGTTGATTATCATTGAGGTGGAGATGGTATTTCCAATCTGCACAGATCAATAAATAGGTAATTGATAACTCCATTAGTTTTTGAAGACTTCTGTCAAATTCAATACGGCAAATAATAACACTTTGTCACAGATATACTTGTGCACTATGGCGAAAATATTAAAACAAGTCGTGATCTGTATTAGCCAATGGAAAGATGCAACATAACAGGACTGTATAACTGAATAGTTCACCAGATGGAAATTACTGGGTGTATCAAGTAGAGGTTTCAACTCTTGAAATCATATTAAATATAATAGGCTTATCGGAACAACATTGTTTAGCAACATAATGCCTCTGAAGTTCCACTTAACACACCTAAGGACTTAACCTTCATCATAGTTTTGAGAATTTTCAATTTAAACTGTATCATGCATACATAATGTGGGCAGATAATCCAATGTGGATTAGTGATTAAGTTGTAGGGCTAGGATCTCGGTCAAAACCATTGATCCAGAGGAATGAATGAGAATCTGAACATGTCATTTGAGGAATTGAAATTCAAGTTGTTCACTGAAGCTCATAATAACGACTGCACTGCCAGATTCAGCTCAAACTACCTCTCAGCCTCCTCTCTGTGCTCTGACCTCATCAGCAACAACGAGCACAGAGAGGCGACTGAGAGATCAAATGGTGCCGGAACAATACCCTGAGTCTCAACATGGACAAGGCGAAAGAGATGATTGTGGAATTCAGGAAGGCACAGGTCGACCACTCTGCATTCCACGTCAATGGCTCTGCTGCGGAGAGGGTGAGGAGCAGTAAGTTATGTTCACATAATGGATGGTCTAACCTGGACCTCACTAGTCAAGAAGGCACATCAGTGTCTACGCTTTCTGAGGAGACCGAGCTCCCCGTCCCTATTCAAAGTTCAAAGTAAATTTATGATCAAAATACATATATGTCACCGTATAGAACCATGAGATCTGTTTGCCTGTGGTCACACTCAGTAAATCCGTAGAACAATAACCATTACAGAATCAATGAAAGACCGCACCAACTTCAGCATTCAAGCAGAATGCAGAAGACAGCAAACTGTGCAAGGACAAAAAAAAATAATAATAATAAATAAGTGAGCAATAAGTATGGAGAATATGAGAGGAAGAGTCCGTTCTAACAACTTTCTACAGGAGCACCATTGAGAGTGTTCTGTCTGGATTCATCATTGTCAAACATGGAGGCTGTAAGGCAGCAGACCACAACACCCTACAGAGGGTAGTTAAAACTACTGAGAAGATCACTGAGGTCTCCCTCCCCACTATTTGTGACATTTACCAGAACACATCCCACAATCTCTTTGACCAACTACCATCAGGAAGGAGGTACAGGAGCATCAGGACTAGGATTGCCTAGTCTGGGTAACAGTTTCTCCCTTCAGGCGGTAAGAGTAATGAGTACCCTGCCACCATCGAAGTCTTGTTACTAGGGCAACCAGTTGCTTACTCCTTAATGTACTGTTTACTGTTTACCTGTGCTGGGCACTTCACATGCATCTTGAATTACATTTTATTAACTTGACCTTGAACTTGAATGACATTTATCACAAGAACTGCAGTTGCCTAACTGATGCATTGTGAGAGGGAACGAGATGAGACTTTGGATCAAGAGGCTAAATAAGTGGCTCAGGTTCTTGGACTGAGAGCAGGAACTTTAAAAAAGGCAAGTCTCACTGACGGGCACTTTATCCAATAAAAGGAAGATTAGGTTAAGTAGGGTTAAGGACTCATAGAGTAATATAGCAAGGAAACAGGCCATTCGGCCCAACTAGTCCATGTTGACCACAGCATTCTCCTTGTTAGTCCCTGTGCACCATTGATAACCCTCCAAAACTGTCCCCTGCATGTACCTATCAAAATGCCCTTTTAAAGGTTACAATTGTTCCCACCTTGACCACTTCCCCTGACACCTCATTGCGGGTACTCGCTTACCTTTGTGTAAAGAAGGTACCTCTCGGGTCCCTTTTAAATCACTTCCTTCTTATCTTGTATCTGTGCCCTCCAGCTTTGCATTCCCCAGCTCTGGGGAAAAGAGTATGTACGTCCACCTTACCTACAGTCCTCATGATTTTGTAAATTTCTCCTGGTCATCCCTCAATCACCTGAGCTCCAAGCAATAAAGATCCAGTGTGACCAACCTCTAGAGAGGCCTTTTGGTTTCAAAGGTTGCAAAGGTTTCAAAGGTACATTTAATGTCAGAGAAATGCATACAATATACAGCCTGAGATGCTTCTACTTCACAACCATCCAGGAAAACAGAGGAGTGCCCCAAAGAATAAATGACAATTAAATGTTAGAACCCCAAAGCCCCCCCAGCTCCCCTCCCTCCCGCATGTAAGCGACAGTGAGCAACAACGCCCCCCCCGTGGCAAAAAAAGCATCGGCACCTCCCACTGAGCACCCAAGCGTGAGCAAAAGCAACAGCAAAGACACAGACTTGCAGTACCTCAAAGGCTACGTGTTCACCCGGTGTTCGGCATACCACAGGCACTTACTCTCCCTAATAAGGCAGAAATTGGAGCAGAAACTGTGAGATCAGGTTGACATCTACTCTCGAGATGCTTTTGTAAATGGGCACAGGTAAGAACTGGTAAGGTTTTATTTTCGCAAACACGAGGAAATCTGCAGATGCTGGAATTCAAGCAACACACATAAAAGTTGCTGATGAACGCAGCAGGCCAGTCAGCATCTCTAGGAAGAGGTAGGGTCAACGTTTCGGGCCGAGACCCTTCGTCAGGGCTAACTGAAAGAAGAGCTAGTAAGGGATTTGAAGGTGGCGGGGTGGAGATCCGAAATGATAGGAGAAGACAGGAGGGGAGGGATGGAGCCAAGAGCTGGACAGGTGATTGGCAAAAGGGATATGAGAGGATCATGGGACAGGAGGTCCAGGGAGAAGGAAAAGGGGGAGGGGGGGAAAAACCTAGAGGATGGGCAAGGGGTATAGTCAGAGGGACAGAGGGAGAAAAAGGAGAGAGAGAAAAAAGAATGTGTGTATATAAATAAATAACGGATGGGGTACAAGGGGGAGGTGGGGCATTAGCAGAAGTTTGAGAAGTCAATTTTCATGCCATCAGGTTGGAGGCTACCCAGAGAGAAAACAAGGTGTTGTTCCTCCAACCTGAGTGTGGCTTCATCTTGACAGTAGAGGTTTTATTTTGTTGATTGAGTGTAGGCAGGATGCCAGTTAAGGCAGTGGAATGCTCGTTCTGCCTGTTTTGGGAAGTTAGAGAAATTCACGACTTTCCTGATGATATCACACTTCCTGATACGTCTCTACTGAATGAGGTGTAAGGCGCTCCTTCCCTCTGCTAGCTTGCCAGTGACCCTTGGGCAAAGTGTAGCATCTGCTTAGCCCTCCCTGCTCTGGGTCACGTAAAGCCATGGGAGAAGGTGGGTGGATGGTCGTATGAGCAGCTGGTGCACATCACAAGTCCTGGTTATGTGACCACTCAAGCCAGGTAGACAATCTCTGAAGAGTATTGATGAGGTCACCCATCCTGTAAAGTCACTGCCCAGAAGAAGGCAATGGCAAACCAATTCTATAGGAAAAATTGCGAAGAACAATCATGGTCATAGAAAGGCCATGATCACCCATGTCAGGCAACATGGCTCATAATAATAACGATGATGAGACAGTTCGAACTTGATGGCTGGTTTCCCTCAGCGGAGAGCCCATGAACTCGAGGGCATGCACGAACAAATGAACTTATGCTACAGGTGTGAAGGAAGTACAGATAAGCTAGGAGGGGTGTAGCCTTTTTGATAAGGAAGGATGTAACAGCAAAGCTAAGATGGCATCCTTGGGGGATTGCCCAGTGAGGTCATATGGATAGAATATAGAAACAAGCAGGAGATGGTCACTCTCGTGGAGTTGTATTACCTCCCAGTAATCAGAGGAGCAGATGTGTAGAGAAATGGTTCATAGTTGTAAGAATTATAGTGTTCTCTGAGTGGGAGAGTTTAATTATTCCAGTATTGTATGGGCTACCCAGAGTGTTAAGGGCCTAGATGGGATGGAATTTGTGAAATGTCTCCAGGAAAGTTTCTTGAGGCCCTACACGGAAAGGTGCAACCGTGGAATTTCTCTTGGAGAACAAGGCAGGGCAAATAACTGAAGTGGCAATCAGGGATCATAGTCACCACAAAGTTTTAAGGTAGAGATGGAAAAGGATGGGTCAAGTCCACAGGTTTGAGACTGAAATTGGGGTAGAGATAATTTAAAGAAGGTAATTTTGAGGGAATTAGACAGGATTTAACAGAAGTCAAATGAGTGAGCCTATTTGAAGGGAAAGGAATGAATGGCAAATGAGAGGTTGTAAGAGTCACATTGTGTCCAGGAGTAGCATGTTCCTGTTGGAGTGAAGGGTGAACCTGCCAAACTTAAGGAAACTTGGCTGGCAAGCGATATTGAGGCTCTGGGTAAGAAAAGGAAGGAAACACAGATTGAGTTCAGGAGATCAGTGATGAGTGAGAGGGGAAAAGATTTACAGGGGACCAGAGGGAGAACTTTTTCATCCATAGGATGGTGAGAAAATGGAAGAAGCTGCCAGAAGAAGTGGCTGAGGCAAGTATGATAGTATCATTGAAGAAGCACTTGGGTAGGCACATGGAGGGGTAGGGTTTAGAGGGATTTGAGCTGAATTGAGAATAGTTGGTGAGGCACCATGGTCAACGTGGATCCATTAGTCCAAAGGGACTATATCCAAGCTGTTTGAATTATAACTATTATATCCTGCAGGTCAGTAAATTGCCATTCTGAACTACATGGGGACTGCACATCCAAAAATGTGCCTGAACGTGTAACTGCCTCATTAGTTCAGGGGCAGTAAACACCAAAAATGTCCACATCCTGTGAATGAACAGGCATATGATATATTGAAATTGTGTTAAGTGCTTCATTGAAACCAATCAGAAAGAATATTACTGTTTATATATTATGTACTTCTATTGTGTTTGATGCATTACTTTTTACAAAGTCATGACACTCTCTGAGGCAAAAATGCTTATTAGCGTAATATTGCTAAATTAGTAAACAGACTGCAATAAACAATTCCATGGAAGAATGATCACAAGAAAGGTGAAGAATAATTCCTGTTGTTTGAATCCCATTAGTTTCAAGATTATTTAATGTCATTTCCAGTACACGAGTGCAGAGGAGAATAGGATAATTATTACTCTAGATCCAATACAGCACAAAAAAAAAGCACAATACGATAAAGAACACAGTAATAAAAACACACAGTAAGTACAGTACTGTGCAAAAGTCTTAGGCATCCTAGCTATATTTATGTACCTATGACTTTTGCATAGTACTGGTTTTGTTAACGGGGATCAGAGAGCGAGCTTGTAAATATGATGATACGAATGATGAGGGTGGAGCAGGGCATGAGGGCTGTGAGACAGGTGACAGAGAAGGAGTGCCAAGATCAGGGGTGGCACAGGTGCTGACACACCCTTCCCCGAGACACCAGGCAAGCTCATTTGCTTCTGGACAGTTAGTTTATTGATCATTACAGAATGTCTTTCTGATTCTCCCCACTCCATCTCCTCTCCCTTCCCTATTTCCCAAACATGATTCCCCTCTCCCTGCCCCCTTCCCACTCTCCGTCCACAATAGAGACCCATATCAGAATCAGGTTTATCATTACTCACAGTCTCAGGCATCCTAGGTATATATACTTAAGACTTTGCTATCAATACATAAGATAGCTTATATACATCAAGCAACACGCATAAAAGTTGCTGGTGAACGCAGCAGGCCAGGCAGCATCTCTAGGAAGAGGTACAGTCGATGTTTCGGGCCGAGACCCTTTGTCAGGTCTGCTGTGTTCACCAGCAACTTTTATGCGTGTTGCTTGAAATTCCAGCATCTGCAGATTTCCTCTGTTTGCATCATATACATCAGTGCTGTATGTCTGTAAAGTGACAATAAAGACAGGAGAAGCTGTACTCTGACAGGAAATGATAAAGTAATGGTGGTGGGGCTGTGGAAGAATAGGTT
Source organism: Mobula birostris (assembly GCF_030028105.1). Classification (NCBI taxonomy): domain Eukaryota; kingdom Metazoa; phylum Chordata; class Chondrichthyes; order Myliobatiformes; family Myliobatidae; genus Mobula; species Mobula birostris. The sequence goes on from NC_092371.1 coordinate 235,247,268, forward strand.
ATTGCATGAAGGTGTTGATCAGCCTGACTTCTTGGGGAAAGTTATTGCTGTTGGTTCTGGTAGTCCTGGTGTGGATGCTACATAGCTTCCTCCCTGATTAAAGCAGGACTACCAGTCCATAAGCAGGATGGGTGGGATCTTTCATGACTTTTCTGGCCCTTTTCCAGCACCTTTCTGTATATATGTCCTTGAGGTGGGCAGGCTGGTGCCAGTGATGCGTTGGGCAGTTTTGACTACCTGTGTAAATCCTTCCTGTCTGCTGCAGTGTCATTTCCATCCCATGCAGTGACGCAGCATGTTACGATGTTCTTTTTTTTTTATTAAGTGCAATTGTGAACAGTAGCCAGATCAGAAATGCTGATCAAGTCAACTAGCTCCCAAAGAGAACTCTGACAGGCCAATCAGATGGTTCACTGCTGCTCAGAGAACGGGCACGAGAGTCGCTAGCCCCTGTACCCCAGAAACACACCGGAGCGATACGGCGGAGGTATGTGCTACGTATGGTCTGATCTGAAAGCATCATGTTGACTCATAACAGATCGTGTTCATGGTGGAACAGCTTAGTCAAGGATGAGGTGATCAGCACAGATGGACAAATTATGTCTCCACTACCCCAAACTCAACTGTAGTAGTGGTTAGAACGACGCTGTACAGTACCAGCACAAGCAATCAAGGTTCAATTCCTGCCACTGTCTGTAAGGAGTTTGTACGTTCTCCACATGACCATGTGGGTTTCCTCTAAGTGTTCCGGTTTCCTCCACAGTCCAAAGATGTGTGGGTTGGTAGGTTAACTGGTCATTTTAATTATCCTGTGATTAAGCTCGGATTAAATTGGGGGTTGCTGGGCAATGTGACTCAAAGGGACAGAAGGTCCTATTCCGTGCTGTATCTCAATAAAAAAAAATACAGATGTGCATCCTTCAGCTGGTGTTCCTGTTTGAAGCGACAGAAGGAAAAAAAAACAGAACATATGGATGGCACAGAATACAAAACTAATTTGCAGAATGACTGAATTTATGCATATGTTAAAAACGTCAGCTCCCAATATTTCGAAGACAAGTAGCAGTGAATTAAACATTAATTGAAAACAAACCGAAAAAATCTGGAGGTGCTGGATCTGCAACACAATAGAAAATGCCGGAGGGGATCAGTTTGCATCTGTGAAGAGAGAAACAGAGTAAATGTTTCAGCTTGAAAATGAAGAGAAATTTCTTTAGGCAGAGGGTGGTGTATCTGTGGAATTCATTGCCTCAGATAGCCATGGAGTCCATGTCATTGGGTATATTTAAAGCAGGGGGTGATAGATTCTTGATTAATCAGAGCATCAAAGGTTATGGAGAGAAGGCAGAAGGATTGGTTTGAGAGGGGTAATAAATCAGTCACGATGGAGTGGTGGAGCAGACCAGAAGGTCTAATTCTGCTCCTATGTCTTATGGTCTATTCCACTCAAGTTTGTCCAAGTACCCTCACATGCAGCCACAAAGAAATATTTGACAAGTGCAGATCAGATGCAAAGGAAAGCGAAGCAATACGTTTAGCACCAAGCTTGGCTGCAGGAGCTGCTGGAAGGATGTTCAAAGATGCCCAGTCGCCTTAGGGGCTCCATTCTGGATTTGCTGTCTGGGTTTACTCCCATAGCCTTTGTCTCTCCTGAGGCTGCCCACAAGGCAGTGGGGCTACTTACCCATAGCTGCGGATCTGGTCCTTGAGCACCAGAGCGCATCCACACGCCGGTGGGCCTGCGTGCCACATGTGCAGGGGCCTGAGTTCTTCCCCATCTTCTGTCATTCAGCCTGAGTCTGAAAGGAGTTCAGTTCCCGTGTGTCGCCAGCGAGGAGGCACGACATGAGGCTTCCTGTTGGAGAGGATAGGTACTGGCAGAGAGAGACTTACGCATTCACCTCTCCTGTTCGCGAGGCTGCTAGCCAGCGGTGGAAGCTCATAGTGAGAGCAACAAGCACGACCCACCTCACTGCCACCATGGACGTGTCATAACAACCATCTTGATGTAACTTTCTCCTTCCCACCGTGAGTACAGGTCGAATGAGATTCAAGATTCAAAATGGACAACATAACCCATTCGAACAGAACCCATCTAACAGCTGAACTAAACACTTCCTCCACTGTCAGTACACTATGTCTACAAAGTGCATTGTTCCCCTACTCACAGTGACACTGAGTCAAGGTTCCCACCATGACATTTCACAAATCAGCAAACTTTCATTATAAGCACATATATTTCATCATACACTACTCTGAGATTCATGGTATTCCCAGTAGTGGAACAAAGGAATATAATAGAACCAATGAAAAACTCCACACAAAGTCTGACGAACAATGTGCAAAAGAAGGCAAGCTGTGCAAATATGGAAGAAGCTGATAATAATTGTATTATTATTACTATCAGTTTTTTCTACAGGATATTCAAGCAAGAACAACCTACTTAATAGATATAGCCATTCCAAACACACAGAAGTCAATGTGAAAAACACCAGAAATATGCTGAAATAAAAATGGAAATAGAAAGACTTTGGAACATGAACAGGATACACATTGTCTCAATGGTAATATCTACAACTGGTGTCATCCCAAAGTCGCTACACAAAGGCATTAAACAATTAGAGCTACACGGCAATATTTATGTAAATCTCCAGAAAGCAACAATGCAATGCACCACTAGAATAGTCTGGAAGTTCCTAGCAATTAAGATATGATGGCGGCAGTGAACAATGATTCCTCAGGCAACATCTTCCAGATAGCAAAATTATCTAATTACTTCACTTTTTCCTTGCCGTCTGCTTGTTCTTTTTGTCTTGTTTGTGTTACGGAAACTGTTGGAGCCTGTGACGTACTGTTTGGAACTCGATGGAAGGATCTGCTGCTCTGCTGTGACCTGAGAGCTGCCTCATGGAGATCAGAGATGGGCGGCCGAAAAGGTCCAAGAGCACAAGCTGACTCGTGGACAAATTAGAGACGAAGCGTAAGGTCATGAACGACTCCATCTCAAAATGGCAAGGAAGATTGGAGCGTCGAGGTGAATGCGGATGGAGTCAGCAGTCGGATCAGCAGGTTCAGACTTGGGTCAGTGCGTTCGGCCCTGGATCAGCAGTGTTAGCACCTGGGTAGGCAGTCACTCTTCATGGAAAGGTCGAGTTTGTGTGGCTGCTCTCCTCATATGCAGATGAAAAGACATTTCCCATATTCAGAGTTTTGCCTGATAGTTGGACTGTGCTCTGTATTGGGTTCCCTCAGTTTTTCAGCACTTCCTTTCTTGTGGATGATTGGCGGGTGGGTGATAAGTTTATTCTTGTGCGTAAGGGGGTGATGGGGGGCTCGGTGCTACTGTCGCTTTACTTTTCTGTGAGAGAGGGGGTCGGGGTTTGTTATGTGTAGGGGGTAGGTGATTGTTAATGTAGTTGTTTCTTGCTGTGGGGGAGGGGGCAATCGTGGGGTCTGCAAATCTTGTTTCTTTTCTTTCTCATGATGGGAGAGGGAAATTGATGTCTTTTTCTTTCATCCACACCCATGGTCTTTCTGTATTTGATGGCTATCTGGAGCAGACAAATATCAGAGTTGTATTGTACATGCATACTATGACAATAAGATGAACCTTTGAACCAATGAACCTATGAAACGAGTGTGCTTGGCTACGTCCACACCTCAGGTTTTACTAGCTTGAGCTGAGAAAAATAAAGAAGCAAACAAATAAATAAATAAATATTACTGAGAACATAAGTTGTAGAGTCCATGAAAATAAGTCTGTAGATTATGGAATCAGTTCAGTGTTGGGGTGAGTGAAGTTACCCACGATAATTCAAGAGCCTGATAGCTGAAGGGTAATAACTGTTCCTTAACCTGGTGGTGTGGGACCTAGAGCTTCTGTACCTCCTTCCCAATGACAGCAGCAAGAAGAGAGTATGGTCTAGATGGAGGTGGTCCTTGATGATGGAAGATGCTTTCTTGTGGCAGTGCTTCTTGTATATGTGCTCAATGGTGAGGAGGGCTTTTCATGTGATGTATCCACCACATTTTGTAGGCTTTTCCATTCATGGGCATTGGTGTCTCCAACTCAGGCCTTGATGCAACCAGTCAGGACAGGAGTAGCAGATGTGTGGGAACATTTAAGTCTTCAAGTTTTCTCCAAGCCAGATACTATTTAGACTTATGTATTTAGCTGTTCCTTTGTTACTGTTCCATGAAGCCCTAACATCAACATAAGACCTACAACATTTGAACCTCAACAGTTCAAGAACTATTCACCACTATGTTCTCAATGACAATTAGTACAGGCTTTGCCAGTGATAAGTATGCTGTTGAAATAAAGATTAAAAAAATAAAATTTCAGCATTTCTACAGGCGAAGTTCAGAGCCTAAACTGTTTTCAGCTTGCTACAATAAGCACACAAAATGTTATTATAATCATTACAAGTTTCTCACATTATTCCCAGCTGATAAGTGACAGCTGGAGACCTTACATTCTGTAAATATATTAATCTTACAATTTATACAGCAATCTCATATAGCTTGCTTTATTTTATAAGACCGTATTTATGTGGTTTGTGGACTGGACTCGTTTTCAGACAACATCTCTGCAGTTCATGTTATATATGTTTCTGGTTTCTAGTTACTCCTTTTTTTTTAATTGCTACTTCGTGCAATTCTGGTCAGGGAGGATTGGCTCTGCAGCCTCCAGTCATTAAATGACACAGCGCTAAATTGTGCTAAACTGAACTAAGCTAAACATTCCTAGACTGTTTTAAGGACGCTGTGGTCTGATGTTTAATATTCTGTGTACTTTCACTCACCTTTTGCAGTCTGCGCGAATTGTTCTTTTTTTAGATGTGTTGGTAGTTTGATGTTTTCTTTGAATGGGTTCCATGGTGTTTTTTTCTTTCGTAGCTGTCTGTGGGAAGATGAATCCCAGAGTTGCATACAGCATACAGACTCTAATAATAAACGTACTTCGAATTTTTGAGCCAGAAGAAAAGGGAGCTGAATTGGGCCATTTAATCATGTTTGATTTATTTTCCCTCCCAATCCCGTTCAAAGTTCAAAGTCCATTCTCTTGCCTTCGCTCCATAACCTTTGACGACTTCAGTAATCAAGAACCTATCAGTCGTCACTTTAAATATACCCAATGATTGGGCCTCCTCAGACATCTGTGACAATGAATTCCACAGATTCAGCACACAAGCCTTCAATTATCACGCAAGCAAATATAACTTCTACCAGAACATGAGAAACAGAGGAAGGAGGAGGTCATACGCTCTCTTTTGCTACCCTCAACGATCAATAAGTTTACTTCAGCCCCATGTTTCTACTGTCATTGTCCCTATTACACCGAGTTTCCTTCAATATAAAAAATACAGTTGACTTCTGTTTTGAATATCATTATCATCATTAAATGCCGTGTCATATGACACAGGCAATCAGGGCTTTTGACCATGATTTTTCTTGTCAAATTTTTTTTGCAGAAGTGGTTTGGCATTGCCTTCTTCAGGGCAGTATCTTTACAAGATGGGTGACCAAAGCCATTATCAATACTCTTCAGAAATTGTTGCCTGGCATCGGTGGCCGCATAACCAGGACACGTGATATGCATCAGCTTCTCCCATGACTACATGTGACTCTGATTGTGAGGGCTAGTCAGGTGCTTATTGAGATACTGCATAGAATAGGCCCTTCTGGTCCTTCGAGCTGCTGCCAGCAATCCCTCAATTTAACCACCACCAAATCGCAGGGCAATTTACTATGAACAATTAACCTACTAACCTACTAACCAGTACATCTTTGTGTTGTGGGAGGAAACTGGAGCACCTGGAGAAAACCCATGCATTCTGTATGACCTCCTTACAGATGATGTCATAATTGAACTCTGACCTCCAGCTCACTGAGCTATAATAGCATTGTGCTAACAGCTACACTACCATGGCACCCCATTGTATGAACAACAGGCCATTTTTTGAGCCAAGACCCTTCATCACGATGAAGAATGAAGGGTCTCAGCCTCAAACATTGACTGTTTATTCCCCTCCATAGATGCTGCCTGACTTGCTGAGTTCCTCCAGCATCTTACGTGTGTTTAGAGCTCGATTCCTACCGCTGTCTGTAAGGAATTGGTATGTTTTCCCCAGGACCGTGAACAATTCCTCCAGGTGCTCCAGTTTCCTCCCACATTCCAATGACATGCAGTCTGAGTCAGTAAATTGTGGAAGTGCTATGTTGCAACTGGATGTATGATGACACTTATCAGCTGTCCAGTATAAGACTCGCTGATTTGATTTGACACATTTCACTTATATTTGATATATGTAAGATAAATACAGCTAATCTCTCTCTCTCTCTCTCCCTTTCCATCTCCCCCTCCCTCTCTCTCTCTCCCTCTCTTGCAGTATTGAGAGCAGTTTTCAAAGGTTTCAAAGGTACATTAAATGTCAGAGAAATGTATACAATATACATCCTGAAATGTTTTTTCTTCACAAACATCAACAAAAACAGAGGAGTGCCTCCAAAGAATGAATGACAGCTAAATGTTAGAATCCCAAAGTACACCTCCCCAGCTCCCCTTCCTCCTGTGCATAAGCGGCAGCAAGCAACGATCCCCCGGCCCCCCACCAGCAAAAAAAGCATCGGCACCCACCACTCAAGCGTGCAGCAAAGCAACAGCAAATACACAGCCTTGCAGTACCACAAAGACAACTCATTCACCCAGTATTCAACATACCACAGGCTCTCTCTCTCCCAAATAAGGGAGAAAGAGATGTCTCTGTTTTGGCCCCTTATTTAAAAAAGTATGTGCTGACATTGGAGAGGGTTTCAGAGGCAGCCTATGAGAATGATTCCATGAATAAAAGGCTTAGCCTATGATCAGCAATTGATGGCTCAGGGGCTTCACTTGCTGAAATTTAGAAGAATGAGTGGGGATCTCTTTGAAGCTTTTTGAAATACCTCAAAAGAGTGGATATGTAGAGGATTTTTCCTGTGGTGTGGCAGTCTAGGACCAGATGGCACAGCCTCAAAATAGAGGAACGTCCATTTAGAATGGAGATTTCTTTAGCCGGAGGATTGTAAACTTGTGTAATTTGTTGCCACTGGTGGCTGTGGAGGCCAGGTCATTGGGTGTATTTAAGACGGAGATTGGTAGGTTCTTGATTAGTCAGGACATGAAAGGTTCTGGGAAGACGGTTGGAGAAGGGGGTTGAAAAGTAAATGGATCAACCACTTACTGGTATATCCTGTATACTATATCTGCTGGTATCATGCAACTGTAGATTGCCGTCCTGGGTAGTGAGTGCCCAAGGTAACTTTGAGCTTTCTTTCATTTCTGAATGCTGTCAGCGTTTGGTGAAACTGTGATCCCTTGTCTCAGGCACTCAAGCCATGGGAAGCATCAACTCTGCTTTACTCTATCAAGCCCAGTCAGAACTTTGTATGTTTGACTGAAACCACTTTCCATGCCTCTAAACTCAAGAGAACACAAAACTAGTTTGGTATACTTCATTAAGAGTCTGGGGAGATTTGGTATGTCACCAAAGACACTCAAAAATTTGTACAGCATTCTAACTGGCTGCATCACCATCTGGTACGGGGTGGTGGGGGTGCTACTGAACGGGATCAATATAAACTTCAGAAAGTTGTGAACTCAGTAAGCTCCATCAAGGGCACCAGCCTCCCCAGCTTCTGTCCAGCCACGCTACTCAGCAATCCCCCGATTTAATCCTGGCCTGATAACAGGAAAATTCATAATGACCAATTAACCTACTAACTAGTATATCTTGGGACTGCGGAAGGTAACTAGAACAGCCAAAGGAAATCCACGTGGTCATGGGGAGAACATACAAACTCCTCATAGGCAGTGATGGGAATTGAACCTGCATTGCCTGTACTATAAAGCATTGAGAGAGAGAGAGAGAGAAAGAGAGAGGGAGAGAGAGAACATTCAGTAATTGCACACACACAAGCACACAACCTTGTCATTCTGCTGACATTGTGTTGAGTGTGCACACTTCAGTGTCTTCCCCGGTGCATTTTCTTAATGAGTCCTGAAGGGTTTGGCTTTACGGTGCTTTCCCGCCATACATGGCGGAATATTCAATTTCTTGAGTAATGGAGATGTGTATACATTGTTTGTATACTGTATAAAATACAAAGAAGGCCCACCAGTGCCTTTACTTCCTGAGAAAACTAAAGAAATTTGGCCTATCCCCTAATTTTTACGGATGCACCATAGAAAGCATTCCTCTCGGGTGCATCACAACCTGGTATGGAAGTTGTCCTGTCCAAGACTGAAAGAAGCTGCAGAAGATCGTGAACACAGCGCAGCACATCACACAAACCAATCTTCCGTCCTTGGACTCACTTTACACCGCACGCTGTCGGAGCAGTGCTGCCAGGATAATCAAGGACATGACCCACCCAGCCAACACACTTTTTGTCCCTCTTCCCTCCGGGAGAAGGCTCAGGAGCTTGAAGACTCATACGGCCAGATATGGGAACAGCTTCTTTCCAACTGTGATAAGACTGCTGAACGGATCCTGACCCAGATCTGGGCCGTACCCTCCAAATATCTGGATTTGCCTCTCGGTTTTTTTGTACTACCTTACTTGCCATTTTTTCTATTTTCTATTTATGATTTATAATTTAAATTTTTAATATTTACTAATTTTAACTATTTTTAATATCTTTAATATTTAATATTTGTAATCCAGGGGGTGTGAAGCACAGAAACAAATATCGCTGTGATGATTGTATGTTCTAGTACCAATTGTTTGGCGACAATAAAGTATAAAGTATAAGTTAGATAAGACATACAGGAGGGGGATTGAAAACTTGGCTGAGGGGTATAATAACAACAACCTCTCATTCAGTGTCAATAAGGCTGAAGAACTGATAGTAGACTTCAGGAGAGTGTAATCAGAGGCCTACGTGCCAGTAATCATTGAAGGATCAGAAATGGAGAGGGTCAGTAAGTTTAAGTTCCTGGGTGTCACTATCTCAGAGGACCTGTCTTGGAGCCATCATGCAAATATAATTACGAAGAAAGTGTGACAGTGCCTCTACTTCCTCAGGAGGCTGCAGAGATTTGACATGTCATAAAAAACCTCGGAAAACTTCGATAGATGTGTGGTGGAAAGAGTGCTGACTGGCTACATGATGGCCTGGTACGGGAACACCAACCCCATTGAGTAGAAAATCCTACAAAAGGTAGTGGATTCGGCCCAGCATATCATGGGTCAAACCTTCCCAACCATTGAGCACATCTACATGAAACATTGCCATAGAAAAGCAGCATCCAACATCAGAGATCCTCACCACCCAGGTCATGTTCTTTTCTCGCTGCTGCCATCAGGTAGAAGGTCCAAGAGCTTCAGGACTCGTGCCACCAGATTCAAGAACAGTTGCTATCCCTCAACCATCAGGTTCTTGAATAAAAGGGAATAACTACACTCATTTAAGGACTTTTATCTTGTTCTTTCATGCTCAATATATATTGCTATTTATTTATTTATGATCTCTTATTTATCTTATTATCTTATTTATTGTTATTTGTTTGGAGTATACAGCTATCGTTGTATCGTTGATTTGCTAACTATGCCCACAGAAAAAGAATCTCAGGTGTGATGACGTGTATGTACTCCGATAATAAATTGTACTTTGCACTTTGAACTTTATATACTTTGGTTTATTTTTGTTATGTGGTTGTAACTACATTGTGGGGTGCAACATATTGTAATTCATGTATGTATATATATATATATATATATATATATATATGCATCCGTTAGTCTCATGAGACCATGGATTTGTGCCTTGGAAGGTTTCCAGGGCGCTGGCCTGGGCAAGGTTGTATGGAAGACCAGCAGTTGCCCATGCTGCAAGTCTCCCCTCTCCATGCCACTGATATTGTCCAAGGGAAGGGCTTTAAGACCCATACAGCTTGGCACAGGTGTCGTTGCAGAGTAATGTGTGGTTAAGTGCTTGCTCAAGGACACACACGCTGCCTCAGCCAAGGCTTGAACTAGCGACCTTCAGATCACTAAATGAACACCTTAACCACTTGGCCACGCGCCAACACCAATTCATGTGTCGTCTTACATTAACTAATGATGGTATGTCTTGGTGCCTAATAAATGGAGGTCATCACTGGCAGTAGGAGGAGAGAGAGATCGGAGCTGCCAGTTCACACGGGGCAAAAATAGTATGGAGCTATTATTGTGTTCTCTGGTAGATACCTTTTAGAGAATATTGGCTTTTTTTTGTTATTTTGCTCATTTTTGTAAGTTTGATTTTTGATGTGCATAATAAACACCCTTGCACAAAAGTGTTAAGCAACTCCAGATATTTTCTCCTTTAGTCATTACCCACATATCTAACATATATATAACTGTAATTCCCAGTTTTTACTTCTATGTATTGCACTGTACTGCTGCCGCATAACAACAAATTTCACAACGCGCGCCGGTGATATTAAACCTGATTCTGATTCATACGATATAATAACCATTCATGGACCTGAAGCCCCTTAACTGCAGTGTCTAAAAGTAAAGGACATAGGTTATGGTTTAGGACAGGGGTTCCCATCATTGGGTCCGCAGACCCCTTGCTTAGCGGCATTGGTCCATGGAAACAAAAGGTTGAAAACCTCTGTATTAGGAATTGTGACAAAAGCAGATCAAATGAAAGATACTCCACAATAACGGATTTGTCCTTACTGTCCAAAGCCTTTCCACTATTTACAAGGTAGAGTTCAGGACGAAAATGCAGCTTTCTCCTTCCCACAGTGTGTACAGCTCTAATGAAATTCAAGAAGGTCAAAATGGAAAAAAAACGTTCACACAGACCCCCATCTACCAGCTGAACTATTTACTTCCTGCAGCCCTGACTGAATGGTGCAGTACACTCAGTGGACAGCATGGCCAATTCTGCTCCCTTATCTTACGGTTTTATAAAATAAAACAAACTATATTACATTGCTGTGTAAATTGTAATGTTACAGAATTCAAGGTCTCCAGCTGTCATTTATTAGCTGGAAATAATGTGAGAAACTTTATTAAAATAAAATTTTGTGTGATTAGGTTCTAAACTTAGCCTATAGGATTGTTTAACTTTCATTATTTCAGCGACATACTGACCACTGGTGGGAATGATGCTGCAATAGCTCGAGGCGTTGGAGTTCGGAGTTCACTTTCGGCGCCAGCTGAAGGGAGTTTGTATGTCCCCCAGTGACCTCGTGGGTTTCCTCCTACAGTCCAAAGACGTACAAGTTGGTAGTTAATTGGTCATTGGAAATTGTCCTGTGATTAAGTATCTTGTAATTGTCCTTGAGTTAGATAGGCGGCTTGCTGGGTAGCACAGCTCACTGGGCCTGTTCAGCACTGTACCTCTAAATAAAATAAAATAATAGTCATTGAGCAGATGGCCGGCTGGTGGTGCAGTGACTTCTGCAACGGACTTCAAGGCGAGTGGTTCCAGGTTCGAATCCGGCCGAATCGTTGCAAGCTTTCTATCCGCGCTGGGCGTCAAGATGGCAACCTGCCCTCGTACAAAACAGAAGGAAATGCTAAAGAAATGACAAGATTGCTGCTTGATGCACCACAGCATGCGGAAAGGAGCAACCAGAACAACTGAGAATAGAGTGGTAATCAATTCTGAATTGCTGTGGTTCATCTGCTGTTGGTCTCATGTTGATGCCTGGGCAATGAGAACAGCAATAAAGGAACAGCAAAAAAACATAAGTATAATACTTGGCTTGGAGAAAGCTTGAAGACTTGATGTTCCCAAGTATCTACTAATCTCTCCCTTCTAAAGAATGATTGCGGATTTGTGAATTCAGGGAATCTTGAATTAATTCTTTCACACAGAGTGTGTTTGAAATCTGAAATTCATTGGTGGTGAGGGTGGCGGAGGTAGAGAATCTCACAAGAATAACCTTGATGAAAATTTAAATTGTTAAAACATATAAGAGTATTGGCCAGGTGCTGTTGATTTGGGTTTGAAAATTTCTTGAATAGCTTTTCCATGATTCCTTGTTTCACTCCAGAGAAGCTATGCAATTGCAATAATTTTCGGATATATCCAATAATATAACTGGGGAATTATAATGCAATTAATCTTAATATTTTTGCATTACCAGCAAAAATTCAACCCAGTAAATCTTAATGTAGTTAGTTTACTTGAATGTCTGGAAACCCATCTGTGCACATATCAAATTTCCAATTTTACGTATTGGGCCTGCGATATCTCTGCATACAATCCAAAGAACACACATAATATTAGCGCCCTGTTATTTTTCCAGTTCCTGCCAGAAAAATGCCTCAGTATTTCATCACATTCATGAAATGGAACATAAATAATCTCTCAGTTACTGACAGCATGAAAACATATGTGCGCCTCAGCTCATGAAGAATAACTCCGGAGGTCCTAAAGGGGATCTGATGCTCACGATAAGCACCATCAATACTTTGAATGTTGGCTTTCAGCAAAAGATGACTCTTTATTTGGGATACTTCACTATATTTTAATTTAACATTGCAGTGCATGAATATTAAACTCATCATGTGATGCAGTCGCCCCTTTTATACATTTGAACGCATTTTAAATAATGCTAATTATTTTTTCAACTGTTGCCTCAATAATAGCAAAGTTTGAAGTAAACTTTTTATCAAAGTACATACAACTAGGAAGGTGGTTGGGAAACAGGGTTATTTGGTAATTGGAAAGCCATAATATACATTACTGTGCAAAAATATGTTTCATTTTATTTCATTATATTTCATCTAGGCTATATTTCATTAGAAGTTTGAGGACATTAGGATTTACTGGTTTGAAGTTTGAGGATATTTGTCACCTAAAACACTCAAAAACTTCTACAGCTGTACCGTGGAGAGCATTCTGACTGTCTGCATCACCGTCCAGTATGGGTGGTGGGGTGCTACTGCACAGGATTGAAAAAGCTACAGAAAGTTGTAAAATTAGTCAGCTCCATCACGGGTACTAGCCTCCGGAGTATTCAAGGCATCTTCAAGGAGCAGTGCCTCAGAAAGGCAGCGTCCATTATTAAGGAGCCCCATCACCCAGGGATGCCCTTTTCTTATTGTTACCATCAGGTAGGGCATACAGAAGCCTGAAGGCACACACTCAGTGATTCAGGAGCAGCTTCTTCCCCTCTGCTATCCGATTCCTAAATGGACATTGAACGCATGAACACCACCTCACTGTTTATGATATCTGTTTTTCCACTGCTATTTTTAATTTAACTATTTAATATACAAATATATACTTACTGTAATTCATTTATTTGTTTTTTTCTATATTTGTCACGTAGTGCTTTGTACTGCTGCTGCTAAGTTAACAAATTTCACGACATATGCCGTTGATAATAAACCTGATTCTGATTCTGATATATATGTGTCTAAAACTTTTGCACAGTACTGTAAATAATAGATCAACATCCAGGCCACTGGTTTGATGTTCTATAGCCTTAATAATCCCTTTTTGTGGCTTCCAGTCTGAAAACCATGTGTAGAATATAAATCATGCATTTGCCAGATCAACCACATCAATCCAATTCTGCATAGTGTGATTAATGGCACAAATCCAGTAAATGCTTGATCATCATTGGATGCAAGAGAGATATTTGGCAGGAACAGACTTTGGCAAGTCTAATGCAGGACTGACATCATTGTGCCAATAAACCGGTACAATAGAACTTGGGGTATGAACTTACTTATTGAAATCTGTGTGCTAACAAAAACACACGTCCTCACTGCAGCACTGCTGTGGTGTCCAATCCATTGTCCTCACCATTGAACACATTTACATGGAGCGCTGCCACAAGAAAGCACCAGCCGTCATCAGGCCTTGCCCTCTTCTCACCACTACCGTCGGGCAAAAGGTATAGAAGCCATAGGTCCCGCACCACCAGGTTCAGAAACAGTTCAAAGTTAATTTATTATCGAAGTATTTGGATGTCACCATATACAACCCTGAGATTCATTTTCTTGTGGGCATACACAACAAATCTATCGATTAGTAACTATAACAGCAGCAATGAAAGACTGCACCACATAGGCCATTCAACCAGAGTGCAGAATTCAACAAACTGTGCACATGCAAAAAGCCGAAACAATAATAATAAATAAATAAGCAATAAATAGCGAGAACATGAGATGAAAAGTCCTTGAAAGTGGGTCCACTGGTTGTGGGAACATTTATTTATCTAAAATCATCAGGCTCTTGAACCAGCATGGATACCTTCAATCACAACTACTCTAAGTTGATTCCATGACTTAGAGACTCACTTTCAAGGACTCTTTAAAATCCACGTTCTAAGTATTTTGCTTTTGAACAGTTCATCTTCTTTTGCACATCAGTTGCTGCTGGTCTTTGCTTCTATATAGTTTTTCATAAATCAATTCTATTTCTTTTTTATTCCCCTGTAAAGGTTGGCAAGAAAACGAGTGTCATGATAATATATAGTAACATATTCAGTGCTAATAAATTTACCTTGAACTTTTTTATATTAAACAGCAACCCATTTTGTTTTCAAATCAGAATCATGTTTATCATCACTGACACATCATGAAACTTACTTATCTTGGCAACAGAACAGTGTGAGACATTAAAAATTACAATATGTTACAATTAAAAATTATAAAACGTCACAATTCAAAAAAAAATAACTGGTGGCAAAGGTGAATAGCGAGGTTGTGTTCATGGAGTTCATGGACCATACAGATATCTGACAGCAGAGGGGAAGAAGCTGTTTCTAAAATGTTCAAAATTCAGAAGTTCAAAGCTCAAAGTAAATGTATTATGAAAGTACATATCTGTTACCACATACCCTACTACCCTAAGATTTGTTTTCTTGCAGGATACTCAGTAAATCGAAAATAGAATCAGTGAAAGACTGCACCCAACAGGATGGACAAATAACCAATGTGCAAAAGACGGCAAATTATGCAAACAGAAATAAATAAACAAACAAACGAATAAATAAATAATATCGAGAACATGAGATAAAGAGTCATACAGTCAGAGAAAAGTACAGTGCAGAAACAGGCCCCTTAGTCCATCTAGTCTGTGCTGAATTATTTAAAATGCCTACTCCCATCGACCTGCACCGAGACTGTAACCCTCCATACCTCTACCATCTGTGTACCTATTCAAACTTCTCTTAAACATTGAAATTGAGCTCACGTGCACCACTTGTGCTGGCAGCTCATTCCACACTTTCACGACCCTCTGAGTGAAGAAGTTTCCCTTCACGTCCCCCTTAAACTTTCACCTTTCACACTTAGCCCATGACCTCTGATTGTAGTCCTGCCCAACCTCAGTGTAAAAGGCATTGAAAGTCCACAGATTGTGGACTCACAATATTAAGTGTTCCTAAAACATTGTCTTTCCTGTTTTAATCCAAGTTTTCAGCAAATGTAATTGGATAATAAGACTTACTTCCTATATTAACTTATCTTACTCATTATACATTAACTTCATCCAGTAAGATGGTGGCACGAGTGGACACAGCATCCTGTCAGGGCCAATTGAAGGTGGTTTTCCTTTGTAAAATTTGTTTTTTTATGATCCAAAGACAATTCTACTCCAAAAACATTGGATACTGCATCAGTGAGCTGCTTGTTGATCACAGTAGCTGGACTGGTGTTGGCAACGAAGCCAGCTATGGTGTCGAAGAAGTTGGCCAAGGTGTCGAAGGAGTTGGCCAAGGTGTCAAAGGAGCTGGTCAGGATATTAAAGGAGCTCGCTGATGTTTCAGAGGAGCCGGTTTGGGTTCGGAGGAGCTGAGCTGGCGGTAGACCATGTTGCCGCCTGCTACTCAGAAGTGTTGGAGCTGGTATGGTATAACCGTGGAAGATGGTCTCAGACATTTCACTTGTAATTGCAAGTGAGAGTGTAAGCTGCCTCGTCCAGTGGTGGGACGGTCAACATGGGAGCTGTGTAGCCTCAGTTGCAGTGGGAACTAGGCCTCAAGCCTCGGGCTTGCCTGTTACTGCAGACCAAGTGAGGTTCGCTGAACTGCTACACAGTGGTTGAGCTCAGCTGGAACCCGGCCTCTCCTGTCGGCGCTGCCCTCCCGTGTTTGAGCAGTAGAATGATAGGCTGGATTACGTGCATCTATGCACTGCTGGGAGACTGTACCATCAATTGCTGGACATTGTTGCTCAGGGACATACAGTTTACTTTCGACTGACCATGCTTCTTCGCATAATATTTTGAATTACGTTACTTGCTATTTTTGAATGTTTGCTTGCTGTTTTGAATGTTGTGCAACTTGGCCCCAGAGAATTGCTGTCTCATTCAGCCATATCTATGTATGCTATGAACGATAAGTAAACTTGGTTTGATTTGATTAGATTTTGAAGAAGGTTGAGAACTGGACAAAATCCAAAAGTCATATTTAAATGGGCTTCTCAAGCCCTTCTTAAAAAGTGGCTAACTAAATTTGAAGGTTGTGGAACTGTGCCTGCCTGCTAGGAAATAGCTAAGTTGTAGGAGATCATGTTGGAAAATGGTCTGGCACTCACACTGGTAGGGTGTGACCTGTGGTGTGCCACAAGAATACGTTTTGGGTCTGGAACTATTCAGCATATTTATAAACAGCTTAAGCAGCTGAGGTAGAATGCCTCGCATCCAAACCGGCTGATGCAATGACTGGATGAAGAGTAGCTGGGGAGTGAGTTTACAATATTTATAAAACCATAAGATATAGGAGCAGAAGTAGGCCATTTGGCCCATCGTGTCTGCTCCGCCATTCAATCATGGGCTGATCCAATTCTTCCAGCCATCCCCACTCCCCTGCCTTCTCCCCATACCCTTTGATGCCCTGGCTAATCAAGAACCTATCTATCTCTACCTTAAACACACTCAATGACTTGGCCTCCACAGCCACTCATGGCAACAAATTCCACAGATTTACCACCCTCTGACTAAGTAATTTCTCTGCATTTCAGTTCTAAAAGGGCGTCCTTCAATCCTGAAGTCATGCCCTCTTGTCCTAGACTCTCCTACCATGGAAATAACTTTGCCATATCTAATCTGTTCATGCCTTTTAACATTCTGAATGTTTCTATGAGATCCCCTCTCATTCTCCTGAACTCCAGGGAATACAGCCCAAGAGCTGCCAGACATTCCTCATATGGTAAGCCTCTCATTCCTGGAATCATTTTCGTGAATCTTCTCTGAACCCTATCCAATGTCAGTATATCCTTCCTAAAATAAAGAGCCCAAAACTGCACACAATACTCCAAGTGTGGTCTCACGAGTGCATTATAGAAACATAGAAACATAGAAACATAGAAAATAGGTGCAGGAGTAGGCCATTCGGCCCTTCGAGCCTGCACCGCCATTTATTATGATCATGGCTGATCATCCAACTCAGAACCCCGCCTCAGCCTTCCCTCCATACCCCCTGCCCCCGTAGCCACAAGGGCCATATCTAACTCCCTCTTAAATATAGCCAATGAACTGGCCTCAACTGTTTCCTGTGGCAGAGAATTCCACAGATTCACCACTCTCTGTGTGAATATAGAGTCTCAACGTCACATTCCTGCTCTTATTTTCTATACCTCTAGAAACGAATGCCAACATTGCACTTGTCTTCTTCACCCCCAGCTAAGCCTGTAGGTTAACCTTTAGGGTATCCTGCACAAGGACTCCCAAGTCTCTTTGCATCTCTGCATTTTGAATTCTCTCCCCGTCTAAGTAATAGTCTGCCCATTTATTTCTTCCACCTAAGTACATCACCATACACTTTCCAACATTGTATTTCATTTGCCACTTCTTTGCTCATTCCCCTAAACTATCCACGTCTCTCTGCAGGCTCTCTGTTTCCACAACACTACCCGCTCTTCCATTTATCTTTGTATCACCAGCAAATTTAGCCACAAATCCATCAATCCCACAGTCAATGTGATCCCATAGTAGATATTAGCATTTAAAGCTAATGGGTAAAACTCAATCAAAAGATTTTCAGTGTCGGCAAATGTGAGGTCATCCACTTTGGAGCTAAAAAGAATAGTGGCGTCTGACAATGAAAATCGAAATGCAGTGAATATCTGATTTGGCGTACATATTACAGCCTTTGGAACTCATGAATAAATTCAATAGTTTTATGTATTCCAGTTTTTCTTTTATCTCACATTTCTAACACTATTTTATTTCTTCTGTCTGGAATTTTCAGATTCTTACATTTCCTGCATTTTACTGCATTTCCAGAGATGTTTTACGCTAGTCTAGGGCAATGGGGGATAGGTTTGGGGTAATGGATCATAGATTTGAGGGGATCAGAGGAGGAATTTTTTTTCTACTCAGAGAATTTGGAACATATTGCTTGAGTTGGTGTTGGAAGCAGTTCAGGAAGTTGTGAGGGGATCTCCTCACCCTTCTCAGCACCAATTCAATGAGTCAGGTACCGACAATATTAGCTGCAGAGAGTTGTAAACTTAGATAGCTTCATCATGGGCACCAGCCTCTGTAGTATCCAGGATATCTTTGAGGAGCAATGCCTCAGAAAGGCGGCATCCATCATTAAGGATCCCCGCCACGCAGGTCCTTCCTACCATCAGGAAGGAGGTACAGAAGCGTGAATGAACACACACAAAGATTCAGGAACAGCTTCATCCCCTCTATCATATGATTTTGGAATAGACATTGAACCCCTGAACACTTCCTCACTACTTTTTTTTATTTTTGTTTTTGAACTGCTTATTTAACTATTGAATACTCACTGTAATTCACATTTTGAAAAAATATTATGTATTGCATTGTACTGCTGCTGCAAAGACAACACATTTCATGTCAGATGCCGGTGATATTCAAACTGATTCTGATTCTGATAAGAAATGTTTAGATGAGACTCCAATCATGAAGGCATAGCAGGTTACAAACCTTGTGCTGGTTAATGCAAACAGTATGGATACGTGTTTGATATTGGGATGAATATGGTGGGCCTAACTGTCTGTTTCTAGGTTGTATGGTTATGTTGGAAGAATCTCAGCAGGTGATGAGGAGGCATATAGGAGTGTAATGCTGTATATTGGCTGGTTGAGTGGTGTCACAATGTACCACCTTGCGCTCAGTGTCAGTAAGATCAAGAAATTGCTTGTGGACTTCAGGAAGGGGAAGTCGAGGGAACACGCACCTGTCCTCATTGAGGGGTTAGCACTGGAAAGGATGAGCGGCTTCAAATTCGCAAGTGTCAACACCTCTGAGGATCGATCCTGGGACAACTTATTGATGCAATTATAAAGAAGGCATGGCAGCGGCTTTATTTCATTAGGCATTTGAGGAGATTTGGTTTGTCACCAAAGGTTCTAGCAAATTTCTACAGATATTCCATGAAGAGCATTCTGATTGGCTGCATCACCATCTGGTATGGAGAGGCCAATGCTTAGGATCAGAAAAAGCTATAGAGGGGTGTAAGCATAGTTAGCTGCTTTCCACATTGAGGACATCTTCAAAAGGTGATACCTCAAGAAGGCAGCATTAATTATTAAGAACCCTCGCCATCCAGGACATGCATTCTTCTCATTGTTACCGTTAGGGAAGGAGGTACACGAGCCCGAAGGCACATTCTCAATGCTGCAGGAACAGCTTCTTCTTCTTCACCATCAGATTTCTATATAGAACATGAACCATGCCATGACCTCCATAAGACTATAGGACCATAACACATAGGAGCAAAATTAGGCCATTCAGCCTCTCACTTCTGTTCCACCATTTCATCATGGCCAAACCATTTCCATCTCAACCCTATTCTCCTGGCTGCTTCCTGTAATCTTTTGTGCCCTTACTAATCAAAAACCTATCAATCTCTGCCTTAACTACACCCCATGATCTGGCCTCCACAGGCACCTGTGGCAACCAGTTCCACAGATTCACCCCCCTCTGGCTAAAGAAATTCCTCCTCATCTCCATTCTAAATAGGTGTCCCTCTTTTCTGAAGCTGTGCCCTCTGGTCCTCGACTCCCCCCACCATAAGATAGATCCTCTCCACATCCACTCTATTGAAGCCTTTCAACATTCGATAGGTTTCAATGAGCTCCCCCTTCATTCTTCTAAATTCCAGCGAATACATGCCCAGATCCATCAAGTGCTCGTCAGACAACAAGACTTTAACTCCTGGAATCATTCTCATGACACTCCTCTGAACTCTCTCCAACATCACATCCTTTCTTCAATAAGGAAGCCAAAACTGCTCACAATATTCCAAGTGAGGTCTCACCAGTATCTTACAAAACCTCAGATTTTATATTACATTTTAATATATCCTTCCTTTTATACTCTAGTTCTCTCAAAATGAATGCTAACATTGCCTTTGCCTTCCTCACCACAAACTCAACCTGCAAATTAATCTTTAGGGAATCCTGCATGACTCCAAGTCCCTTTGCACATCGGAATTTTGAGTTTTCACCCGATCTAGAAAATACACTATGTATACAAAATTCCTTCGACCAGTACTTTTATATTTGTGTGCTGTAGTACTTACTTTTTATTTGCAGTTATTTCGTAAATAACACTATTCTTTGCATTTCTGGTCAGATGCTAACTGCATTTCATTGGCTTTGTATCTGTACTCGGCACAATGACAATAAAGTTGAATCTAATCTAATCTAATACTGTATTCCATTTGCTACTTCTTTTCCCATTCTCCTAATCTGTCTGTCCTTCTGCAGCTTCCCTGCTTCCTCAACACTACCTGCATCGCCACCTATCTTCGTAACATCCGCAAACGTGGCCACATCAATTTCGTCATCCAAATCATTGATATACAAGGTGAAAAGAAGGGGTCCAAACGCTCACACGTGCTGAACACCACTACTCACCAGCAGCCAACCAGATAAGGGCCTCTTTCCTCCTACTCTTTGCCTCCTGACAATCAGCTACAGAATCTTTCCTGTAAGACCATGGGTTCTTATCTTGTTTAGCAGCCTCATGTACAGCTCCTGAAAATCCAAGCACACTATATCAACTGATTCTCCTTTGTCTATCCTGCTTATTATTTCCTCAAAGAATTCCAACAGATTTGTCAGGCAAACTTTTTCCTTACGGAACCATGCTGACTATGGCTTATTTTATCATGTGCCCCCATAACAACATGCATAACAATCGACTCCAACATCTTCCCAACCACTGAGGTCAGACTAACTGACCTATAATTTCCTTTCTTCTGCCTTCTTCCTTTCTTGAAGAGTAGAGTGACATTTGCAATTTTCCTGCCCTCCAGAACCATTCCAGAATCTAGTGCTTCTTGAAAGATCATTACTAATGCTTCCACAATCTGTTCAGCTACATCTTTCAGAACCCTGGTGTGTAGACCATCTGGTCCAGAAGACTTTTCAGACCTTCAGATCTTCAGTTTCCTAAGCACGTTCTCCCTAGTAATAACAAATGCATATATATAAAAGAAAAAAACATTTTTGAAAAGTGTTTTCAGATATATCAGAAAATATACATATATACACCTCCTTTGTATACTATTTATATTTTTATATTTCTTATCATAGCAATAAATTTCACAACAGTTGTCAGTGATAATAAACTTGATTCTGATTCTGATGATCACTCTGTAACCTCTTTCATTCAGCACCACCATGTGTCACTTGATTGTGTTCTCCTCTCTGTCAAAGAACTTCCCTTTTGATCTCTCTGCCCTTCCCTTTATTTTGCAATTTCAGACTTGCTTCATTTCCAACATCTCCTAGTTACAATAAAAGGTCATTCATGTGAATTGGTGAAGTTCATTCTCTCTCTCTCTCTCTCTCTCTCTCTCTCTCTCTCCCTCTCTCTCTCCCTCTCCTTCTCCCTCTCCCTCTCCCTCTCCCTCTCTCTCTCTCTCCACATATGCTGCTAAACTGTAGGGTATGTCGGCCATTTGCAATTTCATTTTTACTTTAGATTTCTGGCATTTTCATTGTTTTCTGTATTGTACAATGAGTCTTGAGGTCGATGTAAATAGATCATTAAAATGCCATACATAGATTGAGAAAACCATGCAAATGGTTAATGTAATACTGTGCTCTAAATCTGTATTGCCAGTGGATAGGATAGACCACACCAGATCACAATTAGAAATTCTGAGCCCCATTTGGGAAAGATATACTGTATTAGTCTTGGAGGGAGAGAGTGCAGTAAAAAAGATTTATCAGGACTTTTTTATTATTTATATTCATTCTAGCAATGTAAATGTCACTGGTAACGCCGATATTTATTGTCATTAAATCATCTTGAACTGAGGAGGCTATTGAGTGTCAACTTCTTTGGTAGGTTACATATTTGCCTAAGGTCACATATTGGCTACAAGAAGCAAGGACGGAGGAGTTCCATTTCCAAAATTATTGGCAAAAATCCAATACTATGCTTACGATTTTTAGCAACAATTCCTTCTTCTGTTAAAGGATTAAGACTTTTGTCCCTAAATCATCAGTTCAGCTTTCTGAGTGGTGGTTCAGGAACTTAACCACAGTGCTATCTGCTGTTTGTGTGTCCAGGTAGTATATAAAAAAAATTGTGGCTAAGTTAATTATGTGGAGCAATTGCAGAAACTAGTTACGTTCTCTAAAATTTTGAGGGGTAAAGAATAGTATATTAAATATTTCAAAATTAAGGGATAATAACAAGATGGATGAAGAGAATTGCTCCGAGAGACTGGAGAATATTGACCATTATCTGAAAGTTGCCGGACCTTAAAGGACTAAGGTTATGAAACACACTGTAATGAATGTTATAAGTTTGGAACTCTTCCACAACCAGCAATTGATGATGTATTAAATGTTAATTTTAAGTATGAACACGATGTTTTTTTTTAACCAAGTGGTTAGGGAATACGGAAGTAAAGCAAAAATTAAAAAAAATCAGAACCAGGTTTATTATCACTGATGTTCACTCAATGACCAATTTATTAGGTACACCTATATGTCTGTTCGTTAATGTTTATATCTAATTAATCAATCATGTGGCAGCAACTCAATGCATAAGAGCATAGAGACATGGTGAAGAGGTTCAGATCAAACATCAGAACAGGAAGAAATGTGATCTAAGTGACTGACCGTGGAATGACTGTTGGTGCCAGATGCGGTGGTAAAAATCTCTAGCATTTACAGAGAATGGTGTGAAAAACAAATAAAACACCCAGTGAGTGGCAGTTCCATGGGTGAAAATGCCTTGTTACTGAGAGAGGTCAGGGGAGAATGGCCAGACTGGTTCACGCAGACAGGAAGGTGACAGTAACTCAAATAATCACACGTTACAACAGTGCTGTGCAGAAGAGCATCTCTGAATGCACAACACATCAAACCTTGAAGTGAATGGGCTACAGCAGCAGAAGGTATGGAAGTGAGGACAGGATGTCATAGGTGTAGGTTTCTAATGTACCTGTCTCCTCAATGATTATAGTATTTTAAAATATGAAAATGAGACTTCAGCACTGTAATATGATCAGACTCATTAACCAGAAATTTAATCCTAGATGTTCCACACTTAACATTTTCTGTTACATACTAACTACAAATTCAGGTGATTTAAATGTTCATGTACAAATTCAAGATAAGCTTATTATCAAAGTACATATGTGTCACCATATACAACCCTGAGATTTATTATTTAGCAGGCATACTCAACAAATTCAATAACCATAATTGAATCAACGAAACACCACACTCAACAGAACGGGAAAACAACCAGTGTCGAAGAGACAATAAACTGCACAAATACAAAACTAAAAAAGAAATAACAATAATAATAATAATAAAGAAATAAATATCGAGACATGAGATGAAGAGTCCTTGAAAGTGAGTCTGTAGGTTGTGGGAACAGATCAGTGATGGAGTATGTGAAGTTGTCCCTTTGGTTCAGGAGCCTGAAGGTTGAGGAGTAATAACTGTTCCTGAACCTGGTGGTATGAGTCCTGAGGCTCCGATACCTTCTTCCTGATAGTAGCAGCTAGAAGATAGCATGTCCTAGGGGGAGGGGGTCCCTGACGATGGATGCTGCTATCTTGCAACAGCGCTCTGTGTAGACGTGCACAGTGGTGGGGTCGACCAGTGAATGACTGAGCTGTATCCACTACTTTTGTAGGATTTTCCATTCAAGGGTGTTGGTATTTCCATGCCAGGCTGTGATGCAACCAGACAATAAACAGTCCACCACACATCTACAGAAGTTTTAAATATCATGTTGAATCTTTGCAAATTTCTAAGGAAGTAGAGGTTATGCTCTGCATGTTTATGTAATAATTTATAAGATAAACAGATTCATGCAAGTTGCCTAGCTCCAGTGAAACATGGAACTTAGAAGGCTATGGGAATTGCATGAACTTATAGCTTGGCAGTGTAATCTCACATATTTTAATATAGTAAGCTAAGCACAGCTAACACCACAGCTCCAATTTGCATTAATGAGTTGATCATTTTAGTTGACAATATAAGATGAATTGATGCAAATATCTCTGCTTATTTGGTTATCAATATTTTAGTCCTTTTTGTTTTTAAAAAATACATTCTGATGAACTAGACAAATAGTAAGGAGCAAGGTCTACTTTAAAGTAAAGGCATTTTGACAGGGACTTAAATAGGCAAGGCATGGAAGTATACAGTCTTACGTGGAGAAATATGATTAGTGTAGGTGGACATAAAGAGAAGAGTAGACATTATGGGGTAACAAGCCTGTTTCTGTGTTGTACAACTCTATCACTCTATGTCTATCTTCAGGTTCATCTTTTAAACACTAAGTCAAATGGCAAAGGTCAAGCACAGGCCAAATTGAGTCAGTGGGGTCCAGGTACCAGAGCATAGTTAAGGAACTGAACCCAATGTTTGGATGACGATTTAAGCACCAGGCCAATTTGGAAAGATCAGGTACAGACTGAATCAAGATGGCGAGGTCCAGATATCAGACCATAGTGAAGCAACTGAACCTAATGTTTGGGACAATGATTTAAGCGCCAGGCCAAACTGGAAAGGTTGAGTATAGGCCAAATCAAGGTGTGGGGTCCAGGCCCCAGAGCGACCGAACCCAATACTTGCATGAAGATTTAAGCGCCCAAACCAGATTGGAAAGGTCAGGGGGTTGGGGCCCAGGGCAAGGGACGGGACGGTTCAGCTCACTGGTCTGCTCTGCACTGAACCAAGGGTCTGTGGATGGACTCTCTTCGTGGACTTCAGTTCTGAACGCTATTTGCTTGTGCTTATTGTTTGCATGATTCATTTTTTTTCCTCTCTGCACATTAGATGTTTGACAGTCTTTTTTTAATGAGTCCCTTAGGGATTCTTTGTTTCATGGCTGCCTGTCAGGAGACAAATTTGAAAGTTGCATGAAGTATACATACTTTGATACTAAATGTGCTTTGAACTTTAAAACAAGCTGATGGTAATAGCTAATGTTCCCTCGTGACTGCTTTTTATTATTTTATTCCCTTTCTTTAACACTCAGTTTCTCCTATCTTTAGAACATAGAATAGTACAGCACAGTACAGGCCCTTTGGCCCACAATGCTGTGCTGACCCTTAATCCCTGCCCCCCCCACATTAAATTCCTCCATATACCTGTCTAGTAGTCTCTTAAACTTCACTAGTGTATCTGCCTCCACCACTGACTCAGGCAGTGTATTCCACACACCAACCACTCTCTGAGTAAAAAACCTTCCTCTAATATCCCCACTGAACTTTCCACCCCTTACCTTAAAGCCATGTCCCCTTGTATTGAGCAGTGGAAAAGTGGTTTCCTATCTTCTTAAACAGCTATCCTGGTTCTGGCATTTTGCTGAACTTGGCAGTACAGACTGGCTTTGCTCTTGTCTTCCAGATGCAGTCAGGGTAGAAGATTTGATTGGAATGAGGAACAGAAGTCCTGGAAGATCAGATTTCCCAGTGGCCCTGCAGAGATCTTGTGGGTTTCTTGTACAAGCTGCAGGTGCATCAGATAGATTGGAGTCATAGCTGAGGTAAATTGCGGTATGTACTGTAAATAGTTGGTTGAGGAAGCCATCCTTCTGTCTCTTTCCAATCATTGGTATTCCAGTAAAAATGCCAGTCAACAAGATTTTTTTTTAAATCTCCGTCTGTTGGAGATCTTAGTAAAACACTAGAAATACCCAGCAGGTCAGGGCACATCTCTGAAAGAGAAGCTGTTAACATTTCATGGTTAAAGATAATGTTTTATTAAACTGAGACATTAACCCTTCCTCTTTTTTTATAGATGCTGCCTCATGTGGTATAATTAAAGGTGGAATCACTGTCGAATTGAGAATTTATTTTTAAATGACACATCCCCATCAAACTATTTAAGTGACCAAACTAAGTGCAAATTTGTTGCCTGTCACTTATCCCCTCAAGGCAATGCAGGGTCACAGTTTCACAATTAATTTTGCATCTGATCTAAACCCATGCATTTTCTTGGAAGGAGGGTAAGATCTTTATGGACACTACCCACCATGCAAACTGCCTTTTCCAAAGGTTCCCTTCTGGAAAGAATATAGAGCAACAACTTCATGCCCCCAGGTATTTAATCTGATCAACCATATTAGTTATCACCCCCTTCCCACAACCTTTACCTATCAACCCTGTCAATGCAATGCATTGTAAGCACTTGAAACCAAGTTTCCTAATGATGCTTATGTTGTAAATGCATGTTGTTATTTATGCATTTATGCTCATTTTATTCCATGTATGCACTTAATTTTTAAGATATAATTGATGAATTTTGTTGTTTTCTTTGTTGCATGTTACGCCCCGACCAACACACCACAGCAAATTCTTAAAACACGTAAATGTATTCAGGGGAATAAGGTTGATCCTTGATTCCTCAGTGCAGGTTTGGTTCAAGTTTTTTTTGCCTTTTGCGTGAGTTGCTTGGATTTCCAGCATCTGCAGATTTTCTCATGTTTGTACATTTTTTTTTATTCCCTGAGTCAGCACAAGGAAACTGAAAATCTGGCTGAGTGGTGTCACAATATTACTCAATGTCAGCAAGACCAAGGAGCTAATTATAAACTTCAGGAGAAGGAAACCAGAGGTCCATAAACCAGTTCTCATCAGTGGATCAAAGGTGGCAACTTTAAATTCCTAAGGTTTATTATTTCAGAGGACCTGTCTTTGGCAAAGAAAGCATGGTACCACCTCTACTTCCTTTGGAGTTTGCTGAGATTTGACATAAGATCTAAAAGAGCTAGGGTTTTACTCTTTGGAGAGAAGGAGGATGAGAGGAGACATGATAGAGGTGTACAAGATAATAAGAGGAATAGATAGAGTGGATAGCCAGCGCCTTTTCCCCGGGGAACCACTGCTCAATACAAGAGGACATGGCTTTAAGGTAAGGGGT
Organism: Mobula birostris; assembly: GCF_030028105.1. Classification (NCBI taxonomy): domain Eukaryota; kingdom Metazoa; phylum Chordata; class Chondrichthyes; order Myliobatiformes; family Myliobatidae; genus Mobula; species Mobula birostris. Next base: position 235,274,597 of record NC_092371.1, read on the forward strand.
GGGGAGTTCAAGGGGGATATTAGAGGAAGGTTTTTTACTCAGAGAGTGGTTGGTGCGTGGAATGCACTGCCTGAGTCAGTGGTGGAGGCAGATACACTAGTGAAGTTTAAGAGACTACTAGACAGGTATATGGAGGAACTTATGGGGGGTTATATGGGAGGCAGGGTTTGAGGGTCGGCACAACATTGTGGGCCGAAGGGTCTGTAATGTGCTGTATTATTCTATGTTCTATGTTCTATAAAACCTTGACAAACTTCTATAGATGAGTAGTGCAGAGTATATTGACTGGCTACATCACAGCCTGGTATGGAAACACCAAAAATGCCCTTGAATGACAAATCTGACAAAAAGTAATAGATATGACCCAGTCCATCACAGGTAAATCCCTCCTAACCATTGAGTACATCTACATGAAACTCTGTCATAGGAAAACAGCATCCATCATCAGGGACCCTCACAAAACAACAACATGATCTCTACTCATTGCTGCCATTGGGAAGAAGGTACAGGAGTCTCAGGACTCACACCACCAGGTTCAGGAACAGTTACTACCTCTCAACCATCAGGCTCTTGAACCAAAGGGGATAACTTCACTCAACTTCACTTACACCATCACTGAAATATTCCCACAGCCAATGGACTCACTTTCAAGGACTTTTCATCTAATGTTCTCAATATTTGTTGCTTATTTATTTTTTGTTAGTTAGTTTGTTTGTTTGTTTGTTTGTTTATTTATTATTTCCTTTTCTTTTGTATTTGCACAGTTTGTTGCCTTCTGCACACTGTAAAAGCTTTTATAGATATGTGAAAAGAAGAAGATTGGTTAAGACAAATGTAGGTCCCCTACAGACAGAAACAGGTGAATTGATTATGGGGAGCAAGGACATGGCAGACCAATTGAATAACTACTTTGTCTTCACTAAGGAGGACATAAATAATCTTCTGGAAATAGTAGGGGATAGAGGGTCTAGTGAGATGGTGGAACTGAGGGAAATATATGTTAGTAGGGAAGTGGTGTTAGGTAAATTGAAGGGATTAAAGGCAGATAAATCCCCAGGGCCAGATGGACTGCATCCCACAGTGCTTAAGGAAGTAGCTCAAGAAATAGTGGATGCATTAGTGATAATTTTTCAAAACTCTTTAGATTCTGGACTAGTTCCTGAGGATTGGAGAGTGGCTAATGTAACCCCGCTTTTTAAAAAAGGAGGGAGAGAGAAACTGGGGAATTATAGACCGGTTAGCCTAACATCAGTGGTGGGGAAAATGCTAGAGTCAGTTATCAAAGATGTGATAACAGCACATTTGGAAAGTGGTGAAATCATCGGACAAAGTCAGCATTGATTTGTGAAAGGAAAATCATGTCTGATGAATCTCAGAATTTTTTGAGGATGTAACTAGTAGAGTGGATAGGGGAGAACCAGTGGATGTGGTATATTTGAATCTTCAAAAGGCTTTTGACAAGGTCCCACACAGGAGATTAGTGTGCAAACTTAAAGCACACGGTATTGGGGGTATGGTATTGATGTGGATAGAGAATTGGTTGGCAGACAAGAAGCAAAGAGTGGGAATAAACGGGACCTTTTCAGAATGGCAGGTAGTGACTAGTGGGGTACCGCAAGGCTCAGTGCTGGGACCCCAGTTATTTACAATATATATTAATGACTTAGATAAGGGAATTAAATGCAGCATCTCCAAGTTTGCGGATGACACGAAGCTGGGCGGCAGTGTTAGCTGTGCGGAGGATGCTAAGAGGATGCAGGGTGACTTGGATAGGTTGGGTGAGTGGGCAAGTTCATGGCAGATGCAATTTAATGTGGATAAATGTGAGGCTATCCACTTTGGTGGCAAAAACAGGAAAACAGATTATTATCTGAATGGTGGCCGATTAGGAAAAGGGGAGGTGCAACGAGACCTGGGTGTCATTATACACCAGTCATTGAAAGTGGGCATGCAGGTACAGCAGGCGGTGAAAAAGGTGAATGGTATGCTGGCATTCATAGCAAGAGGATTCGAGTACAGGAGCAGGGAGATACTACTGCAGTTGTGCAAGGGCTTGGTGAGACCACACCTGGAGTACTGTGTGCAGTTTTGATCCCCTAATCTGAGGAAAGACATTCTTGCCATAGAGGGAGTACAAAGAAGGTTCACCAGATTGATTCCTGGGATGGTAGGACTTTCATATGATGAAAGACTGGATCAACTTGGCTTATACTCGTTAGAATTTAGAAGATTGAGGAGGGATCTTATTGAAACGTATAAAATCCGAAAGGGATTGGACAGGCTAGATGCAGGATGATTGTTCCCGGTGTTGGGGAAGTCCAGAAGGAGGGGTCACAGTTTGAGGATAAAGGGGAAGCCTTTTAGGACCGAGATTAGGCGCAACTTCTTCACACAGAGAGTGGTGAATCTGTGGAATTCTCTGCCACAGGAAACAGTTGAGGCCAGTTCATTGGCTATATTTAAGAGGAAGTTAGATATGGCCCTTGTGGCTAAAGGGATCGGGGGTATGGTGAGAAGGCAGGTACAGGGTTCTGAGTTGGAAGATCAGCCATGATCATACTGAATGGTGGTGCAGGCTCAAAGGGCCGAATGGCCTACTCCTGCACCTATTTTCTATGTTTCCATGTTTGAACACTCCAGTAGGGCAGTCTTTCATTGATTTTGTTATAGTCATTATTCTATAGATTTATTGATTATGCCCACAAGAAAATGAATCTCAGGGTTGTTTCTGGTAACATATATGTACTTTGATAATTAAAATTACTTCAAGCTTTGAACTTTTGAACTTTGGGACCTGATTTGATTCTTTCCACCTTCTCTTTCTGACAGATAACAGTGCAGAACATGAAGCTGTAACTTCCTATCTCAAACATTGCTTTCCATTCCCGTTCCCACAACTCCCAGGTATAACTATCCCAGCTAGTAATGTTTAGCCATGATCCCACTGGGCAATTAATGTGAATACCAAATGACCGCATTAATTTAGCAAGCACGATTTTTTAATATCCGTAGAGTTGAAGAAATGTGTAAGCGTTTAGATTTTCCTTTATGACTCCGTACTGTTTAGTACAAGCTTTCTTTTTTCCCCCAATGCTCAGCATTTTGTGAGCCATCACAAAATACACTGGTGAACAACACGACACAAAACACTGCAGATGCTGGAAACTGGAGCAAAGGAGCAAATTGCTGGAGGATCTCAGTGGGCCAGGCAGAAACTAATTTTAGAGGGAAATGGATAGACAACATTTCAAGTTGAGCCCCTTCAATTGGACGATACCTGTATTTTACAATTACACTTCAGCCCACACAGAACTTGGAGGGTTTTTGAGACATTTTGAGTCTTCAGTAGCTGTGAGGAAAGATTTTGCTTCCTGAATACTTTTGGGTGTATCTTATGGATTTTAGGCTGCTGATCATGAAAATCACCACGAAATTCCCCTATCATGCACCATTTTTAAATTGCCTATATTTGTTATTTCAATTCATAATTCAGGTCAGAATAACTAATGTCAAGATTAAGGAAGACGTTTTGGTTGGTCTACAAATCAAACAGGTCATTAGTGACAGGCAATTCAAAGAACTTCCAGTGGGACCAGAGAAAATTGCAAGGAAAGCATTCAAAGATGTTGTTGCAAATTTTCTTGGAACTACAGAGCTCCAAACTATGTGCAGCTAATTGACAACGTGCTTCAAGCATACAAAATGATGAAGTGCAACATGTCACTAAAAACTTATTTTCTGCATTCTCATTCATACTTCTTCCCCGCCAGTTTTGCTGCTGTCAGTGATGATCATGGTGAAAGATTTCATCAGGATATTGTGATCAAGGAGAAACAATATCAGGGCAACTGGAATCCATCAATGCTGGCCAATTATTTTTGGATACTTAGGCAAGAAGCCTCAGACACTGAATACAAATGCAAATCACCAGCAAAACATTTTTAGCTCAGTTGAACTTTTGAAAAGCGTCAACACTGTTATGCAATTAAGTGCATTGAGTTGCTAGTGTCTTCCTGTCAGCTTGAACCAGTCTGTCCATTCTCCTCTGACCTCCCTCATTCACAGAATGCTGCTCACTTCATATTTTTTTGTCCATCGCACCATTCTCTACAAACAGATTAAATATTTGCATTAACAAGCAGGTGTATAGGTGTATCTGATAAAGAGGCCACTGAGTGTATTTCTGGGAATGATTTTCTCAATTTCCATCTGTATCTGTTTTCCAACTATGGCAAATAAAGCTGCCCTAACACTTCCCCACTCAGATGCTGCAGGAACTAAATAATCCCTTTCTTCATTTGAGATACATGCAGGTTATTCCCAACATTTCCAGTTTTATTTCACATTGGGAATACATAACCATGGAAACAGAATTCTACAGAATCAGGCAGGAATAAGGTCTCCTTTCAAGCTCTTACTAACTATCTAAACAGCAATACTTCAGGTGAATGTTTCTCTCTAAGCAACTTGTAATGAGCTTATAAAGAAAGTGCATCTGCTTTATTTGCAATGTCATTACCAGCAGCACAAAGGAAATCTCCCTCTTTGTGTTTATTACATTTTTACATATAGCACCAGTTGAACAGGATTCAATCCGTAGTCAGTATCCAAACAAACAACAGTTTATTTCATTTTGATGTTTCATCTCTTAGATCAGTTCAATACTGATCAGGTAAGTAGGTAATTGGCTTAACCTACCTTGCATTTTATTCTTTTTTAAACTTCACAGTCATGTAGAGTACTGTGCAAGAGTCATCAGCACATGCAAAATATATAGCTAGGGTGCTTATGACTTTTGCACTGCACTGTATTTGTCAATGTGGAGTGGAGAGTGAGTTTGTCAATCTGGTAGGTGTAAAGGATGTTGGGAGTGATGAGGGTGGAGTCCCATGGGAGGGGTGTGGGACAGGTGGCAGAGAAGGAGTGCCAAAGGCTGGTGGGAGAGGGTGATGCGGGTGTAGACACACACAGCCCTGAAACACCAGGCAAGATCATTTGATTCCAAACAGTTGGTTTATTGATCAGTACAGAATGTCTCTCTGGTGCTTTTCATCCCCTTTTGCCAACCATGATTCCCCTCTCCCTGTCCCCTTCCCACTCTCAGTCCACAATACAGACCCCTATCAAAATCAGGTTGATCATCGCTCACATAATCACCATCATCAACATTAGGTGCCATTTCATATGATGTGGGCAATCATGGTCTCATGATTATTCTTGGCAAATTTTTCTGCAAAGTGGTTTGCCATTGCCCCTTTTCTGCCTTTTTCTACAGGATGGGTGACTCCAACGATTATCAATACTTTTCAGAGATTGTCTGCCTGGCATCAGTGGTTGCATCACCAGGACTTGTGATGTGCACCAGCTGCCACCTGCTCCCATGGCTTCATGTGACCCTGATCGGGGGGCTAAGCAGGTTCTACACTTTGCCCAAAGGGTGACCTGCAGGCTCTTGGGGGGAAGGAGCGTCTTACACCTCCATTGGTAGAGTCATATCTTCACCCTGCCACCTAAACACTCACATCTGTCATGAGATTTGTTTTATCTTGTTTTTGAGGCAGCAGTACAGTGCAATATATAAAATTACTACTGTATTGTGCAAAAGTCTTAGGTGTATGTCTGTGCCTAACATTTTTTACAGTACTGTAGTTCAGATAAAGGAAAATAATGCTTGAAATTCTCATTTCAGATCAGGTAAATGTTTGGGATTCCAAAACATTTCATATCCAAGAACTGTCTTTTCTGTGTCCTCTAATGTTTTGTGTGATATGCATGTTTCACACTACTGTTTTTTCTTGCAGGAGATGGACCCACTGTGTTACTTTGCTACTTGGGAAATTGAAGTTATTTCCAGCAATTTGTAAAAATTTTTGTTTTAATGCTTGCTGCACATGATCATCATTTTCTTTATAACTTTCCATGTTACAGTGGCATTAGTCTGGTAATAATTCAAATATATTAAGGGTTACAAAAACAGCCAAGAAACTGTGATTACAGTTAGCAGTAGTGCGATCACTTGATTTGAGTATGATATTCTCTCAATTCCCATTATGGAGAATACCTGCGTGTGGCTTTGTTCAACGCGGGGAGGCTGGTCCACGGGTAGTCACTACACGGTCATTGACAGGTCGGCGTCAGGGTCCAGTGGCGTGGAGTGCAAGATGACTGGGGACCCTTCCCTGCTTCAGCCTTCCTCCGCCTTCATCTGCCACTGTGATGGGTCATTGTCTTCTGCCACTTCCACCACTAAGGCAAACAACAGGAATTCTGCAGATGCTGGAAATTCAAGCAACACACATCAAAGTTGCTGGTGAATGCAGCAGGCCAGGCAGCATCTGTAGGAAGAGGTGCAGTCAACGTTTCAGGCCAAGACCCTTCGTCAGGCCTGAAACATCGACTGCACCTCTTCCTACAGATGCTGCCTGGCCTGCTGCGTTCACCAGCAACTTTGATGTGTGTTGCCACCACTGAGGTCTTGGTTTGATTGCTTTTTGTCTGGAAACTCCCACGTGACCTTCCTGCCAAGGGTGACCCTACCCGGAGCTGAGCACCAGACAGCGTCACTCTCGGGACCTCAGGGACTCTAAACCTCGCCACCACAACAAGGTGACAATCCTTGGAGAAGGATTACTGCTACAATGCTGCACATAGAGTCTGAATCAGAATCAGGTTTACTATCACTGGCATGAGCCATAAAATTTGTTAACATAGCAGCAAGAGTTCAATACAGAATATAGAATATATATTAATTAATTAATTACAGTATATGTATATTGAGTAGATTAAAAATTGTGCAAAAACAGAATAATATATATTTTAAAAGTGAGGTAGTGTTCATGGGTTCAATGTTCATTTAGGAATCGGAAGGCAGAGGGGAAGACGTTGTTCCTGAATCACTGAGTGTGTGCCTTCTGTACCTCCTACCTGATGGTAATAGTGAGAAAAGGGCATGCCCTGGGTGCTGGGGGTCCTTAATAATGGACGCTGCCTTTCTGAGACACTGCTCCCTAAAGATGTCCTGGGTACTTTGTAAGCTAGTACCCAAGATGGAGCTGACTAGATTTATAACCTTCTGCAGTTTCTTTTGGTCCTGTGCAGTATCCTCTCCATACCAGACAGTGATGCAGCCTGTCAGAATGTTCTCCACGGTACAACAATAGAAATTTTTGAGTGTATTTGTTGACATGCCGAATCTCTTCAAACTCCTAATAAAGTACAGCCACCACCTTGCCTTCTTTATAACTACATCGATAAGTTGGGACCAGGTTAGATCCTCAAAGATCTTGACATCCAGGAACTTGAAGTTTCTCACTCTCTCCACTTCTGATCCCTCTATGAGGATTACTATGTGTTCCTTCATCTTACCCTTCCTGAAGTCCACAATCAGCTCTTCCGTCTTACTGACGTTGAGTGCCAGGTTGTGGCTGCAACACCACTCCACTAGTTGGTATATCTCACTCCTGTACGCCATCTCATCTCCATCTGAGATTCTACCAACAATGGTTGTATCAACAGCAAATTTATAGATGGTATTTGAGCTATGCCTAGCCACACAGTCATGGGTATAAAGAGTGTAGAGCAGTGGGCTAAGCACACACCCCTGAGGTGCGCCAGTGTTGATTGTCAGTGGGGAGGAGATATTATTACCAGTCCACATAGATTGTACTTTAATGTTGCTAATTTCATTAAGAATGCCTGTAAATATGTACCTATGGCTCAAAAAACAAATTGAATTTATTACAAAACCGCCACTTCAGGGTCACATTTATAGTAGCTCTCTTTGGGCTAGTCTTTGCAATCTGCAACAATAATTAGGTGAAAAAAATGACAGAACAACTTAGTAAAAATCTCTGCTTGTTCACATTCTGTAATCTGTGATAATGTTTAAGAATTATCGCAAGGCAATTAAGCCACTAATAAAGGAATTATAAATTGAAAATTGTCCAATTACTAATTTTCATAATTAAGCTTAAACCATCTGAGGTAGTTAAGTATTTGAACTAATTATAGCATTTTTATATTGTAACAATATAACCTGTGACACAACAGAAATGGCGTAAAACTTTGTTATAAATCTGTTACAACATATTATGCCTTCTTTTATGACACCGAGAGGTAATTGCGTCAGACAAAGTCTAAAGCAGTGATTTCCAACCTGGGGTTCAAGGACCGCTTACTTAGTGGTATTGATTGAAGGCATAAAGAAACTTGGGAACCCCTGTTCTAAAGCAAGGTAGGCAATCTGGACACACAAAAACATAGAAGACTGAGAGGAGATTTGACAGAAATATATAAAATTATGAAAGGTGTAGATAGGGTAAATGCAGGCAGGTTTTTCACTGAAGTTGAGTGGAACTACAACCAGAGTTCATGGTTTAAGGGTGAAAGATGAAGAATTTAAGGGGAACATGAGGGGAAACTTCTTCACACAGAGGATCGTGAGAGTGTGGAATGAGCTGCGAGCACAAGTGGTGCATGTGAGCTCGATTTCAATGTTTAAAGGAAGTTTGGATAGGTATGTACATGGATGGAAGGGGTATGGAGGGCTATGGTCCTGATGCAGGTTGGCATTAGCAGGCAACTTAAATGATTTGATATTGATTAGATAGGCTGAAGGGCCTGTTTCTGTGCTGCACTTATCTATGACACAATGACTTTAAATTGATGAAATATTATTGAATATTGTTGAACATACCAAAGTATTTTAAACAGCATGTTTGAAATGTTTGAGACTTTATAGAGCACTGGTGAGGCCTCACTTGGAGTATTGTGAGCAGATTTGGGCCCCTTATTTTAGAAAGGACGTGCTGAAACTGGAGAGGGTTCAAAGGAGGCTCAGGAAGATGATTCCAGGATTAAGCAGCTTGTCACATGAAGGGCGTTCGATTGTTCTGGACTTGCATTCAATAGAATTCAGAAGAATGAGGGGTGACTCCATTGAAACCATTGAATGGTGAAGGTCGTGATAAAGTGGACAGGTTGTGTCCTCTGGTGGGAGAGTCAAAGTCCAGAGGACACAGCCTCAGAACAGAGGGTTGTCCTTTTACAACAGAGATGAGGAAGAGTTTCTTTAGTCAGAGAGTGGTGGATCTGTGGAATTCTTTGCCACAAGCAGCTGTGGAGGCCAAGGCTCATGGATATTTAAGGCAGAGGTTGATAGATTCTTGATTGGTCAGGGCATGAAGGGATATGGGGAGAAGACAGGAGATTGGGGCTGAGAGGAAAACGGGATCAGCCATGGAGCAGACTCAATGCGCTAAATGGTGTAATTCTGCTCCTATATCTTTTGGTCTTATGGTTCTGTTTAAAAATGTGTAATTTACACTAATTGACGCAAAGTACAACCAGAATTCCGTTAAAAACTTGTGGGTGTGATCAACAGATAGGTTTGGTGAATCATTCATTATTTTACAATCAAAATGTCTAAATCCTGATGCAGCAATGATCCATGGATATTAAAATCATGAGAACAAAGACAGCTACCAGAAAATGTCGGCACAAGTAAAAGTATATGACCAGAATTTGTAGGAACAGAATTAGGCCATTCGGCCCAACAAGTCTGCTCCATGGCTGAGTTACTTTCTGTCTCAACTCCATTCTCCTGCCTTCTCCCCATAACCGTTGATACCCTTCCTTATCAAGAACTTATTAAACTCCACTTTAAATGTACCCAATGGCTTGGTTTCCACAGTCATTTGTGGCAGTGTATTCTACAGATTCTGCACCATCTGGCTCAGAAATACCTCCTCATCTCTGCTCTAAAGGAATGTATTCTGAAACTGTCTGAGACTCTCCCACTATTGAAAACAATCTCTCCATAAACATTCCAACTAGGACCTTTAATATTTGGTAGATTCCAATAATAGGTCTCATTGAAAACGACAGAATGTTGAAAGGCAATTGAATTGAATTGAGTTGAATTGGATTGATTTTATTACCTACATCCTACATATACATGAGGAGTAAAAATCTTTACATTATGTCTCCGTCTTTAATTGCAATGTGCAATTATGGTAATTTTTAATAAATATTACTTACAACAGGACAGTCAATATAACATAGAAATACAGTTGTGTCAGCATGAAATAAGCAGTCTGATGGCCTGGTGGAAGAAGCTGTCCCGGAACCTGTCGGTCCTGGCTTTTATGCTGTGGTACTGTTTCCTGGATGGTAGCAGCTGGAACAGTTTGTGGTTGGGGCGACTCGGGTCCCCAAAGATCCTTCAGGCCCTTTTTACACACCGATCTCTCTAAGTGTCCTGAATAGTGGGAAGTTCACATCTACAGATGCGCGGGGCTGTCCACACCACTCTCTGCAGAGTCCTGCGATTGAGGGAAGTACAGTTCCCATACCAGGCAGTGATGCAGCCAGTCAGGATGCTCTCAATTGTGCCCCTGTAGAAAGTTCTTAGAATTTGGGAGGCCCACACCAAACATCTTCAACCGTCTGAGGTGAAAGAGGCGCTGTTGTGCCTTTTTCACCACACAGCCAGTATGTACAGACCACGTGAGATCCTCAGTGATGTTTATGCTGAGCAATTTAAAGCTGTTCACCCTCTCAACCCAAAATACATTGATGTCTATAGGGGCTAGTCTGCCTCCGTTCCTCCTGTAGTCTACAACCAGCTCCTTTGCTTTTGTGATGTTGAGGGAGAGGTTGTTTTCTGGACACCACTGTGTCAGGGTGATGGAATAGATAGAATGGATGAGGAGAGGATGTTTCTATATGGTAGGTGAGCTTAGGACAAGGTAGCATAGCCTCAGAATAGAGCGATATCCATTTAGAACGGAGATGAGGAGGAATTCCTTTAGCCAAGGGAGGCAAGTCTGTAGAAATAGTAGCCATAGAGGCCAGGTCTTTGAGTGTACTTAAAGTGGAGGTTGATAGGTTCTTGATTAGTTAGGGCATGAAAGGTTATGGGGAGATTCCAGGAGAATGGGATTGAGAGGGAAGATGGATCAACCATGATGAAATAGTGGAACAGACTGGCGGGGCTGAATGGCCTAACTCTGCTCTTAACTCTTATGGACTTTCTTTTAAACTCAGTGAGTACAGGCAGAGCTATCAAATGCTCCTCATACATTAACCCTTTCATTCCCAGGATCATTCTTGTAAACCTCTTCTGGTCCACTTCAACGCGAGCACATCCTTTCTTAGACATGAGGCCCATACCGCTCTCAATAGCATAAGATTTTCACACCCAATCCAACAAGAGCAAAAAAATGAACCTTGTCCTACAATCAATGAGTTAATAATTATCTGAACACAGTCCGTACTAACTGAAACTTTATTGCAGAAAGGGAACTGTATTGTGAAAAATTTTTATTCTCATGAAAGAATACATAACTTTTTAAATTGACAATGGTTCAATGTAGCAAGCTCCACTTCATCAATCACGTGCCTAAACTCTTGTCACTTTGACCAAAATAAATTATAGTCACATGGTAAATGTACCAAGCTATACGGATCACTGCTTTCACAAACTGTGTTGATTTTAGTTAAAAACTGCCATGACAAGTAATTGCATCTCCGGAACCTTCTGAAACAAAACTGTCACTAAGCTTAAACCTGATAGCATTACACACTATTTCAATGACATATGAATGAGAGTTTTGGCTTCCTTCACCAATTACAGACAACACAATTACTTAAAACTCTTCACAAAGTAATATAAAATTATTGAGTAATGAGTTGTGGTGATTGGTATTAAAAATAGATAACCAAATGTCACATAATTTTGAGATATTCAATAATAAAAGCTCCAATTGTTCAGATCCTCCAATGAGATATTCTGCAGATGCTGGAAATCTGAAGCAAACATATAGAAAATGCTGGAGGAACTTAGCAGGCCAGGCAGCATTTGTAGAGATTAATAAATAGTCAATGTTTCAGATCCTGAAGAAAGGTTTTGGCCGGAAACATTGCAACACACATCAAAGTTGCTGGTGAACGCAGCAGGCCAGGCAGCATCTCTAGGAAGAGGTACAGTCGACGTTTCAGGCCGAGACCCTTCGTCAGGACTAACTGAAGGAAGAGTGAGTAAGAGATTTTATAGTGGGAGGGGGAGGGGGAGAAACATCAACTGTTTATTGATTTCATAGCTGCTACCTGACCTGTTGAGTTTCTCCAGCATTTTGTGTGTGTTCCAGTGAATGCAGCTAATTAAGATTGTGATCTGTCATAAATCTGAATTAATCAACATCGTACTTTTTCTTGTCTTTATGGGGAAATTGTCACATAGTTAAATTTTACAAGTTACCTTCCAGGAATGGGTAGCAGGGTGGAGATATGTCTCTACCAAAGGAGGTGGAAGGGTGGAAGGCTCTCCTTCCCTCCACAAACCTGCAGGTCACCTTTGGGCAAGGTGTAGCCCCTGCTCAGCCCTCCCCCGCAGTCAGAGTCACATGAAACCGTAGGAGAAGGCAGTGGGTGGACACGTGAGCAGATGGCGCATATCAGAATTTCTTGTTATACGACCATTGACGCCAGGCAGACAGTCTCTGAAGAGTATTGATAATGTATTGGCATTGCATTGGTATTAGAAGAAGATTGGCAGCCCAGCTGACAGACTCACTTTACACCACACGCTGTCAGAGCAGTGCTGCCAGGAAAATCAAGGACATGACCCACCCAGCCAACACACTTTTTGTCCCTCTTCCCTCCGGAAGAAGGCTCAGGAGTTTGAAGACTCATATGACCAGATTTCGGAACAGCTTCTTTCCAACTGTGATAAGACTGCTGAACGGATCCTGACCCGGATCTGGGCCGTACCCTCCAAATGTCTGGACCTGCCTCTCGGTTTTTTTGCATTACCTTACTTTCCATTTTTTGATTTTCTATTTATGATTTATAATTTAAATTTTTAATATTTACTATCGATTTGTAATCCAGGGAGCGGGAAGCACAGAATCAAATATCGCTGTGATGATTGTACGTTCTAGCATCAATTGTTTGGCGACAATAAAGCATAAAGTATAAAGTACATATTCAGCATTTTTCTGGAACAATCCACTGTCCCCTCGGTTTTCAAGGCAGCAACCATCTTTCAGTGTCAAAGAAGGCGACGGTAACCTGCCTGAGTGACTAACGTCTGATGGCTTCATCATCAACCATTATGAAATGCTTTGAGTGGCTGGTCATGGAGCACATTAAAGCCTTTCTCCCGGCCACATTGGACCTTTCCCAGTTTGCTTATTGGTCAGATCGATCCACTAATGATGCAATAGACTCTGCCCTCCTCTCTATCCTGAAAAATGGGGTCTTAGATGCCAGACTGTTGTTATAGACTTCATTTTGGTGTACAATACCATCATACTCTAGAAACTGGTGGGGAAACTGTCCTCGCTGGGTCTCAACACCTCTCTCTGCAATTGGATGGGGGACTTCCTAACAGTAAGGCCACAGTCAGTCTGTGCAGGCAGCAACGTCTCTCGTCCCATTACGCTGAGCACTGGTGCTCCCAAAGGCTGACGCGTGACAGTGTCAAATGATCCAGCTCAAACAGTGCCAACAAGTTTGCGGATGACGCAACAGTGGCTGGCCTTCTCAAGACTGATGATGAGATGAAGTATAGAGAGGAAGTGAATCGGTTGGGGTGGATTGCTGTGAGAAGAACAACCTAAGCCTGGACGTGGAGAAGACAAAGGAAATCATTGTGGACTTCAGGATGGTGCAGATGAGCAAATACATGGAAACTGTCCTCGCTGGGTCTCAACACTTCCCTCTGCAAATACATGGCTTCTCAGCTGGTCCCTTAATATCACCTTGCTGAGGCAAAGCAGCACCTCCACCTCCTAGGAAGATTGAGGCAAGCAAGGCCATCTTAACCGTACCATTGGAGAGCATCCTGACAAGTTGCATCTCCATCTGGAATGGGAGCAATCGAGCGTCAGACCGTAAGTCCCTACAAAGGTCTGTGAGAACAGCTGAGAGGATCACAGGGGTCTCGCTACAATCAATCTGGGACGTTTATCAGAAGTACCAAGTACACAGGGCCCTTAGTATTATTAATGATCCCACTCATTCATCCAGCATCCTCTTTGACTTTCTACCATCAGGCAGGAGACTCCGATGCATAAAAACAAGAACTGACAGGATGGGAAACAATTTCTTCCCTCAGGCCATTAGACTTCTGAACTCCCTGCCGCATCGTATTCGAAGTGTCACTGGTTAATTTGTCTGTGCCTTACAATATTTAATATTAATGTAGTTTGTTATTTATGTGTGATTCATCTGTAGATCTTCCCCTTACCTTCATAAGTTATCGTGTGTTATGTGTATCACTGTACTTTACACCCTGGCTTGTTTCTATGGACATTCTATGGTTATATATGATATAAACATGTGGCAATAAACCTGTCTTGTCTTGATTAATGGCTGGGGTCACCTCATACAGAAATGTCACCCCATACAACCTTGGGATTCACTTTCTCACAGCATACTCAACAAATCCAAGGACCATAATGGAATCAATGAAAGACCCCACATCCAACAGAACAGACAAACAACCAGTGTGCAAATGACAACAATACAAAAGGAAATAAAATACTATTAATCAATAAAATAAGCAATAAATATCAAGAACAAGAAATGAAGAATCCTTGAAAGTTGTTCATAGGTTGTGGAAATGGTTCAGTGATGGGGCAAGTGAAGCTGTGTGAATAAAAGCAGTTCTTCAGAAAAGGTGTTTTGCTGGTATCATCGTCATCATCATTATGTGTCATTTTGTTTGACGTCTACAGAGAGTCTGCAGAGAAATATAGATAGGTTAAGTGAGTGGGCAAGGGTCTGGAAGATGGAGTACAATGTTGGTAAATGCGAGGTCATCCACTTTGGAAGGAAAAATGAAAGCAGGTTATTATTTAAAAGGTAAATAATTGCAGCATGCTGCTGTGTAGAGGGGCTTGGGAGTGCTTGTGCATGAATCACAGAATGTTGGTTTGCAGATGCAGCAGGCTATCAAGAAGGCAAATAGGATGTTGTCCATTGCTAGAGGGACTGAATTCAAGAGCAGGGAGGTAATGCTGCAACTGTACTGGGTATTGGTGAGGCTGCACCTGGAGTACTACGTGCAGTTCTGGTCTCCTTAATTGAGGAAGGAAATACTGGCTTTGGAGGCAGTGCAGAGGAGGTTCACCAGGTTGATTCCAGAGATGAGGGGGTTAGACTATGAGGAGAGATTGAGTCATCAGGGACTGTACTCACTGGAATTCAGAAGAATGAGAGGATATCTTATAGAAACATATAAAAGAGCTAGATAAGATAGAGGCAGGAAAGTTGTTTCCACTGGTAGGTGAGACTAGAACTAGGGGACATAGCTTCAAGATTCAGGGGAGTAGATTTAGGATGCAGATGACGAGGAACTGCTTTTCCCAGAGAATATGAAAGAGCTAGATAAGATAGAGGCAGGAAAGTTGTTTCCACTGGTAGGTGAGACTAGAACTAGGAGACATAGCCTCAAGGTTCAGGGGAGTAGATTTAGGGTGGAGATGAGGAGGAACTGCTTTTCCCAGAGAGTGGTGAATCTGTGGAATTCTCTGCCCAATGAAGCAATGGAGGCTACCTCAGTAAGTATATTTAAGACAAGGTTGGATAGATTTTTGCATAGTAGGTGAATTAAGGGTCATGGAGAAAAGGCAGCTAGGTGGAGATGAGTCCATTCCAAATCAGCCATGATCTTATTGAATGGCGGAGAAAGCTCGACGGGCCAGATGGCTGATTCCTGCTCCTATTTCTTATGTTCTTATATTCTTACGTAGGCGATGATGGTCTTTAAGATTGTACTTGGCAAATTTTTCTGAAGAAGTGATTTACCATTGCCTTCTTCTGGGCAGTACCTTTACAAGATGGATGACCCCAGCCATTATCAATACTCTTCAGAGATCATCTGCCTGGCGGGAGTGGTAGCATAACCAGGACTTGTGATATGCACCAGCTGCTCATACAACTAACCACCACCTGCTCCCGTGGGTTCACATGACCCTGATTGGGGAGGAGGGCTAAGCAGGTGCTAAACCTTGCCCTATGGTGACCTGAAGGCCAACAAAGGGACGGAGAAGGTCTCACCTCCTTTTGTAGAGACATATCTCCACCTGCCACACATTTTTGTTCTTCTGCCATCAGGCAAACGTTACAGGAGCATCAAAACTAAAACCACAGGGCTACTAAACAGCTTCCTCCCACAGGCAGTCAGACTGCTAAATAGCTGCTCCACCTGACTCTGCTTTGGACACTTTTAACTCGCACTGGACACTTATAACTTGATTTTAACTGACATGTGGCTGTTGTGTTTTACTATTTATTGTTATGTTTATTATTTAGTGTTGCATTTGTTATGTTATGATTGCACTGCTCCTGGGAAACGCTGTCTCATTCTGCCCTGCAGAGCTGATGTACGGTTAGAATGACAATAAAGTTTTTTGAATCTTGAATCTTGAATTTCGCTTGTATAATATTTCCAAAAGTGCAGATGTAACAAGAAATTAATCTTTTAGTGCTTGTGCAATAATCAGCCTGCCAGATCACAATGAGGTAGATTGTAAGGTCAAGAGTCTATTTTATCATACTTGGGAATCATTTAATAGTCTTATAACAGCGGGTTGAAGTTATCCTTGAGCATGGTGGTAAGTGCAAGTAAACTGAATAATGCTTACTTAATTGGGAAACTGTATTGGCCACTCACAGGGAGCCAGCTTTAACATTGTTCTCATATACAGCCCATATATATGGCTCTGAGTTGTGCAAGTCAAATTAGCAATGCAGCAGTACTACCGCAGTCCGACAGCGAATACTGGAGATGTCCACTCTACTAACAACAGCATAAACAACGTTTTGCTCCACAGAGCAAACATGATGATCAGGGCACAAAGCCTTCTGTGTAAAAACCACTGCACTCCTTAGCTTCTCCTGGAGTCCAGACAATTCAGTTCTTCCCTCCAAGGGAAAAAAAAATCACACCACAGTAACAGACAACACAGTTCCTCTTGGTAGTGAAAGAAAACAGACAAAAGTTTAGCTTCCTGGTGCATGTATGCTGCTGTCAGCACAACGAATACAATACAAAATCACCTCATGATCTTGGTAACCAACAGAGGCTCTATAAAGGAAGAAGTCTGTACTCCTTCGTTAAGGTTGATGAGAGCCTCAGCAGCCAAACTCCTGTACCACTGCAACATATCTCGGTGTCCCAGAGTGTAGTGGTAATGGCATAATAAAAAGCGTCATTGCATTGTCAATTGTTTAAAGAAACATACAGTGAAATGGGTCATTTACGTTAACAACCAATACAATCTGAGGATGTGCCGGGGCCATCCTGCAAGTTTCGGCTCATATTCGGGCACCAAAATAGCTGCCCGCAATCTGCAATGATCAGCAGAGTAACATGAAACGTCAGCAACAAAACAGAATAACAAGAGCAAAACAAGCCCCTTTTCTCCCAACACACCCTCCCCCCAGGTCAGGCTACCTCCAGGCCTTCGGTCTCCAGTGGATTCAGAGACTCACAGACACTGAACCTCCAACTTAGTCCAAGGGTTTCGACCATCGGGCCTCGACTTCCAGACTTAATAACCAGATTTCAACTTTTGGGCTTCTGCCTTTGATATTAACCTTAGGGATCATGATCATGAACACCAAGCGTCAAACTTGACACTCACACGGATCTGTGACCCTAGTTTTTGCTGACCTGGGTGCCTTTGTGCCTCCTGACCACTGATTTTGGGACTTGTTGAATATGTGTGGTTACTAACCTTTGTCTACTGTCATTGACCATGCACATCGCTGACCTTAATCTACAGCAGCTGCTGACCCACATTTGTCTACGTGGATCACTGTTCTCTGACCATGGAGTGCCTTGACCAGGGCTCCAACCACCAGTGCTTGCCCATGACTCTTCAATAACTGCCCCTGACCTCTAACTCCCCTCATCCATGTCCCTAAACCTTAATCTCTCCCTAAGTTTCCCCACTGTCCCAAAACCACCCCAATGAGTCCAAATAACAACTAAGTCTGAGGCACAACCATGAAAGACATCACAGCTTGGTACCTTCTTGAATGGGTCCTGAACTTTCAGGGCAGTATCAGTGCGATCAGTTGGCATTTAAATACACTAGCAGATGGTGAATTCACTTCTGGTCAATTATTCAATGGTAACCTCCCTAGAGTAAGAAAATTCCTGGCTATTAAACCCATGTGTTTGACTACCTTTTTGTATTTCGTAAGGTACCAGAGACAAGCTAGTACTTGGCAGTGTCAAAACAACAGCAAAGAATCATCTTTTCTTCGTTTCCTGCATCCTCTTGGGTTGGACAAGTGGGAAGGTTGCAATGAAAAGGAAAAAGTTAATAGTGAAGGGTTGATATTAGTAAGAGGGTCACTTCGTAGACACCTACATGGAGGACAGAACATTGTAATAGGGTGAGGGAAAGACTTGAAAGGACAGATTCTGCATGGGCTGCAGACTCCATGGCAACAATTTTCATGACGGCCCACATCTGACCTCCAGCCAGACCACAAGTTGGATCTAAAATTGTCATCTCTTAATCCACTGAGGCAGGCATTTGTTCCGTGCAAATGAAAATCAAGAACATGCAGAAAATGGAGATCTGAAATTAAAAACAGAAAATCCTAGAAACCTTCAGCAGATCAGACAACATCTGTGGAAAGAGAAACAGAGCTGACATTTCAGGTCGAAGGCATTTCAGAATGGGAAAAAGAGAGATAAAAAGTTAATTTAAGGTTGCTGGCTCTCTGCCAAAAGTGGGATATCTAAATACAGGTCATCTGAAACAACTGTGGGATATGCAGCTGTTTCAGAAGTGGTGACTGTTGCATTCCTGGTGACGTTAAGAGACTTTGGGATTATCATCATCATCATTATGTACCATGTCGAATGATATAGGTAGTCATAGTCTATCACCATGATTGTTCTTGGCAAATTTTTCTGCAGAAGTAGTTTGCCATTGCCTTCTTCTGGGCTGTGTCTTTACAAGACACGTGATCCCAGCCACTTTCAACACTTCAGACATTGTCTGCCTGTTGTCAGTGGTCGCATAACCACGACTTGTGATATGCACCAGCTCCTCATACAACCATCCACCTCCTGCTCCCATGGCTTTGGTATGGCCCTAATTGGGGGGTTAAGAGGTGCTACACCTTGTCCAAGGGTGACCTGCAGGCTATCAGAGGGAAGGAAAGCCCTACACCTCCTTTAGATAGAGACATTTCTCTACCCCACCACCCATTTAGGGGATAAGTTGACCAAATGAGTCCAATCAAGATTTGTTTCTGAGCTTAGTCCGAGTCTGCAGTAACTTGTTCCTGCAAACATTTCATTTGGGCATCTGTACCCTCACCACTTTGCTTCAACATGGTGTGGCCTCCTCATTTAGAGCACCTTGCTGCTCTTTTCAACCTCATTCACCAGAACACTGAGTTTTCTATCTGTTAATCTGTGAGCAAACTCCCAGCTGGGCATCCTTAATGGCCACATAATCGTCAATCTCCGAAAACACTGTCAGCAGTGATCTAACGCCTTTTAAGATCGGGCACCTTGATGTCGCGAGGTGCAGCAGCAGTTTCATTGGTACTTAGTTCAAATTCAGGTTCAAGTTCAGTTTATTGTCACACAACCGTACACACGTATACCAACAAACGAAACAATGTTCCTCTGGACCAAGGTACACAACACAGTACATATAACTCACACACAACCGTACACACGTATACCAACAAACGAAACAATGTTCCTCTGGACCAAGGTACAGTACACAGTACATATAACTCACACACAACCGTACACACGTATACCAACAAACGAAACAATGTTCCTCCAGACCAAGGTACACAACACAGTACATATAACTCACACACAACCGTACACACATATACCAACAAACGAAACAATGTTCCTCCGGACCAAGGTACACAACACAGTACGTGTAACTCACACACAACCGTACACACGTATACCAACAAATGAAACAATGTTCCTCTGGACCAAGGTACACAACACAGTACGTGTAACTCACACACAACCGTACACACGTATACCAACAAACGAAACAATGTTCCTCTGGACCAAGGTACACAACACAGTACATATAATTGACACACAACTGTACACACGTATACCAACAAACAAAACAATGTTCCTCAAGACCAAGGTGCAAAACACAGTACGTACAGCTCACCGACACAATACACAAAATAATACTACCACAAGTAAATTAACAAATAATAAAGTGCATTCACGATGCAAGTTAAAAGTAAACAGACTTGTGTGGTCTCACACACACACACACACACACACACACACACACACACACACGTGCAAACACACACGCACACTACACATAAAGTAATGTTCAGTAGTCTTACAGCCTAGGGGAAGAAACTATATCCCATCTTAGTCTGATTATTGTACTACAGTACTATTACGGTAGTACTGGTTTGATAACAGGTGGCTATTGGGAATGTTATGTATTATGAGTCTTGACTTGCTGTTTCACTGAAGACCATAAGACCAGAATACATGGGAACAGAAATACGTTTTTCAGCCCATTGAGTCTGTTTGCCATTCCATCATTGCTGATGTATCATCCCTCTCAACCCCACTCTCCTGCCTTCTCTCTGAAACCCTTGATGTCCTTACTAATCAAGAATATATCAACCCCTAGCTTAAATATACCCAATGACTTGGCCTCCACAGCCATCTGTGGCAATAGTTCACTTCTTTCCTGCTGAAAAAATTCTTCCTCATTACTGTTCTAAAGGTGCATCCTTGTATTCTGAGGCTGTGCCCTCTAGTCCCAGACTCCCCCACATCCTCTCCATGTCTACCCTATCTAGGCCTTTTAATTTCAATAGGGTTCAATGAGAGCCCCGACCACCTCCCCCCCATCCCCGCACTCCCACTCATTCTTCTAAACTCCAGCGAGTACTGGCCCAGAGAAATCAAACACAGAGGAAAAGCAACCAGAGGTCTCCTGTCTACTATCACTTCACTGTCTGTTCAGAGCAGAAAAACTTCTTGTCTACATTTGTACTGTTAACCACTCCACGAGATGCCTACGAACTTTCCATTTATATCCAACATTGTTGCAATTCATCATCAGCCTGGCATTTTCCTTTACCGAAGAATGCTGAGGCCAGACACCTTATTTCCCCTTCATGCTCTTGAAATGAGTTGTGAATTGCTTTTACTTCCTCTTTCATATTTTCCTTTCAAACAAAGAAACAGTAAATCCCTAACTTTTGTGACATTTCTATTCTGATAAAGAGAACAAAACAACATTGGTTTTAATATAGAATATTCAGGACATTGTGAAACCAGCAATCCACATGACACATAATTCTAAGACACTTACATACAAAAGGAATCAATTTGCTGAAGCAGATTCATCCCTTATTGAGATACAGTGCAGAATAGGCCCTCCTAGCCCTTCGAGCCACACCACCCCAAAATCCCCTGACTTAATCCTCGCGTAACCACGGGATGATTTGCAATGACCAACTAACCTACCAACCAATACATCTTAGGACTGTGGGAAGAAACCGGAGCACCTGGAGGAAACCCATACAGTTACGGGGAGAACATACAAGCTCCTTACAGACTGTGGCAGGAATTGGACCCTGATTGAACTGTAAAGTGTTGTGCTCTGCTGAGTGCACATTGGAGAAACAGATGCTGGCATCTGAAACAAAAAAAAACAAGCCACTGCAGGAACTCAGTAGTTCAGGCAGCATCCCTGGAGAGAAATGGGCAGCCCACATCTTGGCTTGAGAACCTTCATCTGGATTCGGTTAGAGATCTTCCAGGTGAAGGGTTGCAACTTGAAATGTTGACTTTTCAGTCTTCCCAGCCCAAATGTTTAACTGTGGACTGTTCTGCCAGTGGGAGAGAGAAACATTTCAAGTAAAAAGACATAAAATTTAGAATATGAATAAAGTTCAAGCTGCACTAGGCTAAATACAATTACAGAAGAGGTTTGAGTTGACCTGAATCATGTTAGTCGTACCTACAAGGCCTTGTTGAAGAATAGGGCAGCCCGATAACATGGTGGTTAATGTAACACTTCAGCACCGGCTGGGAGATTGGAGTTCAAATCCCACCACAGACTGTAAGGGCTGTACACTCTCCCTGTAACCATGTAGATTTCCTCTTGGTGCGCCAGTTCCTCGTCACACTCCAAAGATGTACTGGTTACGGTTGGTGAGTTGTGGGCATTCTATGTTGGTGGTGGAAGCGTGGCAGCATTTGCAGGCTGCCCAGCACAACCTCCACTGATTTGATGATGCAAATGATGCATTACAATGCCCGTTTCAATGTACATGTGACAGATGGAGCTAATCTTCAGATCTTTATCTTTGCATTTTACTCCATCAGAGCATGAGTTGTAAAGATTCCTTGAAAGTGTGTCTGCCAGTTGTAGAATCAGTTCAGAACTGTGGTGAATGAATTTATCCTCATCAGAGCAGGAGCCAAGTAGTTGTAGGGTAATAACAAACACGAAATATTCATAATGTTTTTTCCTCCAACACAAATGCTGATTGGCCTGCTGTGTTCCTCCAGCTGACTGCTTGTCAATTGCAGTATCAGTTCAGAGTTGTGGTGAGTGAATATATCATGCTGGTACAGGAACCCGGTGGTTGCAGGGTAATAATAAACCTGAAACATCTAAAAATTTCTTCCCTTCCACAGATGCTGCTTGACCCACTGAGTTCCTTCAGCGTATCGCTCGTCTCCCCAGGTCCCAACACCTGCAGTCTCTTGTGCCTCCTCAGTCTGAAAATGTGTGTTTTTGCAAGCAGCAGAAGCTCAGTATCTGAGGACGAGGTAAACTTGGTCCTGGACTGGAGGTGACATAGGAACAGTTTCTGATAAGCTTCTTTGCTTGACATCAGTCTTCACCGAGGCTTGTTATATTGAAAATGATCATGCGTTGCACACTCTGTGAATTTCTTGACAGTTAAACAAACTCTTTGACTGTTTTCACGGCAGCTAACAGGAATTTTCTTACTATAGACATGTGTGCATGCATTCAAACTTGTAAGTAGGTTGGAAAAGGTTAAGAGATCAGTCCATTTCAGTGTCGGGGGGGGAGGAGGACTTTAGGGTTCTAATGGTTTTTTTCTATCATTCATTCTTTGGGTTTTTTTTTGGTTCATAGATGTTTGTGAAGAGTGAAGATTTCAGGTTGGATAATGTATTCTTTCTCTGGCATTAAATTGAACCATTGAACCATTGAACGGAGGGAGGAGAAGATGGCGGCGCCAAATTACAGATGGCGCATTTTTAAATTCACTACTGCAAAGCCTCTTCAGGTGATGCCTACACTGAAAAAGTTTAAATCTTCTCTTCGACGGGAGTTCAGTGAAACCATCTCTCACTGCTCCCCATCTGTAATTTCTTCAGCTCTTCAACTTTTCGACTATATTTTGACTCAGACTTACTATCCCTTTTGCCAATCACCTGTCCAGCTCTTGGCTCCATCCTTCCCCCTCCTGTCTTCTCCTGTCATTTCAGATCTCCCCATCCCCCTCCCACTTTCAAATCTCTTACTAGCTGTTCTTTCAGTTAGTCCTGACGAAGGGTCTCAGCCCAAAACGTCGACTGTACCTCTTCCTAGAGATGCTGCCTGGTCTGCTGCATTCACCAGCAACTCTAATGTGTGTTGCTTGATACAGGAGCAGAATTAGGCTATTTGACCTATTCTCCTTTTCACTCCTGTCTTCCTGCTTCCATTTACAATCTCAATCCTGATGCAGGGTCTCAACATTTACTCTCCTTTTGCCCCCACAGATGATTGGTTACCCACTGAGTTATTCCAGCACTTTGCTCTGCATTCCAGAATCAGCACCCTCCTGTGACGTCAAACGAACAGATATGCAAAGCATTGATATTGTATCAGGCACCAGAAGTAAACAATGCAATATATATGATTCCTCCAAAAGATATTGAAAATCCTTAAGGCTAGCTTGCACCATCTCTCTGTGCTTTTGAATGACTTACATGGATCTAATCTTTCAAAGCTCCCTTCGTATACTCAAGGGAAAATTAGGTGACAGGGACCATAAGGCCATTCCAGTACTAGACTGACCATCTTTTGTTTTGCATGGTAACCAACCTAATTTCTATTCAATAGTCAGGCAGTTATGCTTTCACTATCTGAACAGGCAAGAAAATGAAACTCAGGTAGCAAAACAAATTGTAGTTCATGTTTATTGTCATTCAACTGTACATATGTATACAGCTAAATGAAACAATGTTCCTCTGGGGACAAGATGCAAAACACATTACATATATCACATACAGCACATGAAATAATATTAACACAATAATATTAACAAATAATAATAATATCCTGTAGATGTATAAGTTAGCATAAAGTGTATATATGACATATAGTTAAGCATACTATGGTATAGTGCTACTTGTGTTATCATATATAATGTGTACTGGGTCTCACAGACTGGGGGATGTTCCAGTTCAAGTTTACACATGCATGCTGCCAAAGAAGACATTCCTCCTAATCAAGATATACAACACAGTGCACATAACACATAAAGTAATATTAACACAAATAATTAACAAATGTGCTGGAGAATAACAAATAATAAGGTGCATACATGTTACAAGTTGAAAAGTAAACAATATGACGCTACTTACAAAAAGTGCTGGAGGAACTCAGCAGGCCAGGCAGCGTCTATGGAAAAGGGGAAACAGTCGACGTTTCAGGCTGAGACCCTCCAATGATGAAATGTCAACTGTTTGCTATTTTCCATAGATGCTGCCTGACCTGCTGAGTTCCTCCAGCATTTTGTGTGTTGCTTGGATTTCCAACACTGCAGATTTTCTTGTCTTTGAGTATAATGGCACTACATACGTTATGAGACCTGGGTGGTGGTAGTCTCACTGCCTGGGGGAAGAAGGTGTTTCCCATACTAACAGTTCCTGTCCTAATTCTATGGTATGTCCTGCTTGATGGTTAGGGGCTCAAAGAGAATGTTGGACGGATGGGAGGGATAATTGAAGAAACGGCTGCACAGCCTTACACTATTTGTTCTTATAATACCTTTTGTCTAACATACATTTTAGCATAACATGTTAGCACATTTCTAACAATTATCTGTTTACTAAAACAAAAGTTAATGTGAGAAATGCTGAGCATTTCCTATAGCTCTGACCTGCATTTCACAGATACTACATATTCCTTTGTTTCTGCTCTATTTCTCTAATTGCCCTCATTAGTCTATCAACCAGATAGCTTCTTCAAAGACTTAGCCCCATGGCAACCCCAGCCTCTGTCTCTCAGAGATATAGAATTTCTCTTATCTTCTGCTTTCCCACCATAACCCCACTGTTTCTGCAACTTAAGTCCCTTCATTTTCTCTCCTTTGCATTTCTGATGGAGGGTCAGAAAAGTCAGCTGTTTGATTTTCCACAGATGTGGTCTGACCTGCAGAGTGCTGACAGCATATTCTGTTTCTGTACCGTTTAGAAAGCCTAATGCTACAATGCTTTAATTTCAAAGAATACCAAGTTTTCTAAACCAATCTGTCTGAAGTATTCTTGCTAAAAATACAAACTTTGCTTAAAAATAGCATAACTTGTACCTCAATTTTAAAATTCATTTTCCCTGTCATTATAGCATCAGTCAAGTCACTTAGCTCGTATCTAATTAGGACAATTTCCATCTACGGTGTCTTCCATATCATTAGGAACATTTCTTTGAATGTTCATTAATTTTCATCTTTCTTAAAGATCATCGAACTATTTTCCTGTCTAATTATTTCCCTCTTCAATTATTATTTTAACTTTACTTACAAATCTTTGCATAAAACCTTTTTGACAAAAGAAAAAAATCTGATCAGTTATACTGTGGCAAAATTAAAACCATATGAATTAAAGGGACGAGAATGCCCCTTTGTTCTTTGAGCCCATTGAAAATCATGGTTGACCTTTTATCTAAATGTCTATTTCCAACGCAATCCCGGGATCCCTTGATTCCTGTAATTATGCAAAGTCTATTAATCTATTTTATGCATTTATCCCCACATTTAGTTTCTGATGGATAACCCTTAATTCTCAATCCACATCAATATATTATACCCAATCTCCTGTTCTAAATTTATAGATCAATCTCTCATGTAAGACATTAACGAAAGTCTTCTGAAAATACAAATAAATCACATCCACTTGTTCCCTTTTATCAATTGTACCAGACCACATTATCAGAGAACTCATGTAGATCAGTTAGACATGCTTTTCATTTCCTAAATTCATCCCAAAAAAGATTCAAAGATTTAAAGTACATTTATTATCAAAGTATGTCTGCAGTATACAACCCTGAGATTTGTCTTCCCACAGACAGCCACGAAACAAAGGAACACCTAGAACCTGGTTGGTTGTTTGGGAAGTTGATGGAAAAGATCCTAAAAGGTGCCACACTTATCAAAGTTCAATCTCTTTGTGCGCAAAAAGTTGGAACTCTAGTAATGATCCTCTCTTCGCCATTCGATTCCCTCTGACCACCTCGACCTGCCGCCTGGGACCACCCACGGTGGTCGACTAGACGCTCCGCACGAGTTGGTCTCCGTCTCCTCTCCTCGCCGAAGACCCTGGACCTTGGACTCCTGTTCGGGGTCCGAGCCCGTTAGCCAGCTCATAGCACCTTGTCCATTCTCTCTCCCTCTGTCGCGCCTTCTGCCCAAAAACCAGCGCATCACAATAACTTACAGACACACAGAAAGAATAACATCTATCCCAATTGGTTTGTTCACTCTCCTATCAATAACATAATCCAAACAAACTTTAGTGGGAGGACTTTCTCAGCAGTTAACATAACAAAGAAGCCATTTCAATTATAACATAACAAATAAGCTATTTTAATTAGTCTACACAGTAACATAAAAGAAGAAACCCCTTACACTTCTTTAGTATTTCTTTACATTTTCTATACTCTTCAAGTACCATGTAAAATGCTTTAGGGTTATTTAACAATTTACAAGAGAAAATAGAAAGTTTCTCAAGGTGATAATCTAGAAGTCGATCTTGTGGTTAAGCTAAGCACTGAGAAGTGATTGTCAACTAATACAAACACAAGGAATTCTGCAGATGCTGGAAATTCAAGCAACACACATCAAAGTTGCTGGTGAACGCAGCAGGCCAGGCAGCATCTCTAGGAAGAGGTACAGTCGACGTTTCGGGCCGAGACCCTTCGTCAGGACTAACTGAAGGAAGAGCTAGTAAGCGATATGAAAGTGGGAGGGGGAGGGGGGATCCAAAATGATAGGAGAAGACAGGAGGAGGAGGAATGGAGCCAAGAGCTGTTCAGGTGATTGGCAAAAGGGATATGAGAGGATCATGGGACAGGAGGCCCAGGGAGAAGGAAAAGGGGGAGGGGGGGAAAAACCCAGAGGATGGGCAAGGGGTATAGCCAGAGGGACAGAGGGAGAAAAAGGAGAGAGAGAGAAAGAATGTGTGTATATAAATAAATAAATAACGGATGGGGTACGAGGGGGAGGTGGGGCATTAGCGGAAGTTAGAGAAGTCAATGTTCATGCCATCAGGTTGGAGGCTACCCAGACGGAATATAAAGTGTTGTTCCTCCAACCTGAGTGTGGCTTCACCTTTACAGTAGAGGAGGCCGTGGATAGACATGTCAGAATGGGAATGGGATGTGGAATTAAAATATGTGACCACTGGGAGATCCTGCTTTCTCTGGCTGACAGAGCGTAGGTGTTCAGCAAAACGATCTCTTTCCAATATTTCAGGCGGTTCTTTTTTTTTCTTCTTTTTTTCTTTTCTCTTTAGGTAGGAGTATATATTGGGGGGGAGGGTTAAGGGGAGAGGGGAGGGTAGATATTATTTTCTCATGTATTCATTTTGAAAACTCAATAAAAATTATATATATATAAAAAAAAGAAAAACGATCTCCCAGTCTGCGTTGTCAACTAATGCCTCTGTTCTTTTGTTTTACCTTAGTGTCCTCAGAGAGGTAAACTTCTTGCATTAGCATGCATGGGGAACTATTGAAATCAACAAAATTAAAGATTAGCTTTATTTGTCACAAGTACATCAAAAGATTGAAAAATGCATTGTGGCCACTTTATTGGGTACCTCCTGCAGTTAATAAAGTGGCCACTGAGAGTTTAGACAGCTGTTGCTGGAGCTCATCCACTTCAAGGATCAACATGTTGTGCATTCAGAGATGCTCTTCCGCTCTCCTCTGTTGTATTGCATAGGTATTCGAGTTACTGTCGCCTTCCTGTTAGCTTGAACCAATCTAGCCATTCTCTTCTGATCTCTCTCATTAACAAAGCGTTTTGACTCACGGAACTGCTGCTCAATGGATTTTTTTTCATTTCTTGCACCATTTTCTGTAACCCCTAGAGACTGCTGTGTGTAAAAATCCCAAGATATCAGTAGTTTCTGAGATATTTCAAGCCACCCCATCTGGCACCAACAATCATTCCACAATCAAAGTACCTAAGGATTCATCCTTGGCCCAACATATTGTTGCAATTACAAAGAAGGCACACAGTGGCTGTATTTAATTAGGAGTTTGAGGAGAATTGGTATGAACACTCGCAAATTTCTATAGTTCAACCATAGAGAGCATTCTATCTGGTTGCATCACCATCTAGTCTGGAAGGGCCACTGCACAGGATCGGAAAAAGCTGCAGAGAGCTGTATACTCAGCCAGCTATGTCGTGGGCACTATCCTTTGAAAGCCCATGCCTCAAAAAGTTGGCATCGGTCATTAAGAACCCCCATCACCCAGCACATGCCCTCTTCTCATTGCGACTGTCAGGGAGGAGGTACAAGAACCTGAAGGCACACACTCAACAATTCAGGAACAGCTTCTTTCTCTCTGCCATCTGATTACTGAATGGGCATTGAACCCATGAACACTACCTGATTGTATTTCCTTTCTTCTTGCACAATTTATTTAATTTAATTTTCTTTTTCTTTATATATATTTCTTTTTGTAATTTATAGTTTTATTTATTATTATGTATTGCAGTGTACTGCTGACACAGAACAGCACATTTCACAACATACGCCAGTGGTATTTAACCTGATTGTGATTCTGGTTCGTATGTCCAATCATAAAACTATCATGCCTCACCTTTTTCTGATTAGCTATCCATGATCAGAAAATCAACTTTAGAAAGAGACCAGTGGCCTATCGGATGTGAATTGAGTAGCGTAGCAGTTAGCACTGTGTTATTACAGCCCGCAGTGTTAGAGTTCAGAGTTCAGTTCCAAAGCAGTTAGTGAGAAGTTTGCGCATCCTTCCCG
The DNA here is from genome assembly GCF_030028105.1 of Mobula birostris. Lineage (NCBI taxonomy): Eukaryota > Metazoa > Chordata > Chondrichthyes > Myliobatiformes > Myliobatidae > Mobula > Mobula birostris. The sequence continues at coordinate 235,303,902 of NC_092371.1, forward strand.
TGACTATGTGGTTTTCCTCCCGCTACTCCAATACCACAACCCCCCCCCCTTTCAAAGATGTACCAGTTAACAGTTCATTGTTAATTGTCCTGGGGTTAAGTAGGTTGGTTGGTGGACAGTGCAGCTCATTGGACCGGAAGGGCCTGTTCCGTGCTGTATCTCTAAAAATTAAAAAATGTTTTAAAATGAACACATGCCTTTGGTAATACAATTGGGGATATTATTCTAATCTCAATGCTTCGGCACTTTAATTATACCATCTCTTCACTTTTTCCTGAAATCGCTACATCCACATATCAGTCACAGATATCCAACTTTGCCTGTTGACAGACAATGCAAGGAGCAGTGAGGCAGGTTCTGCTGCCTGTACTAAAAGCTCTGCTGTGCAGGAATGTCTAACTCTACTATCTCTTTTACCAATACCATTAAGCAAGAGGACCCCAGACCCTAGATTGGCAACCTCTGATTTAGACTGTCCACATGAATTCCTTTGTTCCTGCAAAGGCTATTGGCCCTTCACATGTGTTTTGTCAGTAACAGTGTGCTCCTTTTGCAAATATATACTTCAGCTGAACCATTTGTAGACACAATGTATTGAAATAAATGTTGTCATTGTAGCTATTGAAATCAAAATGTGTTACCTCCGAATCAGAATCAAGTTTAATATCATGGGTATATATCACTAAATTTGTCTTTGTGGCAGCAGTGCAATGAAGAATCACAGTCAAGTTTATTATCACCGGCATGTGACGTCAAATTTGTTAACTTAGCACTGGCAGTACAAAGCAATACATATTATAGAAGAAGAAAAAATAATAATAAATAAATTACTACATCAATTGTTGTATATGTATATTGAATACATTACAAATTGGGCAAAAAACAGAAATACTATATATTAAAAAAGTGAGGTAGTGTCCAAGGGTTCAATGTCCATTTAGGAATTGGGTGGCAGAGGGGAAGAAGCTGTTCCTGAATCACTAAGTGTGTGCCTTCAGGCTTCTGTACCTCCTTCCTGATGGTAACAGTGAGAAAAGGGCATGCTCTGGGTGCTGGGGGTCCTTGATAATGGACGCTGCCTTTCTAAGACAACGCTCCTTAAAGATGTCTTGGGTACTTTGTAGGCTAGTATCCAAGATGGAGCTGACTAGATTTACAACACTCTGTAGCTTCTCACAGTCCCTCCTATGCAGTAGCACCCCCATACCAGACAGTGATGCAGCCTGTCAGAATGCTCTCCATGGTACATATATAGAAGTTTTTGAGTGTATTTGTTGACATGCCAAATCTCTTCAAACTCCTAATAAAGTATAGCCACTGTCTTACCCTCTTTATAACTACATTGATATGTTGGGACCAGGTTAGATCCTCAGAAATCTTGACACCCAGGAACTTGAAGCTGCTCACACTCTCCACTTCTGATCTCTCTATGAGGATTGGTATGTTTTCCTTCGTCTTACCCTTCTGGAAGTCCATAATATGCTCTTTCGTCTTACTGACATTGAGTGCCAGGTTATATCTGTGGCGCCATTCCACTAGTTGGCATATTACACTCCTGTATGCCCTCGCGTCACCACCTGAGATTCTACCAACAATGGTTGTATCGTCAGCAAATTTATAGATGGTATTTGAGCTATGCCTAGCCACACAGTCATGTATATATAGAGAGTAGAGCAGTGGGCTAAGCACACACCCCTGAGGTGCACCAGTGTTGATCATCAGCGAGGAGGAGATGTTGTCACCAGTCGGCACAGATTGTGGTCTTCCTGTTAGGAAGTCGAGGATCCAATTGCAGAGGGAGATACAGAGGCCCAGGTTCTGCAACTTCTCAATCAGGATTGTGGGAATGATGGTATTAAATGCTGAAATATAGTCGACGAACAGCACCCTGACGTAGGTGTTTGTGTTGTCCAACCCTGTGAAGAGCCATTGAGATTGCAATAATAATAATAGAAAAAAATGTAAATTACTGTTAGTGTATATACATATATATATATATGTATGATTTTACAACTCTCTGCAGTTTATTTCAATCCTAGGCAATGCCTCACCACCACCCCAACCCCACCCATACCAGACGCAGCCTGTTAGCATGCTCTTCACAGTACATTAGGCTGAATGGCCTAATTCTGCTCCTATGTCTTATGGTCTTATCCTGATCAATCGGGGCATCAAAGGATATGGCAAGAAGGGAGGTGTATGGGGTTGAGTGGGATCCAGGATCAACCTTGATGGAATGATGGAGCAGACTCAGTGGGCTGAATGGCCTAATCCTACTCCTATACCTTATGGTCTTATGGCCTTACATCTGTAGACATTTGCGAGTGTCTTTGGTGACATAGCAAATCTCTGCAAACCTCTAATGAAATACAGCTGCTGGTGTGCCTTCTTTGTAATTGCATCAATATGTTGGGTCCAGGTTAGATCCTCAGAGATATTGACACCCAGGAACTTGAAATTGCTCACACTTTCCACTTCTGATCCCTCTGTGAGGTCTGGTGTGTGTTCCTTCATCTTACCTTTTCTGAAGTCCGTAATCACATTTTCTGTAAGGATTGTTCTCAAGGGTATAAAAACTTGTATTTTGTATTTTGACTTCAAGTAAATCTATTGACAGAACCTCCAAGTGAATGTTTGTTTGTCCTGATGAATATCGATCAGTTTTTCCAGTGACTCATTCACAGTCACAATAGACTGTGCCCGATAAATCTCTACAGTGGCTCTTGTTGGCCTGGCCTGTGAGGTCAACACCCCCCTCCCCATCTCTTCCTTCTGCTGCGAATGTTGAAAATAGATTTTTTTCCAGGGTGTCATTCTTAATCAGGAGTTCATATCAGTGCATCTGGATTGAGACGGGAATCGGGTTTGTGGGGCAAACCTGGTTAAGTTTTCATTGATTCTATTGTACTTCTTTGTACTAGTGTGAATGCCTGCAAGAAATGAATCTCTGGGTAGTATATGGCGACATTCTGTTTGTACTTTGAACATAAATTTGGTTTGAAATAAGTTGGTGAAGGGTTCATTGGTTCCTTTCACTCCATTGATGTTACCTGACCGAGTCAGTTCCTTCAGTACTTTGTGAGCTTTTAACTCTGCTTACCTCAGTAAAGCAGCCAGCAATCAAAGACCCCGCCTACCCTGAATGTTCTCTCTATTCCCCTCTCCTATCAGGCAGAAGATTGAGGTGTCATGGTAGTGTAGTGATTTTTGTAATTCTATTTGAGGACTAGTGACCTGTGTTGAATTCCCGCTGCTGTCCGTAAGGAGTTTGTACGTTCTCTTTGTTACTGCTTGTGTTTCCTCCGGGTGCTCCGGTTTCCTCCCACATTAAGTGGTTTAAATGGTCACATAGATGTAATTGGGTGACAAGGACTTGTTGGACCGGAATGATCTGTTACAGAGCTTAATACTTTATACTTTATTGTTGCCAAACAATTGATACTAGAACATACAATCATCACAGCAATATTTGATTCTGCGCTTTCCGCTCCCTGGATTATAAATATTAAACATTAAAAATAGTAAAAATTAGTAAATATTAAACATTTAAATTATAAATCATAAATAGAAAATAGAAAAATGGAAAGTAAGGTAGTACAAGAAAACCGAGAGGCAGGTCCGGATATTTGGAGGGTACGGCCCAGATCCAGGTCAGGATCCGTTCAGCAGTCTTATCACAGTTGGAAAGAAGCTGTTCCCAAATCTGGCCATACGAGTCTTCAAGCTCCTGAGCCTTCTCCCGGGGGGAAGAGGGATGCAAAGTGTGTTGGCTGGGTGGGTCATGTCCTTGATTATCCTGGCAGCACTGCTCTGACAGCGTGCGGTGTAAAGTGAGTCCAAATATCTAAATAAAAATTTAAAAAAATAAAAAGCCATAAAAGTAGTAAGCATGTACCAACAGTCTCAAGATACAGCGTCTATCCTGCTGCTATAGACTCTAAAACGAAGCTCTTGAATGATAAGATGGACTCTTGACCTCAAAATCTACTTTGTTGTCATCTGCACTCTATTGCCTACTTGCACTGCACTTTCTCTGTAGGTGTCACACTTTATCTGCATTGTTATTGTTTTATAGGACATTTTCCACCTCACGACATTGTGTAATGATTTGATCTGTGTGAACAACATGCAAGACAAGATTTTCACTGCGTGTGACAACAATAAACTAATCCCAATAAATATCACAAATAAGAGAAAATCTGCAGATGCAACGTACACAAAGTGCTGGAGCAACTTAGCAGGCCAGGTAGCACGTATGGACTCAAGTACAGTTGACATTTCGGGCCGTCACCCTTTGGCAGGACCAATAAGTATCACTTGTAGTCTTGACATTAAAAGTAGTTGGAACAGGGTATGCACTTAAAGAGTTAAAGATTCATATTATATCAATATCTTGGTGAAATTTCTTAATCTGTAACTTGTAAAAATGTGTAAGTTTGTAATTTGTAGCAGCATTATTTCTATATAAACGTTGCTAATGCTATAGAACAGGGCTTCTCAACCTGGAGTCCATTTAGTTAATGGTAGTGGCATGTACATGGCATAATAAAAGGCGGGGAACCATGGCTGTAGAGGAAGTAATATCTTGATATTGTACTAGTTTCAATATAAATTGATTCAGTGTGAATCTTGCTACAAGTGCTTGCATCCTCTCCAATACCACATTCAGATGAATCACAAAGCAAAGAGCTGATGCTTCAGATTTCAGCTGCAGCAGGGGATTCAAAGTTCAAAGTAAATTTATTATCCATGTCACCATATACAAGCTTGCGATTCATTTTCTTGCAGACATATCCAATGAATACATAATTGAATATTAACCATAATATAATCAATGAAGGAACACATCAACTTGGGCATCCAAGCAGTGAGCAGAAGTCAACAAACTATGCAAATACAAAAAGAAAGATATAATAATAATAATAATAATAATAAAATATAAGCAGTAAACATTGAGAACATGAGATAATGAGTCCTTGACAGTGAGCCCATAGGTTGTGGGAACATTTCCATGATGGAGCAAATGAAGTTGAGTTCAGCTTTGGTTCAGGAGCCTGATTGTAAGGGGGTGATAACTGTTACTGAACCTGGTGGTATGAGTCCTGAGGCTCATGTAAACTTTTCCCTGATGGCCGTATCCACTACATTTTGAAGGATTTTACGGCATGTGACGTAAGTTAACAAATTTCATGTCACATGCCGGTGATAATAAAGCTAATTCTGATTCTGATTTTACATTCAAGGGCATTGGCGTTTCCATACTAGGTTGTGATGTAGCAGTCAATATACTCTCCACTACACATCTGTAGAAGTTTGTTAAAGTTTTAGACGTCATGTTGACTTCGCAAACTCCTAAGGAAGTAGAGGCACTGCTGTGCTTTCTTTGCATATTCCACATATAGTTCAAACTAGTTTCTATCTCAGAATTATTATGCTGTTCACATGCAGAAATGATCTGACAACTTCAAACTGTAGACAGTTCTTTGTGGAGTACTGGGTAATTATCTTTAATTACACTTCTACCAAAGAGTTCGCTGGTAAGTGTGAATGACAGTCTCCAACTGGAGTGGATGCAGCAGACAGCTCTCTATCTCAACTGTTCCTGTTAAGGCCTGTCAAGTGAGGCCCTCTTTTTGTCACATCTCGTTTGCCAGTGAAGAAATTGAACATAATTGGGAAATAAGGCTTGTGCACACACATTGCCTTCCCTGCAATAAATTTTCAGGCTGAAGAAATCGAAACAAATTCTATCTGCACTTGTAACTCGAAAGTGACTGGCAGTTTCTATCTGATTGTTTTCCTCAGTTAGAAAGCGCTGGGAACTTTTGTGCATTTGCAAAGGAAACAGATGGTGAAAATGCAAACATACCTCCTTACCCACTTCAGTTGTGTATCAGAGTTTTGTTTCTATCCGTAAATAAGAGTCATGGAGTCACAGAAAAGGTGCAGCACAGAAAAAGGCTCTTCAACTCATCTAGTCTGTGCTGAAACATTTAAACTGCCTACTCCCATCGACCTACTTCGGTACCACAGCTCCCCATACACTGGGTAGCCATGTACCTATCTAATCTTCTCTTAAATGTTGAAATTAAGCTCACATGCGCTGGCAGTTCATTCTACACTCTCACGATCCTCTGAGTGAAGAAGTTCTCCTCGTGTTCTCCTTAAATATTTCACCTTTCACCCTTAACTCATGACCTCTAGTCGTAGTCCCACCCAACCTCTGTGGAAAAAACTGCATGGATTTTCCCTATCTATACCACTCATAATTTTGTATAGCTCTATCAAAACTCCTCTTTATCTTCTACATTTCAAAGAATAAAGGCTAACCTACCCCTATTCAATCTTTCTTTATAACCCAGGCCTCTAGACCCAGCAACATCCTTGTAAGTTTTCTCGGTACTCTTTCCACCTTATTTATATCTTTCCTGTAGATAGGTGACCAAAACTACACACAGTACTCCAAATTAGGCCTCACCAATGTTTTATAAAACTTCAACATAACATCCCATCTCTTGCACTCAATACTTTGATTTATGAAGGCCAATGTGCTCAAAGCTTTCTTTACGACCTGATCTACCTGTAATGCCACTTTCAATGAAATGCTTCAGAAAGCTTTCTGTTGACAATTACCATTGAAGTAAAATAACTTTTTGGCTGGTTTTGTGCCCATGTATGCTATGTAAATTGATTACTAATGGACTTTCCTTGGATGGACAGAGATCGTACTCATCTACCAAAAACTGGAGTGCAACTACTTTTGTTGTGTTTAAATGTGGATATGAACTCAGTGGTCACACAATTAGGTTCCTCCTGTACCTAATAAAAGAGTCAGTGAGTGTATATTCATGGTCTTCTGCTGCTGTAGCCCAACTGCTTCAATGTTTGATGTGCTGTGCATTCAGAAGTGCTTTTCTACATGTCACTGTTATAACACATAGCTCATTGAGTTTCTTTGAGTTACTTTGTTGCCACCTTGAATCAGTCTGATCATACTCTCATTAACACGCCATTTTTGCCCACTGGACTGCTGCTCACTGTATCTTTTTTGTTTCTTGCACTATTCTTTGTAAACCCTGGAGACTGTCGTGCATGAAACTCCCAGGACATCAGCAGATTCTGTGATCCTCAAATCACCCAGTCTAGCACCAACATTCATTCCACAGATCACGTTTCTTCCCCATTCTGATGTTTGGCCTGAACAACAACTTAACTTCTTGACCATTTTTCATGCTTCTATGCACCGTTGCTGACACGCGATTGGTTGATTAGGTATGTGCATTAATGAGCAGTGAACAGGTGTACCTAATAAAGTGGCCACTGAGTGTATTTTGATCTGCCACCAAATCTGCTCCATACACGATCATTGCAAAAGTGGCCAAGCTTCAATCTGAAAATGCATTCGGGTAATTTACCTGCAGAAGGTGGGATGTGGGAGTTCAGGATACCAGACCGTTTCCCTGCAGAAAGTGCACCCAACTCCAGCACCTGACTGACCGGATCAAAGAGTCAGAGCTGGAGTTGGATGCACTCAGGATCATTTGGGAGGCTGAATATATTATCGATGAGACTTTTGAAGAGGTGGTTACGCACAGAGAACAGGCTTCGGACAGTAGATGGGTAACCACCAGGAGAGGTAAGGGGATTAAGCAGTCTGTGCAGGGTTCCTCTGTGGCCATTCCACTCAGCAACAGGCATATCCCTTTGGATACTGCTGGAGTGAGTGGGGGAGATGATCCAACAGATCATGGCAACAGCAGCCAGGCTGGTGGCACTGTGGCCAGCTCTGAGGCTCGAAAAGGAAGGGTAAAGTCAGGCAGTACGTTGGTTATAGGGTAATCGATAGTTAGGGGGACAGAAAGGAGATTCTGTGGCCGCAAAAGAGACACCAGGTTAGTGCAGTAATGAAATCACGAATAACAAAAAATCTGCAGACACACAAAATGCTGGAGGAACTCAGCAGGCCAGGCAGCATCTATGGAAAAAAGTACAGTCGACGTTTCAGGCCAAGACCCTCCCAGCTGCTAGGGTTCATGATGTATTGGAGCAGCTGCAGGATATTCTCAAGGGGGAGGATGGAACAGACAAAGGTCGTGGTGCATATTGGCACCAATGACATAGGCAGAAAAGAGAAAGAGGTCCTACACAGTGAGCATATAGAGTTAGGAAAGAGTCTGAAGAGAAGGACCTTCCAAGGCTGTAATCTCTGGATTACTCTCTGTGCCATGGGCTAGTGCAGGTAGGAATAGGGTGATAGCACGGATGAAAGAGTGGCTGAGGAGATGGTGCAGGGTCCAGGGTTTCAAATTCTTGGAACATTGAAACCTTTTCTGGGGAAGAGGTGACCTGTACAAGAGGGACAGGTTGCACCTGAACTGGAGGGGACCAATATTCTGGCCGGGCCTCATTTTGCAAGGGATTAGGAACCGGAGCCCCAGGTCAGCAAGGGAAGAATTGGACTGGAAGTAGAAGTCAGTGAAAATATTGAAAGGCAAAATCAGATAAACAGGTATCATGGGTCAGATAGGTTGAAGAGTGTATTTTGTAATGCTAGGAGTATTATGCATAAGGGTGATGAACTTAGAGCATGGATCAGTACATGGAATTACAATGGTTGTAGCCATTACTGAAACCTTGTTGAGAGAGGGACGGGAATGGATGATTAATGTACCAGGTTTTATAAGAGATCAAGGAGGAGATAAAAGAGGGGGAGGGTAGTTGCACTGCTAGTCAGGGACAATATCACAGCTGAATTCTGAGGAGACATAATACTTAAGGGAGCATTGCACTTGTAATGCTATTGTGACACTGTCATTTCCTCTAGGACCAATGAAGTATCTATCTAAATATCTATCCATCTACCTATCTACCGGGGTCAGACGCTGTGTCCATTTGGGTAGAACTCAGGAACAGGAAGGGTGCAATCACACTGATGGAATTGTACTACAGACACCCCTAATAGCCACTGTGACATTGAGGAACAGATTAAAGAAATGAGTGAAAATGATAGCGTTGTTATCACGGGGTTTTCAGCTTCCCTAATATAAACTGGGACCTTCTTAGTGCAATACACTCAGCGTGTTGGAGGAACTCAGCAGGCCAGACAACATCAATAGAAAAGAGCAAACAGTCCATATTTCGGGCTGAGACCCTTCATCAGGATCATTCAGTGCAAAGGGTTTAGATGGGGCTGAATTTTTTAAGTGCATCCAGGAAGGTTTTTAAAATCAATATGTGGATGATCCCATGAGAGGAGGGGCCGTACTAGACCTGGTGTTGGGTAATGAGCCTGGCCAGGTGACTGACCTTTCAGTTAGAGAACAGTGACCATAACTCCTTAACTTTCAGGATAGCTATAGATAAGGATAGGTATGGTCCTGTGGGAGAGTTTTAAATTGGAGTAGGGCAAATTATGAAGACATTAAGCAGGAGCTATGAAGCATTTATTGGGAACACCTTTCCTCCAGCAAGCCCACATCAGACGTGTAGAGGCTGTTTAAGGATCAATTCCACAGAGTACAGGAAAGGTATGTTCCTGTTAGAAGGAAGGACGAGGATGGAAAGATAAGAGAACTTTGGATGTCCAGAGAGGTGATGAATTTATTCAAGAAGTAAAAGAAAAAGTATGTAAAGCTTCAGAAGAGAAAAAAAGAATGGAATTAGGAAAGCAAGAAGGGGCCATGAGAAGTCCTTGGCAAGTAGGATTAAGGTGAATCCCAAGGCATTCTAAGCATTTATCAAGAGTGAAAGGAAAACTAAGGAGAGGGTGGGACCACTGAAGGATATGGGGGGGCGGGGGGGAACATTTGCTTGGATGTGGAGAATGTGTGTGAGGTACTAAATGAATACATTGCTTCAGTATATATGAAGGAAAAGGATTTGGAGGACCAGGGGTGTATAAATATGTTAGGGCATTTAGAGATCACAGAGGAGGAAGTGTTGGGCCTTCTAATGGAGTTAAGGTGGATAAGTCCCAGGGGCCTCATGAGATTTACCCCAGGTTATTCAAGGAGGTAAGAGACAAGATTGCTGGGCCCTTGACCAGTATCTTCATGTCCTATCTAGCCACAGTCAAGATCCCAGAGGACTGGCAAGTGGCTAATGTTGTACCTCTAATTAAGCAGGGAACAAGGGAAAATCCTGAGAACTATAGACTGGTGAGTCTTATGTCAGTTGTAAGGAAAATGCAGAAGAAAATTCTTAGGGATAGGATATATGAGCACTTGGAAATGCATGGCCTAATTAAGGAGAGCCAGCAAGGTCATGCGTTACCAACTTGATTGAGTTTTTTGACAAGATGATGAGAGAAATAGATGAGGGTAGGGCAGTGGATGTCACCTACTTGGATTTCAGTAAGGTGTTTGATAAAGTCCCTCATGAAAGGCTGGTACAGAAGTTTAAGATGCATGGGGTCCACACCAAAATGGTTGTTTGGATTCAGAACTGGTTTGTACATATAAGCCAGAGGGTAGTGGTTGAAGGGACTTATTTGAACTGGGGTCTGTAATTAGTGGTGTTCCACAGGGATCTGTGCTGGGACCTCTGCTGTTTGTGATGTATATGAATGAAAATGATGATTTTAGGGTTAGCAAGTTTGCAGATGATACCGAAATTGGTGGAATTGTGGATAGTGTAGAAGACTGGCAAAGAATACAGCATGATATAGGTCAGCTGCAGATATGGGCTGAGAAATGGCAGATGGAGTTTAACCCAGATAAAAGTGAGGTGTTTCACCTTGGTAGGACAAACGCAAGGAGACAGTACACTGTTAACGGCAAGAACCTTAACAGTGTTGCTGAGCAGCGAGATCTTGGGATCCAAGTTCATAACTCCTTGAAAGTGGCTACACTGGTCAATAAGATGGTTAAGAAGGCTTATGGAATGCTTGCTTTTATTTGTCGAGGCATTGAGTTCAAAAGTCAGGAGCTTACATTGCAACTTTTTAAAACTCTGGTTAGGCCACATCTGGAGGATAGCTACAGTTCTGGTTGCCCCACTCTAGGAAGGCTGTTGAGGCCTTGGAGAGGGTGTAAAGGAGGTTGACCAGGATGCTACTTGGTTTAGAGGTCATGTGCTATCACAAAAGACTGGATTGTTTTCTCTGGAGCTCTGGAGACCGAGGGGAGATCTCATAGAGGTTTATAGAGGCATAGGTAGAGTGGGCAGGGTGTATCTGTTTTCCAGGGTTGAAATGTCCAATACTAGAGAGCATGCATTGAAGGTGAGTGAGGGTAGGTTCAAGGGGGACGTGAAGGGTAAGTTTTTTACTCGGAGTGTGGTGGGTGACTATAATATACTGCCTGGTATGGTGGTAAAGGCAAATACGTTGGAGGTTTTTAAGAGACGTTGGGTTAGGCACATGGATGTAAGAAAGATGAAGGGACATGGACATAGTGTAGGCCAGAGGGTTTAGTGTTTTGGTGTTTTTGATTTGCTTTTTAGCTGGTTCAACACAACTGGAGGCCGAATGGCCTGTTCCTGTGCTGTTCCATGTTCTAGGTTCTAAAGTAGCACTGAAGTTGATCCCAATCATTTCAATGAACCTCCCAACACCATAGCTTGGAACAACTAAAAGAAGGGTTTCAGTCTACTCACCATGGCAAATAGATAATGACTACATTAGCTGATAACCATCAGGCTCTTGAACCAATATGGATAACTTCACTCACTTTCAAAGACTCTACAACTTCTAATCTCAGTATTATTTATTTTCTTTTTTATTATTTGCTCAATTTATCTTCTTTTGTACATTGGTTGTTTGTTAATTTTTATTTATATATAGTTCTTCATAAATTCTATTGTATTTCTTTATTTTCCTGAAATTGCCTTCAGGAAAATGTATCAAGGTAGCACTTAAAGGGATTTGCAGGCCAGGAAAGTTATGTTACTTCATTGGAGAGCAAAATGTCCCAGCAAGCTGAACTTAAGATGATCCAGGCATGAGGTAGCCCCAGTAATCATCTCAAAGAGAGCTTCAAGCAGGCTTCAATTTTACTGGTGCTGAAGAAGAACATGGTAACCTTCCTCAATGACTATCACCCAGTAGCACTTATATCCACAGTGATGAAGTGTTTTGACAGGTTGATTATGAAACATATCAGCTCCTGCCTGAGAAGAGACTTGGATCCTCTCCAATTTGCCTCCCGGCACAACGATGTCCTAACAGACGATTTGTTTATTAGGGTATGGTAGTGCAGTGAGAATGGCTCCAGTGGCAGTGCTTTGTCCTGTGTGTGAGATGTGGGAATTCTTGAAGACCTCCAGCCTCCCAGATAACCACGTCTGCACCAGGTGCACCGAGCTCCAGCTCCTCGGAGAACGTGCTAAGGAACTGGAGCTGCAGCTCAAAGACCTTCGGCTCATACGGGAGAGTGAGGAGGAGATAGACAAGAGCTACAGGGTGGTAGTCACCCTTCGCCTGCAGGAGGCAGGTACCTGGGCGACTGTTAGAGGAAGGATGGGAAATAGGCAGCCAGTGCAGAGTACACCTGTGGCTATTCCCCTCAGTAATATGTATACCACTTCAGATACTGTCGAGGAGGATGAACTACCAGGAGGGAGCCTCAGTGGTCGTGACTCTGGCACCATGGCTCAGAAGAGATGAAAGAATCTGAATCAGGTTTATTATCACCGGCATGTGGCGTGAAATTAGTTAACTTAGCAGCAGCAGCTCAGTGCAATACATAATATAGAAATAAAATAATAAACAAAATAAAAATAATATATAAATAAATCAATCAATCAATTACAGATATATATATATATATATATTGAATAGATTTTAAAAAACATGCAAAAACAGAATTACTGTATATTAAAAAAAGTGAGGTAGTGTCCAAGGGTTCAATGTCCATTTAGGAATCGGATGGCAGAGGGGAAGAAGCTGTTCCTGAATCGCTGAGTGTGTGCCTTCAGGCTTCTGTACCTCCTGCCTGATGGTAACAGTGAGAAAAGGGCATGCACTGGGTGCTGGAGGTGCTTAATAATGGTGGAGAGGACTACAGTGGTGATAGGAGATTACATATCAGAGGAACAGGGTCAAGATTCTGTGCCTACAATAGAGGCACCCAGATGGTATGTTGCTTCCCAGGCAGCAAGGTCAGGAATGTCTTAGATCGGCTCCACAGCAATAGACAATAGACAATAGGTGCAGGAGTAGGCCATTCAGCCCTTCGAGCCAGCACCACCATTCACTGTGATCATGGCTGATCATCCACAATCATTACCCTTTTCCTGCCTTCTCCCCATATCCCTTCACTCCGCTATCTTTAAGAGCTCTATCTAACTCTTTTTGGAAAGAATCCAGAGGATTCAAGGATGAGAGTGAGCTGCCAGAAGCCTTGGGACATATTGGCACCAATGTCAAAGGTAGGAAAGGTGAGGAGGTCCTGAAGAGAGACTTCAGGGAGCCAGGTAGAAAGCTGAAAAACTGGACCCCCGGGACCTCCAGGACCTCTGGGTTGCTGCCGTGCCACGCGTCAGTGAGGGTAAGAACAGAATGATATGGTAGATGATTGTGCGGCTGAGGAACTGGTGCAGGGGGCAGGATTCAGATTTATATATCACTGGGATCTCTTCTGAAGAAGCTACAACCTGCACAAAAGGGATAGGTTACACCTGAACCTGAGTGGGACCAAAATTCTTGCAGGCACACAGCTGCTCAGGGGGGTTTAAACTAATTTGGGACGGAGGTGGGAACTGGAATGATGATGAGGTAGTTGGATTACAAACAGAGGCAGTGTGTGTGAAACTCCTAGCAGGGAGAGGCTGATGATAGGGCAAAATTGCAATCAACGGGATGAGATGCAATATAAAAGCTGGACAAAATCGAAAAAGGTGAATACAGGACTGAAGCTGTTGTATCTGAATGTGCACAGTATACGGAATAAGGTAGATGAATTTGTATGACGTTGTTGGCATTACTGAGTCATGGCGGAAAGAAGATTATAGCTGGGAGCATAACATCCAAGGAAGCACATTGTATCCAAAGGAGAAGCAGGTAGGCAGAGAGGATGGCGTGGTTCTGTTGGTACAAAATGAAACCAAATCATAAAAGAGATGAATCATTGTGGGTAGAGATAAGAAACTGCAAGGGGGAGAGTGCCCTGTTGGCAGCTGATGGAGTAACATCATTTTCGATTGCTCATACCCTATTTACTTTATTGTCTCCTACCAGTTTTTTTTTTTGAAATCTTATTATAATACTTTAATACTGCTCTACTATGGCTGGGAAAAGAACAAAAGCTTCTGCAAAAGCTTCTGTTTCCCTTTAACAGAAGATGAATCCCCAGTCACTTTGGATTCAATCAGTGACTTCCTTAAACGGCAAAAATCAGAATTTTCTGAGGAGTTTCAACGACTTAATGGCAAATTGGATACAATCCAACAAACTTTAACTGAGCATGAGAACTGAATTCAGGAAAATACTGCAAAGCTGGTAACACTTGAAGAGGATGTTGAAGATACAATTAAACTCTGCAAAGAGTTATTCTTATCCAATGAAAAAATGATGAAAAGGATTATCAATCTAGAAAATAGAAACAGGAGAAATAATTTGTGAATTCTGGGTCTTGAAGAATCAATTGAAGGTGTTGACCCTACGAAGTTCTTTGCAAACTTTCTGAAGAAGCTATTCCCTGGTTTATTCAATTCTGAGCTGAAGCTCAATCAATCATATCACTCGCTGACTTCAAAGCCATTGTCGTCGGCAGCAAGACCCAGGTTGGTCACTCTAAGTTTTCATGAATTGCGTATTAAGGACCTTTCAATTCGTCATACCCATCAACAAGGAATGATCAATTTCCATGGTTACAAGGTCAGATCTGTGGAAGACTATTCCCCTGAAGTTATGGCTGATCGTATGAAATATAAAGAAGTTATGTTGGAACTTTACAGTAAAGGATTTAAACCATCCCTTCGATTTCCTGCCCGTCTGAGTATTACTTTGAAGAATGGATTGCGAAAAGGAATAAAGTCAGTTGAGGATGCAAAAGAGTTTCTGAAGCCTGAAGTCTAAAACTGTTATATTTTTTATTTGATCAATTTTTTCTTCTGTTAATATGAATTTGAAATAAGGTTTCAAAAAACTTACATTTTGGCCGTTCATATATTGTTTTTTGTTTTTTTAATACTTTTTTGTTATATCCTTTTTGAGGCTTTATTTTAATATAGCATTCTTTGAATTTGTTTAAATTCATCCTTTTATATTTTCAAATACTGAGTTATTTTTCTTTTTATGTTGTGTCTTGGTAGGGACATAATTGACCTTGAAGGACAGGTGTTTTTGTCAACAGGATTTTTTGGGGAGGGAACTTTTTAGTTGTTAGCTTGCTGACTGTCTATTGGTCAGCCTTCTGGCTTTGGGTGGGGGAGGATCTAGGGCCTATTTGTCTCTGGGCGCTGTGTTGGGTTAATTATATGATTGCCTGTTTGACTACCTCACCTTACGGTTTGCTTTCTAGTTTTAATAACTCATGGCCAGATCTTTTAATTACGTGATGATTTGTATTTAAAATGGTTTGAAATATTAACCTATTTAGTTTGAATGTGAAAGGGCTGAATCACCCCATTAAATGGAACAATGTGTTTGCTTATATTAAAAAATTAAAAGCACCCATTATTTTCTTACAAGAAACGCACAGGTGCAGCTGTGATAACTTACATTTTTTTACTTGGTGGAAGTGTACGCAATTCCATTCTTCGTTTAATGCAAAATCACGTGGAGTTTCAATTTTTGTAGATAATACAGTTTCCTTTGTTCAGCATAAAGTTGCTTCAGGTCCTAATGGTCAATTTGTTATTGTATCAGGGAGTTTAGACAGTAAATTCATTGTTTTTGCTAATGTATATGCCCCCAATGTAGACAATCCAGGATTTTTTGAACGTCTATTTTCGTTTTTGCCAGATTTGTGTACTTATTCTCTTGTGATGGGTGGAGATTTTAACTGCTGGTTAGATCCAGTATTAGATCACTCATCTGTCAAACCAGCCACACTTAATAAATCAGCTTTGTTTATTCAATCCTTTCCAACTAAATGTGGTATAGTTGATGCTTGGTGTTTCCTTCATCTAACGGACAGGGAGTATTCTTTTTTCTCTCATGTCCATCATTCTTATACCAGGATTGATTATTTTTTTTATTGACAGTCAAATGATTCTATTGGTTTGATTGATCGAATATAAAGAGATTGCTGTTTCTGACCACTCTCCTGTACTTCTATCTTTAAATCTTCCTGATCTTATCCCTATGAGTAGATTTTGGTGATTTAATTTAACTCTGTTATCCAATGAGGACTTTTAAAAATTTATTGAGAATCAAATTACTCTTTTTTCTGAAGAAAATATGTTGGAAGAGACGTCTAGTCTTATTATATGGGATACTTTTAAAGCATATATCCGAGGTCAAGTTATTTCTCATACTGCAAACATCATTAAAAAAGTTAACAAAGGGAGAAATGAACTAGCTGATCGGTTAAAACAACTGGACCATAAATATACTTCGGTACCCGATCCTGAAACATACAAGAGATGTATTGAAACCAAAACTAAATATGATTTTCTTTTAACGTATACAATTGAAAGCCAGCTTTTAAAAGAGAGAAGTCAAAATTATATTCACGGAGATAAAACTGGTAAGCTACTGGCTAATCAATTGAAGCCATTTATATCCAAGTGGCAAATTAAAGAAATACATAAAATTAATGGGCACATGACAACTGACCACTTTGACATTAATGACACTTTTAGGGAATTTTATTCCAAATTGTACAGTTCTGACTCTGTTCATGATAATATTGCAATGAATATTTTTTTAGATCAATTAAATATTCCTAATCTTTCGTTAGATGATCGTAGGCAATTGGATCAACCTATTTCTCAGGAGGAAATTGCTCAGGCTATTTGAGAACTGCATTCTGGGAAATCCCCAGGACCCGATGGACTCTCTGCAGAGTTTTATAAGGCTTTTTCCTCCTTGCTTATACCACACTTAAGTTCTACCCTTACTGATTCCTTTAAGGTAGGAAGATCATCGCAGCCTTTTTACGAAGCTTCCATTTCACTTATTCTCAAAAAGAATAAGAATCCTACTGAGTGTTCTTTGTATAGACCTGTCTCATTACTCAATTTTGATAATAAAATGTTATCTAAAGTGTTGGCTCGCAGACTTGAAAACATCATATCTTCTATGGTTTCAGATGATCAGACAGGATTTATTAAAAATCAATATTCCCATTTTAATATACGGTGTTTGTTAAATGTTAGGCATTCTCCATCTAAGGAAATATTGGTATATGTGATATCTTTGGATGCAGAGAAGGCCTTTGACAGAGTTAAATGGAATTATCTTTTTACATCCTTAGAAAAATTTTATTTTGGACCTAGTTTTATTCATTGGATTAAATTACTTTATTTATTTCCCTCCGCTCAAGTTCTTACTAATCTTCAGAATCCTAAACCCTTTAAACTCCAACATGGGACTAGACAAGGTTGTCCTCTGAGCCCTCTGCTTTTTGAGTTGGTATTAGAACCCTTAGCAATTGGTTTTTGAGAGTCTAAAGGGATTACTGGTATTTTAAGCAGAGGTACTATTCATAAAGTGTCGCTCTATGCTGATGACTTATTGCTTTTTATATCTGAAGTTACAACCTCTTTACCAACATACATAAAAATTGCTGGTGAACGCAGCAGGCTAGGCAGCGTCTATAGGAATAGGTACAGTTGACGTTTCGGGCCGAGGCCCTTCGTCAGGACTTTACCATTTGTGTTCCGTTTACTGACTAATTTTAGTCAGTTCTCAGGATATAAATTAAATTTACGTAAGAGTGAACTGTTTCCTTTAAACAATTTAATACCAACTGATACTAACTTTCCTTTTAAATTTTTAAGAAAACTATTTACGTATTTAGGAGTAACAATTACTAAAAATGATAACGATTTATTTAAGGAAAATTTTTAACTTTAATGAATTATGTTAAAAAAACACTTTCTAATTGGTCGCCTCTCTCTTTATCACTGATTGGCTGAATTAACTCTATTAAAATGAATATCTTACCTAAATTTATATACCTTTTTCAAGCTGCGCCTGTTTTTATTCCTAAATCTTTTTTTGACTCTTTGGATTCAATTCTTTCTTCCTATATATGGAAGAAAAAAAAACCTCGAATAAATAGAGCTCACCTTCAAAAAACCAAACAGAATGGAGACTTTGCCTTACCCAATTTTAGGTTATATTATTGAGCAGTTAATATACAAAATATTACGTTCTGGATATATCACATTAACCATGAGAATTGCCCTATATGGTTTCGTTGGAAGTCAACTCTGTTATGAAATTTTCCATTATTTCTTTACTTGGATCCTCACTTCCTTTACCTTTAAATAAACTAACTGACAATGTGGTGGTTAAACATACATTGAGGATTTGGTTACAGTTTAGAAAACATTTTGGTTTATTGAGATTCTCCCTCTTGAGTCCCATCTTTTCTAATTTTCTTTTAAAACAACTTTAATTGACTTCTCTTTTAAAGAATGTGATAGATTGGGTGTTAAACGATTTCAGGATTTGTTTGAAGGAGGGAATCTCTCTTCTTTTGTGCAACTTTCAATGAAATTTAACCTTTCCAATACCCACTTTTTTCGATACTTACAGATTAAATTTTTTTTAAGATCTCAATTACGTATATTTCCTGCTAGTCCAGATAAGAATATAATAGATGCAATTTTTAATCTGAAACCCTTTGACAATGATTCAATATCTTACATTTATGGTCTGCTGTTGGGACTGAAAAAGGCCTCTTTAGATAAAATTAAAGGAGACTGGGAAAAGGATTTACAGATTTTCATATCTGAAGAGAGCTGGAAGATTATTTTAAAATTGATTAATTCTTCAACATTATGAGCTTGTCATTCTTTATTACAATTCAAAGTGGTACATAGAGTTCATATGTCTAAAGACAAGCTCTCCCGTTTCTACGCAGATATTTCCCCTTACTGTGATAGATGTACTAATGGAGTGGCCACACTAATTCATATGTTTTGGACATGTCCGAGCCTTGAAAAATTTTGGAAAGATGTATTTCAAACTTTTTCTGTACTTTTCAATGTTAGTTTTAAGCCCAATTACTTGACTGCCATGTTTGGTATTGTTGAGGATAGTGCTACAAAACTGAAACCATCTAATTTGCGGGTATTGGCCTTTATGTCTCTTATGGCCAGGAGGGCGATCTTGCTCAAGTGGAAGGAGGCCGCCCCGCCCACTCATGTTCAATGGCTATCCGATGTTATGTTGTGCCTTAATCTACGGAAGATTTGTTGTTCGATTTCTGATCCTAAACATAACTTTCTAATGTTATGGGGACCCTTTCTGAGTTGTTTTCATAATCTTTGAACTGTTATTAAAGTATGGATCTGAGCCATTATTATTATAATTTAATATGGTAAGGCATTCTTTTTCTTCTCTTTTTTTACCAACCAGCTCATTTTGATAGTGGGGGTAGATTTTTTTTTTAATAAAATGCAATTATTTTATTTCATTTCATTTCATAATTCAGTCTTTCTTTCTACATGATTAATTTGGAATATGGGATACTGTGATAATATTATTGTGATTTAAGTGTAATGTAATTCATATTACTTACTTGTATCCTTATGAATTTTGTATTTGTATTCATGCAATTTATATAATATTAATAAAAATATTGAAAGAGAAACTGCAAGGGTAAGAAGATCCTAATCGGAGTTATATACAGACCCCCAAACAGTAGTAAAGATGTGATCTACAAATTACAATGGGAGATAGAAAATGCATGCCAAAAGAGTAATACTATGATAGTCATGGGAGATTTCATTATGCTGGTAGATTGGGAAAATCAGGTCGGTGCTGGATTCCAAGCAGGAGGATTTGTAGAATGCCTACAAGATGACTTATATGTTATATGGTTATGACTCTACAAGATGAAGTTTTAGAGCAGCTGGTGATTGAGCCCACTTGTGAATCAGCTATTATGGATTGGGTGTTGTGCAATGAACTGGAATTGATTAGAGAAGTTAAGGTAAAGGAACCCTTAGGAACAAGTGATCATAATAAGATCAAATTTACCCTGAAGTTTGAAATGGAGAAGCTTAAGTCATATGTATCAGTACTACAGTGGAGCAAAGAGAATTACAGAGGCATGAGAGAGAAGCTGGCCAAAATTCATTGAAAAAGAATACTGGTAGGGATTACAGCAGAGCAGCAATAGCTGGAATTCCTGGGAGCAATTCGAAAAGCGCAGGATATATACATCCCAAAGAGGAAGTAGTATTCTAAAGGCAAGATGATACAACCATAGCTAAAAAGAGAAGACAAAGCCAACATAAAGCCAAGGGTGGGCATACAATAGAGCAAAAAATGGTGGGAAGTTAGAGGATTGGGAAACTTTTAGAAATCAACAGAAGGCAATTAAAAAGTCATTAAGAAGGAAAAGATGGAATACAAAAGTAAGCTAAACAATAATATTAAAGAGGATACCAAAAGTTTCTTCAGATACATAACGTATAAAAGAGAGATGAGAGTGGATATCCAACCACTGGAAAATAATGTTGGAGAGGTAGCAATGGGCAACAAGGAAATGGCAGATGAATTGAATGAGTATTTTGCATTAGTCTTCACTATGGAAGACATTAGCAGTGTGCTGGAAGTTTGAGAGCATCAGGGGGGAGAAGTGTGTGAATTTGCAAATACTAGGGAGAATATTCTTGGGAAACTGAAAGGTCTGAAGGAAGATAAGTCACCTGGAGCAGATGATATACAGCCCCAGGTTCTGAAAGAGGTGGCTGGAGAGATTGTAGAGGTATTGGTAATGATCTTCCAAAAACCAATTGATTCTCGCATGGTTCCGAAGGAATGGAAATTTTCAAATATCACTCCACTCTTTAAGAAGGAAGGGAGGCAGAAGAAAGGAATTATTGGCCAGCTAGCTTGACTTCATTGGTTGGGAAGATGTTGGAGTCAGTTGTTAAGGATGTATTTTAGTGCTACTTGGAGGCACATGGTAAAACAGGTCATAGTCAGCATGGTCTCCTTAAGGGAAAATCTTGCGAGAGTGGGAGTAAAGTGGCCTACTTTGGTTGGCTGCTGGTGACAAGTGATGTTCCACAGGGGTCAGGATTAGGACTGCTTCTTTTTCTGTTTTATATCAATAATTTGGATGACAGAATTGTTGACTTTGTAGCCAAGTTTGCAGACAATACAAAGATAGGTGGAGGGGCAGAGTGTTTAGGAAGCAGGGAGTCTGAGAAAGACAGACAGATTTGGAGAATGAGCAAATAAGTGGCAGCTGAAATACAGTGCAGGAAAGCTGATGGTCATGCACTTTGGTAGAAGGAATAAACACATAAATTACTTTCTAAAAGGGGAGATAATTCAAAAAACCAGAGGTGCAATGGGACTTGGAGTCCTTGTGCAGGATTCTATAAAGGCTAATTTGCAGGCTGATTCAGTGGTAAGCAAGGTAAATGCCATGATGGCATTCATCTTGAGAAACCTGGAGTAAACATCAAGGATGTGATGTTGAAACTTTATAAGTCATTAGTCAGATTGCATTTGAAGCATTGTCAGCATATTTGGGCCCCTTATCAAAGAAAAGATGTGTTGGCATAGAAGAGGGGCCTGAAGAGGAATGAAAGGGTTAACATATGAGGAGCATTTGATGGCTCCAGGCCTGTATTTGCTGAAGTTTAGAAGAATGAGGAGGTGGTTTCGTTGAAACCAGTCAAACATCCTCTCCACATCCAGTTAAGATAATGCTACCAAACATGGGCGACAGCTTCCTGGTAGTCAGAAAGTGAAGAATTCTGACTGAAACCTTCACTAAAAATACCTTTTCTGAGGTAAATTGTGTTAAATTATCACTACAAACAGTGAAGGGGTGAACACTGGCGAGACGAGTTCAGGGGATGGATCGATGCAGATGGAGTTCCAATGCCCATACAGCTGACCCAGGATTGAGGGTGGATCGCTCCTGATGCCATAAGGAGAAGTCAGGGCCCTGGCAGAGGAGATTTGATTTGGATGCTCGTACAACTGGTCCAGCTGTCAGGTTAGATTGTTCTGGGTGCCAAGATGATTTGAACAGCTTGAGAGTAGCTCCAGGCTGGGCATTGGAATCTGGGCCCAGAGTGAGTTGCTAGGCAGAGGTGTCTGGGTCCTAGTACAAGGTACAATGCGCTGTTTAGACAATTTTAACACCGACCCAGTCGGAGGTGAGAGCTGATTTCACTCACTGTCTGTGATCTTCATCCCCCCACAGGAAGAAACATTTTATCCACATCCACTCTATCAAAGCCATTCAACATTTAATAGGTTTCAATGAGGTGACTCCTCATTTTTCTGAATTCCAGTGAGTACAGGCCCAAAGCCATTAAATGCTCCTCATATGACAAGCCTTTCAATCCAAGAATCATTTCTCTAAACCTTCTTTGAACCCTCTCCAATGTCAGCACATCCTTTCTTAGATAAGGGGACCAAAACTGCTCACAATACCCCGTAAGGCTTCAGCAGTGCTTTATAAAGCCTCAACATTACATCCTAGTTTTCATATTCTAGTCTTCTAAAAATGAATGTTAATAACTCCCAAATCTCTTTGTACCTCAGATTTTTGAATTTTGTCTGTATTTAGAAAATAGTCTGCCCTTTTATTTCTTCTAACAAAGTGTATGACCATACATTACCTCCCTTCATACAATACCTGTCTTCATATCAGCCGCAACCTTTGCCACATAACCATCAATTTTCCCATCCGTCATTGACATATTATGTAAAAAGAAGTAGTCCCAACACAGACACCTGTAGAATATAACTAGTCACCAGCAGCCAACCAAAATAGGTCCCTTATTCCCACTCTTTGCCTCCTTCCAGTCAACCAATGTTCTGTCCATGCTAGAATCTTTCCTGTAAGACCATGGGCTCTTATCTTGTTAAGCAGCCTCATGTGTGACATCTTGTCAAAGGCCTTTTGAAAATCCAAGTACACAACATCAACCTATTCTCCTTTGTCTATCCTGCTTGTTATTTCTTCAACGAGTTCCAACAGATTTGTCAGGCAAGATTTCCCCTTAAGGAAACCATGCTGACTTTGGCGTACTTTATCATATGCCTCTAAGTGCATCCTTAATAGTGGACTCCAATGTCTTCCAACCACTGAAGTCAGGCTAACTGGCCAATAATTCCCTTCCTTCTGCCTCACACCCTTCTTAAAGAGTGGAGTGACATTTGGAGTTTTCCAGTACTCTACAATCATTCTAGCATCTAATAATTCTTGAAGGATCTTTACTAATGTCCCCATAATCTCTTCAGTTACCTCTTTCAGAACCCTTGGGTGTAGTCTATCTGGTCTAGGTGACTTATCTACCTTCAGATCTTTCAGGATTTTGGTATCCTCTTTTATATTATTGGCTAGCTTACCTTCATATTTCATCTTTTCTCTCCTTTTGTTTTTTTATAAGTTGCCTTCTGTTGGTTTTTAAAAGCTTTCCATTCCTTTAACTTCCCATTATTTTTTGCTATATGATCTCCCTTTTGCTTTTGTCTTGACTTTGACTTCCCTTGTCAGCCACAGTTACCTCATCCTCCCTTCTTCACGTGTGCCTTCCGAATTGATCCCAAAAACTCCAGCTATTGCTGCTCTGCTGTTATCCTTACTAGTGTCCCCTTCCAATCAACTTTGGCCACTCCTCTCTTGTGCCTCAGAAATTCTCTTTAATCCACTGGAATACTGATACATCTGACGTTGGCTTCTTCTTCTCAAATTTCAGTGTGAATTTGATCATATTATGGTCGGCTGTCCCTACGGGTTTTTTTTTACCTTAACTTCTCTAATAAAATCTGGTTCATTACACAACACCCATTCCAGAATTTCCTTTCTCTGTGGGCTCAACCACAAGCTGCTCTAAAAAACCATTTCGTAGGCATTCTACAAATTCACTTTTTTGGGATCCAGCATCAACCTGATTTTCCCAAACTACATGCATATTGAAATCACCCATGACTATTATAATATTGTCCTTTTTACATGCCTTTTTTATCTCCCATTGTAATTTGTACCCAACATCCCGGCTATTGTTTCGAGGCCTGTATATAACTCCTATCGGGCTCTTTTTACCCTTGCATTTTCTTAACTCTACACACAAGGATTCTACATCTTCAGGTCCTCTGTCATCTCTTTTTAAGGATTTGATTTCATTATTTACCAATAGAGCTTCCCATCCACTCTGCCTACCTGCCTGCCCTTTTGATATAATCTGTATCCTTGTATGTTAAGCTCCCAAATATGATCTTCTTTCAGCCACACCTCATTGATACCCACAACACCATACCTGAAAATCTCTAACTGTGCTACAGGTTCATCTTTATTATTCCCTATACTGCATGCATTCAAATATAACTGTCCTCTGTCCTCTAATTGTCACCCTCTTCAATTTTGTCCCCATGTTATACGTCAACTCATCTTGCTGACTGCAATTTTGCTCTATCACCTGCGTGTCCTTCCTCACTGTCTCTCTACACACTGCATCTACTTGTATAACAATTGCCCGATCCTCAGCACTATCAATTTGGTTCTCAGCACCCTCCCATTTAGTTTAAACCCTCCCCAACAGCCTTAGCAAATTTTCCCGCAGAGATATTGGTTCCCCTTTGGTTCAGGTGCAACATGTCATTTTTGTACAGGTAAGTGTAATTTGATGTACTGTTTTATATCAAAATAACTCTTATTCACATTTCCTAGAGGAAATATTGCAATGTTCTTGCATTCTTACAGTCAACGTGTTAAGTTCTGTTCTATAACACTACTTAAAACCAATAGCTTTGCCACTCGTGAGGACCCATACATTACTACAACAATTGAGGGATTTCCTCATCCAACCCAGCCACTCCTTGTGCAAGAGTGGAAGAACCCTATATTGTGGTCCTACCCCCCACCAAGTGCTTGTGGTGGCTGTAGCAAGGATCAGTACGTCCCTCAGCATGCACTCCTGCAGTCAGCAGCATCCTGATGTGCTGGCAGGCCAGCAATTTTTCAGGTAAACCAAAGAACAACTTTCACCAAGCAGCCTGTACATCAGAGAGTCATCTGACACACAGCTGCTCGAGGTGAACCATGACACAGGCCCCTGTGTCCTTCCCCACACCCTCTTCTCAATTGAGCAACTGCCCCTTCCCCATTACAGCCATCCCACAACAAGCACACAGTGGGACTCATGCCCCAGGTGTGCAGAAGGGATCTGCCTGGAAAGTTCCCTCTCAGTGCCAGCCGGTAAGGTGTTGAAGCCTGCTGGTGAGACCTGGCAACACACTAATGTACGTGTGTTAAACAAATCTGAATGGGAATCTTTGACAATGATAAACTTGAACTTACCATGAGGGAGCAGCTTCTGGCCTGTGCTGATCACACATCCCTCCTCAGCTCAGCTGAGAAATTAGGCCGTGAATACTGACAGGATCAATAACTGGTATAGATTCATAGGATCATAGAAATCTACAGGACATTACAGGCCCTTTGGCCCACAATGTTGTTCCAGCCAGGCAACCTACTCTAGGAACAGCCTAGAATTTCCCTGCCGCATAGCCCTCTAGTTTTCTAAGCTCCATGTACCTATCCAGGAGTCTCTCTTATTGTTTCTGCCTCCATCACCATCGCTGGCAGTGCATTCCATGTACCCACCACTTTCTGTGTGAAAAAACTTACCACTGATATCCCCTCTGTACCTTCTTCCAAGCACCTTAAAACTGTGCCCCCTCATGTTAGCCATTTCAGCCCTGGAAAAAAGCATCTGGTTACCCACACCATCAATGCCTCTCATCATCTTATACACCTCTATCAGGTCACCTCTCAACCTCTGTCGCTCCAAGGAGAAAAGATTAAGTTCACTCAACTTATTCTCATAAGGCGTGCTCTCCAACGGGTATGCCATTGCTTAACTTGTCCCCGCTATTCAACAGGGTTTAACTTTATAGCTATTGAGAATCACATCTCTGCATTGAGGTTCCTCCTGCATCAGCTGTTGTCTTTGGCTTCTTAGACTGTGTGATATACAACAGGTGATGCTGGACTCTCCACACATCGACTCTCATGGGTTACCCGTAGACAGATCAAAAGTTTGAAGGGAATGTGAGGGGAAACTTCTTCACTCAGAGGGTTGTGTCAGTGTGGAATGAGCTGCCAGCACAACTGGTGCATGTGAGCTTGATTTCAATGTTTAAAAGAAACGTGGATGGGTATATTAGATTAGATTAGATTATGAGGACACGCAGTCCTCTTTTATTGTCATTTAGTAATGCATGCATTAAGAAATGATGCAATATTCCTGTGGTGTGATATCACAGAAACACAAGACAGACCAAGACTGAAAAACTGACAAAAACCACATAATTATAACATATAGTTACAACAGTGCAAAGCAATACCGTAACTTGATGAAGAACAGGCCATGGGCACGGTAAAAAAAGTTCTAAGTCTCTCGAAAGTCCCATGATCTCACACAGATGGGAGAAGGAAGAAAACGCTCCCTGCCATGCTTCCAGCGCTGCAAACTTGCCGATGCAGCATCCTGGAAGCACCCAACCACAGTCCGACTCTGAGTCGTCCGAAAAATTCGAGCCTCCAACCAGCCCTCCGAAACCGAGCACCGAGCACCATCTCTGCCGAGTGCTTCGACCCCAGTCCCGGCCGCCAGCAACAGGCAAAGCCGAAGATTTGGGGCCTACCCTCTGGAGATTCTCGATCGCACAGTAGCAGCGGCAGCGAACCGGGCATTTCAGAAGTTTCTCCAGATGTTCTTCCATGCTTCTCACGTCTGTCTCCATCAAATCAGAATTGTGCACGGCCCTCTATTTTACAAATACGATATAATTTCACCGGCGAGGCCGCGCACGCTGTGTCGCATCGCCATCTTCTCCTTAATACGGATAGCTGTGGTCCCAGTGCAGATCAATGGCAGTAGGCAGTTCTAAATGGCTCACATAGACTAGATGGGATGAAAAGCCTGTTTTGTGCTATACGTTTTCTATGACTCTATGACATACTTGGTAAACACTGTGAGATGTAAGGGCCCCTAAAATGTTAAGATTCACAATTAAAGATTCAAGATTGTTTACTGTCATTCTTCAGTACATAGTGTAAAGGAGACCAAAATAATTGTTACTCCAGATCCGATGCAGCATAAAAAACACAGTAAGCATGAAGAATACAATAAAAAATGTAAATATAATATCGATCAGACAAAACACAGTGTACAAGTAACTGTTATATACATAAATTGATTGTGTGTACATAAGGTGACTCTCAGTGATTTGTATGTAGTGGTGGTGGGGGCTGGTGTGGTGGGTTTATGGGTGAAGGGGTTGATCAGCCTCACAATTTAGGAGAAGTAATTGTTTTTGAGTCGAGTGATCCTGGCCTGGATGTTGCGTAGCCCCTTCCCTGATGGCAATGGGACAAGCAGTCCAGAAATAACGAGAAAGCATTGGATTTTCATCTTGAACAGACCAAAGGCAATTTCCACTGCCATGTTGGTATTCGTTTGACCTTCATGCTCGGCACAGAAGGGTCTGTATTTTGCTGTAGTCTTTCTATGTTTCTATGTTTCATTTTATGTGAATTCAGCTAATGTGGATGGTAGAGAATGCAGGCGACAGTGGCCACATTTCCAGGATCCTCCCCTCTGGATAACGGCAGCAGCTAAAAATGTTTAGAAGATATTGTCCCTTTGAGGTCACTGTCGGTCAGGGTCAACCATGGATGTTGCATCCTAACTGTCTAGATACACAAGCCTATATAAACAATGAGAAAAACAACAACCGAGTTCTACATAGTCATAGTTATACTTTATTGATCCCGGGGGAAATTGTTTTTTGTTACAGTTGCACCATAAATAATTAAATAATAATAAAACCATAAATAATTAAATAGTAATATGTAAATTATGCCAGGAAAAAAGTCCAGGACCAGCCTATTGGCTCAGGGTGTCTGACCCTCCAAGGGAGGAGTTGTAAAGTTTGATGACCACAGGCAGGAATAACTTCCTATGACGCTCTGTGTTGCATCTCGGTGATGAGTCATTGAGGTTGTTCCATAAAATCTGCACTGCTGAGCAGAAACAGAGTATTGTTACTTACCTACTGCCCGTTACACCGCTGGTGTTTAGGGCAGCAATGAAGGTCCTCCACCTCTGTCGCACACAGCTGTAGAAGGATTCTTCATTGCTGCTTCTGTAACAATTATTTTTTGACCAGTTGGTGTTGTAAACCTTGAGACGAACCCCTGAAGTTGGAGGACCGGTGGATCTCTCTTAGTCATGCCTCCACACTTTGACCTAGTTGGCGACAAGCACAAGGCCCTGACTCCAGTTAACATAGCTTTCTGGGTCACTGAGGCACACAAGCCTCCAAACCCTACGGATGGTGGTGGTCCTCTTGGAGGACAGCACTGTCAATGATATCATTAAATGTGAGGCCATTGCTGGGAAAGAGTTAATGTATTAATACATGCCCCGGATAGAAATTCCCAGTTTCACTTTTGTAGCTGGTCTCAATACAACCATAGAGAAATGCCTGCTCGCATTATGTAGAAAGTAAGATTTGTGCAATAAGTCCCTGACAAGTTAGCGCAGAGTATTCCCATTTCTAGACAATAATGCGATCGTGTCTCATATTGGGCCTCCCTCTGGAAATTATACTGGAAGTCTTGAAGAATGTCCAGCAATGCTGTAGCTGTTGGAAGAGGCACAGTTGTAATCAAGAGGAGAGATTCATATTTTAAGAATAACAAAAGTTTTAAGAGATTGGTAATATCATTAAGTAATGAAGCCAGCACCGGCAATGAGCCCATGATGACATGATTGCAGCTGGGAGGATTCAACGGTTGGAAGTCAAACTTTTTAAGAATCCCTGCCAGCAGGAGAGAGGTTTGCACTGCTTAAGAGGTGGTGGGGAAAGAATGAACATCATATCATCATTCAGAGATGTCAATGAAAATGACAACGTTGCCAGCAGGGGAATTTTCCTTTACCGAGTGTTTCTGTAACTCGTTTTCATCCAGTTATCTTAAAAGGTTGGACATGGAATATTGGAAAACCTCTGTCCCTATTTATTGGGGAAATAAGTGCAGTGTTCCACAGTCATTAAGGTTCAAGATTCAAGATTGTTTAATGTCATTTCAGTACACAAGTGTATGGAAGAATTAAATAATTGTTAGCAACACACATAAAAGTTGCTGGTGAACGCAGTAGGCCAGGCAGCATTTATAGGAAGAGGTACGTTTCGGGCCGAGACTCTTCATCAGGACTAACTGAAAGAAGAGATAGTAAGAGATTTGAAAGTGGGAGGGGGAGGGGGAGATGTTACTCTGGATCTGATGCAGCACAAAAAAAGAACACAATAGGATAAAGCACACAATAATAATAAAATATGATAAATATAACTGCTTATGATTCCTTAAATGTAGGCCTCCGTCAGTCTCGTGAGACCATGGATTTGCGTCTTTGGAAGGTTTCCAGGGCGCAGGCCTGGACAAGGTTGTATGGAAGACCGGCAGTTGCTCATGCTGCAAGTCTCCCCTCTCCACGCCACCGACATTGTCCAAGGGAAGGGCATTAGGACCCATACAGCTTGGCACCAGTGTTGTCGCAGAGGAATGTGTGGTTAAGTGCCTTGCTCAAGGACACACGCGCAGCCTCAGCCAAGGCTCGAACTAGCGACCTTCAGATCACTAGATGTACACCTGAGCCACCTGGCCACGCGCCAACACTCTATGTACGATTCCTTACATACATAGATTGATTGTGTGTCCATAAAATGATACCAGGCATAGGAATGTCTGTACATAAGGTTACTCTGACAGGAAATTATAAAGAAATTGTGGTGGGGTGAGTTAGTGGGTAGAGATGGTGATCAGCCTGACTGCTTAGGGAAAGTTACTGTCTTTGAGTCTACTGGTCCTGGTGTGTAGCCTCCTCCCTGATGGGAGTGGAACAAACAGCCCATGTGCAGGACGAGTGGGACTGATCTGATGTTACTGGCCCTTTTCTGACAGGTTCTTGTATATATGTCCTTGACAGTGGGCAGGCTGGTGCTGGTGATGCGTGGGGTAGTTTTGACTACACATTGTAGAACATTCCCAACCACAGCACTACGATTTCCGTACCAGGAAACGGTGCAACATGTCAGGATGCTGTCTGCTGTGCAGACAGATTTGCACAGCCCAGCTTCCTTCAACCTCCTCAGAAGTAGAGGCATTGGTGAGCTTTCCTGATTTCAGTTTTCTGTAGAATCCTACAGTCTTTAACAACAAACACAGAACACTGGGTTGACTCAGCAGGCCAGGCAGCGTCTATGGAGAGGAATAAACAGTTGATGTTGATTGTGTAGGATGTGCGCTAGGACCATGACAGGTTGTGTGAGACGTGCACTGCCAGGAGCTTGCACTGCTATGCCACCGATGTAAAGAGTGACGTGGGAGGTGTGAGTTCTCCTGAAATTGATAACCATCTCCTCTTTCTTGTTGTGAGACATCAGTCAGTAATCCACTTCCGTCCAGCAGAGAGCATAATGGTCACTGGAAAAAGTTCCTTCCCATAGTGAATATTTCTTTATGTGAATGCTTGCACTAATTCTAAACTCTTAAACAACACTCTATCACATAGACAGGATACCTTTTGGGTCAATATCTCACACTTGACAACATATGTTATATCAGCTAAAGGGAAATTTTTACCTTTGTATTTAGACCATAAGCAATAAAACACAGGAGCAGAATCAATTGTGCTACACCATTCTATCATGGCTAATGAAGGAATCCCTTTCACCTTTCTTTTTCCTGTAACCTTTAACGTCCTTACTAATCAAAAACTTATATACCCAATGACTTGGCCTCCACAGCCATCCTTGGTAATGAATTCCACCCGGTAGCAAAAGAACGTTAGGGAAGACAAGATGGCCAGAGGATTTGTTGGAAAGCTCTTATGCTGTCATTTTCCTGCATATGTGGAGATTTGGCCGAAGGAAGAACACTATTAAAGACGCAGCACCCTGTGCATTCTAATCGAATTTCAAAGCTTGGCTGTATCTTCTCCGTGCTTGTGATGGATTATGTTTCGTGGTAATATGGCATTTCCCATTGTTTGAAGTTAATACCAGATTTTGAAGTGTACTCAGCTTTAGAGAAGAAGCATTTACGCTGAGCTTGCATTTGCTTTAGAATTCAGGCTTTTAGAATCCTGTTCTGTAGGGATAAGGTCATAGCTATTCTTAGAAGTAGTTTCAGATCATTTAGCTATGTTCAAAGTTCAAAGTTCAAAGTAAATTTATTATTTCAGTACATCCATGTCACCATATACAACCCTGAGATTCACTTTCTTGCAGGCATCCATAATAGACTCGATGAAAGACCAGACCAATTTGGGTGTTCAACCAGTTTGCAAAAGACAACAAAATATGCAAATACAAAAGTAAGAAATAATAATAAATAAATAAGGAATAGATATCAAGAACCTGTGATGAAGGGTCCTTGAAAGTGAGTTTATAGGTTGTGGGAACAGTACAGTGATGGGGCAAGCAAAGTTAAGTGAGGTTATCCCCTTTGGTTCAAGGGCCTGATGGCTACAGG
Source organism: Mobula birostris (assembly GCF_030028105.1). NCBI lineage: Eukaryota > Metazoa > Chordata > Chondrichthyes > Myliobatiformes > Myliobatidae > Mobula > Mobula birostris. Next base: position 235,335,542 of record NC_092371.1, read on the forward strand.
GTAATAACTGTTCCTGAACCTGGTGGGGTGAGTCCTAAGGCTCCTGTAGCTTCTTCCTGATGACAGCAGCGAGAAGACAGCATGACCTAGGTGGTGGTGCTCTGATGATGGATGCTGCTTTCCTGCTAAAACACTTCATCCTTGCCTTCTTGCCTCCATGCACCTATTCAAGTGACAATCCAACTTCCCCTCTGTGCCTCTGGCATTCTGCAAATGGCCCATTAATTTCTGTGCACAGCTCCACTATACTCCTCGTGACTATGACCTTGTCACATCACATCATGCCTCTTCATTCTCATTAAATTCTCAGCAAACTTTAGCATGGCAGATTATTGAAATTTTCTGCACCTGCTTCCGCATCTTCAGTTGTTTGTTACGTGCGGTGCTGTAAGTGATCATGGTTCTTCCATGACCATAATTGTTGGCAAATTTTTCCACAGACGTTGTTTGTCATTGGCTTCTTCTGAGCAGTGTCTTTACAATACAGGTGACCCCAGCCATTATCAGAGATTGTCTGCCTGGTGGTTGTATGACCCCTGCTGTTCATACGCCCATTCACTACGTGCTCCCATGGCTTCATGTGAACCTGATCAAGGAGGCTAAGCAGATGCTACACCTCGCTCAAAGGTGATCGGCAGGCAAGTGGAGGGAAGGAGTGCCTAACACATCCTTTGGTAGAGACATATCTCCACCCTCCACCCTCCAGTTCATTAAGACTATGAGACCATAAGACTATAAGATATAGGAGCAGATTTAAGCCATTTGGCCCATCATGTCTGCTCAGCTATTTCATCATGGCTAATCCATTTCCGTCTCAGCCACAATCTCCCAGCCTTTTCCCTGTATCCCTTCAGGCCCTGACTAATCAAGAATCTATCAATCTCTGCCTTAAATATATAAGCAGCTCTTTTCCTCGGTTTTTGATGAAAGCTCCCGAAAATGTAACACATCTAATTTACACCTTTCATCCTCTCTTTGTCACATACAGTATCTCCATTCCTTCAGCCTGTTGCAGTCTTACCTGAGAACTTAAACTCTCTTTGCATTTTGAGGGGTGGACATCGGTCCTTGGGTGATTATGATAATCACATGATCCAGTAGGGAATTTATATTTATGTACTTTATCCTCTCACTTTGGCAGGCTGAGGTACCCACCTGCTTCGAGAAGGCTTCAGTTATACCGGTGTCTATGAAGAACATGGTTACCTGCTTGAATGACTATTGTCTAGTAGCGCTTCCATCCACAGTGATGAAATATTTTGAGAGGTTGGCGATGAGGCATATCAACTCCTGCCTACAACCCATGGACTCACTTTCAAGGACTCTTCATCTCATGTTCTCAATATTTATTGTTTATTTTTTTTATTATTCTTACCTTCCTTTTGTCTTTGCACAGCCTATTGTCTTTTGCACATTGGTTGAACATCCACGTCGGTGCGGTCTTTCTTAATTATATAATAGTTATTATTCTATTACGGATTTACTGAATAAGCCCACAAGAAAACTTATCTCAGATATTATATGGTGTCATTATATGGTTGCCTCACAGGTGGATAGGGTAGTTAAGAAAGCTTATGGGGTGTTAGCTTTCATAAGTCGAGGGATAGAGTTTAAGAGTCGTGATGTAATGATGCAGCTCTATAAAACTCTGGTTAGGCCACACTTGGAGTACTGTGTCCAGTTCTGGTCGCCTCACTATAGGAAGGAAGTGGAAGCATTGGAAAGGGTACAGGGGAGATTTACCAGGATGCTGCCTGGTTTAGAAAGTATGCATTATGATCAGAGATTAAGGGAGCTAGGGCTTTACTCTTTAGAGAGAAGGAGGATGAGAGGAGACATGATAGAGGTGTACAAGATAATAAGAGGAATAGATAGAGTGGATAGCCAGCGCCTCTTCCCCAGGGCACCACTGCTCAATACAAGAGGACATGGCTTTAAGGTAAGGGGTGGGAAGTTCAAGGGGGATATTAGAGGAAGGTTTTTCACTCAGAGAGTGGCTGGTGTGTGGAATGCACTGCCTGAGTCAGTGGTGGAGGCAGGTACACTAGTGAAGTTTAAGAGACTACTAGACAGGTATATGGAGGAATTTAAGGTGGGGGCTTATATGGGAGGCAGGATTTGAGGGTCGGCACAACATTGTGGGCCCAAGGGCCTGTACTGTGTTGTACTTTGCTATGTTATGTTCTATGTCATATGTGTACTTGATAATAAATTTACTTTGAACTTTGGAGTGGGAAGACAGAACACTGTCACTGAGTGAAAGGTTATGAGTGTGTTCCTGACTTGGGAACATAAAAAACTTCCAGGTCATTCAGAAGTGAGAGTGAACTTGTGCTAACCATGCAGATAGCTGTCTGCTCATCCAGTACAGAGAATCGAACTGATTTGGTCATTCTGTGGGCAATAAGTTCCTGTCATTCTGTAGTTCAGAGATTCCAGGGCAAGGTTGAATAGCTTATGACTTTATTTCCTGGAATGTAGAAGAACAAGTGAAGATCTTGTAGAGATATGCAGAATTATTACTATAGATAGGGTAACTACATGAGGCTTATTCCTCTCAGGATGTGTGAGACTACAACTAGAGGTCATAGGTTTTGGGCAAAAGGTGAAATATTTAAAGGGAAGTGAGGAGGAATAACTTCACTCCGAGGCAAGTTTGAGTGTGAAAAACCTGCCAGCAGAAGTGGTAGGTGTTCAGTTGTAACATTTAAGAGAAGTTTGGGTAGGTTTGGAGGGCTTTGGCCTGGGTGTAGGTAGATGGGACTAGGCTATAACACAGGTTAGCCTGCAGTAGATGAGCTGAAGGGCCTGTTTCTGTGCTGTAGTGCTCTATGACAATGGCTGTATGGTCAGTTGACCAGTACTTGTATATTCCATGAAGGGTTAATTAACAACGTGAACCCATAATGCAGTATGAAACATCAGGGTGAATCTCCAGAGATGTTAATAGCCTACCAGTGAAATAGTGTTAACTTTTCAGTTAAGTTTATGCACTTTGATATTTATTTCTGTTAAGTGCAGCAACTTTCCCAAACTCCACACAAAATGCCTGGAATTGTGATCTATTAAAAATCCACTCCTCTGTTAAATCAGCAAAACATTTATAAATTTGCAGTGATTGAAAGGAACAATAGTCAATAAGTTATTTTGCAGCAGTGTGCTAATATGGAAAATGCACTGTAAGCAAAAAGGAGGCTAATGCAGTTAAATAGAACTAAAAAGAACCATCTGTGGAGCTGAAATCGAAATGGAACTTTCCAGCAGTCATCGGGTCAGGCTTATGTACTTCTGGCAAGGAGATTCACTGTCAGCTGGCTCAGTAAAACTGAACTGTTTCATTCTCTGTTTCCTTTATCTGCAGTTCTTCCTTTCTGTTTTATTATAGCTGGCTGATTCATATCACTTTGAAGTCAACACGCTTCCCCAAAACGGGCAATGAGTCATTTCAGTAGTGATTTCCACATTTGACACTACCAGCAAATTCAAGGGAAATCAAGATGCCTTAATAATGATCCGGGACAGAAACAGGAATAAGAAACATTGTGTTGTTAGAGGAACAAGCAATGAATGATGGAAATTGTAAAACTTGCCAATATTCCACAATGGACTTTACCGGTAACACGCAGTCTCATTTACTGACTCACTTACTGCCTGTTACAGCACTGGCATTTCGGGCAGCAATGAAGGTCCTCCATCTCTGCTAGTGCTCAGAGGTTCCTTCGTCATGTCATTGTCTTCCTCTCGGTTTTCACTACTGTCAGTCACGCAAGTCCCGGGTGGAGACTCAGGAATACCATCGCACTCAGATGTAGAAGGATTCTTCATTGTTCTATCCATACAATTTTGTTTTACCCAGCAGGGTTGTTAGCCCAGAGCTGAACCCCTAAACCTGGAGGTCTGGTGGCCTCTACCCTTTGACCTCTTTGGCATGGATGACCCTTCCAAAGCATAATGCCCTGACTCCAGCCAACGTAGCTCTCTGCGTTATAAGGCACGCAAACCTCCAAACCCGACAACAAGATTACAGTATTCTTGGAGGTGTATCATTTACAGATGTGTAATATTGCATTGGGTGTGGCAGTGGGTTAAATTTTGACCTTTTGCCTCTATGAGGGGAGGGAAGGAGAAGATGGCGGCGCGACACAGTGCACGCGACCGCTCCAAATTAATATCGGTATTTGTAATTAGGTACTGTGCACAATCCTGATTTGATGGAGACAGACGTGAGAAGCACAAAGGAACATCTGGAGAAACTTCTGAAATGCCTGCTTCGCTGCCACTGCTACTGCGTGATCGAGAATCTCCGGAGGGGAAGGCCCCAAATCCTCAGCTTTGCTTATTGCCTGTTGCCGGGGCTGGGTTGAAGTGCTCAGCAAAGATGGTGCTTGGTGCTCAGTGTCGGAGGGCTGGTCAGGGGCTCGGAGTTTTCGGACGGACTCAAGAGTCGGCTGTGGTTGGGTGCTGCATCGGCAAGTTTACGGCACTGGAGGTTCATGGCAGGCAGAGTTTCTCCCTTCCACTGTCTGCGTGAGATGATGGGACTTTCGTGAGACTTTGAGACTTTTTTTTACCATGCCCATGGTCTGTTCTTCATCAAATTATGGTATTGCTTTGCACTATTGTAACTATATGTTATAATTATGTGGTTTTTGTCAGTTTTTTTAGTCTTGGTTTGTCTTGTATTTCTGTGATATCATATTGGTGAACATTGTATCATTTCTTAATGCATGCATTACTAAATGACAATAAAAGAGGACTGAGTGTCCTCATAATCTAATCTAATCTAATGATATGGCTTGCAACCCAATAGAGAAGGCAGGCTGAGGGCTTGATTTGCCCAAGGTGCTCACGATAAGACTTTACAAGGCACTTATCAAACCAAATTTGGAGTATTGTGAGCAGCTTTCAGCCCCATTTATAAGAAAGGATGTGCAGGCACTGGAGAGGTTCTGGAGGAGGTTCACAAGAATGATCCTAGGAATGGAAGCATTCAGATATGATGGCTCTGGGCCTGTACTTGTTGGAGTTTAGAAGAATAGGGAGGGGAGAATTTCACTGAAACCTATTGAATATTGAATACTGAAAGACCTAGACAGAGTACATGTATGTAGAGAAGATTTTTTTTATAGTGGGAGAGTCTGGAGTCTAGGACCAGAGGGCACAGCCTCAGAATACAAGAATGTCCCTTTAGAATGGAGGGAGGAATGAATGGGTATATTCTCTGGGCCTGCTAGTGAATACAGGCCAAGAGCCATCAAACGTTCTTCATATAACAAGCCATTCAATCACACAAAATTCCAGCATCTGCAGACTTTCTCATGTTTGTGATGTACCATAGATGATGTCTCTACCATATTCAATGCCCTAAATGAATGCAAATTTTGTTGGTGTTAATTCTGTAAGCACTCAAGAAGAAAATTATCATTTTATCTCCTCACCGCCTTATGTTGTTCATATACCGTAGTAGTGACTTATTTAGTTTTGCATGCTCTTCTGTGGTATTAACAATATTAACAGAGCAGTTGCAAACAGAGCTACAAAATTCACAAACCTTACAAGCGGCAGGTTAGTCATAGATTGCAGCTTTGTTTCGATAACCAGAAACATCCTAAATCAAATAACAGGACTGAGCAAACTCAACATGGATTAACAAAGGGACTATCATGTTTGACTAATCTTGCTGGCGTTCCTTGAGAATATGACTAATAGAATGCATGAGGGGAAACCAGAGTGAGTGTAGCGTGCTAGGGTTTCTGGACAGCTAATGATAAGTTTCCACACAAGAGTTTGGTTAACAAGTTTGAAAACTCATGAAACTAATGATTAAGTGTGGAAGTTGAATGAGAAATAAGAGTGGGATACACACATGCTTTTCAGATTGGCAGGCTGTGAACTTAAGGGCTGCTTCTTGGACTCCAGCTATTTAGAATCTTTGTCAATAATTTGATTGAGGGGACAAAATGTCATTTTTCCAAGATTCCTGAGGATAGTTTACTTGATATAATTGGGAGTCCAAGGAACGTAAAGAGGCTTCAAGGGGATATTTCAAAGCAGAATAAAGAAGCAAATGGAATATAGTATTGAAACACCAAATCATCTAGTTTAGTGCACACAACAGAAAAGCAGAGTGCTTGTTAAATGGTGAGATATTGAGTAGAGTTGATGTTCAAAATAAAAAGGTAAATAGTATGTTATTCTTTACGATAAATGGAATTGATTCCAGGAATAAGAACTTATCATAATGTTGTATGGCTTGTAATTTAGTGTACAGCTTTGATCTCCTGAGTGTATTTCCCACGACTGATACAGTTTGAAGTCAGAAGTTTACGTACATTTAAACATATACATTTAAACTCAGTTCTTCACAATCCCTGACATTTAATCCTAGAAAACATCCTCTGTCTTAGGTCAGTTAGGATCACTACTTTATTTTAAAAATGTGAAATGTCAGAATAATAGTAGAGAGAATGATTTATTTCAGCTTTTATTTCTTTCATCACTTTCCTAGAGGGTCAGAGGTTTACATGCACTTTGTTAGCATTTGGTAGCATTGCCTTTAAATTATTTAACTTGGGTCAAACATTTTGGGTTGCTTTCCACAAGCTTCTCACAGTAAATTGCTTGAATTTTATTCCATTCCTCCAGACAGAACTGGTGTAACTGAGTCAGATTTGTAGGCCTCCTTGCTCGCACACGCTTTTTCAGTTCTGCCCACAAATTTTCTATCAGATTGAGGTCAGGTTGTGTGATGGCCACTCCAATACCTTGACTTTGTTGTCTTTAAGCATTTTTGGAGGTATGCTTGGGGTCATTGTCCATTTGAAAGACCCATTTGCGACCGAGCTTTAACTTCTTGGCTGATGTCTTGAGATGTTGCTTTAATATATCCACATAATTTTCCTTCCAAATGATGCCATCTATTTTGTGAAGTGCACCAGTCCCCCCTGCAGCAAAGCACCCCCACAACATGATGCTGTCACCCCCATGCTTTACGGTTGGGATGGTGTTCTTCGGCTTGCAAGCCTCACCCTTTTTCCTCCAAACATAATGATGCTCATCATGGCCAAACAGTTCAATTTTTGTTTCATCAGACCAGAGGACATTTCTTCAAAAAGTAAGATCTTTGTCCCCACGTGCACTTGCAAACTGTGGTCTGGCTTTTTATGGCGGTTTTGGAGCAGTGGCTTCTTCCTTGCTGAGCAGCCTTTCAGGTTATGTCAATATAGGACTGTTTTACTGTGGATATAGATACTTGTCTACCTGTTTCCTCCAGTATCTTCACAAGGTCCTTTACTGTTGTTCTGGGATTGATTTGCACTTTTCGAGGCAAAGTACGTTCATCTCTAGGAGACAGAATGCGTCTCCTTCCTGAGTGGTATGACTTGCTCCCAAGGATGAACCAGACTTGACATCATTTTCTGACCTCAATCCAACAGAAAATTTGTAGGCAGAACTGAAAAAGTGTGCGCAAGCAAGGAGGCCTACAAACCTGACTCAGTTACACCAGTTCTGTCTGGAGGAATGGAACAAAATTTCAGCAACTTATTGTGAGAAGCTTGTGGAAGGCAACCCAAAACGTTTAACCCAAGTTAAACAATTTAAAGGCAATGCTACCAAATACTAACAAAGTGTATGTAAACTTCTGACCCACTGGGAAAGTGATGAAAGAGAGAAATAAAAGCTGAAATAAGTCATACTATTATCCTGACATTTTACATTCTTAAAATAAAGTAGTGGCTATGGTCCTGGTGCAGGCCGATGGGAGTGGGCACAGACTAGACAGACAGAAGGCTTCGCTTCCATTCTGTTCTTTTCTATCACTCTATGACTTCCAAGGTCAAATTTAAGCTCAATAAAATGTGATGAATTGCTCATGAGTATTTCCTCAGCAATACAATTAAGACTGCCAGTAAGATTTTGCAACCTAATGTAAGAGAATTGGCCAATAATTCAAATGAGATTCCTGCATTCAGTACCGGCTGGGGGTATTAGTAGATTCCACACGTCTGTAAGTCCCTATGAACCAGTATAGCTATTGTTCAGTTTCTGTTCATGTTTATTTAAACCAAGTACAGGTCATCTTCCTTCCTCGTGCATTTATCTGTGGTTAATTCTGGAAATTCCCCTGCTTTGTCACCAAAACTTAACTTTCTGTAACGAAGCAACCCGTACACTTGCAATTATTATTATAATTATTATGAAACTGCACAGAAACAGAACTTTTGGATTAACAGGCCCATCTCGAACATAATGTCCCATCTCAGCTAATCTGTTAACGTTCTAAACCTTTCCAATTCATGTGGCGTATTCTTTCTCTGCCACCTGTCCGACATCTCTCCCACATTCCCCTCCCTCGCCACTCCCAACATCCTTTGCATCCTTTGCTCCCGCCAGATTTATAAACTCGCTCTCCGCTCCACGTTGACAAATACAATGCTGTGCAAAAGTCTTAGTTAGCTCCATCTTGGGTACTAGCCTCTGCAGTGTCCAAGACACCTGTAGGGAGCAGTGACTCAGAAAGGTGGGATCCATTATGAAGGACTACCATCACCCTGGGCATGCCCTCTTCTCATTGGTACTGCCAGGAAAAGCCTGAAGGCACAGCTTCTCCGCTCTGCCAAATGATTCCTAAATGGACATTGAATCCATGAACACTGCCTCACATTTTTTAAATATTATTTCTGTTGTGCACTATTTTTAATCTAGCTATTATATATATATACTTACTGTAATTGATTTAATTTTTTTTATTTCTATATTATCATGTGTGCAGTTTTGTTCTCCAAATTTGAGGAGGGACATTCTTGCTATTGAGGGAGTGCAGCGTAGGTTCACAAGGTTAATTCCCAGGATGGCGGGACTGTCATATGTCGAAAGATTAGAGCGATTGGGCTTGTATACTCTGGAGTTTAGAAGGCTGAGAGGGGATCTTATTAAAACATATAAGATTATTAAGGGATTGGACACGCTGGAGGCAGGAAGCATGTTCCCGCTGATGGGTGAGTCCAGAACCAGAGGCCACAGTTTAAGAATAAGGGGTAGGCCATTTAGAATGGAGTTGAGGAAAAACTTTTTCACCCAGAGAGTGGTGGATAATTGGAATGCCCTGCCCCAGAAGGCTGTGGAGGCCAAGTCTCTGGATGCCTTCAAAAAAGAGATGGACAGAGCTCTTAAAGATATTGGAATCAAAGGTTATGGGGATAAGGCAGGAACTGGATACGGATCGTGGATGATCAGCCATGATCACAGTGAATGGCGGTGCTGGCTTGAAGGGCCGAATGGCCTACTCCTGCACCTATTGTCTATTGTCTATTTCATTGAACTGCTGCTGCTAAGTAAACAAATTTCATCACACATGAGTGATGATAAACCTGATTCTGATATGGGTCTGTATTGTGGACTGAGAGTGGGAAGGGGGCAGGGAGAGGGGAATCATGGTTGGGAAAAGGGGAAGGGAGAGGGGAGAGAGCGGGAGGCACCAGAGAGACATTCTGTAATGATCAATAAACCAATTGTTTGGAATCCAATGGCCTTGCCTGGTGTCTCAGGGATGAATGCGTCGGCACCTGTGCCACCTCCCGCACTTGACACTCCTTCTCTGCCACCTGTCCTACACCCCTCCCGTGGTGCTCCACCCTCACCATTCCCAACATTCTTTGCTCCCACCAGATTTACACTCGCTCTCTACTCCATGTTGACAAATACAGAACTGTGCAAAAGTCTTAGACACCCTAACTATACTGTATATATATGTGCCTAAGACTTTTGCACAGTACTGAACCTGTCTCTTAAAATTTGTTATTACACTTGCCTCAACCACTGCCTTTGGCAGCTCATTCCATGTACATACCACCCTTGGCTAAATAATTGCCTCTCAAGGAATGAACATCACCGATAGTCTACCCTGCCCAACCACAGAGGTCGATGCAAACCCGACTGAAAACTGCTCAAACGTCTTCCAAAGACCAGAAAGCTGTTGATTTTCATTGGCTGACTCAGAGTTGACTCTGTAGGTGACACTGTAGCCATGACTGACTGCTTAGAGAGAGTTAAGAATCCTGACAGGGCGACAAGGGGTTACCCATCAATGAAGAGGTGACTGCTAGAGAACTGGCCTGACTTGGTCATGCTACCTGAAACCACAAAGCTGGTGGTCATGGTAGAACAGACAGCTCCTTGGGAACGCAAACACGAGGAAATCTGCAGGTGCTAGAATTTCAAGCAACACACATAAAAGTTGCTGGTGGACGCAGAAGGCCAGGCAGCATCTCTAGGAAGAGGTACAGTCGACGTTTCGGGCCGAGACCCTTCGTCAGGACTAACTGAAAGAAGAGCTAGTAAGAGATTTGAAAGTGGGAGGGAGAGGGGGAGATCCAAAATGATAGACGAAGACAGGAGGGGGAGGGATGGAGCCAAGAGCTGGACAGGTGATTGGCAAAAGGGATATGAGAGGATCATGGGACAGGAGGCCCAGGGAGAAAGAAAGGGGGAGGGAGGGAAAACCCAGAGGATGGGCAATCTCCTTGGGAAGATTGGAAAAATGAGACAGGTGTTTGAGCATATGAAAGCCAAATACGAGGAGATGGCTAAGCAGAACCAGAGACAGGGGTGGCGGGCACATTGCAAACTTATAGAGATGGGATGTAGAGGTTTTGTGAGCTGCCAGCTCAATGGAACCTACTTCTCCTCAGCGTTATGGGGACTGCAAAGAAAAAAACCACCACGGCCTTCAGATGGCCTTGGAACAGGAAGTGTGACATGTGGACCAGTGCCGCTGTAGGACACAAGCCACAGTCTGACCAACCCTGGCTGAGTCGCTTGGGTGACGGTTTCTGATGCTGAAAGCCCCGAAACACTGGCTGACCTCAGGTTACTGATTATGTGTCCCAGTGCATACCAGGATGTATCCCAGTAAGATTATCTGATGTCATGGGTTCCTTTGAACCGCTGCCCACTTTTGCGTATCACTATCACTCACTCGCCCATTAAAACCTGAAGCAACAAGGGAATGCCAGTTTTATTGCAGACGGTATTCAATTGAACTAGCAACACACACACAAAGTGCTGGAAGAACTCAGCGGGTCAGGCAGCATCAGTGGAAATGATTAAGCAGTCAGCGTTTCAGGCTGAGACCCTTCTTCAGAACCGAGAAGGAAGGCGGAAGACGCCAGAACAAAAGGATGGGGGGAAGGTAAGGTAGCCTGCTGGAAGGTGATAGGTGAAGCCAGATGGGTGGGAAAGATCAAGGGCTGGAGAAGAAAGAATCTGATAGAAGAGGAAAGTAGGCCATAAGAGAAAGGGAAGGAAGAGGGGACCCAGGGGGAAATAACAGGCAGTTAAGAAGAGGTAGAAAGAAATACCTTCTTCTCTAGCCCTTCACCTTTCCCAGCCACCTGGCTTTACCTATTAGCTCCCCCCACCTTTTTATTCTGGCATCTTCCCCCTTCCTTCTCAGTCCTGAAAAAGGCTCTCGGCACAAAACGTTGACGATCTGTTCATTTCCATAGACGTTGCCTGGCCTGTTGAGATCCCCCAGCATTTTGTGTGTGTTGTTTTGTATTTCCGACATCTGAAGATTCTCGTGTGTTTTCAGTTGAACTAATATGACATAGGATAGAAAGCAGGAACAAACGACCCAAACTTAAGCTAGAACTTTCCCCAAAAGTTATGTGTACACAATATCCTGTCTGGGTCGCTCCATTACATAACATCATCGCATGCCTAAGTTTTTCATCATTAAGCTGCAGGGCATTCTGTGGATATGCTCTCATGATTAGATTACTCTTTCAGTGAAAGTCAAAGTCAAGTTGAATCTCAATTTATTCCTCATAGCTATCTCCAAGTAATCACAGTCTCTATGCTGTAACAGCTACTGTATCAGAGAGGTCAGCCAGGCTTTGTGTGTCAGGAAGAAATGAATTAATTTAGTTTTGAGTTCAGTGAGAAGCAGGTGGCATCCCTGGCACTGGGGCTTGCCAACAGCGCTGGCTTTCCTTGAATGCTGGCACTCATGTCTATAAGGGCTCCCCTTAGTAACCCAAATGTTTGTGTGAACAGAAAACTCTTTGACTCCTTCAATATGCAGACCATTGTGGATTTATCACAGTGAATGCCGTGTTTCTGCAAAGCTCTCAGCTTCTCCTTCCTGGGTAGCACTACCTGCTGTGTTATGTGACAGCGATCTCTGCTGTGCCACGGAGAACAAGCGGCACCTATGAACGGAGAGACTGCACAACCAAAAACACCCAACTACTAGCCACCGTATGACTAGGAGTAGTCAACTGAACTAGCACGGTGCAAGATATAAAGCTGGAGCAACCTACAAAACTTAAGCTAGAACTTTCCCCAAATGTTAACATGTGTACACAATAAACTGTTCTTGGGCTCCCAGCCAGGTACAGGTATTGATTTTAACTGACGTTCCAATGACAGCCTTTGCCATCTTTATTGAGGATGATACCTAGGAAAGTCTAGTCTGATGGTATATATACCCCCGCATTCCGCGCCCCCCCCCACTTCCTGACATATGTCCCTCCTGATTGGTTAGACCTCAACCAATTAGGTTTCTAAATTCAATTGTAAACAAGGTGGGACAGTGGAAATCTGATTGGTTGAGGACTATCCAATCAGCAGGGACATACAACAGGGGTATATATACCTCCGGACTAGACTTGCCTAGGCATCACCCCTGTTGAAGATGGCAGAGTCTGTCAATGAAACGTTGGCTATAGTCGATACCTGAACCCAGCTGGAAGCCTGAGAAGAGCTTATTCATCATATACACACTAGATTATTTGTATATATATATGCACAATATCTGACCTAGGTCGCTCCATTATATAACATTGCTGACTACAGCCACCACTTACCATGTCCAGTCAGCCTCTACAGCCACCTGAGGACCTACCTCAGGAGAACATCTTGCTTGACTCGAGTAATCACAGTACTAGTAGTACCAACAGTCATGTATCTTGGGGAAGTGGGGTGTGAGAGAAGAAGATCAAGGACTACCCTATACTGGTGTGCCTGTTCACTCCTGTGTACTCCCTGAATGGGATGATATGGAATTTAGATGCGTGCCACCTGTCATAAGCTCCACAGCAAATCATAGTGCGTTGGGCGTTAGTCATAGTCATACTTTATTGATCCCGGGGGAATTGGATTTTCATTACAGTTGCTCCATATATAATAAATAGTAGTAAAACCATAAATAGTTAAACAGTAATATGTAAATTATGCCAGGAAAATAAGTCCAGGACCAGCCTATTGGCTCAGGGTGTCTGACCCTCCAAGGGAGGAGTTGTAAAGTTTGATGGCCACAGGCAGGAATGACTTCCTGTGACACTCTGTGTTGCATCTCGGTGGAATGAGTCTCTGGCTGAATGTACTCCTGTGCCCAACCAGTACATTACGTAGTGAATGGGAGATAGCATGCAACTTGGACAGCATCCTCTTTTCAGACACCACCGTCAGAGAGTCCAGTTCCATCCCCACAACATCACTGGCCTTACAAATGAGTTTGTTGATTCTGTTGGTGTCTGCTACCCTCAGCCTGCTGCCCCAGCACACAACAGCAAACATGATAGCACTGGCCACCACAGACTCGTTTCTTGAGGTTTCTCGAGCACCAGTATTTACTAATTGTTGTCTTAGCTAGAGTCGGTAGGCCCTTGAGCTCTCTGTTTAATCTTGTCAAGTTAATTGTAACTGTCACGGGGTTTCTGCGCTCTGTGATTATTTAAAGCAGACTAGTGACTGGCGTTGATCGCAGGGTCCTTGTATGCATGTGTTTCGAGAATGATTTGTCTTGCAGTGTCGCTCGGTCAAGCCGTTGAAGTTTAGATGGAGTTCTGATGAATAAATCCTTGTTTCTGTCTCAACATGGGAATTTGTCGTTCCTCTGCACCTGTGTCAGTGCAACCATGACATCACCTTATCGAATGGAGGTTCCCCCATCAGTGAGTGCAGCTGAATGGGGATACAACAGGTCCTGCAATAGGTATGGAAAAAGGCACTGGTCCTCCTAGCTTTATTCCCATTGTTGATCAAGGGGGCACCTTGCCAAGCAGATGCAGAGACTTCAAAATCAAGTGCTACAAGCCAATAAACCATAAGCAGCAATTGTTACAAGATGAAGGACGGCAAGGAGATCAGGTATACAAGCTTAATGAAGCGGAGACTGTAAAATCAGTGGCAGCAGGTGGAGCAGGAGGAAGAATGGTACTGGAGGAAGCTCCCAGCTGGAATGAGAGAGAACAGACAGTGGCCACAGAGGATATAAGGGGCTCTCTGAGAGATAGTTTTCCAAAAGAGCTTACTTACTTACTGCCTGTTTGGGCAGCAATAAATGTTCTCCATCTCTGGCGTTGTTCATGACTTCCTTTGCCATGTCAGCAGCTTCCTCTCAGTTTTCACTACTGTCAGTCATGCAAGCCCTGGATGGAGACTCAGGAATACCGTCAAACTCAGATATAGAAGGATTCTTCATTGTTGTTTTCATAACAATTTTGTTTTACCAGTCAGGGTTGTTAGCCCTGAGCTGAACCCCTGAACCTGGAGGACCGGTGGACCACTCTAAGTCTGGCTTCTTCCCTTTGACCTGTTTCCCAAGAGCCAAAACGTAAAGTCCTGACTCCAGCCAGGGCTCTCTAGGTCATTGAGGCACACAAGCCTCCAAGCCACGACAAGGTTGTGGTCTCTTAGAGAAAAGAGGTCTTTGGTAATGCACAAAACAAGTATATGATCCGCATAATACTCCAATGGTTATCCACATGGCTTGTGACCAATCATCCAGGAGATGCAGACAACACGAACATTTTCTCACCTGCTGCTTTTGATCTTTATCTGCATTGATTAAAAGACTTCATAAGCCAGTTACTGAAAGAGCTCAATACAGGTGATTTGAGTAGCATGCAGTTCACTGTAACATTCTTTAATGAGGATATGGACTTTATGTGTGCATCACGGTATTGTCCGGAGAGTCTCCCATATGCAAGGATCGACTGTAGCCTCTTCTTGCTAGTTTGTTCTAACGATGGCCCTGACCCATTTCCTGCCACCTTTCCGGTCCTTTCCTGGTAAACAGGACCTAGCTTCTAACCCCTGCACGGGACTGCAATATTGCGTTAAGTAAATCTGAGAACTCTCCACTCCTTTAAGGCCTCCTTCTCCTGCACAGCTGACTTCAATATTTATTTATTTATATTGTATTTATTTATTGAGATACAGTGCAGAACGGGCCCCTCCCAGCCCTTCGAGCTGTCCCACCCAGCAAACCCCCGATTTAATCCTAGCCTATTCAAGGGACAATTTACATTGACCAATCAACGGGTACATCTTTGTACTGGAGGAAACCCATGTGGTCACGTGGAGAAAGTACCAAGTCCTTACAGGCAGCAGTGGGAATTGAACCTGGGTTGCTGGTACTGTAGCGTGTTGTGCTAACCACTGTGCCACCCTTGTCTATGATGCTACATTTCTTTCAAAACATCTACATCTAATGCTAACAGCACTCCTTTGAGGCCTGGGTTAACATATTAGGACCATCTGATGGCTCTGGGCCTGGACTCACTGGAGTTTAAAAGAATGATGGGGAACCTCTTCGAAACCTATTGAATGTTAAAAGGCCTCGATAGAGTGGATGCAGAGAGGATATTTCCTAGGGTGCGGGGAGTCTAGGACCACAGGGCATAGCCTCAGAATAGAGGGACATCCATTTAAATACGGATGAGGAAAAATTTCTTTAGCCCAGGGGTTGACAGTCCTCTTGGTTACTGGTAAGGGTCCATGGCACAAAAATGTTGGGAACCCCTGCTTTAGCCAGAGAGTGGTGAATCTGTGTAATTAATTGCCATAGATGGCTGTGGAGGCCAACACATTGGGTATATTTAAAACTGAAGTTGATAGGTTCTTGATTAGTAAGGGCATTAAGGTTTATAGGGAGAAGGCAGAAAATTGTTTTGAGAGGGACAATAAATCAGCCATAATGGAATGCTGGAACAGACTCAATGGGCTGAATGGTTGAAATCTGCTCCTGTATTTTATGATCTTATGGCCTGTAATGAGTAACTTTTCATGTAAAGGATAAGAGTAAAATTCATTGTGTACTTGTTCCCTAGTCCTGTAATAAGTATGTCTTTGTTGACGTCTTTCTATCATTGCAGCATGAAGATCACCTGCGATTGCTTGCACTACTCTTTGCCTTCACACAGCCTGTTCTGACGACTGGTCATGAGGCTGCTATTGTTACTGAGGATGGAGAAGTTGAGGTCTTATTCAAGTCTGTTGTAATGACATAAAGCAGTTTGGGAGAATCGCAGTCCTGTAATTAACTAAATATTGTCTGTTTCACAGCTAATAATTCAAAAGTGTTGTTGCTGCTACGGGCAGAGAATTTATTTAGTGCTGGTGAAAACATTAACATATGTTCTTTGTCAATGTACAGATGTAGTACGCAAAGGCTCTGTGGGAGCACAGAGGAAGTAAATGGTGATTACGTGCGTAGTTGTAGCAGCGAAGGAAGTGGAAATCTATACAAATGCTGTAAAGGAACGAGGAGTCTAAAGGGACTATTAATATCAGGTTTAACAGGCCAGGAACACAGCAAATTTATGTCACCACCCTATGACCCATTTCTCACAAACAAGTTAAATCATCAGCCTTTCAAAATGTTGCTTTCATCAAAGCAGCAAAAGCAGAATCTCATTTGTTTTAACATATGAATAATTGCATAATAGCATTTAAATTTTTAGGGTTCTGGAGAATTAAGCCTTATGCTTACAGGTTAAAGTCAGAATCAGGTTTATTATCACTGACATATGACATGAAACTTGTTGCTTTGTGGCAGCAGAGCAGTGCAATACAGAGAAATTACAACAAGTTACAGTAAAAACAAAGTGAAAAAGAGGAAAACTGAGGTGGTGTTCATGGGTTTGTCGGCCATTCAGAATTCTGTTGATGGAGGGGAGAAATCTGTTCATGAATCATTGAGTGTGGGTATTCAAGCTCCTGTAACTCCTCCATGATGGTAGAAATGAGAAGCGGTATATCTTGAAGAGTGAGGGTCCTTAATGATGTGTGTCACATGGAGCTGGTCAAGTCTACAGCCCTCCGCAGCCTCTTGTGATGCTGTGCTTCACAGCCCCCATACCAGTCAAAATGGTCTCCATCGTACCACTGTAGAAATATTCTCAGTACTTATTTTCTGGCAGTTAATTTTCAATGGAATAGGCCAGAATGTAAACTTACACTCAGTGGTCACAGTATTAGGTACACCTGTACACCTGTCCATTAATGCAAATATCTAATCATCCAATCACTTGGCAGCAACCCAATGCATAAAAGCATGCAGACATGATCAAGAGACTCAGTTGTTCTTCAGACCAAACATCAGTGTGGACAGGAAATGTGATATAAGTGACTGACTGTAGAATGACTGTTGGTGTCAGATGGGGTGGTTTGAGTATCTCAGAAACTGCTGATTTCCTGGGATTTTCAAGCACAACAGTCTTTAGAATTTACAAAGAATGTACGCAAAAATGCCTTGTTAATGTGAGGCGTCCGAGGAGAATGGTCAGACTGGTTCAAGCTGTCAGGAAGGAGGCAGTATTTCAAATAATCACACATTACAACACTGGTGTGCAGAAGAGCATTTCTGAATGCAGAGCACGTCAAACCTTGAAGTGGATGGGCTACAGCAGCAGAAGACCACAAAGATACACTCAGTGACCACTTTATTAGGTACAGAAGGCAACAAATAAAGTGGCTACTGAGTGTATATCCTCTCCTCTTGTTTATTCATTCTCTGTATTTCATAATCAACAACGCTGCTTTTTTTAGCCTTCTTTATTCACCAGTTAAGAAACAATGGAATTCCTTTTTCCATCCTGAACTGATGCTTGATGTGATTAATTGATATTTTGTTTTTTTTACTATGAAATCTCAGAGTCCAAATTATTATTTTTAAATCTAAATTTAACTGCAAATGGATTTTCAATCTCTTTCATGGAATTTCCCCTGAAACCAATTGCGACAAAAAATAATCTAAATTTCTCGTAAATATGAGGGGAACATCAAGGAGAAGTAATTCTATAGACCAATTCTACTTAAAGTAATCTTAAAGTCAACCAGTTGGGTTTATGTCATAAGCTAAAGTACATGTATGCACAAATGCAATGAGAAACTTATTTGCATCAGTATTACAAGAACTTAGCATCATATAAGCAGCATTCAGAAAAAGTATAAAAATTAAATACAAACTATGAACATTTTTAACAAGAAATAAACCCACCATTAAAACAAAAAAATCCATTGTAGTGTAGAGAGATTAGAGTGGTCATAGAATTGTTAAAATATTATGGTTTTGCCAGTTGGTTCAAGAACTGAAACGTTGAAGAGAAGTTCTTGAATCATGTGGTGTGGGACTTCAGATTTCTGTATGTCATGTCCAAATGTACCTATGAAGTGATGTCATGGCCTAGATGTAGGGATCTTTGATGATGGATCTAAATTACTGAACATGTGGAAAAGTAAATGGATCAGGGGTTGATACTTTATGTATTTACCTGAATGAACTGAACATTAAAATGTTAAAATATAAGCGCAGGGAGCAGAAATGTGGCATGTTTATATTTGACTTTAGAAAACTAAAGAGTGAGCTTATAAAAATGATTTAACTAATATGATGAAGAGTTTCCATGCGGTAATTACAGAAAAACATTCCTCAAGTGAGCATGGTCTTGATGGTAGGGGGATCTTTGATGATGGGTGCTGCTTGTTTATGGATGCATTTAATAGTTTTTCAGAAAGTTCAGTAGACTAGATCAACAGGTTGCCCTTCATACAGGTGGCCAGTCACATCCTCAAAATACCTCTTAAAAATGTTGTCAAAAACGATTTGTCTTTCATGAAATCATGTTGATTCAGCTTGACGATATTATGATTTTCAACTGTCCTTCCTACCACTTGATTATGGATTTAAGCAGTTTTCAGCGAGAGTCATTATGCTAAATGGCTATAGCTTTCTTGCTTTCTGTTTCCCTCCTTTCTTCAACTTTGATATTCATCTGAGACCTCTCCAGAAAATCTCAGAAATTTTAATGAATCACAGTGAAAGAAAACATTATTTCAACTAACATAAACACAAGAGATTCTGCAGATGTTGCAAATCTTGAGTAATACACATGAAATGCTGGAGGAACTCAGCTGGTCAGGCGGCATCTATGGGGAGGAAGAAATGTTTCGGGGTGATACTCTTCTTCAACAATGACCACTTTCTTTAAAACTCCAGGATGCAGTAAATCAAATTCAAGGGATTTTTTTTCAGAATCAGAATCAGAATCAGGTTTCGTATCACTGGCATATGTCGTAAAATTTGTTAACATTGCAGTCTTGCGAGACCATGGATCTGCGCCTGGAAAGTCTTCACTCTCCAGGGTGCAGGCCTGGGCAAGGTTGTATGGAAGACCAGCAGTTGCCCATGCTGCAAGTCTCCCCTCTCCACGACACCGATGTTGTCCAAGGGAAGGGCATTAGGACCCATACAGCTTGGCACCAGTGTCATCGCAGAGCAATGTGTGATTAAGTGCCTTGCTCAAGGACACAACATGTCGCCTCGGCTGGGGCTCGAACTCACGACCTTCAGGTCGCTAGTCCAATGCCTCAACACTTGGCCACGTGCCCACAATATTGCAGTAGCAGTACAATAAATATACAAAAAAACTGTGAATTACAGTAAATGTATATAATAGTTAAATTGAATAAATTGTGCAAAAACATAAGTAAAAAGTAATGAGGTAGTGTTCATGGGTTCAATGCCCATTCAGAAATCTGACGGCAGAGGAGAAGTTGTTCCTGGATCGCTGAGTGTGTGCCTTTAGGCTTCTGTACCTCCTTTCTGATGGTAACAGTGAGAAGAGGGCATGTCCTGGGTGGTGGGGATCCTTAACGATGGACGCCACAATTCTGAGACACTGTTTCTTGAAGCTGTTGTGGATACTACGGTGGCTAGTACCAATGATGGAGCTGATTAATTTAACAACTCTCTGCAGCTTTCTTCAACCCTAATTTACTTTGATCCATATATTGTTATGGCACGGGAAGAGTCAGTCTGGCCCACTGAAACTCTGTTTCCAAAGCAATCTCAATAATCCTATTCCTGATCTTATTTCAGAATGAGAATCAAAATCAGGTTTATTACCACTGACATACTATTCGTTGTTTTGCAGCAATAGTGCTGTGCATTAGATGAAAAAAAACTATGAATTAGAATAATAAAAATTATATATATATATTGCAAAGAGAGAAAAAATAGTGATGTCGTATTCATAGGTTCATTGATGGTTCATTCCTTGTAACCATGTCTTTTTCTCGCAACCTACTGTACCTAACCTTTCTTGTAAGCTGTTCGTTTTCAATTCCCAACAACTCTACCCAGATTTTTAAGAACACAAGAGAGTAAGAAGCAGGAACAAGAGTAGGCCATCTGGCCTATCGAGCCTGCTCCACCATTCAATGGGATCATGGCTGATTTGGCCAAGACATGGTTACAAGGAATGAACCATCAATGAACCTATGAATACGACATCACTATTTTTTCTCTCCATCTGCCTGCCTTTTCCCCATAACCCTTAATTCCCCTACTATGGAAAAATCTATCAAGCCTTGTCTTAAATATATTTACTGAGGTAGCCTCCACTGCTTCATTAGGCAGAGAATTCCACAGATTTACCACTCTCTGGGAAAAGCAGTTCCTCCTCATCTCCATCCTAAATCTACTCCCAGAATCTTGAGGCTATGTTCCCTAGTTCTAGTCTCACTTACCAGTGGAAACAACTTTCCTGCTTCTATCTTATCTATCCCTTTCATAATTTTATATGTTTCTATAAAATCTCCTCTCATTCTTCTGAATTCCGGCGAGTACAGTCCTAGGCTACTCAGTCTCTCCTCATAGTCTAACCCCCGTATCTCTGGAATCAACCTGCACCACCTCCAAAGCCAGTGTATCCTTCCCCAGGTAAGGAGACCAGAACTGCACACAGAACTCCAGGGTGCGGCCTCACTAATACCCTATACAGTTGCAGCATAATCTCCCTGCTCTGAAATTCAATCCCTCTAGCAATGAAGGCCAACATTTGCCTTCTTGATAGCGTGCTGCATCTGCAAACCAACCTTTTGTGATTCATGCACAAGCACTCCCAAATCCGTCTACACAGCAGCATGCTGCAATTTTTTTACTACTTAAATAATAACCTGCTCTTTCAATTTTCCTTCCAAAGTGGATGACCTCAAATTTACGAACATTGTATTCCATCTGCCAGACCCTTGCCCATTCACTTAACCTATCTATATATCTCCGCAGACTCTCCGTATCTTGTGCACAATTTGCTTTTCCACTCAATTTAGTATCAACAGCAAACTTAGATACATTACACTTGGTCCCCTCTTCTAGATCGTTAATGTATACCAGGAGCAGTTGCGGGCTCAGCACCAACCCCTGTGGCACACCGCTCACCTCCGATTGCCAACCAGAGTAACACCCATGTATCCCAACTCTCTGCTTTCAATTAGCTAACCAATCCTCTATACATGCTAATACATCACTCCCAACTCAATGCATCCTTATCTTATCGAAGAGTCTTTTATGTGGCACATTATCAAAAGTTTTCTGGAAATCCAGGGAAATAACATCCATCGATTCCCCTCTATCCACTGCATGTGTTATATCCTCAAAGATCTCCATTAAATTTGACAAACAGGACCTGCCTTTGCTGAATCCATGCTGTGTCTGCCTGATGGATCCATTTCTTTCCAGATGCCTCACTATTTCTTCTTCAAGCATCTTTCCAACTACAGATGTTAAACTAACTGTCCTATTGTTTCTTGCCTTTTGCCTACATCCCTTTTTTTAACAGTGATGTGACAAGTTTATTTTGTGTACGTGGGGCGATTGATAACTTCGTGGCCAAAGGTAGAAGGAGTCAATTTTAGAAAACCTAGCACATTTATTTTTCCTACATTTACACACTTAGTCCAGCGGTCGTGGAGCATACGGATCCCTTCTTTGTAGAAGTTGGTGTTTTGGACCTCCAGAAAGTGGTCCACAGCAGGGGTGATTAATAAGTTTGTGGCCTAAAGTAGAAGGAGATGAGTTATTAACTTCAAACTTTCTGCACTTTCACTCAAAGAGTTGAACTGCATGTGCATGTAACGAGAGCTGTATAACTCATCTCCTTCTACCTTAGGCCACAAACTTATCAATCACCCCTGCTGTGCACCATTTGGAGGTCCAAGACGCTCTTGTTACATGCACGTGCAGTTCAACACTTTGAGTGATAATGCAGAAAGTTTGAAGCTAATAACTCATCTTCCATGAACTTATCAATCACCCCTGCTGTGGACCACTTCAACAAAGAAGGGATCCGTATGCTCCACGACCGCTGGACTAAGTGTGTACATGTAGGAGGGGACTATGTTGAAAAATAAATGTGCTGGGTTTTCTAAAACTGACTCCTTCTACCTTAGGCCACAAACTTATCAATCACCCCTTGTATTAAACTGTACAGCTGCCACAAAACAATAAATTTCATGACATATATCAGGGCTAATAAACCTGATTCTGGGGTTCAATTTTTCATTATAGATTTCCCGGTCTTACCCTCAGAGAGACCATGTACTGTGTACCTGCTGAATTGCTTACTATCTGTTTTTAAACAGAACCACATTACTCTTCTCCGCATACACCAGCACATCACATTGCTGGTGTGTCACCATGCTGTCTTTTGCTGCTGTAATAAGCTGAACTGCAACTGTAATGAGATCATTGAATCACTTTTTTCACTCAACCCGGATTTTGATGACCCTGCTCCTTCAGCTGAAATTCATATCCACGTCTGGAAAGCCTCCAGCACAGCTGAAAAGAAAAAAAAAAGTTCATCTCTTCCCAGAGCACCTCAGGAATGCTTCCATGGAGAAATCTTCTCGCCCATGAGCGGGTTGGATCACCTCATCCTGTCCTTCCTCTTGTGGTTGTTATTTGCTTTAGCCCCGAGGTTGAACTAAAATTCTGTCCTTGTACATCCCCTAAGAACGTGAAGGAATGGTCACCCCCCACCAACCCCTTTGTGAGGTGCATTGGGACACATGCAGGTTTTGGACTTCAGGCAGTGGAAAACAATGCAGACCACCCTGGCTGTGTTCTGATAGTTTGTACTGTCAATGGTCCTTTTGCTCTTTCTAAACATCGCTGGTGTTTAAAGCTATTTGGAAATGCTTTAAAAAATTTAAGTGATTAAAAAAATAGAAATTAAAATTTAATCAATTCAAAAATACAATGGACAACAGTGCAATAGCTTAGACATTAATACATGTATAATCATAAGCACAAGAAAATCCAACACAATGCACACAAAATGCTGGAGGAACTCAACAGGTCAGACAGCATATGCGGAAATGAATAAACAGTCGACGTTTCAGGCCTGAGAAGGAAGGGCAAAGATGCCAGAATCAAAAGGTCAGAGGAAGGGGAAACAGGCTAGCTGCAAGGTGATAGGTGAAGCCAGGTGGGTGGGACAGGTCAAGAGTTAGAGAAAAAAAGAATCTGATAGGAAAGGAGAGTAGAGCATGGAAGAAAGTGAAGGAGGAGGGGACCCAAGGGGAAGTAATTACTGGAAGCCACAAACTTACAAACCAAACTCCACAAACAAGGGAGAATCTGCAAATGCTGGAAATTCCAGCAAAGCACACACAAAATGCTGGAGGAACTCAGCAGGCCAGGCGGCATCTGTGGGAAAATGTACGGCTGACGTTTCGGGCTGAGACCCTTCAGGAGGACTGGAGAAGTAAAAAAGATGAGTAGATTGAAACACAATCTCCACAGGTAAATTCCTGCTTGCATTCTGTCACTGGAGTTTCACAAGAAGTCCACTAAAGTGCTGAGATTCCTCCAGAATATGTGCTGAGATTGCCCAGCTGCAGGGGTCCCCAACCTTTTGCACACCACGGACTGGTTTAATATTGACGATATTCTTGCGGACCGGCCGATGGGGGGAGCGGGTGTTCAAGTTCAACACTGCGTGACAGGGAATGAGGAAAGGTGCAGCTGATTCATATCGTTTCATATCGCCAAATCATATCGTTTCCGCGTGGCCCGGTAGCACATGCTCGCGGCCTGGTGGTTAGGGACTGCTGCCCTACTGCATCCAGAGTTATGCAAGTTCTGGTATAGGATCCATGCGCTCTTTCATTGAAATGAAGATGGTATGATGAAGACTAGAAATGTATGTAATGAATTTTATTGTTTCATATTATTTGTGTTTGATTTAATGTTTTTAACAAATTCAATGTGTTTCTAATTGACTTCAAGATTCAAGATTCAAGTACATTAATAATTAAAAATGTATAAATTATACAACCTTGAGATTTGCTTGCTCACAGATAGTCACTAAGCTAGAAACCTTAAAGACCCCAATTTAAAGAAAAAAATAAACATTTTTAAAAAGACCAACAGTCAAGAGCAAAAGAAAGAAAAAAAATGCCATGCAAACATTTGAGCAAACAACGACATTCCGAACCAAGATTGAGTCTTCGGATCCAAACTGCAGAGCAACCAGGAGTAGGCCCAAAGCTTTGCTTATCAGGTCATCAAATTAGCAGCCAGGGTTGTCTTCATAGCCTCAGAGCCATGGAAAATGACCATCACAGAGAACGAGCAAAATCGGTTCACGTCCTGACCAACACCTTGGCTCTTCAGCCTGTCTGGGCCAGCATTTAAATTGACCCAAGAACAGAACAGCAAAAGGCTCCATGGTACTAGAGAGAGGAGTGAAGATCGCAGAGAGTGAGAAAGATCAGCTCTTGCCTCCGATCTGGACCAACATTAAATTGTCTGAACAGCAGATTATACCATTAAATTGTCTGAACAGCACAAGGAACCAGGCACCACTGCTGCAGAACGCTCCGGGCTTAGACCACGCCGCCCGGCAACTTGCTTCAGACCCAGATTTCACTGCCCATCGACCTATTCCAGGCTCAAATTTCATTGCCCAACCCAGCTCTCCCACCCATACACCTATCCAAACCTCTCTTAAAGCTTACGATTAAATCTGTGCCTACTAAATTCCACTGGCAGCTCATTCCAACTTTTATGAGAAGAATTTCCCCATCAAATTCCCCTCAAGTGTACTGTATATTAAATAAACCTATGAAAACAGGTTGAGTGAACTTGGCCTTTTCTCTTTGGATCGACAGAGGATGAGAGATGTATAAGATGATGACAGGCATTGATCATGTGGATAGTCAGAGGTTTTTTCCCCAGGGCTGAAATGGCTGCCACAAGAGGGCACAGGTTTAAGGTGCTTGGGAGTAGGTAGAGAGAAGATGTCAGGGGTAAGTTTTTTACGCAAAGAGTAGTGAGTGCGTGGAATGGGCTGCTGGCAACAGTGGTGGAGACGGACATGATAGGGTCTTTTAAGAGACTTTTAGATAGGTACATGGAGCTTAGAAAAATAGAGGGCTATGGGGAGGTCTAGTAATTTCTAAGGTAGGGACATGTTCGGCACAACTTTGTATTGTGCTGTAGATTTTCTATGTTTCTATAAATCCAAAGCAACACACGCAAATTGCTGGAGTAACTCAGCAGCTCAGGCAGCATTCAAGGAAATGAGTAGAGAGGTGATGTTTCATGCCGAGACCCTTCCTTAGGGCTGAGGAGAAAGGGGGAGGATGCCAGAGTAAAAAGTTAGGAGGAGGGGAAAGAGACTAGCTGGAAGGTGATAGATGAAGCTGGATGGGTGGGAAAGCTCAAGGGCTGGAGAAGGAAGAATCTGATAGGAGAGGAGAATGGACCATAGCTGTAGACTCTCCAGCTCCTCTGCAGACAAAATGCCTCCTGTTGGATCCAACATTTTCAAATTTTGACTTGTCACTCCAGAGCACATGCCACCATTGTGCAGCGCCTGAGTCCTTGTGTTTTTGGGCATAGGTGAGTCTCCTGCCTTTGTTTCTGTTTCAGAGGAATGGCTGTTTGATAGTAGTTCTTCTACGATCTGTTCTCTGTGGAGGCCATGCCAATTGAAATGATTAAAAAATCCAAGATGCCAAAGACTTTTGCACAGTACTAGTCTTAAATATATCCCTATTCATTTCCAGAAGAAAAGTCTTTGCCAAGGTCTTCTCTCCACACAATATTTCTGAAACTAGTTGAAAAATCATTCTGGTAAATCGCAATCTGTCTGGTCACGCCAAATACTCTTAGAGCAAACTCCATATAAAGCCATTATTTCATACAGCCCTCACCTCCCAACCAAGCTAGCAATCTGAATTCATCAAGCATCTCTGCTCCATCTGCCACAAGCTGAACTTCCCGATGGCCAAACATTTGAATTCCCATTCCCATTCCGACATGTCAGTCCATGGCCTCCTCTTGTGCCAAGATAAGGCCATCATCAAGGTGAAGGAGAAGCACCTTATATTCTGTCTGGGTAGCTTCCAACCTGATTGCATGAAAATCAATTTCTTCATCTTGTAAAAACAAATTCCGCCCCTCCACCTTCTCTATTCTTCACTCTGACTTTTTACCTCTTCTCACCTGCCCATCATTTTGTCCAGATCCTCTCCTCCATCTTTTTCTCCTATAGTCTATTCATGTCTCCTATCAGATTCCTTCCTCTCTAGCCCTTTACCTCTCCCACCTACCTGGCTGTACCTATCACCTTCTATCGATCCTCCTTCCCCTCCCTCCACCATTTACTCTGACATCTTCTGCCTTCCTTCTCAGTCCTGGAGAAGTGTGTCAGCTCAAAATGTTGACTGTTTATTCATTTCCATAGATATAGCATGACCTGCTGAGTTTCTCCAGCATTTTGTGTGTGTTAACCCGAATTACTGTTGATTTTGAATGTTGGGATTTTACAATTGAGATTACATGATAAAATTCGATGACCCAATTTTGCAGTCCATATTTGCCTATTATTTCAGCAGAATTGAAAGTGAAACCAGATCAAGGAGCCTTTTGATCCCAGCAGAGATCGACCTACAATTACTTAATATATGAATATTCTGATATCTAGTTCAGAAATTCTATCTGACCAAAAAATATCTGCTAGTATTACCATAATTTGAGACCATGGATTTGCGCCTTGGAAGGTTTCCAAGGCGCAGGCCTGGGCAAGGTTGTATGGAAGACCAGCAGTTGTCCATGCTGCAAGTCTCCCCTCTCCACGCCACCGATGTTGTCCAAGGGAAGGGTATTAGGACCCATACAGCTTGGCACCGGTGTCATCGCAGAGCAATGTGTGGTTAAGTGCCTCGCTCAAGGTTCACAACACGCTGCCTCAGCCAAGGCTCGAACTAGCGACCTTCAGATCACTAAACGAATACCTTAACCACTTGGCCATCGGATAACTAACATTCACTATTTAAATGACATCAAAATCAGCAGCAGAAATACTAGAAATGTTCTGGACTCTGGCGGCAGCTACAGCAATAGAAATAAAACCTGGGGAGAGGTCGATGAACATTCATCAAATGAAAGGTCATAAAACTGAAAAGGAAATGGATCAGCCATGATGAAACAGACTCGATGGACCAAATGGCCTATTTCTGCTCCTGTATCTTGTGGTCTTATAAACCAGAAATACTGACTCCATTTCCCCAAAGGTGGTACTAGATAATTTTCAGAAGGTTCTTTATTTCCGTAATAATTCATGTACATATACATTATTATTTAAAAACATAAATGTCATCCATCAAAATTGTGTAAGTTCACTCCTCGTCACAATGCACGTCATAGCTGATTAACACCTCAGCCAATCTTAATGTCTCCAGGCAACCAAACATCAATGAAAAGCAATATAAATTCCCATTGCTGACTTTCCTTGCAATATATTTAATACAGAAATGTGAACGTGCTGTAACTCTGGCAATGTATGTAGATTACATTGATTATAGAAGACCTGGGGTCTTCTATAATTCAGGGGTTTGCAACTTGGGGTCCACACTTCCCTCAGTTAATGGTCAGGGTCCATGGCATAAAACAAGTTGGGAACCTCTGCTTTAATTGTTAAGTTAGGGAAGTTAAATATATTGATTTGTATATTGTACATTGTATTGTATTGTACATTGACATATAAAAGTAATAGGGAATGTGTTTAGAGTTTCCAACGGCAGAAGCTCTATTACCTTGATTTATACTAACTTCTTCACCTTCTCTGAGATTCAATATAACTCCTTGTCTTCACCAATTACTCTGCATTTACATGAGATCACTTCAGAGTATGTCCATCTGATAAGAAAGGCAGAACAGGCCTAAACCTTTGAATAAGTACAGGCATACTGTGGACTAGTGAAAAGCATGTATTAGATCACAGCAGGCAGCAGGGATGTCACACATATATCAATTTTCATAGGATATTTCTTTAATTAGCTTGCTGTGAAAACAAGTTGAGATGGTTAAGATGGAGAGAGCATTTAGGGAGAGTCAGCCCCAATATTATCTCTTGTGATTGGGAGAAAAAATGATTTGTTATCATTTGAACATGTCTGTGCGGGAGGGAATAAGTTTAAAGTGAGAGTAAAGATGCTTGTAAAGGTTTTGATGGAGAAATCCTTTAACCAGTCGACTGGTAAATTTGGTTTATTATTGTCACATATACCGAGGTATAGTGAAAACATTTATATTGCATGCTTCAAGAGAGGGAACCAGAGGTCCATGAGCCAGTCCTTATCAGAGGATCAGAGGTGGAGAGGGTCAGTATCTTTAAATTCCCGGGAGTACTGTCTCAGTGGACCAGTCCTGGACACATCATGTAAGTGTAATTACAAAGAAGGCACGACAGTGCCTCTACTTCCTCAGGAGTCTGTGGAGATTTGGCATGACGTCAAAAACTTTGACAAACTTCAATAGTTGTGTAGTGGAAAGAGTATTGACTGGCTACATCATGGCCTGGTATGGAAACACCAATACCCTTGAACGGAAAATCGTACAAAAGGTAGTGGATTTGACCCAGTACATCACAGCTAAAGCCCTCCCAACTATTGAGCACACCTGCATGAAACATTGTCATAGAAAAGCCACATCCATCATCAGACATCCTCACCACCCAGGCCATGTTCTTTCCTCGCTGCCATCAGATAGAAGGTACAAGAGCTTCAAGACTCACACCACCAGGTTCAAGAACAGCTATTACCACTCAACCATCAGGTTCTTGAACAAAAGGGGATAACTCATCTATTGAGATGTTTCCCACAACCAATAATCTCACTTTAAGGGCTCTTTATCGCGTTATTTCATATTCTCGTTATTTATTGCTATTTATTTATATTTGCATGTGCAGTTTGTTGTCTTCTACACTCCAATTGATCTTTCAATGATCCTGTTATGCTATAGTTACTATTCTATAGATTTGCTGAGTATGCCCGCAGGAAAAATAATCTCAGGGTTGCATATGCTGACATATATGTACTTTGATAATAAAATTTACTTTGAACTTTGAACTAGTTCAAGGGAATACAATAACACAACGCAAAATAAAGTGTTACAGTTACAGAGAAAGTGCATTGCAGGAAGACAATAAAGTTCATAGCCAGGTAGATTATAAGGTCAAGGCCATTGTAATGTACTAGGAGACCATTCAATACTCTTATAACAGCAGGGTGGGAGGAGCTAGAAAAGATGGCATAGAGGTTTTTGCAGATCCAGTTTGTCCGCGAAACTTCTTCTTCTTCTTCTTCTCCTTTTCTCGTGCCTCCCATTTCTTTTCAAGGTGGCTGAGGTCCTGTCGAAGTCTGTAATCTATAGCTGCGGCTCAAACAATGGTTTCCACGGGTAATGAAGTCTTGTTCTCAGACTTGCTTTGTGACCTATTGTTTTGGTGTTTCCAGGTATGGACAACCTGGTTCCTAACCAATCGCCAACTGAAATGTTGTGGTATATTGAAATGTCGGGACAGTAGGTATTCTGCACTGCTATCAGAAGGCTCCTTCACTTTGAGCAATCTCTCTCTCTCAATAGTGAGAGTCTGCCAGCCCTCTAGTCTTGGGACTCAGACAAGCGAAATAGAGACTTAGAACATCGAAACTGCTGGTCTCCTCTCTCGCTGTTGCAGGGATGATACCTCTCTCTTCCTCGCTAGTGTGAGAGAGAGGGCCTGTCTGAGATGTCGAAGTGTTGGGATGGACTAGTTTTTTTTATGGGCTCTAGATCATGAAATCTTATGGAATTTTTGCTATTGTTGCATATTGGGGAGGGGATCAGTGATTTTGCTGGAGCAAGAAGGGGGAGAGGGAGGGTGAAGGGTTTATGCTATTGCTGCTGCTTGTGTGTCGAAAGAGAGATGGCAGCTTTTGCATCTGTTATTTCTGTCTTTCATTCTTTGGGAGTTTTTTTCTGTTTTTTTGATGTCTGTGAAGGGTAAGGGTTTCAGGTGATTGGGAATGCTCGCTTTACTGATCCTTTACTGATGCAGAGAGTACTGACAGAGTCCACAGAGGGGAGGCTGGTTTCCATGATATGCTGAGCTACGTCCACGACTGCAGATTCTTGTAATCATGCGCCAAGCAGTTGCCATACCAATCCATGAGTCATTCAGAAAGTATTCTTTCTATGATGCATCAATAAAAATTGGTGAGTGTCAATGGCACATGCCAAATTTCCTTAGCTTCCTGAGGAACCAGAGATTTAAACTTAAGAACCTCTACTTTAAAAGGTCGCCCCTCGGTTTTGAGGCTGTGCTCTCTTGTTCTGGATGCCCCCACCATAAGCAACATCTTCTCCACGTCTACTTTATCTAATCCTTTCAACATTCAGTTGGTTTCAATGAGATCCCCCTGCATTCTTCTAAATTCCAGTGAGTGCAGACCCAAAGCCGTCAAACACTTCTCATATGTTAACCCCTTCATTCCCGGAATGACCCTCGCAAACTTCCTCTGGACTCTCTCCAACGACAATACATCCTTTCAGAGATATGGAGCCCAAAACTGTTAACTATACTCTAAGTGTGGCATTACTAGTGTCTTATACAAGCTCAGCAATATCTCCTTGCTTTTATATTCCATCCCCCTTGAAATAAATGCCAACATTACATTTGCCTTCTTTACCACAGGCTCAACCCGTAAATTAACCATCTGACAATCTTGCAGGAAGACTCCTAACCCCCTCTGCAACTCTGATGTTTGAAATTTCTCCCTACTTAGATGATAGTCCTCATTATTATTCCTTTTATCAAAATGCATTATCGTACATTTCCCAACACTGTATTCCATCTGCCACTTTTTTGCTCATACTTCCAATTTGTCTAAGTCCTGCTGCCATCGCATTGCTTCCTCAGCACTACCTACCCCTCCACCTATCATCCACAATCTTTGCCACAAAGTCATCAATTCCAATATCAAAATTATTGACAACAATGTAAAAGGTAGTAGTCCAAATACTGACCCCTGAGGAACACCACTAGTCACTGGCAGCCAACCAGAAAAGGCCCCCTTTATTCCCATTCACCGCCTCCTGTCTGTCAGCCATTCCTCTATCCATGCCAGTATCCTTCCTGTAACACAATAGGAATTTATCTTGTTAAGCTGCCTCATGTGTGGCACCTTATCAAATGCCTTCTGAAAATCGAAGTAAATGGCATCCACTGCCTCCTCTTTGTCAACCCTGCTTATTATTTCTTCGAAAAACTCTAACAGATTGTCAGGCAAGATTTTCTTTCACAGAAACCGTGCTGACTTTGACTTATTTTATCATTAGTCTCCAAGTACCCTGAAACCTCATCCCGTTTGACTAATCGGACTATAATTTCCTTTTTTTTTTGCCTCTTCCTTCTTAAAGAGTGGAGCGACATTTGCAATTTTGCAGTCCTCTAGGACCATGCCAGAATCAAGTGATTCTTGAAAGATCATAACCAATCCATTTGTTACCTCTTCAGCAAACTTTCTCAGGTCTCTGGGATGTGGTCCATCTTGTCCTGGTGACTTATTCACCTTAAGACCTTTGAGTTTGCCTAGCACTTTTCCTTTGTAATAGCAATGGTACTCACTCCTGCTCCCTGACATTCACAGAACTCTGGCACGCTGCTAGCGTCTCCCACAGTGAAGTCTGATGCAAAGTACCCATTAAGTTCACCTGCCATTTCCTTGCCCCCATTACCACCTGACCGGCATCGTTTTCCAGTGGTCCGATATCAACACTCACCTCCCTTTACGTAACAGAAAAATATGTATTTTATATAGCACTTCATATAACTGAAAAATGTTTTAGTATCCTGCTTCATATTACTGGCTTGTTTGCCCTCACAATTTAATCTTTTCCCTTCTTTTAGCTTTTTTAGTTGCCTGTTATTGGATTTTAAAACTTTCTCCACCATCCAACTTCCCGCTCACTTTTGCTACCTTATATGCTCTTTCCTTTATTTTATGCAGTCCTTAACTTCCCTTGCCAGCCACAGTTGCCTACCCCTGCCATTTGAGAACAACTTCTTCTTTGTGGGATATATCCATCCTGCGCCTTGTGAACTATTCCCAGAAACTTCAGCCATCTCTGCTCTGTTGTCATCCCTGCCAGTATCCTCCTCCAACCCACCTGGGCAAGCTCTTCTCTCATGCCTCTGTAATTCCCTTTATTCCATTGTGATACTGATACATGTGATTTATGCTTCTCCTTCTCAAGTTACAGTATAAATTCAATCATATTATGATCACTGTCTCCTAAGGGTTCCTTTACATTAAGCTCCCTAATAAGATCTGGGTTATTACACAACATCCAATCTAAGATAGTCTTTCCCCTAGTCGTCTCTAGCACAAGTTACTCTAAAAAGCATAGACATTCAACAAGTTCCCTCTATTGCGATCTGACACCATCATAATTTTCCCAATTCCCTTCCATAATGAAGCCCACCATCACAATTCTGTCATTACTCTTATTACATGCCTTTTCCAGCTCCCTTTGCAATCTCAACCTTTGGGCTACTATTTGGAGCACTATATATTACTCCCATAATGTATGTTTTGCCCGTGCGGTTTGTTAACTCCACCCACAAAGATACAACATTCTCTGATCCTATGTCTCCTCTCTCTAATGATGTAATTCCATCTCTCACCAACAGAGCCACACCACCGCCTATGCCTTCCTGCCTGTCCTTTCGATACGAAGTTTATCCTTTGATGTTAAACTCCCAACTATGGCCTTCTTTCAGCCACAGCTCTGTGATACCCACATGGGGGTGGTATGTGGGTGTGTGCTGCACAGGATCAAAATTAGCTACAGAGAGTTGTAAACTTAGTCAGCTTCATCATGGGTGCTCGCCTCCATCATTACGGACCCCCATCACTTAGGTCATGCTTTGTTCTTTTTGCTCCCATCAGGAAGGAGGTACAGAATGCTGAAGGCATATACTCAGTGATTCAGGAACCTCTGCCATCCAATTTCCAAACAGGCATTGAACCCATGAACAATACTTCAATACTTTTTGTTTTTAATTTCTGCACTACTTATTGAATTTAACTTCTATATACACTATAGAGTAACTCATATATTTTCTTTATTATGTATTGCATTGTACTGCTCAGGCAAAGACAAAACAATTCACAACGTATGCCAGTGACGCTAAACCTGATTCTGAACCAAATGTAAGCAGATGAGATTAGTTTCGATGGGTGCATTGATGGGTAAAGGCCTTGCTTCTGTGCAATGTCATGACTCTGTAACCCTGGAATCCATGGGTCTCCAAAAATGGTAGGATTTTATTTAGTGCGAACAGTAGAAGGCAATTTATATTGTGTCTGTGCCTTAAATAAAATCTATTGTATAAATAAATACTACTTTCTAGGTAATGCAACTAGCCTTCAGTGTTGTATTAGCTCGTATCACCAGTCAGATGTAAAGTTTAATAGCTCAGAATAAATGATAGTGACCTTTTACATAAAGGTCATTAATGAGCTATGCTTGTTTACTCTAAACATGCGTACTTTTCAGTCTTCTGTGAAGAAACTGTTAATTCAAAATCAACGTGCAACACTAACAGTCCTGATGAAGGGTTTCAACCCAAAACATCGACTGTTGACTCTTTTCTATCGACGTTGCCTGAGCTGCTGAATTCTTGTGTTTGTTGCTTGGATTTCCAGCTTCTGCAGATTTTCTCGTGTTTTTGGCGCACAATAAATGCTGGAGTAACACAACAAGTTATGCAACATCTACTGGGGGAAAATAAACCCTGCATTATATTTCCTTCCATAGATGCAGCCTGACCTGCTGAGTTCCTCCAGCAATTTTTGTGTTTGTCAATCAAGATTTGGGGGTGACACGGTAGCATAGTGGTTAGCACAACGCTTTATAATACTGGGGACACGGGTTCAATTCCTGACGCTGCCTATAAGGTTCTTCCTGTGACTGTGTGGGCTTCTTCCGGGTGCTGTGATTTCCTCCCACAGTCCAGAGACATACTGATTAGTAGGTTAATCGGCCATTGAAATTGTCCTGTGATGAGCGTAGGGTTAAATTAGTGGGTTGCTCTGCGTGCAGCTCGGTGCGGATATAGAAAGTATGAAGGGACTACTCCACGCCGTATCTCAATAAAATAAAATAAAATGATTTCCTACAACTGCAGAGACTTTTGTATCCATACTCTAAAATCAGGCTTGTTTGCTTCTGAAGAGTGTCTGTCCAACTGCAAACAGCAGCTCTGCTGCTTGCAGTTACCGACAGTGATTATCGGATCTCATTTCCCCAAATTTTTTCTAATTTAGTAATGGATTGCTTACTGGACAGTAATGGATGCAATAGCCTTAGCACGTGCAGGTTAGATCCTGAGCCTGTTTGTAAAGAACTATGTCGTAATGGTGCATCCTTATATTCAAATAAAATTATGATGATGTCCTTTTTTCTGACTGCTGCCTGCTGGTTTCAAAGTTATTCCCAGTTCATATAACACACAACTGAGTCAGTTCTCAGAGCAATCCCACTCTTCCACTTATTTACCTGGAAATAGAGTCTCTGATACTTGCCAAATCATACACCTCCTCCCCTGATGTTCCAAAAATGTATGGTTAGGGTTAGGGTTAGTAAGTTGTGGGCATGCTCTGTTGACACCAGAATTATGGTGACATTTGCGCGCTGCCACCAGCACAATCTTCGCTGATTTCAAAGTTCTGATTAAATTTATCATCGAAGTACGCACATGTCACCATGTACAACACTGAGATTCATTTAGTTGTAGGCATACAGTAAATATATAGAATAATAACCATAACAGAATCAGTGAAAGGCAGCCCAACTTGTAGAAGACAACAAATTGTACAAAGACAAAAAGAAGAAATAATAATAATAATAATAATAAATAAGCAATGAATATCGAGAACATGAGTTGAAGAGTCCTTGAAAGCGAGTCCATTGGTTGAGGGAACATTTCAATGATGGGACAAATGAAATTGGATGAAGATATCCCCTCTGGTTCATTGCCTGATGGTGGCGGGGTAATAATTCTGGTCAAGATTAGACCTGCGTACAATGCTCCTTCTGTCGATATCTTCTGGATAGATCATGAAACCATATATTTCACTTCTTTTATGCCTCTTTACGTTTGTCTTTCATCTGGAATGTGGTTCTGGAACTTTTGGAACCGGTGATTTGCAGTTTGGCGATGGTTTGAGTGTTTCAGTGCTCTGCAGTCTCCGAGAGGCGGAGGAAGCATGCGCAAACCTTGTGGCGTGAAGACTGCAAATGGTCGACTCCATTTCGCTGATCAAAGCTTCCATTGTTCTCCAATTAAAGTGACGAGGGAGATTGAAACATCAAGGCAAATGCAAAAGGTAAGCCCCGGCTGCCTGCTGTTTGATCGCTGGGGAATCGCTCTGCTACCGGAGAGGGGAGACTGCTTTTTGATCGCTTTGGGATCGTTCTACTATTGAAGAGAGGAGAGGCTGCAGTTGTGCCCGGAGAATGTTAGCCAGATTTTCTGTGTTTTGGATACAGACTTGGATTATAGACTTCTTTTTAGTCTTAAAATATTTTCATATTTTGTGTTTTTGCACAACCTTTCTCATTTTTTGTGTGCAGGGGTGGGGGGATTTGGTGGTCGATGTGCCTGTTCCATTCTTGTTTTGTTTTTGCACGGGGAGGAGGCATTTAAGAGTTGATGATCACGCTGCCATTCTTTTCTTTCTTGGTTTCATGGCTATCTGGAGAAGAAGAATTACAGAGTTGTATACTTTGATTATAAATGAAGCTTTGAACTGTCCCTGAACTTGGTGGTGTGAGTCCTGAGTCTCATGTACCTTCTTCTTGATGGCAGGAGTGGGAAGGGAGCATGTTCCGGGTGGTGAGAATCCCCTAAGATGGATGCTGCTTTCCTGTGACAGCAAACACCGCATTTTACGGTATGCTTCGAAATACATGCGACAAATAAAGCTAAACTCGCCACTCACCCACCTACACAAGGGGCAGTTTGCAGTAGCCAATTAACCTGACATCGTTGGGACATGGGACGAAAATGGAGTCCCTGGGTGAAATCTCTATGGTCTTATAGGATGGGGTTCAGAGGGAAAATGGATCAGCCATGATGAAATCGCAGAGCAGAGCTGATGAACCAAATGACCTAATTCTGCTCCTATCACAAATGGTCTTATGGTCACATGGTCACAGATTTATTCATCAAAAGCCAAATACAGGAACTGAGGGACAATGGGTGGATTAAGGTTAAGTGATATATTAAAATCTCAAGTCTAGTTCAGCTCTTCTGAATTTTCAGGAGACAGAACAATGGAAATTTGACCAACCCATTTGTTTAAACTGGTTTCCAAGCAAGGCCTGGGCAATTTTTGGGAAAACATTGGTACTTTTACAACAACACTTTCAAAAAAGCAAGAGCAAGAAGTTTCTCATAATTTAACCTCTTCTCCTCACCTACCCTGACGATCCATCTGCCATTTGGAAAGTTATGCCTGGGTTAAAAATACCTTTGTCAATCAGGTGGACTCCCAAGCTTGGAATGTCCAGGGAGGAACCTCACATGAAAATCCCTCAGCTATCAGGAACATCTGAACATTACAAATTTCCCATCTAAAACCCCATCTACACGGGCTTCCCTCAACTGTTCACACAACCCACCCTTGTAAACTGCAAGGCAAGTGACGTTGTGTTCTCTGAGTAGTAGTGCAATCATTCTAGTCAAGTATGATGTTCTCCTGTTGGTGGGTCCTCAGGTGGCCGTAGATGCCGATCCTACTCTGGTACAGTGTTGACAAGAGCAAGTGGTGTCTGTGGTTAGTGGTTCAGCCTCCTGGTCGATCAGTCTGTCTGTTCACAGCTGCTGCTTGTTCTCTGCGGCACAACAGAAGTCATCCCCATGTAGCACAGCTCCCTCTTGAACAGATTTCCTCCAGATGTATCTATTGAGTGCAATGTCTTCCCAGCTTCTTGGTGGAATGTTGAATTCCTTCGGGCTGAATTTGATGTTAGCTTTGAAGCACTTGCTTTGCCCAGGGGTTCACTAACCTTGCTTCTTCTGAGAGTAAGAAATCTGTTTGGAGAGACATGAGTCGGTCATATGGATGACGGTATTGCTTTACTGTGGTGGGGATGCTGTTCATGTTGGTCTCCTCCAGTCAAAACCATTCAGTGCCGTTCCAGATGTCCTGGGTGATTATGATCTTCCATCTGCCTTTGTCTGTAGGGAAGACTCCTTCACACTTATTCTTTTCTCTATTCTCTGTCCAAAGCAATGCAATCAAGATTAAACATTCCCCATAGGGATGGAGAGAGAAAAAGAAAATTGCAAATCCATCCAGCTCCATCATGGGCTTCCCCTGCACTGAGGACATCTTCAAAAGGCAACCACTCAGAAAGGCAGCATCCATCATTAAGGACGCCCATCACCCTGGATACATAGTTCTCTGTTCATCCATCACTGTCTGGTTTGGATCAGCCACCAAGCAAGACAAGAATAGACCCCAAAGAACCGTCAGGGCTGCGGAAAGGATTATTAGTGTGAAGCTGCCCTCGATCCAGGACTTATATGCATCTAGAGTCAGGAAGCGAGCAAGCAGCATTATTGCAGACCCATCACACCCTGGACATCACCTGCTCCAACTCCTTCCTTCTGGTAGGCGCTTTAGATCACCGTATGCCAGGACAAATAGGTACAAGAACAGTTTCTTTCCTTATGCCATCAGTCTTATGAATTTTAGTCTACTATAAACCAAGTCCACCTGTACATACACAGGTATACCTTAATGTATATAGTTCATGATTATTTGCACTATTGTTTTGTTTGCTTTTTGATTCTGTACAGCGAGAGCTCAGGGAAACCGGCATCAAATTCCCTGTATGTGTCCACGTACTTGGCAATAATAAAGGATTCTGATTCTGATTCTGATAAGTACAGAACAGAAACCGACCCCTCAGCCAATCTAGTCCATGCCGAGCCACTTAAACTGCCTGCTCCCATCGACCTGCACCGGGTCCATAGCCCTCCATACCCCAATCATCTATGCTGTCTTCTCACTGCGACCATCAGAAAGAGGTACGAGAGTCTGAAGACACACACTCAACGTTTTAGGAACAGCTCCTTCCCCTCTGTCATCAGATTTCTGAACGGACAATAAGCCAATGAATACTACCTCGCTTCATTTGCTCTCTTTTTTGATATACTTATGGCATTTATTTTTATTGTAGTATTATATACTTTATTGTTTTATATATTTCTTATTTTAATTTATATATTTTTTATATTGTACAATGTATTGCTGCTGCAAACTAATAAATTTCCTGACATACAGTACTTGGGCACATATATGTAGCTAGGATGCGTAAGACCATTGCACAGTACTCTAGTAATTTTATATGTTGCATTGTACTGCTGCCACAAAAAGAAAGCAAATCATGACATATGTGAGTGATAATTAAGTTGATTCTGATATGGGTCCCTATTGTGGACTGAGGGACAGTCACTGCCCGAGAGCTGGACAGATCCAATAATGACTAATGGAAATAGTGTATGTTCTTGGCTGCAGGAGACAACAGCTGGAAGGGGTCAGGGAGAAGGGAATCATGGATGGGAAAAGGGGAAAGGAAAGGAGAGGAGAGGGAGGGGGAAGCATCAGAGAGACATTCTGTAATGATCAATAAACCAATTGCTTCGAATCAAATGACCTTGCTTGGTGTCTCAGGATTGTGTGTGTGCACCTGTGCTACTCATACCCCCACCCCTGTCATTCTGTCTCAGCCATCCTTTACTCCCACCAGATTTACAAATATGTTGACAAATACGGTACTGTGTTAAAGTCTTAGACGCCTTAGCTCTACATATATGTGCCTAAGAATCTTGCGCAGTACTGTATGTCAGTGATATGAAGCCAGATTCTGATTTTGATTCTTCTGATTCCGAAGAACTGCCAGGGCACTTTTGTTCGCTTGTTAGCCGATTAGCACCATCACTGCGAGGCCATAAACAATGGAGCCAATTGTAAAAGGGGAAGTGGTGAGACCTTTGGCCGTGAGCCACGAGTTGAACAGAGGACAGTGAACGTCCAGGAACATGGAGGAGCTCTTCGTCTGAATGAAAAAGGCTACATTGGAGCACTGCCCGAGAACTGGACAGATCCAATAATGACTAATGGAAATAGTGTATGTTCTTGGCTGCAGGAGACAACAGCTGGAACTGCTTCGGAACAATCTCGTGTAATCAGTAAGAAGGAGGTAAAAATCATAGTCCTACTCTCTTGCTTTTCTGATTCAAGGGCAAGATGATTTGGATTTTGTTTCTAGTGTTAAACTATTGATTGCACAGTGGGAGATGATGTGCTGTCACCCACTTGTACCAGCACCAAATGTCACCTGAAAAACACAAAACCATAAGCCGTTAAAAAAATCTAAAGATTAAAAAGCGATGCACACAAAATGCTGGAGGAAATCCTCAGGTGAGGCAGCACCTATGGAATAAATAGTAGACGTTTTTGGGCTGAGAAATGAAGGGTTTTGGCTTGAAATGTCAAATTTTTTTTTTTCATTTCTATAGATGCAGCCTGACCTGTTGAGTTCCTCCTTCATTTTGTGTGTGTTGCTCTGGATTTCCAGTGTCTGCAGAATCTCTTGTGCTGAAGATTAAAGATTGACTTGATTTGTTACATGTATGTTGAAACGTCAAAACATAGAGTGAAATGCATTGTTTGCGTCAAAGACCAATGCAGTTTGAGGATCAGCTGGGTGCAACAGCAAGTGTGGCCACACTCTTGGAGCCAACATTGCATGCCCACAACTTACTAACCCATGCGTTTTCCAAAAGTGGATAGCAACCAAAGCACCATTACCGGCTTTACCAGCTGTGCTTACATTTACTTGACAATTTTCGCATGCCAAAATTATTTGAACTGCTGAAGGGGAAAGGTTAAGGCACAATGAAGTACAAGCCTTAGAAATGCCATTTGCTGCCATATTAGCATTCTTGCGCAGTGTCACTCAAAATAGAGCTCACAGAAAATGCCATTCTGGAAAGTACAACCATTTCATTAAACTTCTTCCCTGCAGAAAGAAGGGCTACTTCGCCAAGGCCTGTAAGTCCAAACCGCGAGCAGGATCGAGCAGCGCCGCGTGCGAGGCATGGGGGCAGCCGTCTTGGTCGGCGCCACCTTACTCCACCTACGACCCACGGGTGCTCACGAGGCACCCCACCACGCTGGACCAAGACAGCGACTCAACTCTGGCCTCCGTGACCCTCAACCAAAGCGCTCCCCACGAGCTCGCAAGGTCAATGATGGACATCCTGGTGGAGGGGCGCAGGACAAGCTGCCTGTTTGACACAGGCAGCACGGAGAGTTTTATCCACCCGGCCACGGTGCAGCATTGTGGACTCATGATACGGCCGGTAAGTCGGAGGGTCACCATGGCCTCCAGGTCGCATACAACAGACATCCAGGGGCGGGGGGGGACGGTGTGTGTAGCAACACTAGTGGTGCAGGGCACAGAATATCAAGACTTTACATTACTGGTCATGTCTCAATTGTGTGTCTCTGTGCTATTGGGGCTCGACTTTCAGAGCCACCTGAAAAGCGTGACAATGGAGTATGACAGGCCCCTCCCACCAATTACTGTCATAAATCCCCAGTTTTGTAGGGATATGTCACATACCCCGCTACTGACCACACACACAAACCGACCCGCACATCCCACCCAATGCACTACGGACGCCACTTGCGGCCTCTCCACCCTCAAGATCCCTCCCCCACTGCTGTTCGCCAACCTGACCCCTGACTGTAAACCCGTGGCAATGAAAAGCAGGAGGTACAGCGCGGGGGACAGAGCTTTCATTAAGTCGGAGGTGCAGCGGCTGCTCAGGGAGGGGGTCATTGAGGCGAGCACAAGTCCTTGGAGGGCACAGGTGGTCGTTGTTCGGAACGGGGAGAAGAATAGGGTGGTCGTGGACTATAGCCAGACCATCAATAGGTTCACGCAGCTCGACGCGTACCCTCTACCTCGCATCGCGGATATGGTCAATCAGATAGCACAGTACAAGGTGTACTCAACCATAGACCTAAAATCCGCTTACCATCAGCTCCCCATCCGCCGGGAGGACCGTTCTTACACTGCTTTCGAGGCGAACGGCAGGCTTTATCACTTCCCGCGCATCCCCTTCAGTATCACGAATGGTGCATCTGTTTTCCAGAGGGAAATGGACCGGATGGAGGACCAGTGCCAAATGAAGGCCACGTTCCCATATCTGGATAACATCACCATCTGCGGTCACAACCGGCAGGATCATGACAACAACCTCCGAAAATTTCTCCAAGCGGTCAAAGCTTTCAATCTCACCTATAACAAGGACAAGTGTGTGTTCGGAACCACCCAACTTGCTATCCTTGGGTGTGTCATGGAGAATGGAGTCATTGGCCCTGACCCCGACCGTATGTGGCCCCTGTTGGAACTCCCTCTTCCCAACACCCTCAGAGCCCTCAAAAGGTGCCTGGGCTCCTTTCCTTATTACGCCCAATGGGTCTCTAACTACGCAGACATGGCCCGCCCTCTGGTCAAGTCCACCACATTCCCCCTCAGCTGAAGCCCGCGCGGCCTTCAGCTGCATTAAAGGGGACATTGCCAAAACAGCAATGCATGCGGTGGATGAGGCCATTCCCTTCCAAGTAGAGAGTGACGCCTCTGACTTCGCACTGGCCGCTACCCTCAACCAGGCAGGAAGAGCGGTGGTGTTCTTCTCCTGTACCCTCCAAGGCCCTGAAATTCGGCACTCTGCGGTAGAGAAAGAGGCCCAGGCCATAGTGGAAGCTATAAGGCACTGGAGGCACTATCTCACCGGCAAAAGGTTCACCCTGCTAACTGACCAGTGCACAGTCTCATTCATGTTTAGTAACCAACAGCGGGGCAAAATCAAAAATGATAAAATTCTGAGGAGGAGAACCGACCGGCTATATGCCCTACATGTAGATCCTTGCCACCCGGGGGTCACCCGGCTTTTCCACTTCGTGAAAGCCTGGAACCTGCCTTACTCCCTTGAGGAGATCAGGACGATGACCAGGGACTGCCAAATCTGCGCAGAGTGCAAACCGCACTTGTACCGACTCGAAAAGGCACAACTAATCAAGGCCACCCGCCCCTTTGAGCGACTGAGTGTCGACTTTAAGGGCCCCCTTCCCTCCACCGACCGCAATGTGTACTTTCTTAATGTTATTGACGAGCACTCGTGGCTCCCCTTCACCATCCCCTGCCCCGACACCACTACCACGTCAATTATAAAAGCCCTGCGCAAGCTCTTCACTCTGTTCGGATACCCATGCTATATCCACAGTGACAGAGGGTCCTCATTTATGAGTGACGAGCTGCGCCAATATCTACTGGCCAGGGGTATTGCAACTAGTAGGACCACGAGCTATAATCTCCGGGGGAATGGACAGGTGGAGAAGGAGAATGGCACAGTGTGGAATGCCACACTCTTAGCCCTCAGGTCAAAGGGACTGCCGGTCTCCCGCTGGTAGGAGGACCTTCCCGAGGCACTCCACTCCATCCGCTCCCTGTTATGCACAGCCACCAATGCCACCCCTCATGAGCGGCTCTTTTCTTTTCCCAGAAAGTCGACCACTGGGACCACCCTACCAATTTGGCTGACGTCCCCGGGGCCAGTGCTGCTCTGGAAACATGCGAGGAGCAATAAATACTCCCCGATGGTCGAGAGGATTCACTTACTTCATGCGAACCCCCAGTATGCCTACGTGGTTTTACCTGATGGGCAGGAGGACACGGTCTCCATCCGCGACCTGGCGCCCGCAGGAGCACCAGGCCCCTACCCTGAACACTCCGTGATGACTATTGACCCCGTACCCACCGATATATGTACCCACAAGACACCGCGCACTCCAAGCCCTGCACCGACACCACACAACTCTCCCATACCGGGCCCGATGCACACACACGAGGGATTAACAACGCCTAATGTGCTGGCACCTCAAGTCAGGCCAGAGCCAGCACAACCACCGGTGCTACGTAGGTCACAGCGACAGACTCGACCGCCTGATAGACTTAACCTGTAAATATACTTGTTTTAAATATTGTCAGTCACTTCACCCCGCGGGGCTCTTTTTTTAAAAAAGGAGGGGTGAATGTGGTAAACCATGTATATATGTTGTAACTGGGTTACCTGTCTGGACACGCCCCTCTGCTGACTGCCC
This sequence comes from Mobula birostris, assembly GCF_030028105.1. Taxonomy (NCBI): domain Eukaryota; kingdom Metazoa; phylum Chordata; class Chondrichthyes; order Myliobatiformes; family Myliobatidae; genus Mobula; species Mobula birostris. The sequence continues at coordinate 235,379,198 of NC_092371.1, forward strand.
CTGTGGCTCCTCCCACAGACCGCTGAATAAAGGCGATTGTGTCATTGCTCCTCACCTCAGTCCAGGGCAGACACTCAGCATGCTGGAGGTCACATTTTACTGTTAATAAAAGCCTTTCAGTATTTACTCTACTTCCAGTCTTTTGGAGTAATTGATAGTGCATCATAGAGTAATAGAGGTGGTTGGAGTGGGGACAAATTTAATGGTTGATCAGATTAACCACCTGGGGGGAAAAGCTGCTAAGATGGCATGAAGTTTTTATTTTCTTTAAATATCCCCTTGGCACTTCCCAGAAGGAAGCTTTTGGAAAAGTCAGTTTGAATGGTGGGTAATATCTGCAATGATTTTTTTTCCTTCCTGCTTCTTTGACGTGGTGATGGTAGACTGCAGCCTTCTCTGCTGACCTTACAGTTTGCCGTAATTTTTTCTATGTTTTGGGAGGATGCTGCACCTAACTAGACAGTAATGGCTGATGTGCTGATGCTCTCTATGATGGTGGAGTAGTGTTACACCAGTATGTTCTGGGGAAGGTGAAATCTTACCAACTGCCACTGGAAGTACAGTACGTTCTCTGCCAAGCCTTTACAAGATTCAAGATTGTTTAATGTAATTTCCAGTACATAAATATAAAGGATAATTAAATAATTGTTACTCTGGATCTGATGCGGCACAAAAATCACACAATAATAAGAAGACCACAACAATAAAAAGTACAATAACTACTAAATACATAAGGTGGCTGATACACAGAGACTGATTGTGTGTCCATAAAATTCAAGTTTATTGTCATCTGACTGTACATAGACACAACCAAATGAAACATCATTCTTCCAGATCATGGTGCACCCAAAAACACACACAGCATATAAACCAAAATATTACTATAAATAAGCTAATGAAATACAAGTTAAAATTCATGTGGCATAGGTAAACAGTAAATGCTACAATATCTAGTAATCAGCTCACTGTCCTTGTGACAAGACCTTGGTGGTGCCAGGGTATTCATTTGCTTCACAGCCTGGGTGAAGAAACTGGTGCTCCATCTTGCCGTCCTAATCCTGATGCTTCTGTACCTCCTTCCTGATGGTAGTGGGTCAAAGAGATTGTGGGATGGGTGGTAGGGGTCCTCAACAATGCTTTGGGCCCTTTGTCTACAACACTCCTGGTAACTGTCACAAATAGGGGCGAGGGAGACCCCAGTGATCCTCTTGGATGCAAGTGATGCTAGACACTTTCATCCAAGACACATAAGCTAACTCTGACAGAAAATGATTAAGTAGTGAAGGTGGGGTGGGTTAGTGAGTGGAGGTGCTGATTAGTATTATTGCTCTGTTAATGAAGGAAATAGGGCCAGCTGGTGGTGTAGTGGCATCAGCACTGGACTTCAAGGCAGATGGTCCTGAGTTCAAACCCTGCCGGGTCCCAACCGGGGCAGCAGCAGTATCTGTGCGGAAGAAAGGCCTGGCAATCTACATCCATATCTTGCCATGAAAACCCTATGGTCCATGAGGTCACGAAGAGCCAGACTCGACTAAGTGACTGAACAACAACAACAAAGGAGATATGTGTAACGTTCCGTTATATTGGCTCGTGTATGTCTAGGGGAAATCCCACCCAGCAGCTGCCTCAACACTCCCCACAGGGTCGGTTGCCGCCCGAATCAATCACAAACATCAATCACCAGCCAGCACACCCAGTAAATTTTAACAAGTACACTTTATAGATATTACTATTCTATGACATTAATATAAATTCAATACAGAACGGGAAGTAATGAAAAAAAAGGCGCCAACACTTATCAAAGTCCAAGTTCTTCGCGCGCAACCGTTGGAGCTCAATCGATTCCTGATGACCACTCGGATCCTGTCGACTCACGGCTCGGGATCACCCGGAGTGATCGACCGGAGCCTCTTCGCACGTCCGCCGTCCTCCTCGTCTCTCCTCCGACTCTCCGTCTCTCCACCGTCTCCCCGTCTCTCCTCTGACCCCCCCATCTCTCCACCGTCCTCCCCGTCTCTCCTCCGACTCCCCGTCTCTCCGCCGTCCTCCCCGTCTCTCCTCCGACTCCCCGTCTCTCCGCTGTCCTCCCCGTCTCTCCACCGTCCTCCCCATCTCTCCTCCGACTTCCCGTCTCTCCACCATCCTCCCCGTCTCTCCTCCAACTCCCCGTCTCTCCGCCATCCTCCCTGTCTCTCCACCGTCCTCCCCGTCTCTCCTCTGACTCCCCGTCTCTCTCCTGACTCCCCGTCTCTCCACAGTCCTCCCCGTCTCCCCTCCGACTCCCCGCCAAAACCCCCATCCGCTGTCCTCCCTGTCTCTCCTCCAACTCCCCGTCTCTCCTCCGACTCCACCCCAAAAACTCCTCACGTCCGCCGTCCTCCCCATCTCTCCTCTGACTCCCCGTCTCTCCTCCGACCTCCCGTCTCTCCACCATCCTCCCCGTCTCTCCTCCGACTCCCCGTCTCTCCGCTGTCCTCCCCGTCTCTCCACCGTCCTCCCCGTCTCCCCTCCGACTCCCCGTCTCCCCTCCGACTCCCCATCTCTCCCCCGACTCCCCGTCTCTCCACCCTCCTCCTCGTCTCTCCTCCGACTCCCCGTCTCTCCGCCGTCCTCCCCGTCTCTCCACCGTCCTCCTCGTCTCTCCTCTGACTCCCCGTCTCTCTCCTGACTCCCCGTCTCTCCACAGTCCTCCCCGTCTCCCCTCCGACTCCCCGCCAAAACCCCCGTCCGCTGTCCTCCCTGTCTCTCCTCTGACTCCTCGTCTCTCCTCCAACTCCTCGTCTCTCCTCCGACTCCACCACAAACACCCCTCACGTCCACCGTCCTCGCCGTCTCTCCTCCGACTCCCCACTAATACCCCCGTCCGCGGTCCTCCCCGTCTCTCCTCCGACTCCCCATCTCTCCACCATCTCCCCGTCTCTCCTCTGACCCCCCATCTCTCCTCCGACTCCCGCCAAAACCCCGTCCGCCGTCCTCCCCGTCTCTCCTCCGACTCCCCCCAAAAACCCTCGCACGTCCGCCGTCCTCCTCGTCTCTCCTCCGACTCCCCGTCTCTCCACCCTCCTCCTCGTCTCTCCTCCGGCTCCCCGTCTCTCCGCCGTCCTCCCCGTCTCTCCACCGTCCTCCTCGTCTCTCCTCTGACTCCCCGTCTCTCTCCCCGTCTCTCCACAGTCCTCCCCGTCTCCCCTCCGACTCCCCGTCTCTCCTCCAACCTCCCGTCTCTCCACCGTCCTCCCCGTCTCTCCTCCGACTCCCCGCCAAAACCCCCGTCCGCTGTCCTCCCTGTCTCTCCTCTGACTCCTCGTCTCTCCTCCAACTCCTCGTCTCTCCTCCGACTCCACCACAAACACCCCTCACGTCCACCGTCCTCGCCGTCTCTCCTCCGACTCCCCACCAATACCCCCGTCCGCGGTCCTCCCCGTCTCTCCTCCGACTCCTCATCTCTCCACCGTCCTCCCCGTCTCTCCTCCGACTCCCCATCTCTCCACCATCTCCCCGTGTCTCCTCTGACCCCCCATCTCTCCTCCGACTCCCGCCAAAACCCCGTCCGCCGTCCTCCCCGTCTCTCCTCCGACTCCCCCCAAAAACCCTCGCACGTCCGCCGTCCTCCTCGTCTCTCCTCCGACTCCTCGTCTCTCCACTGTCCTCCCCGTCTCTCCTCCTACTCCCCGCCAAAAACGCCAGCACATCCACCATCCTCCCTGTCTCTCCTCCGACTCCCCGCCAAAAACTCCTGCATGTCCATCATCCTCCCCGTCTCTCCTCCAACTGCCCGCCAAAAACCCCGTCCTCCCCGTCTCTCCTCCGACTCCCCGCCAAAGACCCCTATTCACTATCCTCCTCATCTCTCCTCCGACTCCCCCCCAAAAACCCCCGCACGTCCACCGTCCTCCCCATCTCTCCTCCGACTCCCCGTCTCCCCTCCGACTCCCCATCTCTCCTCCGACTCCCCGCCAAAAACCCCGTCCACCATCCTCCTCGTCTCTCCTCCGACTCCCCGCCAAAAACCCCCATTCACCGTCCTCCTCATCTCTCCTCCGACTCCCCGTCTCCCCTCCGACTCCCCGTCTCTCCTCCAACTCCCCGCCAAAAACCCCCGTTCACCATCCTCCTCGTCTCTCCTCCGACTCCCCGCCAAAGACCCCCATTCACCGTCCTCCTCATCTCTCCTCCGACTCCCCCCCAAAAACCCCCGCACGTCCACCGTCCTCCCCATCTCTCCTCCGACTCCCCGCCAAAAACCCCGTCCTCCTCGTCTCTCCTCCGACTCCCCGCCAAAAACCCCCGTTCACCATCCTCCTCGTCTCTCCTCCGACTCCCCGTCTCCCCGTCTCCCCTCCGACTCCCCGTCTCTCCTCCGACTCCCCGCCAAAAACCCTGTCCTCCTCGTCTCTCCTCCGACTCCCCACCAAAAACCCCGTCCTCCTCGTCTCTCCTCCGACTCCCCGCCAAAAACCCCCGTTCACCGTCCTCCTCATTTCTCCTCCGACTCCCCCCCAAAAACCCCGTCCTCCCCGTCTTCCCTCTGACTCCCCGACTCTCCTCCGACTCCCCGTCTCTCCCCCGACTCCCCGTCTCTCCTCTGACTCCCCCCCAAAAACCCCACACGCCCGCTGTCCTCCCCATCTCTCCTCTGACTCCCCCCAAAAAACCCCATCCACCGTCCTCCTCGTCTCTCCTCCGACTCCCCCCAAAAACCCCGTCTCTCCTCCGACTCCCCGCCAAAATCCCGTCCACCGTCCTCTCCGTCTCTCCTCCGACTCTCCATCTCTCCTCCAACTCCTGGCCAAAAGCCCTGTCCGCCGTCCTCCCCGTCTCTCCACCGTCCTCCCCGTCTCTCCTCCGACTCCCCCCAAAAACCCCGTCCACCGTCCTCCTCGTCTCTCCTCCGACTCCCCCCCAAAACCCCATCCACAGTGATATGATACAGCATATGAAAACAAAACGATACATGACCACCCATTGGCTAATAGCACCCTGCTACCTCTAATAACCCAAGCAACTGTCTAGTTAGAGACTTTCTCAGCATTTAACATAGCAAAGAAACATTCCCCAGTGTAACATAACAAAAGAAGTCATTTTAAATTTAACAAAAAAGAAAGACCCCATACATATGTTTCTCCCATGAATACGTTTCTGCCAAAGCTGTAACGTGATGTGAACCAGAGTAACCCAGTGTGAATCATCCTCTGATCTTTGCTCCCTTCACTTCCCCTTCGGGGGGACACCTACCACTTCCCTTTGGCAGACCATCTGGCTGTATGAGGTCACCTTGTGATTTAAACAATTCTGCTGAATGTGAATCAATGTAGCTCCGAAACCAGCAGTGCAGTCTGATCTTGTGTTTGGTTACAATGTTTGTGAGCAAAGGAATTTTAGCATTCAATGACTTTACCTCGTTTCCTTAGCAATACTTCAGTGACTCAAGTTAAAAGTTCCAAGTAAATTATATTATCAAGGTACATATGTGCTGACACTGGAAAGAATTCAAAGGAGGTTCATAAAAATGATTCTGGGATTGAACATATGAAGAGCTTTTGATGGCTCTGAGCCTAAATTCACTAGAACTTAGAAGAATGAGGAGTGACCTCATTAAAGTCTATCGAATGGTGAAAGGCCTTGATAGAGTGGGCATGGAGAGGATGTTTCCTATGGTGGGAGAGCCTAGGATCAGATGACACAGCCTCAGAATAGAAGAGTGTCCTTTTAGAATGGAGATGAGGAAGAATTTACTTAGTCAGAGAATGGTAAATCTATGGAATTGGTTGCCACAAGCAGCTGTGGAGGCCAAGTCTTCATATATATTTAAGGCAGAGGTTGATAGATTCTTGACTGGTCCGGGCATGAATAGAAATAGGGAGAAGGCAGCTGAGTGGGACTGAGAGAAAATTGGATCAGCCATGATGAAATGGCAGAGCAGACTCAATGGGCCAAATAGCCTAATTCTGCTCCCATATCTTATGGTGTTATGGTCTTAAATACTCATTTACTTACTGCCTGTTGTGCCGCTGGTGTTTAGGGCAGCAATGAAGGTTGTCCATCTCTGGTGGTGTTTCAGGGCTTCAGGGTTTCCTTCATCATGTCAGTAGCTTCCTCTCCGTTTTCACTACTGTCAGTCATGCAAGACCCGGGTGGAGACTCAAGAATACCACCACACTCAGACATAGAAGGATTCTTCATTGCTGTATCTGTAACAATTTTGTTTTACCAGCCAGGGTTGTTAGCCCTGCGCTGAAACCCCGAACCTGGAGGACCAGTGGACCACTTTTAGTCTGTCCTCTCCCCTTTGACCTGCTCAGCATAGGTGACCCTGCCAAGAGCCAGAGCATAACGTCCTAGCTCCAGCTAACATAGCCCTCCGGGTCATTGAGGCACACAAGCCTCCAAGCCACGGCAAGGTTGTCTGTGGTCCCTTTGGAGGATTGAAGTACATATATGTCATCATGTTTGCTGGTGAGAGAGAATCAGTCTGGGATACCGAGGTGCTGGGTTATGAACAGTAGTTTTGATGGACTCTAGATCGAGGTCTCTTTGGGGCTTTTGCTAATGCTTGCTTGTTGGGGGTAGGTGGTGCTTCTCTGGTTGCAGGTGGGAGGAGAGGGGGAGGGTTGATCCTTCTGCTGCTGTTTGTGTGGGGGGGTGAAGTTTTGGGGTTCTGACATTGCTATCATTCATTCTTTGGGGTTTCTTGCTTCGTGGGTGTCTCTGTAATGAGTAATAACTTCAGGTTGTATACTGCATACGTTCGTTCTCCAATATTAAATTGAACCATTTGAATTGAATAAACAACCCTGAGATTCAATTTCTTGTGGGCATACTCAACAAGTCTATGAAATAGTAACTATAGCAGAATCGATATAGCTGGCTGGTGGCGTAGTGGCATCAGAGCCGGACTTCGGAGTAAAGGCTCCCGAGTTCGAATCCAGCCGGTTCACTTGCACGCTTTCCATCCGTGCTGGGTTGAGCGTCGAGCTAGCAACTCGGCCTCGTAAAAAATAAGAAAGCCTGTTAAAAACTGCTGCCATGACGACGTCCCGATGACTCCACTCGGAGTTAAGGGCTTTCTTCTTCTTCTTCATTTTACCTTGCCCAGGACTGCGCCCTGGAGAGTGAAGACTTTCCAGGCGCAGATCCACGGTCTAGGAAGACTAACAGAATCGATGAAAGACCACCTAACCACTGCATTAAACCAGAGTGTAGAGGACAACAAACTGTGCACGTCCTTGAAAGTGAATCCATAGGTCTTGGAAATTTCAGTGATACAGCAAATGAAGTTGAGTGAAGTTACACACACAAAATGCTGGAGGATCTGTACTCTTTTCCATAGTTGCTGCCTGGCCTGCTGATTTCCTCCTGCACTTTCTGTGTGTTGCTTGGATTTCCAGAATCTGCAAATTTTCTCTTGTTTGTGCTGAGTGAAGTTATTCCCTCTGGTTCAAGAGTCTAATGGTTGAGGGTTAATAACTGTTCCTGATCCTGGTGGGGCAAGTCCTAGGGCTCCTGGACCTTCTTCCTGAGGGCAGCATGAACTCTCTGTATAAACTCCCAGTAACTTCCAAAGCCTTGTCCTTTTCGGAGACCATGGCCTCCTAAAAGGAGGATAAAGGGCCAGAGGCCTTTCCTGAAGTTAGAGGACTCTGTGTGTGTGAGTGGGTTGGTGGGAGAGAAGAATAAGGCTTGTTTTCCTGTTTTTGTTCTATAGCTTGGTGTGTTCTATTTTGTTCTGCTGAGCATTATGGGTATTTCATGTGGGCGCCGGAACGTGTGGCGACAATTGCGGGCTTGCCCACCCTGCACATCTTTAAGTTGGGTTGGCAATTAATGCAACAGACACATATTACAATCTATATTTGATAAATAAATGAATCTCAAAGATTTAAAATGCATTTATTATCAAAGTATGTACGGTACACAGTTTGTAACCCCGAGATTCGACCTCCTGAGGCAGCCATGAAACAAGGAAACACTGTGGAACCCATTCTAAGCAAACACCCAGCACCCAGTGAGCGAAAAAAAAGAACAGATTGCACAAACAGCAAGAAGCAAACAAAAGCAAGCATCAAACTGCGGAGTCCCTGAAATGGTCCAGTAGTGACAACCACCTAGTCAGTTCAGTTTAGCACTGTGTCAATGACTGCAAGCCTCAGCCACAGAGCCAGTTCTGTGTCAGAGCGCCTCAATCAAATCGCGCAAGCAGCGAAAAAGAGTGAACCGAATCGTCGGGTCCTCCAAAAATGAGTCCACAACTCCGGAGCACGTTCAGCACTGAGGACATTAAACATCAAACCGCAAAGTCGCCGGAGAAAGAGTGCACCAGGCAGAGGTGATCGAACCTGCACCTTCCTCTAGCAGCAGTGAGAGGGAGAGCAGGCAAACACAGGCAGACAGCGCTGAACATCCGCTTGTCTCCCAAACCTGAACCGACATCAGTTCAATGGCCTCTGTCCATCTACCTTTCAATTCTCTTACATTTACATCTTCCAAAGAAAACTGAGCCAATGCATACCCTCAGTAAATGATTCTCACAAATTCCTTATCTTTATTCGAGAAGGGCAAAATCCACTCTGGTATCCAAGTGCTCTGTAAATTATATATAAAAAGTTTAAAGTCTAGAAATGTACATAAAAAATTGCATTTGATTTTGAATGTGCACTTTCATTGACTATTTAATTCATTTTGAATTTTCTTTTTTGTGGTTGACATTAAATTCCCAATCTACACGGTGTCCATTTTTAATTGTCAGCCATTGTACTAGTATAATGACTGAAGAATGGAACGAAACAACATTGCATTGATTCCTCCACCTCACTTCATCATCGCCAGTACTTCTTGAAGTAATTGGCCTCACTAGTTTAGAGAGTGGAAAGGAAACGTCTCATATTCCACTTGGCTTTGTTGTGTTCTATGCTGTTTAACTGAGCATCGTGGGTATGCGATGTTGGTGCTGGAATGTGTGACGATACTTGAGGGCTGCCCCCAGCACATCCTCAAGTGCATTAGCTGTTAATGCACAATGCCTGTATGTACAAACAGGCATCTGAGAAACCGAAGGATTTGCCAGCTGCTATGGGGCTGCAAGCATCTCTGGCAAATGAGAACTCAGTTAGCAGCAATATCTGATTAGTTGAGTTAAACACCCTGGCCTGTTCCCATTTCATTGTATTTGTATGAAATATCCATTTCTTTAAATATCCAACACCTTCCAGCATATATCATCCACTAACCAGCTGTTAATTTTGATAACCCTGGTCATCTGTGTGCGCCTCAAATAGACTCTGACAGTCAAGTCCAGCTCCTGGCCTTCACATAGGCTTAGCGAATAATCCCGTCGTAAACACTTCTACTGACAAGAGAATGGGCAAAGGCAAGTTACTGGTGTCTTAAAACCAGTCGCTTCGGGCAGATGGGGCTCATCAGCCGTGGTTGGCAGCTCATCGAGGAGAAGGGAAGCTCTGATCTCAAACCTCTGCTGCCTCGCAGCTACGCCCACTCATGGGGAAGGCTTCAGGAGTAAATCCGGAGCTAGAATCACTAAGGCAGTCCTATGTTGAATCCTATACAGTCCTGCGACGCTGCTTGTGCCAAACTGTATCAGTCTCTGTTCTTCCTTTCAGTTCATCAGATACGTGGAGAAAGGAGCTGACTACATGGTCAACAGCTTGTTCTCCATATTTTACTGCCGAGGCTTAAGTATCCAGACAACTAGGATGCTGTATCCATGGCTGACCCTGACCAACGGAGACCTCAGAGTAGACTCATCTGCCGAATTAGCTCCTTCAGTGATTGCCAATGCAATTTTTAAAATGCTACTCTGTTTTTCATTTTGAGATACAGCATGGAACAGGCCTCTCCTGCGCAATGAGTGATACTACCTATTTAATCTGAGGCTAATCCAAGGATAATTTACAATGACCAATTAACCTACTAACCCATTCTTGGACTATGGGAGGAAAACCAGAGCACCTGAGTAAAAAACATATGCACACAGACTTTCTTACAGTGGAAGCCGGAACTGAACTCTGAACTCCAAAACACCCCTAACTGTAGTAGTGTTGTGCTAACCATTACGTTACTGTGGTGACCCATGGTAAAATGACAGTAAAACACAACCACTGGATCTGGTGCATTATTGGCAATCATTTGCATCTGGTTCAATCAAATAAACAAAATCAAACAATATATACAGTACTGTGCAAAAGTCTTAAGCCTGTGTTTTGATATAAATAACTAGGGTGCCAAAGACTTTTGCACAATACTATAATAATCTTATTTATTGCACTGTACTGCTCTCACAAAAAAAAACACGACTCCTTGATGAATGTGAGTGATGATAAACCTGAATCTGATATGGGTCTCTATTGTGGACTGAGAGTGGGAAGGGGGCAGGGAGAGGGGAACCATGGTTGGGAAAAAGGGAAGTGAGGGGAGGGAGCAGGAAGGACCAGAGACATATTGTAATGATCAATAAACCAATTGTTTGGAATTAAATGACCTTTCCTAAAGTCTCAGGGCTGGGTGTGTCTGCACCCATGCCTTCCCCCGCCCGGTACTCCTTCAGTGTTACCTGTCCCACACCCCTCCCATGGCACTTCATCCTCACTACTCCCACCCAACACCCTTTGCTCCTGCCAGATTCACAAACTCGCTTTCCACTCCACACTGACCAATACAGTACTGTGCAGTAGTCTCAGGAACCCTAGCTATATATGTACCTATGACTTTTGCACAGTATTGTACAACAGGAAAATTCCTAACGCAATTAATCTATTTGTCATACTTTCAAAGTTCTTGTACACAATTTGCAGTAGTTGTCAATACTTTTTATACCCTTGTTATTTTAGACAAATCAGTAAATAATAACACAAGTGTCAGACTGTTCAGCAAATCCATTGAAATAATGATTGGTGAGGCTTGATTAATTTGCATTGTTATAACCTTTGCCTAGGTGTACAGAAAAGCTCTCAAGAACTCCTCTAGCCAAAGGAAAAAAATATGGAAGATTAATGTCACTTTTTAATTTTACAGGAAATGATCCATCCAGAACCATTCTTGACAGAGACCCACGCATTGTATTGCTTGACAGCCTGATACCCTCATTAACTTAATGAAAAATGTTTACATGTGTACATTTCCAGGGAAATGAGCTAAAGTTTTTTATTAAGTCAGATAGTCTGGTGTGATTAAAGTGTCAAGGACAAAAGGCAAAAATGTTCCACAAAGTATCACAGTTTTGTTCTGGAATGAAAAGGAAGCTGAAGCAGGTAACAAATGTTTAACCCGGATCATATAACCATATAACCATATAACAATTACAGCACAGAAACAGGCCATCTCGGCCCTTCTAATCCATGCCGAACTCTTACTCTCACCTAGTCCCACCAACCTGCACTCGGCCCATAACCCTCCATTCCATTCCTGTCCATATATCTATCCAATTTAACTTTAAATGACAACATCGATCCTGCCTCAACCACTTCTGCTGGAAGCTCGTTCCACACAGCTACCACTCTCTGAGTAAAGAAGTTCCCCCTCATGTTACCCCTAAACTTTTGCCCTTTAACTCTCAACTCATGTCCTCGTGTTTGAATCTCTCCCACTCTCAATGAAAAATGCTTATCCACGTCAACTCTATCTATCCCCCTCATAATTTTAAATACCTCTATCAAGTCCCCACTCAACCTTCTACACTCCAAAGAATAAAGACCCAACTTGTTCAACCTTTCTCTGTAACTTAGGTGATGAAACCCAGATAACATTCTAGTAAACCTTCTCTGTACTCTCTATTTTGTTGACATCTTTCCTATAATTCGGTGACCAGAACTGTACACAATACTCCAAATTTGGCCTCACCAATGCCTTGTACAATTTCAACATTACATCCCAACTCCTATACTCAATGCTCTGATTTATAAAGGCCCGCATACCAAAAGCTTTCTTCACTACCCTATCCACATGAGATTCCACCTTCAGGGAACTATGCATCATTATTCCTAGATCCCTCTGTTCCAGTGCATTCTTCAATGCCCTACCATTTACCATGTATTTGATCATCTGTACTAATCAAATTCAAAATATTCAATCTTTATGCATGACAAATTTTCCTAACCTCAGGAAACTTTCCTTTTTGAATATTAGCAAACCTTCAGCAGTACTTTCGTTGATATTTGCTATAAAGGTAAGATCACTGATTAACAGACCTCAGATATCCAGCTGAGTTTCAGACTGAAGTTTCTTTGGAAGTGAATTTTCAGGCTTTGGCTCACAATAAACAAGAGAATTCAGATTCTGTAGCTGGTTTTGCAAGGGACAAATCGTACAAAGGTGATTTGTTTTTAATCTGAAACAAACAATTCTGGTACTTTGATTTTCTCCATTCAGTTTTGAAATATATAGTCAGTGGCACTTTATTAGGTACTTCCTGTACGTGTTGGCGCGTGGCCAAGTGGTTAAGGCGTTGGACTAGTGATCTGAAGGTCACGAGTTCGAGCCTCAGCCGAGGCAGCGTGTTGTGTCTTTCAGCAAGGCACTTAACCACACATTGCTCCTGCACGTTTATAGCCCAGTGCCGGCGGTTGGTGTAGCATGGACAAGACAAGACAATAGAGTATGCTTATGGTCCTCTGCTGCTGTACCCATCCACTTCAAGGTTCGACACGTTGTGCATTCAGGGATGCTGTTCTGCGCTGTTGCACATGCATTACCACTGTTGTAGTGCATGGTTTTTTGAGTTACTGTCACCTTCCTGTCAGCTTGAACCAGTCTGGCCATTCTCCTCTGACCTCTCTCGTTAACAACGCAAACAACAGGAATTCTGCAGATGCTGGAAATTCAAGCAATGCACATCAAAGTTGCTGGTGAATGCAGCAGGCCAGGCAGCATCTCTAGGAAGAGGTACAGTCGACGTTTCAGGCTGAGACCCTTCGTCAGGACTAACTGAAGGAAGAGTGAGTAAGAGATTTGAACGTTAACAAGGTGTTTTCACCCACAGAACTGCCACTCACTGGATGTTTTTGTTTTTCACAAACTCTAGAGACTCCCATTTTGTGAAAATCCCAGGAGATCAGCAGTTTCAGAGATATTCAAACAACCCTGAGATATTGAAGATCCCTATTTTTTCTTTCATTTTCTGTCATCATTATTATCATTTTCTTGATGTTTCCTTTTTTCTTACCTGTCTGCACTTACTTCCACTCCTCCTGGTCTCTTACATCCTCCTCCTCCACTCCACCACTACTACCTGCCATCCCGACCCAGTCACAGTTTAGATTATGTCCTAATCTATACCCCCTAATTTTCTTCTTCCCTACCCTGGGGAAAAGACTGATCTATGCTTCTCCTAATTTTAAACATTTCTTCATTCTCCTGCACTACAAGGAATAGGGACCTAGTGTAGCCATCCTCGCCTTATAACGCAAGTCCCCTGTTCCTGGCAACATCTTCGTAAATCTCTTCTGCACTCTTTCCAGTTTAGCCACAGCTTTCCTATAACAGTGACCACAACTGTACACAGTACTCCAACTGTGGCCTCACCAATGACTTATAGTTTTTTTTATATTCTGTATTTTTCACCCAATATTTCTCAGTCTTTTGTGCAGGGAGGGGGAATTTGGGGGTTGATAATCTTGCTGCTGTTCTTTTCCTTCTTGGTTTCGTGGCTATCTGGAGAAGAAGAGTATCAGAGTTGTATACTTTGATAATAAATAAACCCTTGAACCTTTATAGAACTGCAACATAATGTTCCACTCAGCTCCATGACTGATGAAAGCGAGCTTGCTAAACACCTTTTTTCATCACTCTGTCTACCTGTGACACAACTTTCAACAAACTTGCACTCCTAGGTCTCAATGTTCCATTACATTCACTAGTGCCCTAGGGAGATTAAATGGTCCAGCACAGACTGGATGGGCCAAAGGGCCTGTTTTGTGTTGTAGTTTTCTATGACTATTCTATTCATAGTCTGAGTCCTACACTGGTTTGACTTCCTAAAATACACTACACAATTATCTGTATTGAAATCCATTTGTACTCTTCAGCCTATTTTCCTAACTGATGATCCCTCCATAATCTGCAATAATCTCCTTCACTATCAATACCTGCTAATGTCATGTCACCTGAAAACTTACGAATCAAGCCTTGTTCATTAATATGACCATAACCAGAGTTAGGAGTGGAAATCAGCTATTTGGCCTATTGTGTTTGCTTTGCCATTTGATCATGGTTGATATATTAACCCTCTCAACTCCATATTCCGGCATTCTCCCCATTACTAATCAGGAACCTATCAACCACTCTGTTAAATATACCCAATTATTTGTCCTCCGCAGCTGTCTGTGGCAATGAATTCCACAGCTGAAGAAATTCTTCCTCACCTCAGTTCTAAAGTAACATCCTTCTATTCTGAGCCAATGCCCCCTGATCCTTGACTGTCCTACTATTGAAAACATTTTCTTCACATCCACTCTAGGCCTTTCAAGATTCAGCAAGTTTCAAAGAGACCAAATCATTTCTATAAATAATGAATAACAATAGTTCCAACATTGACAACCCCTGTGACATATCACTAGTCACGGGTCTCCATTCTGAGAAACAAACTTCAGCCTCCACTTTGTACTTCCTACTTTAGGTGCGACATACAGTAATTTCATCAACACAAACACAGCTAACATCTTAGACTTTGACAAGACAAACCCATGCATGACATGGATTAACCCACTTCCTATCCATATGCTACAAAACCTTGCCTCAGGCAATTTACAACTAAAATGTTCATCTTGGATTTTGTCACTTCCATTCAACTTTTCCATTTGTTGATAGTCAAATTTGTGGCATTCTTGTCCTAAATGGAGTTACCTAGATGAATCCCACAAAGCATTGACTGTGTAGTGGTAGAGGCAAACACATTAGAGGCTGTTCAGAGACATTTGGATGGGCACGTGGATGGGTGTGGGTAGGAGGGATTGGTGTTTGGGTGTTTCTGATTTGTTTTTTAGCTGGTTCGGCACAACATTGTGGGCTGAATGGCCTGTTGCTGTACTGTACTGTTCTATGTTCTATGGTCTAAACTGTTTCTTCATCCATAGCCTTGTAGGCAAAACCAGATGTTATCAAGGTATCTTTGAGTTTTTCTCCCTCCACCACTCGTTCGGCAGAGATTTGTAGAGCGCACACCACTAGATGTGTTTAAAAGTGTCCTGGAACATGCCCTCTTCTTGCTACTACCAACAGGGAAGAGGTGCAGGAGCCCAAAGACCCACATTCAATGTTTTAGGAAGAGCTTCTTCCCCTCTGCCATCAGATTTCTGAATGGTCCATGAATGCATGAACGCTACCTCACTATTCCTCAATCACATTATCTACCTATCTATTTGTTTATGTAACTTATAATAACTTTTATGTATTGCACTGTATTGCTGCTGTAAAACAACTAATTTCACAATATACGTCAGTGATAATAAACCTGATTCTGATTCTGGTTGTGTAATCATTTATTCCTTCTCCCAATTAACTCAAATCTAGATCCCTTACTTACTGACTTCTCAGATAGGGGATAGAGCACCTTTCTGATAGAGATTCTCAATAATTTTATAAACTGGTTAAATCTCTCATCAGCCTATATTAATTCAAATACAAGAAGTTCACCAATCTCTCCTCATAACTCAAATTCTTCACCTTAGCAGTGTTGTCATGGAGCTTCTCTGAATCCTGTCTAGCACTATCTTTTCTGTAGTACAGCAAACAGAACTGTACACAATAATGCACTCGGTGGCCACTTTATTAGGTACACCTGAACACTAGCTTACTAATGAAAACATCTAATCAGCTAATCATGTGGTAGCAACTCAGTGCTTAAAAGCATGCAGACATGGTGACACCAAGGGTCTTGGTTTATACTAAGTCACCAAATTATAGGAAAGATGTCAATAAAATTGAGAGAGTACAGAGCAGGTTTACTAAAATGTTGCCTGGGTTTCATCTCCTAAGTTACAGAAAAAGGTTGAACAAGTTAGGTCTTTATTCCTTGGAGCGTAGAAGGTTGAGGGGGAACTTGATAGAGGTGTTTAAAATTATGAGGGGGATAGATAGAGTTGATGTGGATAGGCTTTTTCCATTGAGAGTGGGGGAGATTCAAACAAGAGGACATGAGTTGAGAGTTAAAGGGCAAAAGTTTAGGGGTAACATGAGGGGGATCTTCTTTACTCAGAGAGTGGTAGCTGTGTGGAACGAGCTTCCAGCAGAAGTGGTTGAGGCAGGTTCGATGTTGTCATTTAAAGTTAAATTGGGTAGATATATGGACAGGAACGGAATGGAGGGTTGTGGGCTGAGTGCAGGTCGGTGGGACTAGGTGAGAGTAAGAGTTCGGCATGGACTAGAAGGGCCAAGATGGCCTGTTTCTGTGTTGTAATTGTTATATGGTTATATGGTCAAGAGGTTCAGTATTTGTTCAGATCAAGCATCAGAATGGGGAAGAACTGTGACTTCAATTGTGGAATGATTTTTGGTGCCAGATGAGATGGTCCTTCCCCACTGATCTCCCTCCTGGCACTTATCCTTACAAGCAGAGCGTGATACACTTGCCCCTGCACCTCCCCCCTCACTACAATTTAGGGCCCCAAACGGTCCTTCCAGATGAAGCAACACTCCCCCTGTGAGTCTGTTGGGTTCATACACTATGTCCAGTGCTCCTGATGTGGACTCCTGCGTATCGGTGAGACTCGATACTGATTGGGAGACCACTTCGCTGAGCACCCACATTCTGTCCACCAGAACAAACAGGATCTCCCAGCGGCCACCCATTTTAATTTCACTTCCCATTCCCATTCCGATATGTCCATCCATGGACTCCTCTACTGTTACGATAAGGCCACACTGAGGTTGGAGGAACAACACTTTATATTCTGTTTGGGTAGTCTCCGACCTGATGGCATGAACATCAATTTCTCATACATCCAGTAATGCCTCCGGCCCCGCCTTCACCATTTCTCATCCCCTTTTCCCACGTTATCTCCTTACCGCCCCCCCCATCACCTCGCTCTGGTGCTCCTCCCCCCTCCTTGTTTTCTTTCTTCCATGGATTCTGTCTCTTTCACCGGTCACCTTCCGAGCTCTTTGCTTCATCCCTCCCCTTCCTATTGCCTAGTGTTTCTCTCTCCCCTCCTCCCACCTCTCAAATCCACTCCTCAGCTCTTTTTCTCCAGTCCTGCGGAAGGGTTTTGGCCCAAAATATCAACTGTGCTTTTTCCCATAGATGCTGCCTGGCCTGCTGAGATCCCCCAGCATTTTGCATGTGTTGGAAGTTTAAGATCAGAATTTTCCTTCTCCTAGATGAACTGACAGCCACGGCTGACATGCATAATCTACCTGAAGCGACTGGTTTTAAACTGCCAGTAACCTACCTTCGCACCTTCTCCTGTCAGTAAAAACCTTTTTCGCCAGGCTCAGCAGAATAATATCTTTAAGGGAAAACCAAATTGGATGCTTTGAGTGAAAGAATAGAGTCGAGGAGTGCATTGACTGAATGAAGAGCCAGCAGAAATGAACTCATATATATAGGCGACCTTCTGAGCTGGTAACTTTAATGCTCCTGTGGTTCTAAGAGCAGTTATGTTCAAAGGTGCCAATAACTCAAGCTCAAGCTCACTCGTTGGATGAAGGGACTGAGTATGTATTTCTGGCAAAGAAAATTGCCTGCAGCAATGGCCACTTAAGCAGAAATGAAAGATTAAACCAATGTCATGTTTGCTTGACCCAGGAGTTAAGTGAACACTGAAGGGTGGTTAGAACTTAGAGCCTGCTACTGTGGAGAACAGTTTTGGTGATCAGCATCGAAGCCCTTAATGAAATCTGGACAAAACACATAAGGGAAAATGGAGCATAAGAACATAGGAACAGGAGTCGGTCATCTGGCCTGTCAAGACTGCTCTGCCATTCAATACAACTTTGGCTGATCTGCCCATGAACTCATCTCCATCCACCTGCCTTCTCTCCATAAACTTTAATTCACGAAACTCTAACTGTGTCTTAAATATATTTGATGAAGTTGTCTCTTTTCTTTCCACAGATTTACTGCTGTCTAAGAAAAACAGTTTCTCCTCATCTCAATCGATTCTGCTAAATCTTGAGGCTCTCTTCTTTAGTTCTAGTCTCACTGACTAGTGGAAACAACTTTCCTTCCTCTACCTTATCTATCCCTGTCATAATTTTATATGTCTCTAAAAGAACCCATCTCATTCTTCTGAATTTCAGTGAGTATAGTCGCAAGCAACTCAATCTCTCCTCATAGGTTAATCCTCTTATCTCCATAATCAACCTGGTGAACTTTCTTTCAAACCATCTTCAAAGGCAGAATATCTTTTCTCAAGTAAGGAGACCAGAACTGCACGCAGTCCTCCAGGTGCGGCCCCACCAGTGCCCTGTACAATTGCAGCATAACCTCCGTGCTCTTAAATTCGATCCCTTTAGCAATGTAGGCCAACATTCCATTTGCCTTCTCGATAACTTGCTGCACCGACAAACCAGCCTTTTCCATTTTACACACAAGCACTCCCAAGACCCTCTGCACAACAGTATGCTGCAATCTTTCACCATTTATATAGGATGACATCGGTGACAAAGGACTGGAAGGTGCAGAATCCTTGTGGGTAGAGTTAAGAAACTGCAAAGTTAAAAAGACGATGATAGAAGTTATATGCAGGCCTCCAAACAGTACCCAGGTTGTGGAATATACATTTCAACAAGAAATAGAAAAGGAATATAATAAGGGCAATGCTACGATAATCATGTGGGATTTCAATATACTTTATACTTCATACTTTATTGTCGCCAAACAATTGATACTAGAATGTACAATTATCACAGCGATATTTGATTCTGCGCTTCCCGCTCCCTGGATTACAAATATTAAATATTAAAAATAGTAAACATTAGTAAATATAAAAATTTAAATTATAAATCATAAATAGAAAATAGAAAAACGGAAAGTAAGGTAGTGCAAAAAAACTGAGAGGCACGTTCGGATATTTGTAGGGTACGGCCCAGATCCGGGTCAGGATCCATTCAGCAGTCTTATCACAGTTGGAAAGAAGCTATTCCCAAATCTGGCCGTACGAGTCTTCAAGCTCCTGAGCCTTCTCTCGGAGGGAAGAGGGACGAAAAGTGTGTTGACTGGGCCGGTGGTGTCCTTGATTATCCTGGCAGCACTGCTCCAACAGCGTGCGGCGTAAAGTGAGTCCAAGGACGGAAGATTGGTTTGTGTGATGTGCTACGCTGTGTTCACGATCTTCTGCAGCTTCTTTCCGTCTTGGACAGGACAACTTCCATACCAATATGTATGGTGGATTGGGAAAATTAGGTTGTTGCTGGATCTCAGGAGGAGGAATTTCTAGAATGCCTATGGGATGGGTTTTTAGAGCAGATTGTCGTTGAGCCCACTAGGAGAATCCGTACTGACGAAGGGTCTTGGCCCGAAACGTCGACTGTACCTCTTCCTATAGATGCTGCCTGGTCTGCTGCGTTCACCAGCAATTTTGATGTGTGCCATTAGGGGAATGTTAATTCTGGATTGGGTGTTATGTATTGAACTCGATTTGATTAGAGAGCTTAAGATTAAGGAACCAGTGGAACGAGCTTCCAGCAGAAGTGGCTGAGGCAGGTTCGATGTTGTCGTTTAAAGTTAAATTGGATAGATATATGGACAGGAAAGGAACGGAGGGTTATGGACCGAGTGCAGATCAGTGGGACTAGGTGAGAGTAAGAGTTCGGCACGGACTAGAAGGGCCGAGATGGCCTGTTTCCGTGCTGTAATTGTTATATGGTTATATGGAACCCTTAGAAGGTGATCATAATGTGATAGATTTCACCCTGCATTTTGAGAGAGAGAGAAGTTAAAGTCGGATGTATCAGTATTACAGTGGAGTAAAGGGAATTACAGAGGCATGAGAGAGGAGCTGGTCGAAGTTGATTGGAAAGGGGCTCGAACAGGGATGGCAGCAGATCAGCAATGTTTGGAGATTCTGGGAGCATCTTGGAAGGCGCATAATGGATATATCCCAAAAATGAAGAAGTATTCTAAAGGGAGAATGTTGAAACCATGGCTGACAAGGGAAGTCAAGGACAGAATAAAAGCAAAAGAGATGGCATACAATATTGTGAAAATTAGTAGGAAGATAGAGGATTGGGAATCTTTTATAATCCAATCGAAGGCAATTAAAAAAGTCAAAAAGAGAAAAAAGATGAAATATGAAGGTAAGCTAGCCAATAATATCAAAGGGGGTACCAACAGTTTTTTCAGATGTATAAAGAGAAAAGAAGAGGTGAGAGTGGATACTGTACTGCTGGAAAAAGATGCTGGAGAGGTAGTAATGGGGAATAAAGAAGTGGTGGATGAACTTAATAAGTATTTTGCATCAGTATTCACTGTAGAAGACATTAGCAGATTGCCAGAACTGTGAATGTCAGGGGGCAGAGGTGAGTATGGTTACTATTGCTGAGGAGAAGGTGTGAGGGAAGTTGAAAGGTCACCTGGACCAGATGCTCTACACCTCAGGGTTCTGAAAGAGGTAGCTGAAGAGATGTTGGAGATGTTAATAAAGATGTTTCAAGAATCACTAGATTCTGGAGTGGCTCTGGAGGATTGGAAAATTGTAAATGTCACTCTACTCCTTAATAAGGGAGGGAAGCAGAAGAAAGGAAATTGTAGGCCGGTTAATGTGACTTTTGTTGTTGGGAAGATGTTGGAGTCCATTACTAAGGATGTACTTGGAGGCATATGATAAAGAAAGCCAAAGTCAGCATGGTTTCCTTCAGGGAATTCCTTGAGGAAATAGCAGGCAGAACTGACAAAGGAGAGCCAATGGATGTTAATTACTTGGGTTTTGAGAAGACCTTTGACAAGGTGCCTCACATGAGGCTGCTTAACAAGATAAGAGCCCATGCTAGATATGGCACACTTACTCATTCCCCTCTTCCAAATCGTTAATGCATTTTGTGAACAGATGCATCATCAACACCAATGCCCTCACCACTGAATAACAACCAGAGGAAACACTCATTTATCCCAACTTTCTGCCTTCTATTGTACACCAATCCTCCATCCATGCTAATATTTTACCCCCAAAGAACTCCAGTAGGTTTGTCAAACATGTCTTTCCCTTTATGAATTCATGTAGTGTCTGCCTGATGGACCCTCTTTTACCCAGATGTCTTTCTATTCCCTTTTAGTGACAGCATTTGCATTGATTTCCTCAGCTTCCATCACATGCATAACATCTCTCTTTGGCACGTTAGACCACTGTAAAGAACAATGCAAAGTATTTGGTCAAGTCCTTGGCCATTTCCACAATACTCAATATTAATTTCACTTTCACAATTTCCAAGGGACCTATGTTCACCTTGGCCACCCTTCTCCAACTTATATAATTCTGAAAACATCGGATGTTTTGATCAATGTGGAAATGATAGATTTGTTGAAAGGATTAGATGAAGATGGATGGACCATTGTGTGGACTATAAATCTCTCCAGCTATTGAATGAATGCCCTCTTCCTCTGCAAACAATACCCCAAGAATTTTTTCTTTTAGTGACGATCTGGTGATATTACTCAAAGAAGAATAATGAATTTTAGTGCAGTTGGTAAAATTTTTTGCTCAATCAGCAGAATATGCTCTCAAGGCAATGAGCTAAATTAGACATGCAATGATGATACCAGATCTGGAAAGGTGATGAGGAGCCTTGGCCCAAAATATCAACACTTTAATCTTCTCCATAGATACTACCTGATCTGCAGACTTCCTCCAGCATTTAGTATGTGTTAATCTGGATTTCCAGCATCTGCAGAATCGCTTGTGTTTGTGATTAGGAATTTTAACTTATTTGCATCATGGAAATGAGTTTACTACACAGGCTCAAGACATCTTTTCACCGCCATCATTCTAAGAATGATTAAAGATATTTATTAACTGCTAGGCTTTCCAGCAACACCTAGAAATGAATAAATGCATGATCAAATGTGCAGTATCACGTTTACCGTGTGAAAGGTGCCACAAAAATATAAATTTTTTTCTATATTACCTTAATGCAATAACCTGGTACATAGCTACGTTTGAAGTCAAACACCAGAGCAGAACAGTGAAAATACAGCAGTGTGAAAAATTCCTAAGGAAATGTATGATGAACGATCATTTCACCAATGAAATCAGCTTCATGAAAAGTAAATCTTCAATGATTAAAATTCCCCAGTTTGTCTTGGATTAGATTTTTAGTTGTGGTGCCTTTCAGCTAAAATTGGCCAAAGCAAAAGAAGGAATTATGCAAATTAAGTTGATATAATATATTAAAAACGCAAACACGAGGAAATCTGCAGATGCTGGAACTTCAAGCAACACACATAAAAGTTGCTGGCCTGGCCTGCTGCGTTCACCAGCAACTTTTATGTGTGTTGGTTGATATATTTTACATTGGTTTAAAAATCATTGTACTGAAGAAACATCCCCACCCACAAATTCTGCCAACACACTGGACTAAACTATTTGTGTTTGTTTGAAACCTTGAAATCAAACTGTGCTTTCTTCTGTGTATAAAGATGCTAATAACATCTTTAAAAATCCCTATTTCTTTAATAAAAATCTCAACACTAAACTATTCTCATAACCCATGGATTCACTTTCAAGGACTCTTCATCTCATGTTTTTGATTTTTATTGCTTAGTTTTTTCCCTTTCTTTTTGTATCTGCACTGTTTGTTGCCTTTTGTACATTGGCCGTTTGCCCTGTCAGTAAAGTCTTTCACTGATTCTGTTATGGTTCTTGGATTCAGTGAGAAAGTCTTCAAGAAAATTAATCTCAGTGTTTGTATTTGGTGGCATTGATAGTAAATTTACTTTGAACAATGTATGCTGAACTTTAATATACACTTACTGGCCACTTTATTAAATACACCTCTACACTTGCTAGTCAATGCACATACCTCATCAGCCAAATTAGTCCTGAAGAAAGGTCTCAGCCCAAAACGTCAATCATTTACTCTTTTACATAGATGCTGCTTGGCCTGCTGAGTTCCTCCAACATTTTGTGTTTATTACTATCTCAGCTAATCATGTGGCAGCAACTCAGTGCATAAAAGCATGCAGACATGGTAAAGAGGTTCAGTTGTTGTTCAGACCAAACATCAGAATGGAAAAGAAATGCTATTTAAGTGACTTTGACTATGGAATGATTGTTGGCTCCAGATGGGGTGGTTTGAGTATCTCAGAAACTGCTGATCTCCTGTGATTTTCGATAACCACAGTCTCTAAAGTTTACAGAGAATGGTGCGAAAAACAATGGGCGGCAGTTCTGTGGGTGAAAACACTTTGTTAATGGTAGAGGTCAGAGGAAATTGGCCGGACTGGTTCAAACTGATAGGAAGTGAAAAAATTAGAACAGTGGTTTGCAGAAGAGCATCTCTGAAAGTACAACACATCAAAATTTGAAATGGATGGGCTACAGCAGCAAAAGACCATGGACATCTACTCAGTAGACACTATATTAGATACAGGAGGTTCCTTATAAAGTGGCCACTGAATATATACCAATAAGACTATTACATTCCTCAATGTAAATTATAAAAATACTCTTTGGTGATTTAAAATCAGGTCATTCACAGGTTGTAGAACAAATGATCCAATTAAACATGCTTATTTTTATGATAAACTCATTTTCAACTGTGTTAATAAAACTGATCCCAAGTTGCCTATCTTGTGAATTAAGAACTTTTTTTTGCAACTTGAGAAACACAATTAAAAAATAATTTTTTTTATTTAGCTGGCAGATTGCTCTGATATGGGGAAGATTCTATGGCTGTGATTATACAAAATAATTTAAGTGGATACTTAAATGATAATTTCCTTTCACAGGATTAGCAGAACAGGCAGCCAGCGGAAGCAGATTCAACAGAAGATTTGAAGAAACACTTGGATAGGTATGTGGAGGCTTAAAGGGACACAGGCCAAATGCAGGATATTGCGTCTAGCTGTGAGGCCACCATGGCTGGCATGGTCTTAATGGGCTGAAGGGCTGTATTACTCTGTGACTCTAGTGTAATTTCAAGTACTACTTGCATCAGATTGTGCATTGCATTTAAATTATCATAGCTTTCTCTCCATTTCTTTTTTATGTGTCTTAATTTTGTTTTAGGTCCACAACATCAGTTCATTGATGAGGGAAAGTGTGACTATTTTCACAGCTGCTTCCTGTTTGTCTTCTTGTTCAGAAACAACTGCGCATTTTTTTTTAAAAAACAAGAATATTTATTTTATTGTACTTGTGCGTGCTCTTATGGAGCAAAGTGTGGGTAAAAGGTAATAATTCACACTCGTTTGATACTATATGGCTCCCTTGTGTTTCAATGTTTGCTGTCATACACATGTTCTATATGAATAAACTGCATACCAGCCATAGCAAAGCAAAGAGAAGAGCGAGCTAGGTTACTGTTGCGTAGATGGTATTCATTTCACTGTGGATAAGAGTATTACAGCAGTTGCCTTAGTGGAGTCTATCTGCAGTAAAAACGTTAACAGCAACCAACAGATATTTTTACTCCGGTGCGTACAAAAAATAAAAACAAGTGTAAATGCTAGTTTCCAAGCAACTTGTATGCAGCAGGGGAAGAGGAAACAAAGTCAGCATTTCACTCAATGTCGGTGTTTGGGTCATTGACAATGAGTTATTTCATCAACACACTAGCCAGGAAACCGCAAAATAACACGTTCAGCATCGGTGCTTCCGATTCTAACATGACAAAATGGTGGGAAAAGTTGGACATAATATAAACATAATCAAAACAACCTTTTTACTTCCGGGACTTGATTGGTTCTAAAACCAATAAAGGTGCTTTCTAATCAGTCTTATACCATGTAATTATCGAATTAAAGTAATTCCCTTGGCCTGCTATGACAGCAGAAAGCCATTGGTCAGTATAGCCATGGTTTTCAGAATAATTATTGAGGATCATTACTTTTTTCCATTGGACCATAAGATATTGGAGCAGAATTAGGCCATTTGGCCCATCAAGTCCGCTCCGCCATTTCACCATGGCTGATCCATTTCCCTTTCAGCCCCAATCAAGAATCTATTAAACTCTGCCTTAACTATATCCAATGCCTTGGCCTCCACAAATTCCACAGATTCATGACTCTCTGGTTAAAGAAATTCTTCCTCATCTCTGTTCTAAAAGGACGGCCCTCTATTCTGACGCTGTGTCTCACGTCATAGACTCTCCCACAATAAGAAACATCCTCTCCTTATCTACTCTATTGAGGCCTTTCACCATTCAATAGATCACCCCTCATTCTCATGAATTCCCGTGAATACTGGCTGGAGCTATGAAACACTGTTCATATGACATCTGGAATTGTTGTCATGAACCTCCTTTCATTCCAGTGTACCCATTCATGCATGCCATCGTTTCATTTCAACAGACATATCTGGCAAAAAAACATTTCATTAGTGTCCTGACAAAGGGGCTCATCTTGAAATATCTAGATACCGTTGTGCGTTAAAATCTGAGGTGCTCAAATCACTCCGCCTTGCACCAAAGATTATTTAGACCATATTTCTTCCCCATTATGATGTTTGGGCTGAACAAGAACTGAACCTTTAGAACATGTTTTTATGCATTGAGTTGCTGCACCATTAGAATCAAAATCAGGTTTAATATCACCTGCAGATGTCATGAAATTTGTTAATAATAGATTTACTTTGAACTTTGAACATTGCTGAAGAGTCTCAACCCGTCATATTGAGTATTTATTCCTCTCCATAGATGCTGCCTGACCTGCTGAGTTCCTCCAGCATTTTGTGTGTGTTCCTCTGGATTTCCAGTATCTGCAGAATCCCTTGTGTTTATCAATCATTTCAGACCTGTGTTCTATAGTGTTCATTTGCGGTCACTTCATTATAGGAAGGACATGGAAGCTTTAGAGAGGGTGCAGAGGAGATTTACCAATATGCCTTCTAGATTGAAGAGCGTGTCTTACGTAGAAAAGTCGAGCAAGTTAGGGGTTTTCTCTTTGGAGTGAAGGAAGATGAGAGGCAACTTGACAGGTGTATTTGCAAGATATTTGGATCGGAAGGGTGTAAAGAGATATGGGTGTAATGTGGGCACATGGGATTAATATAGAAAAGCACCACAGTTGCCATGGATAACGTGGGACAATATATCTATTTCTCTGCCATACAATTTAACAGTTCTATGAACAGCATCTCATCCTGTGCATAAGACTTTGCAAGCCTCTGGAATGAATATTGAATCTTCTAATTTCAGATAAAGTTTTTTTTTCCTATTATCCTGCTTATGACCTTTTCTTGCGTCATTTCTACAAAATATCATCCGAACAAACGGTACTCACGCACCTGTATCACCCAAATTGTTAACTGGTTTTTCCTTCCACAGATGCTTCTTGACTGATTTAGTTCTTCGAGCATTTTTTTAATTTTTGTTTCAAATTCTGCATTTTTGAGACTTGCTGGCTCAGTGATGTTTTAGACACATTCTAGCTCATCAGTAGTGTGGATTGACATGGATCTGAATAGCTCAGGCTCTTAATTGAGTCTTATGAGAGATCTTAGACCATAAGACCATAAGATATAGGAGCAGAAGTAGGCCATTCAGCCCATCGAGTCTGCACCATCATTCAATCATAGGCTGATCCAGTTCTTCCAGTCATCCGCACTCCCCTGCCTTCTCCCCATATCTTTTGATGCCCTGGAAAATCAAGAACCTATCTATCTCTGCCTTAACTGCACCCAATGACTTGGCCTCCACGTCTTCAACTTGACCCACCAAAAAGTAATAGATACAACTGACTCCAACACAGGAAAAGACCTGCCTACCATGGAACGCATCTACATGGAGTGCTGCCACAAGAAAGCAGCATCCATCATCAAGGACCCCCACTACCCAGCCCATGTTCTCATTTCACTGCTGCCATCAGGAAGGAGGTGCAGGAGCAACAACGCACAAAATGCTGGAGGAACTCAGCAGGTCAGGCAGCATCTGTGGAAAAAAGTACAGTCAACGTTTCAAGCTGAGACCCTTCAGCACGACTGGAGAAAAAAGATGAAGAGTAGATTTAAAAGGTGAGGGAGTGGAGAGAGAAACACCAGGTGATAGGTGAAACTGGGAGGGGGAGGGATGAAGTAGAGCTGGGAAGTTGATTGGTGAAAGAGATCCTGGGCTGGAGAAGAGGGAATCTGATAGGAGAGGACAGAAGTCCATGGAAGAACGAAAAGGGGGGAGAAACGCAAGAGGGAGGCAATGGGAAGTCAAAGAGATAGGTGAGAGAGGATAAAGAGAATGAGGAATAGTGAAGGGGGGTCCATTACTGGAAATTTGAGAAATCGATGCTTATGCCATCAGGTTGGAATATAAGGTGCTGTCCCTTCAACTTGACTGTGGCCTCATCGCAGCGGTAGAGGAGGCCTTGGATTGACATTTTGAAATGAGACTGGGAAGTGGAATTAAGGTGGATGGCCACTGGGAGATCCCACTTCTTCTTGCGGATGGGGAGTAGATGCTCGGCGAAACAGTTTCCCAATCTATATCAGATCTCACCAATATACAGGATGCCACACCGGAAGCACCGGCCACAGTATATGACACCAACAGACTTAACAGACTTAAAAGTGTTGCCTCACCGGGAAGGACTGTTTGGGGCCTTGAATGGTAGTGGCACAATGGTAGGAGGCGCAGGGGGAGGTGTAGCATTTGTTCTGCTTGCAAGGGTAAACGCCAGGAGGGAGATCAGTGGGGAGGGTCGAATGGGCAATAGAGTTGTGTAGCAAGCAATCCCTGCAGAAAGCAGTAAGTGGGGAGAGAGAAAGATGTACTTCGTGGTGGGATCCCATTGGAGATGGCAAAAGTTGCAGAGAATTATGTGCTGGACGTGGAGGCTGGTGGGGTGGTAGGTGAGGACAAGAGGAACTCTGGTAAGGTGGCGGGAGGACAGGTAAAAGCAGTTGTGTGTGAAATGGAAGAGATGTGGTTGAGGGTAGCGTTAATGGTGGAGGAAGTGAAGACCCTTTCTTTGAAATGAAAAGCATCATCCTGAGAGCAGATGAGGCAGAGACGGAGGAATTGAGAGAAGGGGATAGCGTTTTTACAAGTAAAATGGTCGGAAGAGGTATAGTCCAAGTACCTGTGAGAGTCCATGGGCTTATAATAGACATCAGTAGATAAGCTGTCTCCAGATTTAGAGACAGTGAGGTCAAAAAATGGGTGGGAGGTGTCAGAAATAGACCAGGTAAATCTGAGGCCAGGGTGGAAGTTGGAGGCAAAGTTGATGAAGTCAATCGGCTCTGCATGGGTGTAAGAAGCAGTACCAATGCAGTCGTTGATGTAGCATAGGAAAAGTGGGGGATGGACTCCAGTGCAGGCTTGGAACGTAGACTGTTCCACGAAACCGACAAAAAAGCAGACATATCTGGGACCCCGTTCTTGGCCATCTTTCCCTCCTCCCCCCCACTTACTGCTTTCCACAGGGATCGCTCCCTACACGACTGCTTTGTCCATTCGTTCCCTCCTGGCACTTGCAAGTGGAACAAGTGTTACACCTGCCCCTACACCTCCTCCCTTATTACCATTCAGGGCCCCAAACAGTCCTTCCAGGTAAGACGACAGATCACCTATGAGTATGTTGGGGCCATATACTGTGTCCAGTGCTCCCAGTGTGGCCTCCTGTATATTGGTGAATCCCAACGTAGATTGGGAGACCACTTCGTCGAGCACCTACACTGCAACCACCAGAAGAAGCAGGATCTCCCAGTGGCCACCCATTTTAATTCCACTTCCCATTCCCATTCTGACATGGCATTCCATGGCCTCCTCTACTGTTGCGATGAGGCCACACTCAGGTTGGAGGAGCAACACCTTATATTCAGTCTGGGTAGCCCCCAACCTGATGGTGTGAACATTGATTTCTCAAACTTCTAGTAATGACCCTCCCCTCTTCTGCACCATTTCCCATCCCCTTTTCCCTCTCTCACCTTATCTTCTTGCCCTCCCATTGTCTCCCTCTGGTGCTCCTTGTCCTTTTCTTTCTTCCATGGTCTTCTGTCCTCTCCTATCAAATCTCTCTTCTCTAGCTCTGTATCTCTTTCACCAATCAACTTCCTAGCTCTTGACTTCATCCCTCCCCCTCCTGGTTTCACCTATCAACTTGCATTTCTCTCTCCCCTCCCCCACCTTTTAAATCTTCTCTTCATCTTTTTTTTCTCCAGTCCTGCCAAAGGGTCTTGGCCCGAAACATCAACTGTACTTTTTTCCATAGATGTTGCCTGGCCTGCTGAGTTCCTCCAGCATTAGTGTGTGTTGTTTGGATTTCTGGCATCTGCAGGTTTTCCCCTGTTTGTGAGGAGATACAGGAGCCTTAGGTCCCACAGCACCAGGTTCAGGAACAGTTGTTACCCATCAACCATCAGGTTTCTGGACTAGTGTGGATAACTTCACTCAGCTCAAGCTGTTGACTTACTGTCAAGAACTCTGCAACTTATGTTCTCAGTAGTTTGTATTTATTCATTCATTTGTTTGTCTGTTTAATTTATTCTTCTTTTGCACATTGGTTGTCCATCAGTCTTCGCTTAATTCCATTAATTCTATTTGTTTTTTTTTAATCCATAAGTGCCTGCAAGAAAATGAATCATATGGTGACATATATGTACTTTCATAATAAATGTCCTTTGAACTTTGAACTTTGAAATGCTGACTCTGTTTCCCTTCCCTCAGATGCACCTTGACCTGCTGAGTATGTTTAGTGTTTTTTTCTGTTCTATTTTACTCCAAGTTCCAATTCCAGACTTATTTACATGGACTTGATTGTAGATAAGCTTTTCTCTGAAAATGAGAGGTCTCAAATTGGATATCAGTCTGAGGTATAAAATTGAACTTGGATTAGACTTGATATCCAATATCATTGAATCACAATTTCACCTTAAGTACAAATAAAACCATAAGACCATAAGGTATAGGAGCAGAATTCGGCTATTTGGCCCATTGACTCTGTTCTGCTAATTCATCATGGCTGATTCATTTCACTCTCGGCTCCAATCTCCTGACCTTCTCCCCGTATCCCTTCTTGCCCTGACTAATCAACCTCTGCCTTAAATATACCCAATGCCCTGACCTCCACAGCTGCCTGTGGCAACAAATTCCACAGATTCATCATTTCCTTGCAAAAGAAATTCATCCTCTTCTCCATTCTAAATGGACGTCTCTCTATTCTGAGGCTGTGTCCTCTGGTCTCCTCCACCATTGGATACATCCTCTCCAAATCTACTCTATCAAGGCCTTTTAACACTAGGTTAGATTAGATTAGATTATGAGGACACGCAGTCCTCTGTTATTGTCATTTAGTAATGCATGCATTAAGAAATGATACAATGTTCCTCCAGAATGATATCACAAAAACACAAGACAAACCAAGACTGAAAAACTGACAAAAACCACATAATTATAACATATAGTTACAACAGTGCAAAGCAATACCGTAATTTGATAAAGGACAGACCATGGGCACGGTAAAAAAAAGTCTCAAAGTCTCTCGAAAGTCCCATCATCTCACGCAGACAGTAGAAGGAAGAAAAACTCTCCCTGCCATGAGCTTCCAGCGCTGCAAACTTGCCGATGCATCACCCTGGAAGCACCCGACCACAACCAGCTCTTGAGTCCGTCCAAAAACTCCGAGCCTCCGACCAGCCCTCTGACACCGAGCACCGAGCACCATCTCTGCTGAGCGCTTCAACCCCGGCCCCGGCAACAGGCAATAGGCAAAGCCGAGGATTTGGGGCCTTCTCCTCCAGAGATTCTCGATCACACAGTAGCAGCGGCAGCAAACCGGGCATTTCAGAAGTTTCTGCAGATGTTCCTCTGTGCTTCTCACATCCATCTCCATCAAATCAGGATTGTGCACAGTACCTACTTAACAAATACAATATCATTTCAGAGTGGTTGCGCGCGCTGCGTCGCGCCGCCATCTTCTCCTCCCCTCCCTTCCATAGGTTTCAATGAGATCTCTCTTGATTCTCTGAATTCCAGTGAATACAGGCCCTGAGCATTCAAAACGCTCTTCATATGACAAGCTTTTCATCCCAGAATTATTTTCGTGAACCTCCTTTGAAACCTCTCCAACGTAAGCACATCCTTTCTTAGATAAGGGGCCCAAAACTGCTCACAATGCTCCAAATAAGGCTACACCAGTGCCTTATAAAGCCTTAACATTGCTTCCTTGCTTTTATATTCTGGTCCTCTCGAAATGAATGCTCGCATTGTATTTGCCTTCCTCACGACTGATTCAACGTGCAAATTAACCTTTAGGGAATCCTGCACGAGGACTCCCAGGTCCCTTTGCAGATTTTTGGGTTTTCTCTCCATTTAGAAAATAGCCTAGGCTTTTAATTCTTCTACCAAAGTGCATGACCATACACTTCTCGACACTGTATACCATCTGCCACTTCATTGCCTATTCTCTTAAATGATACATTTGTGAGCCTCCTCATGTAAGAAATGCAGATCTGACCTCAATGTTCCTGGCAGAAGGCAGAAAACAGGTCACAAAGCCTCATCCTGAACTTGATTCTCATTCAGCGACTCCTGCAAGAATAAGGCCATTGTTTGAGGATTGAGCTCAGCACTTTTGGCTCCAGTGGACGAATATTCTGGCAATATTTGCTAACTATACTGACACGAATGAATGCACTGATCATTGCTTGGAGACTCAGAATTATAGGGCCAGATTTTGGCTGGTTCACTGCCCCTGCTCCCTGCTTGTGATATTCCCGCAGCACCACAGAATTGTTGAAGCCCTGCATATCTAATCATCCTTAAAGCTTCTCTGCTGCAGCCATCTCACAACTGTGCATTCAGTGGAAAATCCTGAGGCCCCGCCCACAGAATGGCCTGATGGCTTTTTGACAGCTGAATGCTGTTGAAGGCCTTTGAATCCATTTTCAATACCTCTGGCGATCAGTAATATTTGGCAACAGTACACAAGCATTTAAGTAATTAAAATAAAGGCTATTTAAGGAAAAAAATATATATATACTTATTTTCCATTATCAGGGGCCCCCATCACCCAGGACATGCTCTCTTCTCATTGCTGCTATCAGAAAGAAGATACAGGAGCCTCAGGACTCACACCACCAGGTTCAGGAACAGCTATCACCCCTCAACCATCAGGCTCCTGAACCAAAGGGGATAACTTCACACAATTTCATTTGCCCTGTCATTGAAGTAATTCCACTTTCAAGGACTCCCTCTCATGTTCTTGATAGTTATTGCTTAGTTATTTATTATTTTTATTATTTCAACTGTCTATTGTTTTCTGCACACTGATTGAATGCCCAGTTAGTGCAGTCTATCACTGTTTCTGTTATGGTTTTTATTCTATAGATTTTTTGAGCATGCCCACATGAAAATTAATTTTTGGGGTTGCATATGGTGATATATAGGTACTTTGATAATAAATTTACTTTAAACTTTTGGACTTTGAAAAAATACTTATTTTACAATACTTCTTTATTCTGAAATTCTCTATTGCAGAGAGATGTAGAAATAAGATCATTGGAAGTAATGAAAGAGGAGATTTTGGGAAGATTGGGTATTGAGCACGATGGGGAAGTGTAACAGAGTGAAGATAAACCTGGGGAAGGTCAGCCATGATCACTGGGAATGGTAGGCAGGCAGGCATGATGAGCCAATAAGAACACAGAATATTGGACAGTACAGCATAGGAATAGGCCTTCCATGCCAAAAAGGCAGTGCCAAACACATTGCTAATCAATTGCCTTACTTCCACTCCTATGTTCCTGTGTTCTTGCAAGTTCTAAATTAGCATAACTTTAAGGTGATTGGAGGAAAGTTCAGGAAGAATGTCAGAGTTAATTCTTTTACAGGGAGAGTGGTGGGTTCTTGGAACACCCTGCAAGGGGTAGTGGTAGAGGCAGATACCTTAACAACATTTAAGAAACTCTCAAATAGGTTCATGGGTGATAGAAAAATGAAGGCGATGCAGGAGGGAAGAGTGAGGTTGATCTTAGAGCAGATGATAAGATTAGCACAACATCGTGGGCAGAAGGTCCTGTATTTTGCTGTAGTGTTCTATATATGATGTCCACAATTCAAAGTTCAATGTAAATTTATTATATGTTACCATTTACAATCCTAAGATTAGTTTTCTTGTAGGCATACTCAATGAATCCATAATAGAATAATAACCATAATGAAATCAATGAAACACCACACCAACATGGGTGTTCAGCCGGTATGCAAAAGACAACAAATTGTGCAAATACAAAGTAATTATAATAAATAAATAAACAATAAATATTGACAACGTGAGCTGATGTCCTTGAAAGTGAGTCTGTAGATTATAATAATAATAATAATAATAATTTATGAGGATGCTGCCAGGAGTAGAGAGGTAGGGGGAGCTGGGCCAGCCTTGGTCTTTATCCCCTGGAATGTAGGAGAACAAGGTACAGACGTACAGAAGTGTTTAAAATTAAATTGGATGATGACCGCCTTTTCTCCAGGGAAGGGAACACCAAAATTGAGAGGCCTAGATTTAGGGAAGAGGGAAAAGATTAAAAGGTGGTGAGCTTATAGAATGAGCTACCAGAAGGTAGGTACAAACATATCACTTATGAAGCATTTTGATAGTTATAATCAGTCACGGGTCTTGGGAGGAGATGGGCTGAATGCAGGAAATTAGGACTAGCTGGGTGAGCGTCGTGTTCAGTGTGGACATGTGGGCTTTGTTCGACTCTATGACTCTAAAAAATAATAATTTTAAAAAGTCATTCCACTGAACTTCATGTCCGTTAAACTTAGCAACTGCTAATTAATCTGGTCTCACAGCTCAGGTGTCATTAAATTGAATAGCAGAGTAAGAGTTTAAATCTACTGGCATCTGAACCCCTGATCACCCTTGACCTCTGCTTTGCCATGGAGATGAGTGCGGTCAACAGTCACAGACTTGAGAGCTGTGGATTGATGGTGATTCCCTATGGAATAATTGACAGATACAGAGCATGATCTGGTCCAGGATTGTACATCCTTTTATTTTTACAATTTCAGCAATTCTGTTATATTTCATGATAAACCACCACTTCATTTAAGTGTACTGAATCTGACCCTGAAAATACTCAAAGAACAGTGGGAAAAGATCACTGAAATAAGTTACAGAAAATTGAAGTGCTCTTAAGAATTACCAGCCAAAGTTCATTGTTTTTTTATTGGATATTAATGAAAAATTTAGTGGTGCGTGATGTACAGTGTGCTTGTCACTTTCGTTTGCATTCAAGCGTGTGTCTTAAACCTTGCACAGCTATGTGCAGATTGGATTTACTGAAGCAAGCTCAAGGAATACCATTGGATTTGATTCTAATTTGCCTTGCTGAATTGATTGACAGCTTGCTTTTCAGTCCTATTCACTGTTTTATTTGTGCTCAGCCCTCCTCCCAAACTTGGCAATGCAAAGGGGCCAGGGGTCAGGTCTCCTTTTGGAGATTTCAGCGTGGAACTGTGAGGGGCTGCCATTCATGTGGGTGTAGTCAACTGAAACTACGCATTTAATTAGCTGACGGACTCTGCAATGGGAAGCTGGTGCTTTACTGAGCATTATGATTCACTGGAGAAATTATTTTAGACTTTTACTGAGGCCCAGAGTCTGGAAGATGATGGTAATATAGACTGTGAACACGTCAAGCACCTTTTCAGATAATGATGCCGTGAACCTCATATCTACTTTTAACTTCCTACTGATCCCACACGGCTCTTGCTTATTCCATGTAAACAGTAGGTGTCAGCCCAAGCAATAAAACCCGTAAATCCTCAGAGGCAACTTTTTTTTCCCCTCACATGCACCTGAGCAGCCAATCAACTGCATTTTAGCCCTTAACAACTACTAACTGAAGGGGAAAAAAAAATTATGAACAGGGAGTTCATATGAGCTTTTTTTGATGAATCAAATGTTTGTCGATAAATGAATGAATTCTTTTATCCAGGAAAACATAACGGCTATAACACAAATGAACTATATTGACCTACGGCATGGTTGCTTAGTGCTTAGCAGAACGCTTTAAAGCATCAGCGACCCGAGTTCAGTTCCTGCCGCTGCCCATAAGGAGATTTCATCTTCTCCCTGTGACTGCGTAGGTTTCTCCGAGTCCTCTGGCTTCCTCCCACAGTCCAAAGACGTACCATTTGGTAGGTTAATTGGTCATTGAAAATTTTCTTGTGATTAGGCTAGGATTAACCATATAACCATATAACAATTACAGCATGGAAACAGGCCATCTCGGCCTTTGTAGTCTGTGCTGAACTCTTACTCTCACCTAGTCCCACCGACCTGCACTCAACCCATAACCGTCCATTCCTTTCCTGTCCATATACCTATCCAATTTAACTTTAAGTGACAATATCAAACCTGCCTCAACCACTTCTGCAGGAAGCTCGTTCCACACAGGTACCACACTCTGAGTAAAGAAGTTCCCCCTCATGTTACCCCTAAACTTTTGCCCTTTAATTCTCAAATCATGTCCTCTTGTTTGAATCTCCCCCACTCTCAATGGAAAAAGCCTATCCATGTCAACTCTATCTATCCCCCTCATAATTTTAAATACCTCTATCAAGTTCCTCCTCAGCCTTCTACGTTCCAAAGAATAAAGACCCAACTTGTTCAACCTTTCTCTGTAACTTAGGAGATGAAACCCAGGTAACATTCTAGTAAATCTCCTCTGTACTCTCTCAATTTTGTTGACATCTTTCCTATAATTCGGTGACCAAAACTGTACATAATACTCCAAATTTGGCCTCACCACTGCCTTGTACAATTTCAACATTACATCCCAACTCCTATACTCAATGCTCGGATTTATAAAGGCCCGCATACCAAAAGCTTTCTTCACCACCCTATCCACATGAGATTCCACCTTCAGGGAACTATGCACCATTATTCCTAGATCCCTCTGTTCTACTGCATTCTTCAATGCCCTACCATTTACCATGTATGTCCTAAGTTGGGGATTGTTGGGCTGCATGGCTCGAAGAGCTGGAAAGGCCTACTCCACATTGTAGCTCAATAAATAAATAAATAAACATTCTTAATGAAAACGGGGTGGGGTAGTGTTTAAGCTCATTTTCTTTTGTAGAACTGTGCTGCATTTAAAGTGATGAACTGTTGTAGGTTATCTTTAGAATATTTTTTTGCTTCTTATTGCTTAATGATGAAGAGCCTAATCCAAATTCTGTTATTTCCTCAAAATTAAAAGATTTTACTGATCTTTGAACACTCTTTTACCTAGTTGGTGAACAGCTGTTGTGGTGCACAGGAAACATTGGTGACTTTTTGTCATTCATAAATGGCTTTACTGAGAAGAGCCACCGGACGTATGAAATGTGGTTCATGTCTTCTTCGGCCAGATGCAGAAACAAAGTTCCAAGGCCCAACTTTGGCACCGAGCTCATGTTCTTCTAAGCAGCAGTGATCTCTGAAGCAACACACACAAACTGCTGGGGGAACTCAGGAGACCAGGCAGCATCTTTGGGAAAGAGAAAACAGTCGACGTTTGGAGCCGAGACCCTTCATCAGGACTGGAAAGGAAGAGGAGAAGTCAGAGTAAGAAGGTGGGTGGAGGGGAGAAAGAAATACAAAGTAGTGGGTATTAGGTGAAACTGGGAGAGGAGGAGAGGGTGAAGTAAAGAGCTGGGAGTTTCTCCAGCATTTTGTGTGTGTTGCTTTGGACGTCCAGCATCTGCAAATTTTCTTGTGTTTGTAGCAGTGACCTCTGCCCTTTTTTACACATCAAAGATGTGAACAGATGGCAAGCACATGAGGTCGTGTCAGTAAAGATAGAACATACATAGACATAGAATAGTACAGCACAGTACAGGCCCTTCGGCCCACAATGTTGTGCCGACCCTCAAACCCTGTCTCCCATATAAGCCCCCACCTTAAATTCCTCCATATACCTGTCTAGTAGTCTCTTAAACTTCACTAGTGTATCTGTCTCCACCACTGACTCAGGCAGTGCATTCCACACACCAACCATTCTCTGAGTAAAAAACCTTCCTCTAATATCCCCCTTGAACTTCCCACCCCTTACCTTAAAGCCATGTCCTCTTGTATCGAGCAGTGGTGCCCTGGGAAAGAGGCGCTGGCTATCCACTCTATCTATTCCTCTTATTATCTTGTACACCTCTATCATGTCTCCTCTCATCCTCCTTCTCTCCAAAGAGTAAAGCCCTAGCTCCCTTAATCTCTGATCATAATGCGTACTCTCTAAACCAGGCAGCATCCTGGTAAATCTCCTCTGTACCCTTTCCAATGCTTCCACATCCTTCCTATAGCGAGGTGACCAGAACTGGACACAGTATTCCAAGTGTGGCCTAACCAGAGTTTTATAGAGCTGCATCATTACATCGCGACTCTTAAACTCTATCCTTCTACTTATGAAAGCTAACACCCCATAAGCTTTCTTAACTACCCTATCCACCTGTGAGGCAACTTTCAGGGATCTGTGGACATGTACCCCGAGATCCCTCTGCTCCTCCACACTACCAAGTATCCTGCCATTTACTTTGTACTCTGCCTTGGAGTTTGTCCTTCCAAAGTGTACCACCTCACACTTCTCCGGGTTGAACTTCATCTGCCACTTCTCAGCCCACTCCTGCATCCTATCAATGTCTCTCTGCAATCTTTGACAATCCTCTACACTATCTACAACACCACCAACCTTTGTGTCATCTGCAAACTTGCCAACCCACCCTTCTACCCCCACATCCAGGTCGTTAATAAAAATCACGAAAAGTAGAGGTCCCAGAACAGATCCTTGTGGGACACCACTAGTCACAATCCTCCAATCTGAATGTACTCCCTCCACCACCACCCTCTGCCCTCTGCAGGCAAGACAATTCTGAATCCACTTGGCCAAACGTCCCTGGATCCCATGCCTTCTAACTTTCTGAATAAGCCTACCGTGTGGGACCTTGTCAAATGCCTTACTAAAATCCATATAGATCACATCCACTGCACTTCCCTCATCTATATGCCTGGTCACCTCCTCAAAGAACTCTATCAGGCTTGTTAGACACGATCTTCCCTTCACAAAGCCATGCTGACCATCCCTGATCAGACCATGATTCTGTAAATGCCTATAGATCCTATCTCTAAGAATCTTTTCCAACAGCTTTCCCACCACAGACTTAAGGCTCACTGGTCTATAATTACCTGGACTATCCCTACTACCTTTTTTGAACAAGGGGACAACATTCACCTCCCTCCAGTCCTCTGGTACCATTCCCGTGGACAACGAGGACATAAAGATCCTAGCCAGAGGCTCAGCAATCTCTTCTCTTGCCTCATGGAGCAGCCTAGGGAATATTCCGTCAGGCCCCGGGGACTTATCTGTCCTAATGTATTTTAACAACTCCAACACCTCCTGTCCCTTAATATCAACATGCTCCAGAACATCAACCTCACTCATATTGTCCTCACCATCATCAAGTTCCCTATCATTGATGAATACCGAAGAGAAGTATTCATTGAGGACCTCGCTCACTTCCACAGCCTCCAGGCACATCTTCCCACCTTTATCTCTAATCGGTCCTACCTTCACTCCTGTCATCCTTTTTTTCTTCACATAATTGAAGAACGCCTTGGGGTTTTCCTTTACCCTACTCGTCAAGGTAAAGTCTCTCAAATCCCGAGTTCTCTGGTTGGATTGCTGATTCCATATCAGCATCCTCCTTCGGATCAACAATTCACCATTAAGGCCCTGCTTAGCTTCATCAACCACATGTTGATGCCAGACTCCCAACTTAAGCACATTACTGTCAAATGGGTGGCAGGGTGCAAATATGCCTCTATCAAAGGAGGCGTAAGGTGTTCCTTCGCGCTGATAGCCTGCATGTCACCATTGGGCAAGGTGTAGCACCTGCTTAGCCCCCTGCCCACCCTAATCAGGGTCACGTGAAGCCATGGGAACAGGTGGTGGATGGTCATACACGCAGCTGGTGCATATCACAAGTCCTGGTTATGTGATCACTGATGACAAGCAGGCAATCTCTGAAGAGTATTGACAATGGCCGGGGTCACTTGTCTTGTAAAGACACCGGACAGAAAAAGGCAACGGCCAACCACTTCTGTAGAAAAATTTGCCAAGAACGATCATGGTCATGGGATCATGATCATCCTTGGCAAATTTTTCCACAGAAATGGTTTGCCACGGTCATGAGGTCATGATCGCCTTCGTCACGCGACACAGCAATTAATGATGATAGATGTCAAATGTAGAGAGAAAGTACACTCACTGTTATTGTTGATGAGCAGAGAAATCCTGGGGACTCAGTTCATAGCTCCCTGAAAATGGCGGCACGGGTAGATATGTTGGTTGTCTGTCGTTTCCAACGATGAAGTTTGCTTGCCTGTGCAGTTCATCAGTTGTGTATCCTGAGGTGGCTCTGCAGTCCGATTCTAAAAAGGCATGAGCGCTGACAGAGAGGGCAGGTAAACCAACTGGCTGCTGTTGAAGCAAATGATGTGGCCATTTTCCTCCTCTTTCTCGAGCAATGACCAGATCTGTACGGTGACTATTTGCGAAGTTGTTGGAGGTTTGGCCTACCAGGCACGCCATCCAGTCCAGTCCTGAGCACTCCACTCAAGATGCTTAGGTGCAATGTCAGTATGCGTGAGGCTAGCTTTCACACAGTCCTTCAACCTCTTACAAGGTCCCACCCCTGTCTCTTCTTCCTTGTGACACTTTAAGGTGCCTTTTCTATATGGTCCAGGTTTCACAGCTGTTTCATAGACTGCTAAGGCCAGCTGCTTTGTACACCTTGAGTGTCATGGCTTTTTGGATGTTATGCTGGTTCAGTACATGTGAACACAAGCGCTGAGGGCTTGACTGGTTTTGCAAATCCTAGCACTGATTTCTTTGTCTAGGGAGCCATCACTAGAAATAACACTTCCAAGGCATTTGAATTCCTCCTCCGGGGTGGGGCCAGTAGACATTGGACCGGGTTGGAATGAGACTTCTGTCTGTTGTAGGCTGATGGTGAGGCCGAACAGACGAGTGACTTCAGTAAGCCAATCGACAAGCGGCTGAAGCTCGGCTTCTCTGTGGGCCATAAGGGTATAATCATCAGCGTACAGGGCTCCTTGAATGCGATTACTGATTGTTTTCATACGGACCCTCAAGCGACCCAAGTCAAAAAGTGTACCTTACGTATATCCCACGTTGTATGGTGCCGGATGCATGGTGTCATACACACCTGAAGAACAGGTTAAACAGTACACGCGCCAGTACGCACCTTTGCTTCACCAACTTGAAGTGCTGAATGGCATTGAAGTCACTCCTTCGAAAGAACAAGGCCACACATGTCATCGTGGAAGAGGCGGACAAGATTAACGAATCTGCGTGGGCGCCCAAGTTTTGACAGCGAAGACCAAGTCCACGGTGCAAGGCTCGCAATCAAAACCTCACTCCTGCACCAATTACCAGCCTTCCAACCTGCATTAACAAGCGACTGATGAAACCTACGATTTCCTCCCAACCCACCTCGTCACGTCACAGTCATCAGCGCCTGCGCATCCTAAGATTAAGGAAACCTTCTACCGACAATTTGATCAAATCGTGAAATCAGCACCTCCAGGAGACAAAGCCCTTGGCGACTTTAACAGAGGGTTGGCAAGGACTTCAGAAAGGGGTGCTGGGTTGGCAAAAATGAAGAGTAACTGTCTGCTGCTGTTGAGCCTCTTTGCAGCGAACCATCAGACTATCACCAACACCCCGTTCGGGCAAGATTGAAAAACATGAGATTACATGGATGCATCTGAGATCCAAACAGCGACATATGATAGATTTTGTTATCACTTGGAGATGGGATGCTGGTGAGTTCAAGGCGAGCAGAGTGCTGGGCTGATCATCGGCTGGTGAGACTGATTCTTCCAATACAGGTTGAAAGGGTGGTTAAAAAAGCATATGGCACGCTTGCCTTTAGTAGTAGAGGCACTGAGTTCACAAGCCATGGTTGGCGGCTCATCTAGAACATAGAACATAGAACATAGAAATTTACAGCACATTACAGGCCCTTCGGCTGACAATGTCGTGCCGACCACGTAACCTACTCTAGAAACTGCCTAGAGTTTCCCTAGCGCAAAGCTTTCTGTTTTTCTAAGCTCCATGCTCCTGTCTGTGGGCATGTGGCCAAGTGGTTAAGGCGTTCGACTTGCGATCTGAAGGTTGTGAGTTCGAGCCCCAGCTGAGGCAGCATGTTGTGTCCTTGAGCAAGGCACTTAATCACACAGTGCTCTACGACGACACTGGTGCCAAGCTGTATGGGTCCTAATGCCCTTCCCTTGGACAACTGGTGTCGTGGAGAGGGGAGACTTGCAGCATGGGCAACTGCCAGTCTTCCATACAACCTTGCCCAGGCCTGTGCTCTAGAGAGTGAAGATTTTCCAGGTCTCGCAAGACTAACGGATGCTTTTAAGCATGTTCCTGTCTAGGAGGATCATAAAAGACCCTGTTGTATCCACTTCTACCACCACCACCGGCAGTGCATTCCATGCACCCACCACTCTCTGTGTGGAAAAACTTACCCCTGACATCCTCTCGGTACCTATTTCCAAGCACCCTAAAACTATGCCCCCTCATGTTAGCTGTTTCAGCCCTGGGAAAAAGTTTCTGACTATCCACATGATCAATGCCCCTCATCATCTTATACACCTCTGTCAGGTCACCTCTCATCCTCCATTGCTCCAAGGAGAAAAGGCCATGTACACTCAGCCTATTCTCATAAGGTACGCCCTCCAATCCAGGCAACATCCTTGTAAATCTCCTCTGCACCCTTTCTATAGCACCCACATCCTTCCTCTACTGAGGTGACCAGAACAGAATACGGTACTCCAAGTGGGGTCTGACCAAGGTCTGGTATAGCTGTATCTAGGAGAAGGAAAACTCTGATCTCAAACCTCTGCTGCCTTGCGACTGTACCCACTCATGTGGAAGGATTCCGGAGTAAACACCGAGAAAAAATCAGGAGCTGGAGTCCGTAAGGCAATCCGACATTGAGTTTAATGCTGACTGGCAACTTCTGCTGGTACCAAACTGCCATTCCTTTAGGTTCATCTGATGAAGGGGAGGTTGTGACGTGGGCAACAGCTTGCTCTTCAAATTGTACTGCCCTGGCTTGAGCATCAAGACAGCTAGGACACAACATCCATGGTCGACACTGACCATCAGAGGCCTGAGTTAGGCCACATCTGGTGTATCACATACAGTTCTGGTTATCCCATTACAGGTAGGATGTTGAGGCTTTGGAGAGGGTGCAGAAAAGGTGTACCAGAATGCTTAGCAAAACACATAAAATGCTGAGGGAACTCAGCAGGCCAGGCAGCATCTATTGAAAAGAGTAAACATTTAATGTTTCGGGCCAAGACCCATCATTAGGACTGTTGACAAATCCTGATGAAAGCCCAAAATGTCGACTGTTTGTTCTTTTCCATAGATGCTGCCTGGCCTGCTGAGCTCCTCCAGCATTTTGTGTGTGTTGCTTTGGATCTCCAGCATCTGCAGATTTTCTCCTGTTTGTGGGCTTTCCAGAATCCTGTCTGGATTAGATGGCATGGGGTTGGACAGGCGTGGGTCGTATTGTCTCAGATGGTGGAGATCTGAGAGAGGTTTATAAGATTATGAGAGGCACAGACAGTATCTTTTTTCCATGGTTGAAATGGCTAATGGCAGAAGGCATGTATTTAAGGCGAGATGGGAGGATGTGAGGGGCAAGTTCTTTTACACGGAGAAAACTGACTGCATTGCCTGGGATGAGGGTGAGGGAAGATACATTAAGAGATGTTTAAATAAGTACATGTATGAGGGGGAAATGAAAGGATAGGGACATTGTGCAGGCAGAAGGCATTACTTCAGTTGGCCATTTGATCACTAATTTAATTGGCTTGGCACAACATTGTAGGCCAAAGGGCCTGCCCTGTGCTGCACTATCCTGTACTCTATGTCCTACTCTGTGATTCATATATTAAGATGAGGCCCTAGTTAACTCAAGGGCCTGTTTCTATATTTTGCATCTCTATGATTCCAAGATTACTGGATGACAATACAAGTGTCACCACAAAGACTCATTAGAAATTTGGAACAAGTTGTTGTATTGGAAAATGATGATGCTTTCTCTTCCTCTCAGGATGTGGGAGATGCCAGCAAGGTCATAGTTGTTGTCAATCTGTGGAAGATTTAAGGAAATGATGCTAAGGCTTTGTTAACTACTGAACTCTTGTTACTGATGCTTGTGTAGGAAACTGTAAGCTTTTAGGGGCAAAACAATGAAAGAAAACTGATATCTTATATTAGACATAGTGGAAATTAGAAACAGTCAGCATGTTGTGTTATTCGAAGGAGAAGACCCTAAATGTAAAGTAAAATTGCCTGCCAATGACACTATAGCACTGAATTTGTTCAACACTATGCTGGCGTACACCGGCGATTTGGCAGGAATCAGTTGCTAGGCAACAAACAGCAGAAATCCTGATGTTATTGAAGCACTGTTAAAGGGTACAACAGTTCATTGAGTTCAGTAATCAGCAAAAGCAAAGGAACTCGGTTTCCATTGGCTGACGTGCTTGGTAAACTATGCGCCACTAATGAAGATTTATGGAACTAGTGGTGTTATCTTCATCATCCAGTTATAGAAAATAAAAACCATAAGACCATAAGACGTAGGAGCAGAATTAGGCCATTTTGCCCACTGAGTGTGATCTATCATTTCATCATGGCTGATCCATTTTCCCTCTCAGCCCAATCTCCCGCCTTCTCCCCGTATCCCTTCATCACTGAGTAATCAAGAATCTATCTGCCTCTGCCTTAAATATATCCAATCGCTTGGCCTCCATAGCGGAGTGCAGCAACAAGCTCCACAGATTCTCAACTATCCTGTTAAAGATATTCCTCCTCATCTCTGTTCTAAAAGGACATCCCTCTACTCTGAGGTGGTGTCCTCAGGGCTTAGATTTCTCCACCACAGGAAACATCCTTTCCACATTCACTCTACTGAGGCCTTTCAACATTCATAGAAACATAGAAACATAGAAAACAAACAGCACAATACAGGCCCTTCGGCCCACAAAGCTGTGCCGAACATGTCCCTACCTTAGAACTACCTAGGCTTCACTCATAGCCCTCTATTTTTCTAAGCTCCATGTAGCCATCCAGGAGTCTCTTAAAAGACCCTATTGTATCCGCCTTCAACACCGTCGCCAGCAGCCCATTCCACACACTCGCCACTCTCTGCGTAAAAAACTTACCCCTGACATCTCAACTGTACCTACTTTCAATAGGTTTCAAAGAGATTCCCCCTCCTTCTTCTGAATGCTAGTGAGTATAGGGCCAGAGCCATCAAAGGCTCCTCGTATGATAAGTCTTTCAATCCTGGAATCATTTTTGTGAACCTCCTTTGAACCCTCTCCAAAGCATGTAAAAGCACAAGAACAGGCTTTCAGCCCAGCTTGTTTGTCACAACTCCGGAGCCAATCCATGGCTGCACATGGTCTGTTACACAAGAAATTCTACAGATGCTGGAAATACAAAGTGACATACATAACATGCCACAGGAACTCAGCAGGTCAGGCAGCATCGATGGAAATCAGAATCAGGTTTAATATCACCGGCATATGTAGACTTTATGATGGCAGACAACCCAACAAATCCTATACTTCCAGAGCCAGGAGAGCTCAGAAACTCTGTGGAATGCCCAGACCCTGGCCTAGACAGGCAGTATGAAGATGC
The DNA here is from genome assembly GCF_030028105.1 of Mobula birostris. Classification (NCBI taxonomy): domain Eukaryota; kingdom Metazoa; phylum Chordata; class Chondrichthyes; order Myliobatiformes; family Myliobatidae; genus Mobula; species Mobula birostris. The sequence goes on from NC_092371.1 coordinate 235,424,020, forward strand.
AACCTCAAACCCCACAGGGAGGGTTGAGTCCAACAGGGGGGCCGAGCGAAGTGCGCTTCTTTTGTGCTGTAAGGTAAAAACGATCATCTCAACCTTCAACGCAAACACCATCCGCCTCTTGCCTCGATGCACAGAGTTGGCATCACAGGCAAGCAGGTACGAGATCTCCATCCTGGGAATCCAAGAACACCATCATGTACACCCTGAGGAAGAGATAAGGTTCACAGAGGTAGAGGGGATGCACCTCATCACCTTGTCCGCATGGAGAGAGCTGACGACAATGTCAGCACAAGGTGGAGTAGGGCTGATGTTTAACCGCAAGGCGAAGAAGGCACTGAGGGGCGTAGTCTCAGTCAGTGACAGAATCCTTACTGCGGAATTCGATGGAAACTCGGCGACCTCTGTCACCTGTTACTCCCCGCTCAACTGCAGCGAGGAGAAGGAGGTGGAGGCCTTCTACAGTAAACGTCACAAAGCTGTCACTTCAATACCGGCATATAGCTTCCTGGCTGTGCTCGGCGATTTTAATGCCCAGGTCAGACTGGAAGATGTTCCATACTCATACCAAGACTTTACCAACAGAAATGGACAATATCTAGTTGATTTCATCCAGGAGCACAGTCTTATTGCCGCCAACACTCAATTCAAGAAGTGAGCTGGTAAACTGTGGAAACACGAAAACAGAGCCTTCATCTACAGGAAACAACTTGACTACATCCTCGTAAGAACAAAATGGCGTAATTGTGTGATCAACACAGAAGCCTTCAACTCAGTCAGTTCTGACTACAGAGTAGTGTCAATACAAGTGAGACTGAGTCTGCGGCAACCCAAAACCACAGGTCCCAAGGAGGAGGTAGACTGGAAGGCATTCTCCTTACAACCTGTTCTTCAAGCCCAGTAAACAGTGGAGGTGAGAATCGCTTTGGCCCACTGGAAAGGGAGGAGGAAGAGACCGCCACTGACGGCTATCAATGGCTCATAGATGCACACACAGATGCAACAAAGAGTTTGCCTACTGTGAAGCGAATCAAGAAAAGGAGAATCTTGAAACATCCTGACTTTGTCGCAGCAAGAAGTGTGGTCAATGCTTGTCATGCCGAACTTGGAAGGAATGAAACAGAAGAGCTAAGAGACAAGTTCAAGACAGCAAAGAAGAATCTCTTTGTCACCTATGACTGACTGAAGGAAGAGGAACTAGCTGAGAGGATTAGAGAGGTAGAGGCTGCTAATGAAGGCAAGCAGCATGGAGAAGGATAGCGCCTAGTCAACGAGATCAGCAGACGGAAGAAATCCCCATCAGGTCACATAAGTGGTAAAACAGCAGAGGACCGTGCCCAGACATGGTTTACCCACTCTATGAACCTGCTGGGAAGCCCTTCAACGATCACAGAAGAAGAAGAGGACATACCCACGATACTAACGCAAGTCGACATTGATGACGGCCCATTCACGATTGAGGAATTGAAGAAGGCCAAATATGCACTCAGAAGACAAGGCAAGAGCGCTGGACCAGATGGGATACCACCAGATGTCCTGAAGAACTGCAACCTGGACGACATCTTGCTGGACATATATAATATGGCACTGATGAAAGGCAACAAACCAGAACAGTGGTCACTCTCAAACATTATCCTAGTCCCCAAGTCTGGGTCCCTCACGAAGACAGATAACTACTGCAGTATCAGCTTGACCTGCATCTTAGCAAAGCTATACAATCGGATGATCTTGAACAGGATTCGCACCGCCATTGACCCTACGCTAAGATTCAATCAGAATGGTTTTCGGCAGAAGCACACAACAGTAATGCAAGTACTTGCTCTCCGTAGAATCATCGAGGAAGTCAGGAAGAACAACCTACCAGCTGTGCTTACTTTCATCGATTTTCGCAAAGCTTTTGACTCCATTCACCGAGGTAAAATGCTGAAGATCCTGAAAGCTTACGGAGTGCCAGACCATCTACTGAGAGCAATAGAGTCCAGCTATACCAAAACCATGGAGAAAGTTGTATCACCAGACGGAGAAACAGCAGTGTTCGAGCTCCTAGCTGGTGAGCTGCAAGGAGACACTCTGGCACCCTACATCTTTATAATCGTCCTTGATTACGCTCTGCATCAAGCTACCAAAGATCATGACAAGCTTGGTTTTACCATAAAACCAGGATGAACCAAAAGGGTCAGACCAGTTACGCTCACAGATCTCGATTTTGCGGATGACATAGTCCTGCTCTCTGACCAGATGGAGGAAGCACAGCAGCTACTGACAAAAGTGGAAATTGAGTGTAATAAAGTTGGACTTCACCTAAACGCTAAAAAGACAGAGTACATGGCGTTTAACTGCGACAAAGGTACTCTTAAGACCTTAAAGAAAGTCTTTGACTTCAAGTACTTCGGATCAAGAATGATGAGTTCGGAGAAGGACATAAAGATACGGAAGGTGCTGGCGTGGAGGGCTATGAACGACGTGAAGGAAATCTGGAAGTCGACCCTGACCAGAGGGCTTAAAAAGAGGATCTTCAGAGCAATTATAGAGTCTATTCTCATGTATGGACGCGAGACGTGGACACTCACCCAAGACTATGCGAAAGTCTCTAGATGGTTGCTATACACAAATGCTCCAGATAGCTCTGGACGTGAGTTGGCAACAGCACATGATGAACGTCGAGCTCTATGACAACCTACCGATGCTCACCACTAAAATCGAGGCAAGAAGACTGCAACTAACAGGGCACTGTCTACGTCACCCCGAGCTACCTGCCAGCCTAGTCATCATATGGGAGCCCAAGCACGGGAGGATGAACCCTGGGCACCCTCCCAAGACTATGGTCAACACGCTCCTAGAAGACAGCGGCGTGGCTAATGTAGATGAACTGAACACACTGATGAGGGAGAGGGAGAAGTGGAGAGTCGGTCATCATGCCCGACGCCGGCCCCCTAGGCCTGAGTCGACGTAGAAGTAGTAATAGTGGCATATGTAGTGTCAGACAGGGTCCAGAGGAGTTCCCATGAATGAATCCAGGAATCAAAGGGTTAACGTATGAGGAGCATTTGATGGCTCTAGGCCTGTACTCACTGAAGAATGAGGAGGATTTTATTCAGGCCGCAAAACGATTGAACTCCCTGTCACCTCCCAGGTCTCATCACGTATGAAGCACCAGTAGTGTTATACTGTGTACTTTTTAACTTCTGTCATAAATGCACCTTATTATTTGTTAATTTACTAGCGGTAATGTTACTTATTGTGTTTTGTTTGTGAGTTATTTGTACTGTGTTGTGCACCTTGTCCAGAGGAACGTTGTTTTGTTTGCTGGTATGCATGTGTACGGTTAAATGGCAATAAACTGAACCTGATACTGAACTTGAAACGTATCGAATTGGGAAGCTGTTGTGGGATTTTAATTCAGGAGAAAACCTGAATGGGCCACAGTTGTGATCTTCATTTTAAAAAACGCTTGGTTTAATTTTGACTTTCATTGATGACTTTTGGCCAGGACCCTGACGAAGGGTCTCAGCCAGAAACGTCGACTGCACCTCTTCCTACAGATGCTGCTTGGCCTGCTGCGTTCACCAGCAACTTTGATGTGTGCTGCTTGAATTTCCAGCATCTGCAGAATTCCTGTTGTTTTTGTTTAAGTTTAAAGGCATATTATTTTACACAGAGAGTGGAAGGTGCATGGGATATGTTGCCAAGGCAGTGGCAGATGTTAGACAGACACATGAATGGACAGGGAATAAAGAGAAACAGACCAGGTTCTGGCATCTTCCCCCGTCTTTCAGTCCTGAAGAAGGTTCTCGTCCCAATTTAGACCACAAGGCAATAAAACACGGGAACAGATTTAGGCCATTCAGCCCATCGAGTCTGCTCTGCCATTCGATCATGGCTAATTTATTTTACCTTCCAACTCTATTCTCCCGCCTTTACCCTTTAAACTCTGATGCCATTACTAATCAAGAACCTATCAACCTCCACCTTAAACATACTCAATGTCTTGACTCCACAGGCATCTATGCAATGAAATCCACAGATTCACCACTCTCTGGCTAAAGAAGCCTCTCCTCATCTCTGTTCAAAGGAGATGTCCTTCTATTCTGAAGCTCTGCCCTCTGGTCCCAAACCCTCCCACTATTGGAAACATCCTTTGAATGTCCGGTCTATCTAGACCTCTCCAATGTCAACCTCTCCTTTCTTAGATTTGGAGCTCAAAACTGAGGTCATTCTCATTTGACTGGTCTCCCTCTTTCCCTCTCGCTCACTGCTGCCAGAGAATGGTGCCAGGGTCTCGGGCAGGATTTAACCAACACTGTTTGTGGATTGGGCTCTGCGGTTCACGTTGTGATGTGTTTCTGGTTTCTGGTGGCTCCTTTTTTATTGCTACTTTGTGTGATTTTTGATTAGGACAGACTATCATCTTGCAATATCCTCCAGAATCTTCTCATTATGAGGGAACATTCCTTGCCTGCTGCAAAGGCTTGGGGAGAGGAGGAGAAAGGGGAGAAGAGAGAAAGAGGTAACAGACATCCTTTATTCACAGTCTTTGGCTTCAGTTAAGGACTCCACTCCTCCACTCCACTGAATAAGGGATCAGTTAAGAGAAAAATCTGCAGCAGATTTTGCCAGCAGTTTTTTCAAGGTCAAGTGATGGGCCTGCGGTGAAGTATTGTCCAAGTTAAATAAGAATGTCAGATTTCCTTCCCTGGTGGACATCAGTAATCTCGGTGTTTAGCAGTCTGCCAAGTTCATGGTTACCAGCACTGAATCCAAATGTCTTTAATTAACTGAATTTCAATTCCCTAGCTGCTTTGGTGGGATTTGAACTCACCTCTCCAGATCACTCATCCAATAACTTGACCACACTGCCTCAGTACCTTACAGTCTCTGAGATATCCCAAGGAGCAATTAAGAATGGCTAAAAAATGTCATTTATGCTAAGTAACATCCATGTCCCATGAGTAAACAGAAAAAGCTTGTACCGTTTCAAATTAATCTGAACATGGTTGCACATAGTCTTTAGTACGGCATGCAGGGTTAACTTGATATGGTGCCAGTCACTGCAACAAATCATCCCCCCAAAAAAAAAGATTTGATGCAAATGCGTCCAATGCACAAAGGAACTTATTCCTACTATAGAGAAGCAGATTTCCTGTTCCGAGCAAGAGAAGCATTCACTCAGCTTGTATGCATTTTCGTACAGCTGTTCCCGGTTTAATTTGCTTGCTGGGCATCTTGTCAGTGGTCAAGGTCTCTCCAAAAGAACAACAGGAAAACCTCACACAAGGCAGGACCTTCAGACACATCCTCCCAGAAGAGGGAAACAAAACTGTAATCTGTCTTGCATGCCTACACGCCTTTACAGACCCAGCCAGCCCTTGTGAAGGAGAAAGCAAATTCAAAGTTCAACGTAAATTCATAATCAAAGTACATATGTGTTACTGTATACAACCCTGAGATTCATTTATGTGATTTAAATTGTTTCTGACCTTAAATACCAAGCTGACACACAAAATTCTGGAGAAGCTCAGCAGGTCAACCAGCATCTGTGGAGAGGAATAAACAGTTGATATTTCAGGCTGAGACTCTTCATTAGGACTTTAACCAAATGAAAGAAATTTATCAGCCTGTGCAATGAAAAGCACACTCACAATTTCCATTTAGTGAACTTGCTTCCCATATTACACTCGATACCATGGGTTAGGGAGCAATTTGTTGTACATACATCACACATGTTAAAACAAAAGTGCTAATGAAAGGTCTTGGCCCAAAATGTTGATTACTCCTTCCTCTTTCATAGATGTTGTCCGACCTGATGAGATCCTCCGGCATTTTGTGCGTGTTGCTCTGGATTTCCAGCACCTGCAGAATTTCTTCTGTGTATTAATTACCAAGCTTTTCACTTGCAGCAGGAAATCAGCTAATTAGAAACCCCACTTTTTTTTTTCGAGGATAAGCAAACAGTTGAGCAAAAATCAGAATGTCTTATTTGGTTGTGCTGCACAGGTAATTGCATGTCTGGTGTCATCCAGGTGAGTACGTGTTTAATGGCGTCTACCAGCTTCTCACTCGATGCTGCCGGAGAAAGGTGTCTGTACGTGATGGTCTGTCTTTCTCTCTCTCTCGCTCACCGCTCCCAGAGAAAGATCACTGTACTTGAATGCCCGTTATCTCTCTATCCCTCCCTCGATGTTGTTGGAGGGAGGTGTCGAAGTCTTGGCAAGGTTTAATTGACGTGGTTTGTGGTTTAGACTCTGTAGTCCACATTATGATGTGCTTCTAGCATCTGGTCACTCCTTTTCTTGTTGCTGTGTTTTTCCCTTTTTTTTTGTCTTTTGCAAAAATTGTTTTTTTTGCATGTTGGGGGGTGGTTGATGTTTTTTCTTTGAATGGGTTCCATGGTTTTTTTTTGTTTCGTGCCTGCCTGTGGGACGACGAATGTTAGGGTTGTATACTGCATACTTTAATAATAAATGAAGTTTCAATCTTCGAGTCTTGGTGTAACTTATAAGGAACTATTGAGATGCCATTTTCACTATTGCTTCGGACATCAGTTGGCACCAGTTATGGTAATTTAAAATCTATTCTGCCTACTAGAGAAGTGGTTAAGATTATTTTAGACAATACTTTACACCAAATAAAACAACAGGATCCTCTCTATTTCACAGGCCTCCAATGGCCTATCTCAAAGTTCAAAGTTCAAAGTGCATTTACGATCAAAGTACGTATAAATTATACAACCTTAAGATTCCTCTGCTTACGAGCAGTCACAAAGCAAGAAACCCATTAAAAAAAACAACACCCAATGCAGTAAGAGAGAAAATAAAACACATATCATGTAAACAATAAAAGCAAGCAATGGCATTCAGAATGAGAGAGAGTCTATAGACACGAAGCCCAGAGCAGCCAGATCAGGCCCACAGTCTCACCTTCAGTTCATCACACAGTGGAGCAAATTATCACAGAACTCGCGGGCACAAAGCCTGAAGCAGCTGGAGCAGTCTCACACTCTGGGCCTGGACCCTACCACTGCAGCCACACATTCTGGTCCCGAACCCTGCCACAGCAACACACTTTGGGCCTGGATCCTGCCACAGCGACATACTCTGGACCTAGACCCCACCATAATGAAAAAACCCTGGGCCTGGACCTCACTGCAGGGACACACAAATGGGGCCTGGACCCCTCCACAGCCACACACTCTGAGCCTGGACCCTGCCGCTGGGACACACTCTAGGCCTGGACCCCACCGCAGCGACACTCTCTGGGCCTGGACCCCACCGCAGCCACGCACGCTGGGCCTGGACCCTGCCACAGGGACCAGCCAGTACCCAACCTTTCCAAACCGGCCCAGCACTTAGATCAATCGTAAACACAAAATAATCTGCAGATGCTGAGGTCAAAGCAACGCTCACAACACGCTGGAGGAACTCAGCAGGTCAGGCAGTATCTGTGGAAACGATCGGTCAATTTTTCGGGCCGGAACTCTTCGTCAGGACTTTGAGTGTTGCTTAGATCAATCTGCAGGTTAACTTTTTTATCGGCCATAAGAAATACATATATAGCAAATTGCTTCCTATTATATGGTACAGAGTGTGTTCTGGGAAATAAACTTGCTAAATAATGGGAATTGTGAGAGTTGTTTTCACTGCACACATTAATATATTTCTTTTTTTTTGTTAAAGTATTATGATTATTTAACCATAAAGCAGTCGGTGGTCTATGTAAACTGAGCCAGGAGGCTATGGGTTTACATTACACTCTACAGAGTTTTTGTTGACAGTTATGTGCTCTTACTGCAGGACGTGCTCTAAAATCAGAGGTGCTGCCTTTCTGGTAGGATGGAAAAATCTAAGCTCTATAATCCAGGTTGGATTCGACAGAGAGAGAGGGCTGGAGGTCCCTAAGCCTGTTGTTCAGTTACCTGACAACGATAAAGTGAGTCATGTCCAGTCTCTGGATAAAAAAGCTCTCACTGTCCGTGGCTCCACAATGAGACTCACTGCCTCATCTTGACATCTGGTGCTTGAGTTCAATGTTCAAAAGAAATTGTATTATCAGAGTACATATACGGTATGTCTGGGGTGTATGGGGTGACAGGGAGGGGTAGCACTTCTGGCAGGGGAACATGTCGCATCCTTTTCAGGGCGGTTAGTCCACCTTTGGTCCCCACCTGGCACTCAGCTCTCACCCGTGGCTCCCCGTAGCTGTTTGCATGCGACAGCGGCCACACCCCGGGCAACGGCTTCGACAAGCCGGCTAAACCAGGTGAGGGTAGCCGACGGGTCTCAAACCCTCGGTGAGATAGGGAGTTGTCTATCCCAGCATGTGAAGTCAGACTCCGGCGGATTGAGCGGACGAGACCCATGGAAGGTCCGACGGTCAAGAAGGCGGTCTCTGCAAGCGTCGTGGAACGTGTAGAGCTGGACAAGACACAGAAGATGTCCTGGTCATCCACTGCGCCTAGTCCCATCTCCAGCCGTCTAGACTCTGTCTTGCCACTGGATCCAGATGGGAATTGGGAAGAGAGAGTGAGGCTGACGCTGCGTAACTCTCCCTTACTTAAATCCAAATCACGCGCTAGTCTCGACACCATCATATGGTGTCAAGGTCCTCATCGACGTCAACGATGGACGAACAACATATGGTATGTCACCAGATACAACCCTGAGATTCAATTCCTACGCAAATCTATAGAATATTAACTATAGCAGGATTAATAGAGATCAAATAGAGTGCAGAAGACAACAAGCTGCAAATGCAAATATAAATAAATAACAATAAATAACAAGAACATAAAATAACAAGATAAAGAATTCTTAAAGTGAGATCATTCGCTGTGGGAACATCTCAATGAATAGGCAAGTGAGTGTAGTTACTATATCCCCTTTTGTTCAAAAACCTAATGGTCACTGGGGTCAAACTTGGAATTGGTGATTTCCATGAAACTACTTCAATAAGACACTACAGACACAAAATACTGGAGGAACTCAGCAGGCCAGGCAGCACCGATGGAAAATAGTACAGTCAATGTTTCGGGCCGAGACACTTCAGCAGGACTTCGATAAGAAGCTGATATACCAGCCTATATTCATCCCTCAATCAAAAGTGACAAACAATTTACCTGACCATTTATTTATTTCACTGTTGTTGTGGACAAATTCTCTGTTTTGTTTCCTACATTAAAAAAATGAAAGTATTTTTAAAAACAATTTTGAAGCATCTTGGGACATGGGAAGCACAATGCTAATGTAAATATTTCTATACTATTATTAACTTTAGTGAAATATGGTACAAAGGTCAAATGCAAATACATTGGATATTACATTGAAGTATAAAGTATGGAGAAAATTCAGCTCCTAATTGGGGACAAATAATTCATGACTCTGAGTTTTTGTAGCTGTTTTAGTAAGTAGTGATGGGAAAATCAGGTTCTTGGGTCCAGACTCTGGACATCATGAAGGAATGGGAAGAAAATAAAGGCGGATTAAACCACTGTCACCAATGCGACAGAAATGATTTAAAGTTGCTCAAAGATTATAGACAAAATATCCATTGAAGTGGTGAAGTGAAACAAAATTGTAATATATAAACTCCAGAAAAAAATATAGCCTGCTATTATTTTATTTAGAGATACAGAGCAGAACAGGCCCTTGCGGCCCAACCCACCGGTTTTATTCTAGCCAAATCACAGGACAATTTACAATGACCAATTAACCTACCAACCGGTACGTCTGTGGATTGTGGGAGGAAACTGGAGCACCCGGAGGAAACCCACACGGTCACGGGAAGGATGCACAAGCTTCTTACAGAGGACACGGGAACTGAACTCCGCACTCCGCACTCCGCACTCTGAAACCCTGAGCTGTAATAGCGTCGCACTAACTGCTAAACGCTATGGCAGCACTCTACTCACTACTGAACTCATTTTCTGCAGTTCCTTCTCACACCAAATTATCTTACCTATTTGCAATGACAATATAAATCTATTGGTTCCTAAGGTTGTTATTGTTAGTGACGTCAAGCTCCCACTGTCTATTAAATGTTCCCAATGACATGCGCCTCAAATAACCTCGGACAGCCAAGTCCAGCTCCTAGCCTCCACGTGTGGTTTAGCTACTAAGCCCAGCAGAACCATTTCTACTGACAGGAGAAGGGGAAAAGGTGGGTTACTGGCACCTTAAAGCCAGTCGCTTCAGGCAGATGGAGCTCATCAGCCGCAGTTGGCCCCTCACCTAGGAGAAGGAAAACTGATCTCAAACTTCCGCTGCTTTGCGGCTTTACTCACTCACGGGGAAGGCTTTGGCAGCGAACCTTATGGGAAAAATCCGGAACTGGACTCTCTAAGGCAGTCCTACGTTGAGTTCAATACTAACTGGCAACTCCTGCGATGCTGCCCGTGCCAAACTGCGTCAGTCTCTGCCGTTCCTTTGAGTCCATCAGATGAGTTTGGGGGTGGGGGAGCTTGCGACATGGGCAATGACTTGCTCTCCATATCGTACTGCCCAGGCTTGCGTATCTAGACAACTAGAACACAACGTCCATGGTCGACCCTGACTGACGGAGGCCTCAAAGATAAAGATATTATTTCCACATATTGCTGATGTTTTCTTTTGTTCACAATGGACATAGCTTGGTTGTCATTTTATTAAGCGTGGAGGTTGGATCAAAGGATACATGGTGCGGCACAGTAGCGTAGTGATTAACACAACGCTTTACTGTACAGGCAGCCCAGGTTCAGTTCTCACAGCTGCCTGTAAGGCGTGTGTACATTCTCTCCAAGACTGTGTGGGCTGCCTCTGGGTGTTCCGGTTTCCTCCAACAGTCCAACGATCTACCAGTTTGTAGGTTAATATGTTGAAGGGCTGGAAGGGCCTTTCAAGCTGTACCTCAATAAACTAAAGAAAAGAAATGTGTGTAAGTTGTAAGATGTGCAGGAGTGTTGAGGTAGTGATGAATGAGTTTTAGCTGAAGCTGTTGGCAGATGAGACTAGACCTTCTTTATTCTCTACATGCACTGCACTTGCTCTGTAACTGTTAACAATTTATTTTACATCCTGTTATTGCTTCTCTCTTGATCTACCTACGCTGTGAAATGGTCTGTATAGATGATATGCAAAACAAAGATTTTCAGTGTATCTCAGTAGATGTGACAATAGCAAAGTACCAATTCTCATTAATCTGAGGGAGATTTTATTGAAATCTGTCAAATGTTGAAAGCCCTCGATAGAGTGGATGTGGAGAGGATGCTTCCCTTGGGGAGGGTGGGTGTCTAAGACCAGAGGATAGCCCCTCAGAATAGAGGGATGTCCGTTTAGACCGGAGATGAGGAGGAATTTCTTTAGCCAGAGAGTTGTGAATCCGTGAGATTTGTTGCCACAGGGAGCTTTGGAGGGCAGGACATTGGGTGTGTTTAAGGCAGAGGGTGATAGATTATTGATTCATCAAAGCTTTATGGATTACATGAGAAGGCTGAGAAGGAAATGGATCAGCCATGATGAAATGGCAGTGCAGATTTGATGGACCAAAAGGCCTAATTCCGCTCCTAGGTCTTATGGTCTTAATTTATTTGCATGGTAGTGTCAAATATTGTGTTGGCACGAGGCCAAGTGGTTAAGGCATTCATCTAGTGATTTGAAGGTCGCTAGTTCAAGCCTTGGCTGAGACAGCGTGTGTGTCCTTGAGCAAGGCACTTAACCACACATTACTCTGCAACGACACCAGTGCCAAGCTGTATGGGTCCTAATGCCCTTCCCTTGGTCAACATCGGTGGCGTGGAGAGGGGAGATTTGCAGCATGGGCAATTGCTGGTCTTCCATACAACCTTGCCCAGGCCTGCTCCCTGGAAACCTTCCAAGGCGCAAATCCGTGGTCTCATGGGACTAACGGATGCCTATGTATATAAGAAGTGTCAAATAGTCAATGGAAGGCCCTGTTAACATAGAACATAGGACAGTACTGGTAAGCCTTTCTGCCCATGATGTGCCAGTCTTGATGCCAATTTTCACTAAATGTCCTCCTCCTTTACGTCATCCATATCCCCATTCATTTCATCCTCATGTGTCTATCCAAATGACTCTCAAACTCTAACAAACCTCTGCTGGCATTGGGGCCCTGTCCTCAGGTCATTATTTCAGGCATTCACCCTCAAGTTCAAGGTTCAGAGTAAATTTATTATCAAATTACGTACCGTACTCTGAAAAAGTCTTAGACAGATGTACATAGCCAGGGCACCTAAGACTTTTAAACAGCACTGTAGTAATTTTATGTATTACACTGCTTGCTGCTACAAAAAACAAATTTCATGACATACGTGAGTGATGATAAACCTGATTCTGATATAACCATATATAACCATATAACAATTACAGCACGGAAACAGGCCATCTCGGCCCTTCTAGTCCGTGCCGAACTCTTACTCTCACCTAATCCCATCTACCTGCACTCAGCCCATAACCCTCCATTCCTTTCCTGTCCATATACCTATACAATTTTTTCTTTAAATGACAAAATTGAACCCCACTCTACCACTTCTGCTGGAAGCTCGTTCCACACAGCTACCACTCTCTGAGTAAAGAAGTTCTCCCTAGTGTTACCCCTAACCTTTTGCCCTCAACTCATGTCCTCTTGTTTGAATCTCCCCTACTCTCAATGGAAAAGGCTATCCACGTCAACGCTATCTATCCCCCTCACAATTTTAAACACCTCTATCAAGTCCCCCCTCAACCTTCTACACTTCAAAGAATAAAGACCTAACTTGTTCAACCTTTCTCTGTAACTTAGGTGATGAAACCCAGGTAACATTCTAATAAATCTTCTCTGTACTCTCTCAATTTTGTTGACATCTTTCCTACAATTCGGTGACCAGAACTGTACACAATACTCCAAATTTGGCCTCACCAATGCCTTGTACAATTTCAACATTACATCTCAACTCCTATACTCAATGCTCTGATTTATAAAGGCCAGCATACCAAAAACTTTCTTCACCACCCTATCCACATGAGATTCTACCTTCAGGGAACTATGCACCATTATTCCTAGATCCCTCTGTTCTACTGCATTCTTCAATGCCCTACCGTTTACCATGTATGTCCTATTTTGATTAGTCCTACCAAAATGTAGCACCTCACATTTATCAGCATTAAACTCTATCTGCCATCTTTCAGCCCAATCTTCTAACTGGTCTAAATCTCTCTGCAAGCTTTGAAAACCTACTTCATTATCCACAACATCACCTATCTTAATATCATCTGCATACTTACTAATCCAATTTACCACACCATCATCCAGGTCATTAATGTATATGACAAACAACATTGGACCCAGTACAGATCCCTGAGGCACACCACTAATCACCGGCCTCCAACCTGACAAACAGTTATCTACCACTACTCTCTGGCATCTCCCATCCAGCCACTGTTGAATCCATTTTACTACTTCAATATTAATACCTAGCGATTGTACCTTCCTAACTAACCTTCCATGTGGAACCTTGTCAAAGGCCTTACTGAAGCCCATATAGACAACATCCACCACTTTACCCTCATCAATTTTCCTAGTAACCTCTTCAAAAAATTCAATAAGATTTGTCAAACATGACCTTCCACATACAAATCCATGTTGACTGTTCCTAATCAGACCCTGTCTATCCAGATAATTATATATACCATCTCTAAGAATACTTTCCATTAATTTACCCACCACTGACGTCAAACTTACAGGCTGATAATTAACGCAACACACATCAAAGTTGCTGGTGAACGCAGCAGGCCAGGCAGCATCTGTAGGAAGAGGTACAGTCGACGTTTAGGCCGAGACCCTTCGTCAGGACTAACTGAAGGAAGAGTTAGTAAGAGATATGAAGGAAAAGTCAGTAAGAGTAAGAGGCTGATAATTACTAGGTTTACTCTTAGGACCCATTTTAAACAATGGAACCATATGAGCAGTACGTCAATCCTCCAGCACCATCCCTGTTTCTAACGACATTTGAAATATTTCTGTCAGAGCCCCTGATATGGGTCTCTATTGTGGACTGAGAGTGGGAAGGGGGCAAGGAGAGAAGAATCATGATTGGGTAAAGGGGAATGGAGTGCAGAGGGAGTGGGAAGCATCAGAGAGACATTCTGTAATGATCAATAAACCAATTATTTAGAAACAAATACTACCCTGAGATTCATTTTCTTGTAGGCATCTACAGTGGAGCAAAGAAGTACAATGGAATCAATAAAAAACTACACAGAAGCAAAAACTAATGAACTATGTAGATACAAAAAGAAATGAAAAAACAATTAATAAGTGTTATTTACTTCAGAGGCCCTCCGTTGTTCAACCGCGGATGATGTTTCCCTTCCGTTTACATAATACACAAGCCAGTATGCAAGCCACAGTAGTAAGGTATGAAGAGCAATTTGTCACCCATGTAGCACGCTCTCCCTCTACACAGAGATGTTGAATCCAATGGAATGGCAGAAACTGATATAGTTTGACACCGGTAGTGTCGCAGGAGTTGCCAGTCAGCATTGAACTCAACGTACGGATTCCAGCTCTGGATATTTCCCTCAGGGTTTACTCCTGAAGTCTTCTCCATGAGTGGCTATAGCCAAGAGTCTGTGGAGATCTGAGATCAGAGTTTAGTCTGAGATCTTAGATGAGCTCCCCACTATGGCTGATGAACCTCCATCTGCACAAAGCCACTGGTTTTAAAGCATCAGTAGCCCACCTTTGCCAATTCTCCCATCAATAGAAATGGCTTCACTGGACTTAATAGCTAAGCCACATGTGAAGGTCAAGAGCTAGACTTGGTTGTCAGAAGCTATTTGAGATGCACACCATTGGGAGCATTTGATAGGCAGAGGAAGCTAATCCCCACTGCCTTCCCCAGCGATAATAACCTTAAGGAACCAGTATTTATGTAAATGTTTAAATAAATGCTGTCACACTACTATTCATTTAATATTTAAATAAACACTGTAAACAGAATTACCCTGTTTCCTTTGGCTGTATTCATGGGTATTCATGCATGGTTGAATAGCTATTACATTTAAACTTGAAACTCGAACTTGAAATGAATAAATAAACAACACTGAGAGCATGAGTTGTACAGTCCTTGAAAGTGAGTCTATAGTTTGTGTTCAGTTCAGTGTTGTGGTGAGTGAAGGTCCCCACCCTGGTTCAGAAGCCTGGTGGTTGAAGTGTAGTCATTGTTAATGCACCTGGTGGTGTGGGACCTAAGATTCTCCCTGTCCACAGCTATTCCATTTTGGTTCTGTACCCCTTGAGTATGCAGGATCTCGGTCTAGGCATCTACTCTTTCACCGGGCTGCCAAGGTTTGTTCAGAAGGTCAGCTTCCAGATCAGAACGTCTATCCTACTCTACCCTGCGCCACCTGGCACAATGACTTTCAGCAGTAGTTAGATTTCCTTTAAGAAGTGCAGGTGTGATATGAATTAGTGTGGGACCATGTCAGTTTTGTCTGCCTGCTCCAGCTCCTCCTACATCTCAAAGACAAACCGCACGGGTTAGGGTTAGTGAGCGATGGGCATGCTAAACTGGTGCTGGAAGCGTGACAACACTTGCAGGCTGCCTCCAGCTCATCCTTCATCCGTGTTGAAACAAAACGCTACATTTAGCCGCGTGATTCGAGATTTCCATGTATATGTGACAAATAAAGCTTTTTTCCAAACCTAATATAATCTTTATCCATGGGGATTCCTGAACTTACAGGTGCTAACTGTCCCCTAATAGGTAAACATTATGATTGGCACTTCTAAATCACCACAATAGATGCGTGCATGAAAATTGTGAACAATTGGTGCTGGGACAAACTGTTATGAGCCCATCAAGTAATATCTTTCTTTTGAAGTTTGAGATGCAAGGATTTTATTTATTTATTTATTGGGCTACAGCGTGGAGTCAGCCTGTCTGATGCTTCAAGCCAGACCGCCAATCCGCCATTTAATCCTAGCCTGATCATGAGACAATTAACAATGACCAATTAACCTATGAACCAGTACATTTTTGGACTGTGGGAGGAAACTGGAGCACCTAGAGGAAACGCACGCAGTCATGAGGAGAAAATACAGACTCCTTACAGACAACAACAAGAATTGAACCTGGGTGGCCTGTACTGTAATGTAATGTGCTGTGCTAACCATTATCCTGCCGTGCCTCTCAAATTTTCACATCAGGATCCTGAGAACGCTGGATTATTTGTAATTCTCAATACCAACAGATAAATTTAAACACTGGTATCAATATTGTTCAAAACTGGCAAATGAAATATAGACAGGAGAAAATTTGCAGATGCTAGAAATTCAAGCAACACGCACAAAATGCTGGTGGAATGCAGCAGGTCAGGCAGCATCTATAGGAAGAAGTACAGTCAACGATTTGGGCCGAGAGTTCGTCCTGATGAAGGGTCTCAACCCGAAAAGTCGACTGTGTTTCTTCCTATAGATGCTGCCTGGCCTGCTGCGTTCCACCAGCATTTTGTGTGTGTTAAGTGAAATATAGATTAATCAAGATTATATTAAAGGACTGGCTGGTCTATTCATGCCTAACTCCTTGATTCATGCTATATTTGTATTTGCAGGCTTTCTGTCTGCTGAATTTATAATATACATTGCCTCATACTAAACTTGCAAAGTGTTTCTGCAAGACAGAAAAAAAAGCAGCAGAAATTAAGAACAAATTTAAATTAATATGATTTATTCTTAATTTATGAAGAAAATTCTCTTTTCTCTGTAGTATCCTAGGCCTGGCAGGGAATTTTCAAAATCCTGTTTTCCTTATTTCCCTTCCATTCCAAAATCTGCAAGTTCAAAAAGTTGCATGAACCATTCAAACAATAATGGACTATACAATGTAGTCACAGGGTGTGAATCTAGTCAAGCAATTAACTGAACTCAGTCTGATGATCAGTCGTGGCAGGAAGGAACAAACAGATCATGGCTCGTTCTCACAGGGTGGCAGGGAATACAAGAAGGCTTTTGTGCACCTCCTCACAGGCCCGTAACAGAATGGGATTGGTAATCTTACTCGACTGTGGCTTCGCCCATCCCCCACAATCTAACATCCCTTTTGCCCAGTCTTGTAAATTGTATAAATCAGAACGGAATTTAAAACATTACCTTTAAAAAAAAAGCTCAGTGATTCAGGAACAGCTTCTTCCCCTCTACCATCCGATTTCTGAATGGCCCATGAATCCATGAACGCTACCTCACCACTTACTGTATATTTGGCTGTTATTTCTGCAGTATTTATTTAACTATTTTATGTATATATACACACACTTACTGTAATTCACAGTTATTTTATATATTACTATGTATTGCATTGTACTGCTGCCGCAAAGACAACAAAGTTCACGGTCTATGCTGGTGATTTTGTACTTGGTTCTGAAATTTGAATAAACTGAGCAATATAATAGTAGTAGCTGAGGTGACTATGGGAAGTGGAGGAAGATACCACTGAACAAAGGCATGGTTTGCCCAAAGGAAACATGACAAAATGTCTAAGGATTAAGAGTTATTAATGTTGTTTAATCAGAAGCTTTCCTGAACCTCAGCATTACTGTGTGACGTTGAACGCATTTTGATGCTTTGAATAGCAAAAATGGATCGTCTAGATCAGTAACCTGTGGCTGCTCACTCGTGTGAAAAAAGTCTACACTGCAAAGCTGATCTCATTGTGTGTTTTTGGCTTATGTTCAAACTTGGATAATGTTGGCCACTTTTCGTGGTTGTCGGCAAAAGAGACTTTGTTTTACTGGACTGATACCAAGTGGCTCTAAATACTGACCATGAAATGATTTGAATCATTTATTTACCAAAGATATTCTATCATTAATTTTGTCGCACAACAGATATATTCTCAAAGGTTCAATATTTTGGCTGTAGGTAACAAAAGTGATAAAAAGAAAAGGAAGGTTCTAAGGAGGAAATAGAAATGCAATTCTTAATCTTTAATGACACAGATGTCTGATCTGCCCTCCAACAGCCCACACAAGTAGGTGTCAGAAGACTTGTTGAGAAACTGGAAAATGTCCCGTTTCGGTACAAGGAATAGAAACTGAAGTTAGCCCAAAGATCCTTCCAAGGGACCCTCAAAAAAGTCAGTACATTAGTGAAATTTAGCTTTAAAAAATCATCGGTGTGGCTAGTGTCACATCTGTGGATTGTACAATATTGGGTTTTTACCAGTTAGGATCTGTGCCAAGTAATCAACTTCTCACCATGATGCATGATGCTGATGCATTGTTCTAATGTGGACATGAGGAGAAAGTCTATCCCTCTGTTGAAAAGGCAACCGTGAGAAATACTGCTTTGTATAATGTAGGTTCTTGTTCCCATTTGCTCATTTAAACTCCAGCTATCCTTCGATGAGTGAATGAGAGAAGAATCGGAATCAGTATCTGGTTTAATATCACTGGCATACTTGTTGTGTTGTGGCCGCTGTACAGTGCAATGTACGAGGGGTGATTGATAAGTTTGTGGCCTAAGGTAGAAGGAGTCAACTTACATTTATTTTTCCTACATTTACACACTTAGTCCAGCCATCGTGGTGCATACGGATCCCTTCTTTGTAGAAGTTGGTGTCTTGGACCTCCAGAAAGTGGTCCACAGCAGGGGTGATTGATAACTTCATGTCCTAAGGTAGAAGAGGATGAGTTATTAACTTCACACTTTCTTCATTTGCACTTAAAGAGTTGAACTGCACGTGCATGTAACAAGAGTGGTATAACTCATCTCCTTCTACCTTAGGCCACAAACTTATCAATCACCCGCTGTGGACCACCTGGAGGTCCAAGATGCTCTCATTACATGCACGTGCAGTTCAACTTTTTATGTGATAATGCAGAAATTTTGAAGTTAATAACTCATCACCTTCTACCTTAGGCCACAAACTTATCAATCACCCCTGCTGTGGACCACTTCTACAAAGAAGGGACCCGTATGCTCCGCGACCGCTGGACTAAGTGTGTACATGTAGGAGGGGACTATGTTGTGTGCTGGGTTTTCTAAAATTGACTTCTTCTACCTTAGGCCACAAACTTATCAATCACCCCTCGTAATAATAAAATAACTCTAAATTATAATGAGAAACACAAACACACACACACACACACACATATATATATAGTGCTGTGCAAAGTCTTACTCACCCTAGCTACAAATATGTGTCTAACACTTTTGCACAGTACTGTAAGTATTAAAAAAGAATTGCAAGAACAGAGACCATCAAAAAGTGAGATAGTGTGCATGGGTTGATTGTCTGTTCAGGAATCTGATGGCAGAGGGGAAGAACCCAATCCTAAAACACTGAGTGTGTGCCTCTAAGCTCCTGTACCTCATCCCTGATGGTAGTGCTGAGAAGAGGGCATTTCCTGGGTGAAGGGGGTTCTTAAAGATGGATGCCACCTCTTAGAGGCATCACCTTTTGAAAATGTCTTCAGTGCTTGGGAGGCAAGTGCTCATGATGGAGCTGACTGAGTTTGCAACTTTCGGCAACTTTTTCTAATCCTTTGCCGTAGCGCCTCCGTACTAGACGGTGATGCAACCTGTTAGCCTACCCTCCACGGTATATCTGCAGAAATTTGCAAGAATCTTTGCTGACGTACGAAGTCACCTCAAACTCCTAATAAAATATAACCACTGTCATGCCTTCTTTTCACTTGTTGATACCCAGGAACTTGGAACTGCTCACCTTTTCCACTAAGAAGATGCAAGAATTGACGTCAGAAGTGCTGGTTTATTATACAGTGAAATTTGAATGCCATACCTAAGTTGGAAACTAAACATCAGGCTTGATCCCGCTCAGTTGGGAGAGAATAGGTGAAAGTAGATGACCAGGCTGCTGGGAGACAACAATAGTAAGCCTTGCATAATATATTGGTTATTATGGTGAAACCAGAGCATCTGGAAATAAAGATGTCATTGTGTTTATTGGTTGTGAAAGGAGTGAATTTTACCACGTCACAAACCCCAGATGAGATTCCAGAGATTGCATTGGATTTATTATAGGCCCAGTAGAGCCATAAAAGCCAGCTCTCCACATAGAACTGGGTACAAGGAGAAACAACTAAAGATTTATTTGATTTTTTATAAAATTTATTTTTTAAAGATACAGCACAGTAACAGGTCCTTTAGCCCAAAGAGACTGCACCGCCCCATCACACCCACGTGACCAATTAACATGTGCAAAAGCCTTCGACACGTGTAAACAAAATCTGTTAAGTGAAGATGCTTCCAAACCTAATTAAATGAACAGTTTCAAAATATTAAAAAAATTACTATAAAGCACAGTGAACAGTGAAAAACTAAATCAAATCAATATTTGATGTAATCACCCTTTATCTTGAAAACTTTCTCTTACAGGAAACATAAAAACATAAAAAACATACAGCACAATACAGGCCCTTCAGCCCACAAAGCTGTGCCGAACATGTCCCTACCTTAGAACTACCTAGCCTTATCCATAGCCCTCTATTTTTCTAAGCTCCATGTATCCATCCAGGAGTCTCTTAAAAGACCCTATCGTTTCCGCCTCCACCACCGCCGCCGGCAGCCCATTCCACGCACTCACCACTCTCTGCGTAAAAAACTTACCTTTGACATCTCTTCTGTACCTACTTCCAAGCACCTTAAAACTATGCCCTTTCGTGCTAGCCATTTCAGCCCTGGGAAAAAGCCTCTGACTATCCACACGATCACTATGTACACTGTCGTGCAGTTTTGTAAGAAAATCTGCTGGTAGATTGTTCCAATCATCTTGAAGAACTTGCCACGGTTCATCCGCAGACTTTGGCTGTCTCACTTGCTTCTGTCTCTCCAGGTAATCCCAGACAGCCTCAATGATGTTGAGATCAGGGCTGTGTGGAAGCCATGTCATCTGAGACCATATAAAGTACCTAGGGTGCCTCGGACTTTTACTCAGTATTGTGCTAACCCAAACTGTGCATCTTTGGACTATGGGAAGAAACCTACGTGGCCATGGGGAGAATGTGCAAACTCTTTACAAGGAGTGGCAGGAAATAAGTAAACAGTGGAAAAAAAAGTTATAACAAGGCAGTATTCATGGGTCCATGGACCATTCAGAAATCTGATGCTTTAGAGGAAGAGGCTGTCTCTGAATCATTAAGTGTGGGCATTCAGGCTCATGTACCTCCTCCCTGAAGGTAATGAAGACATGTCTCTGATGGTGAGGATCCTTAAAGATGTCCTCAGTGGTGGGAGGGCTGTGTCCATAATGGAGCTGGCTGAGACTGCAAACCTCTGCTGCCTCTTGCAATCCTACGCATTGGAGCCTCTATACAGGTAGTGATGCGTGCTCTCTGCTGTACATCTATACGTATTTGCTGAAGTCTTTGGAAGCATACTAAATCTGCTCAAATTCCTAATGAGGTAGAAACACTGTTATGTCTTCTTCGTGACATCATTGATGCGTTAGGCCCAGGACAGATCCTACAAGATTTTATCCTTATCCATGGGTTTCCTGAACTTACAGCTGCTTGCAGTACACTAATAGGCAGAAGGCTGAAGAACAGGACCTCAAGGGTGACGTTCTCAGGATTGCTGCCAGTGCTACGTGACAGAGATGGTAAGAATTGGAGGAGATGGCAGTTGAATGTGTGGCTGAGGAGTTGGTGCAGAGAGCAGGGTTTTAGATTTTTAGATCATTGGGATCTCTTCTGGGGAAGGTGGGACCTGTACAGATTGGATGGGTTGCACCTGAACTCGAGAGGGAGCAATATCCATGCAGGTAGGTTTGCTAGCATGGTTCGGGAGGGTTTAAACTAATTTGCGAGGGGGATGGGACCCAGAGCGATAGAACAGTGAAGGAAGTGCATGGAGTAAAGCCAGATCTAACATACAGAGAGGCTTTGAGGAAAGAGAAGCAGAATAAACAGTGTAAAGACAGTAAGGTAGAAGGGCTGAAGTGTGTGTACCTCAATGCAAGAAGCATCAGGAACAAAGGTGATGAACTGAGAGCTTGGATACATACATGGAATTATGATGTAGTGGCCATTACAGAGACTTGGCTGGCACCAGGGCAGGAATGGATTCTCAATATTCCTGGATTTCAGTGCTTTAAAAGGGATAGAGAGGGTGGAAAAAGGGGAGGAGGGGTGGCATTACTGGTCAGGGATACTATTACAGCTACAGTAAGGGTGGGTAATGTAGCAGGATCCTCTTTTGAGTCAATATGGGTGGAAGTCAGGAACAGGAAGGGAGCAGTTACTCTACTTGGGGGTATTCTATAGGCCCCCTGGTAGCAGCAGAGATACAGAGGAGCAGGTTGGGAGGCAGATTTTGGAAAGGTGCAAAAATAACAGGGTTGTTATCATGGGTGACTTTAACTTCACTAATATTGATTGGCATCTGATTAGTTCCAAGGGTTTAGATGGGGCAGAATTTGTTAAGTGTGTCCAGGATGGATTCCTGTCACAGTATGTGGACAGGCCGACCAGGGGAAATGCCATACTAGATCTAGTACTAGGTAATGAACTGGGTCAGGTCACAGATCTCTCAGTGGGTGAGCATCTGGGGGACAGTGACCATCGCTCCCTAGCCTTTATAATTATCATGGAAAAGGATAGAATCAAAGAGGACAGGAAAATTTTTAATTGGGGAAAGGCAAATTATGAGGCTATAAGGCTAGAACTTGCGGGTGTGAATTGGGATGATGTTTTTGCAGGGAAGTGTACTATGGACATGTGGTCGATGTTTAGAGATCTCTTGCAGGATGTTAGGGATAAATTTGTCCCGGTGAAGAAGATAAAGAATGGTAGGGTGAAGGAACCATGGGTGACAAGTGAGGTGGAAAATCTAGTCAGGTGGAAAAAGGCAGCATACATGAGGTTTAGGAAGCAAGGATCAGATGGGTCTATTGGGGAATATAGGGAAGCAAGAAAGGAGCTTAAGAAGGGGCTGAGAAGAGCAAGAAGGGGGTATGAGAAGGCCTTGGTGAGTAGGGTAAAGGAAAACCCCAAAGCATTCTTCAATTATGTGAAGAAAAAAAGGATGACAGGAGTGAAGGTAGGACCGATTAGAGATAAAGGTGGGAAGATGTGCCTGAAGGCTGTGGAAGTGAGCGAGGTCCTCAATGAATACTTCTCTTCAGTATTCACCAATGAGAGGGAACTTGATGATGGTGAGGACAATATGAGTGAGGTTGATATTAAGGGAGAGGAGGTGTTGGAGTTGTTAAAATACATTAGGACAGATAAGTCCCCAGGCTGCTCCACAAGGCGAGAGGAGAGATTGCTGAGCCTCTAGCTAGGATCTTTATGTCCTTGTTGTCCACGGGAATGGTACTGGAGGACTGGAGGGAGGTGAATGTTGTTCCCTTGTTCAAAAAAGGTAGTAGGGATAGTCCGGGTAATTATAGACCAGTGAGCCTTACGTCTGTGGTGGGAAAGCTGTTGGAAAAGATTCTTAGAGATAGGATCTATAGGCATTTAGAGAATCATGGTCTGATCAGGAATAGTCAGCATGGCTTTGTGAAGGGCAGATGGTGTCTAACAAGCCTGATAGAGTTCCTTGAGGAGGTGACCAGGCATATAGATGAGGGTAGTGCAGTGGATGTGATCTATATGGATTTTAGTAAGGCATTTGACAAGGTTCCACACGGTAGGCTTATTCAGAAAGTTAGAAAGCATGGGATCCAGGGAAGTTTGGCCAGGTGGATTCAGAATTGGCTTGCCTGCAGAAGGCAGAGGGTGGTGGTGGAGGGAGTACATTCAGATTGGAGGATTGTGACTAGTGGTGTCCCACAAGGATCTGTTCTGGGACCTCTAATTTTCGTGATTTTTATTAACGACCTGGATGTGGGGGTAGAAGGGTGGGTTGGCAAGTTTGCAGATGACACAAAGGTTGGTGGTGTTGTAGATAGTGTAGAGGATTGTCAAAGATTGCAGAGAGACATTGATAGGGTGCAGAAGTGGGCTGAGAAGTGGCAGATGAAGTTCAACCCGGAGAAGTGTAAGATGGTACACTTTGGAAGGACAAACTCCAAGGCAGAGTACAAAGTAAATACTTGGTAGTATGGAGGAGCAGAGGGATCTCGGGGTACATGTCCACAGGTCCCTGAAAATTGCCTCACAGGTGGATAGGGTAGTTAAGAAAGCTTATGGGCTGTTAGCTTTCATAAGTTGAGGGATAGAGTTTAAGAGTCGCGATGTTATGATGCAGCCCTATAAAACTCTGGTTAGGCCACACTTGGAGTACTGTGTCCAGTTCTGGTCACCTCACTATAGGAAGGATGTGGAAGCGTTGGAAAGGGTACAGAGGAGATTTACCAGGATGCTGCCTGGTTTAGAAAGTATGCGTTATGATCAGAGATTAAGGGAGCTAGGGCTTTACTCTTTGGAGAGAAGGAGGATGAGAGGAGACATGATAGAGGTGTACAAGATAATAAGAGGAATATATAGAGTGGATAGCCAGCACCTCTTCCCCAGGGCACCACTGCTCAATACAAGAGGACATGGCTTTAAGGTAAGGTGTGGGAAATTCAAGGGGGATATTAGAGGAAGGTTTTTTACTCAGGGAGTGGTTGGTGCCTGGAATGTACTGCCTGAGTCAGTGGTGGAGGCAGATACACTAGTGAAGTTTAAGAGACTACTAGACAGGTATATGGAGGATTCTAAGGTGGGGGCTTATATGGGAGGCAGGGTTTGAGGGTCAGTACAACATTGTGGGCCGAAGGGCCTGTACTGTGCTGTACTATTCTATGTTCTCTATGTTCTATAGGGTAAGCATTTTGTTTGGCACTTCTACAGCACCACAAGGGATGCGTGCATGAAAATTGTGAACAATTGGTGCTGGGACAAACTGGCCCATCAAATAATATCTTGCTTTTGAAGTCTGAGATGCTAGAATTTTATTTATTTATTGAGATACGGCGTGGAGTCAGCCTCCAGCCCTTTGAGACAGACTGCCCAGCAATTTTCCATTTAATCTTAGCCTAACCATGAGACAATTTACAATGACCAATTAACCTGATGATGGGTATGTCTTTGAACTGTAGGAGGAAACTAGAACACCTGGAGGAAACCCATACAGTCACGGCAAGGACGTACAAACTCCTTAAAGACAGTGATGGGAGAAAGTTAAATGAGAGTGGATATAGAACTGCTAGAAAATGAGGCAGGAGAAACAGTAATGGGGGACAAGGAGATGGCTGATGAACTAAATGAGTATTTAGCATCAGTCTTCACCGTGGGAGACACCAACACTGTGCCTGACGTGATAGTGTGTGAAAGAAAAGAAGTGGATGCAGTTACTATTACAAGGGAGAAGGTGCTCAAAAAGCTGAAAGGCCTAAAGGTACATCAGTCACCTGGACCAGATAAACTGCACCCTAGGGTTCTGAAAGATAAGCTTTAGAGACTGTGGCGGCATTAGAAATGATCTTACAAAAATCATTGAACTCTGGCATGGTGCCAGAAATTGCAAATGTCACTCCACTCTTTAAGAAAGGAGGAAGGCAGCAGAAAGGAAATTATAGACCAATTAGCCTGACTTCAGTGGCTGGGAATATGCTAGAGTCAATTATTAAGGATGAGGTGATGGAGTACTTGGCGACACAGGACAAGATAGTACAAGGTCAGCATGGTTTCCTTCAGGGAAAATCCTGCCTAACGAACCTGTTGGAAAGTAGGATAGATAAAGGGGATACGGCAGATGTTGTATATTTGGACTTTCAGAAGGCCTTTGACAAGGTGCCACACATTAGGATGCTTACCAAGTTAAGAGCCCATAGTATTACGGTAAAATTACTGGCATGGTTAGAGCATTGACTGATTGGTAGGAGGCAGCAAGTGGGAATAAAAGGATTATTTTCTGGGTGGCTGCCTGTGACTAGTGGTGTTTCAAAGGGTTCGGTGTTGGGACACTTTTATTAATGCTGTGTATAATGATTTAGATGATGTACTAGATGGCTTTGTTTGCAGATTGGTGGAGATTGGTGGAGGAGCAGGCAGTGTTGAAGAAACAGATAGGATGCAGAAGGACTCAGACAGATTAGGAGAATGGGCAAGAAAGTGGCAAATGAAACACAATGTTGGAAAATGCATGGTCATGCACTTTGGTAGTAGAAATAAATGTGCGGACTACTTTCTAAATGAGGAGGAACTCCTAATATTTGAGATGCAAAGGGACTTGGGAATCCTTGTGCAGAGCACCCTAAAGATTAACTTGCAGGTTGAGTCAGTAGTGAGGAAGGCAAATGCCATGTTAGCATTCATTTCAAAAGGTCTAGAATACAAGAGCAAGGATGTGATGCTGAGGCTTTATAAGGTACTGGTGAGGCCTCACCTTGAGTATTGTAAACAGTTTTCACCCCTCATCTTAGAAAAGATGTGCTGGCATTGGAGAGGGTCCAGAGGAGGTTCACAAGGCTGATTCCAGGAATGAAAGGGTTATCATATGAAGAATGTTTGATGGCTCTGGGTCTGTACTTGCTGGAATTCAAAAGGATGAGGGGGGATCTCATTGAAACCTTTTGAATGTTGACAGGCCTAGACAGAGCAGAGGTGGAAAGGATGTAGAACAAGAAGGCACATCCTCAGGATAGAGGGGCGCTCTTGCAAAACAGAGATGCAGAGAAATTTCTTTAGCCAAAGGGTGGTGAATTTGTAGAATTTGTTGCCACATGCAGCTGTGGATGCCAGGTGGTTGTGTATATCTAAGGCAGAGATTGATAGGTTCTTGATTGGACCCAGCATCAAAGGTTACGGGGAGTAGGCCGGGAGCTGGGGTTGAAGAGGAGAAAGAAAAAGGATCAGCCATGATTGAATGGCACAGCAGACTCGATGGGCCAGATGGCCTAATTCTGCTCCTATGTCTTATGGTCTTATAGAACTGTATTGTAAAGTGTTGTGCTAACCACTACACTACTGTGGCAAAGTTTCAAAGTGCATTATTATCAAAGAGTGTATAAATTATACAACCTTGAGATTTGTTTGCTTATAGGCAGTCGCAAAGCAAGGAGCCCGAAAGAACCCAATTAAAAAAATAAGACCAGCCCCACAGTGCCCACAGAGAAACAGAAAAAAACACAAAACAAATCATGCAATCAATAGAAGCAAGACACAACAACAGCATTCCAAACCAAATTGAGTCCTTAGATCCAAATCCCTGAAGCAGCCCAGAGTAGGCCTAAAGCCTTGGTATTCAGTTTGCAAATCCCTGCAAAGTTCACAGACATGAAGACCAGCTTGGGCCAGTTTCACAGCCTTAGTGTCATGAAGGGAGAAGCACCCAGACTATCTGGGCCGGCGTTTAAATTATCTGAACCTTGCGCTAGGATCCAACCCCACCGCCAGCAAGTTGCTCCAGGCCTAGATTTCACTGCCAAAGGAGCTGTTCTCGATATCTCCAAAACGTGACACATATCATATGCACACACAAGCTTATATCGAACGGCACGGTAGCATAGTAGCTAGCACAATCGCTCTACAGCACCAGTGATTGCTAATAGTTCGAATCCCACCACTGCCTGTGAAGAGTTTGCATGTTCTGCCTGCAACAGAGTGGGTTTCCTCCCAGTGTCGTGGGTTTCCTCCAAGTGTCACAGCTTCCTCCCACATTCCAAAGATGTAAGGCTTAGCGTTAGTAAGGTGCATACACGCTACGTTGGTGCTAGGAGCTTGGCAACACTGGGAGCTGCCCCTAGCACATTCTCAGACTGTAATGACCGTTAGCTCAAACAATGCATTTCAGGGCTTCCTCCAAAGTGCCAGTAGCTCCCTCTCGGTTTTCACTACCGTCAGTCATGCAAGACCTAAGTGGAGACTCAGGAGCACTTTCACACTAGAAGGTTTCTTTATTGCTGTTTCCATAACAATTTTGTTTGATCAATCTGGGTTGTTAACCCCGAGCTGAACCCCCAAACCTGGAGGACCAGTGGACCACTCTTAGTCTGGCCTCTACCTTTTGACTTGTTGGGCATGGATACCCTACCAAGAGGCAAAACACAAACCCTGACTCCAGCCAACATAGCTCTCTGGGTCATTGAGGCACGCAAACCTCCAAACCATGTCAAGGTTCTGGTCCTTTTGGAGGGCTAGTCTGAGCTTTCACACTGCTTTCCAGAAGTGGACTGACTACCAATTCCAACTACCAATTCTGAAACAAAGACCACAGTTGGAAGTATTACACATAAAAGTTACTGGTGAACGCAGCAGGCCAGGCAGCATCTCTAGGAAGAGGTGCAGTCGACGTTTCAGGCCGAGGACTCTTCCTAGAGATGCTGCCTGGCCTGCTGCGTTCACCAGCAACTTTTATGTGTGATTTCCAGCATCTGCAGAATTCCTGTTAGTTGGAAGTATTAAATCTGTTTCTTTCTTCACAGATGCTGCCTGATCTGCTGAGTGTTTCCAGGGTTTTCTGTTTTTGTTCAAGCTCTCAATCTTTGGCCTATGCTGTGCTGTGAAACCTGTCCTCTCTGGCTCCATGGTAACACTTACAGATCCGATCGTAGCAGAGGTCACAGTTCTTTTGCAGGGCAAGCAGAAGCTGTCTGAAGTGTGAGTGCTGCGGTCGAAGCTCAGAATGCTGCCACACAAGCTCAGATCGGTGCCAGTGTGTCTCTGAATTCCTCCTGGGGCAGTGGCCCTCTGGGTCTCCCCTCTCCTCATGCAGACTTCTTGGCTCCAAAAGAGACACAAGAGACACTGCAGATACTGGAAATCTGAAGCAATGTGAGATTGTAAAAGAAGAGGGCAGAAGCCTTTTCCTTTCCATTCATGATTCAGGCCCTCAGCCCAAAACACCATTTCCCTCCAAGGACACTAAGTTCCTCCAGTATCTTCTGAGTGTTGACTTCTATAGAGATTTCCTTGATGGCCTTGCAATTCCTCTCATAATACTTGGACTCTTGAATTTTCATTTACCTGTAAGCAAATCACCTGTAGGCCCACATCATCCAGAACATGTCCTGTTCTCGTTGTTACCATCAGGAAGAAAGTACAGAAACCTGAAGACACCAATTCAACAACTCAGGAACAGCTTCTTCCCCTCTGCCATCCGATTTCTGAATGGACATTGAACCCATGAACACTACCTCACTACTTCATTTTCTTTTACTCTTTTTGCAGTACTTATTTAATTTTATCTATAAATACCTATTACTGTAATTACAGTTTTTAATTATTATGTATTGCATTGTGTGTGGGCACGTGGCCAAGTGGTTAAGGCATTAGACTAGTGACCTAAAGGTTGTGAGCTCGAGCCCCAGCCGAGGCAACGTGTTGTGTCCTTGAGCAAGGCACTTAATCACACATTTCTGTGCGATGACATTGGTGCCAAGCTGTATGGGGCCTAATGCCCTTCCCTTGGACAACATTGGTGTCATGGAGAGGAGAGACTTGCAGCATGGACAACTGCCGGTCTTCCATACAACCTTGCCCAGGCCTGCGTCCTGGAGAGTGAAGACTTTCCAGACGCAGATCCATGGTCTCGCAAGACTAACAGATGCCATTTATTGCATTGTACTGCTGCCTCATAACATCAAACTTCACGACATATGCCAATGATATTAAACCTGATTCTGATCATATGAAGGATTTCAGCCCAAAACATCGACAGTTTATCCCCCTCCTTCAATGCTGCCTGGCCTGCTGAGTTCCTCCAGCATTTCCTGTGTGTTGCTTTGGATCTCCAGCGTCTGCAGAATCCCTTGGTGTTTTTTTTTGATATGTTTCTGTGTAACTGAACTACTTCAGATGGTTGCCTGAATCAAGCTTTGCTGAGCTGAAGCCTGACTGCTTCTACTTTGTATTCCTGGTCTCTTGAGGTAAAGGGCAACTTTTCAAGAGCCTCTTAGATTGCTTTTTGCACCTGTGCAATTGCTTTTAGGGATTTATAAAATGGGGTAGCACATCCCTTGGCTCTGCTTCAATTTGTGAGCTTGCACCGTAGAGAAAATAATCCATTTTATCTGCTTTAGATCAAAATTGGTGGAGTTCGCATTTTCCAACATTGAATCGGAATTAGGTTTAATATCATCAGCATGTGTCCTGAAATTTGTTGCTGTTCAGCAGAAATACGATGCAATACAAGAAAGTAAAAACTGTGAATTACAGTTAATACATACATAAAATAGATAAATTCAATAAGCAATGAGGTAGTGAGAGCTCAATGTCCTTTCAGAAATCGGATGGCAGGGGGAAGAAGCTGTTCCTGAGTTGTTGAGTACGTGCCTTCAGGCTTCTGTACCTCTTCCCTGTTGGTAACAATGAGAAGAGAGCGTTTCACAAAGACAAGAAAATCTGCAGATGCTGGCAATCCAAAACAGCACATACAAAATGCTGGAGGAACTCAGCAGGCCGGGCAGTGTCCATGGAAATGAGAAAACAGTTGACGTTTCGGGCTGAGCCCCTTCATCAGGCTGGGAAAGGAAGAGGAGAAGTCAGATTAAGAAGGTTGGGGGAGGGGGTGCAAGGTGGTAGGTGACAGGTGAAACCAGGAGAGGGGGTAAAGAGCTGGGAAGTTGATTGGTGAAAGAGATAAAGGGTTGGAGAAGGGGGGATCTAATATGAGAGGACAGAAGACCATGGAAGAAAGGTGCAAAAAAGTAGTGAGGTGTTGTTCATGGGTTCAATGTCCATTCAGAAATCTGATGACAGCAGAGAAGCTGTTCCTGAATCTTTGAATGTGTGCTTTCAGTCTCCTGTACCTCCTCCCTGATGGAGCAATGAGAAGAGGCATGTCCTGAGTGATGAGGGTCCTCAATGATGCATACCATCTTTCTGAGGCACCGCTGCTTGAAGATGTCCAGGATGCTGGGGAGGCTAGTTCCCATGATGGAGCTGACAGAGTTTACAACTCTCTGCAGCTTATTTTGATCCTGCGCAGCAGCCCCACCACTAGCCCGCACCCCTCCCCCATACCAGTCAGTCATGCAACCAGTTAGAATGCAGTCCACAGTACATCCGTAGAAATTTACAAATTTAAAAGTGCCTTTCGTGACATATTAACTCCCCTCAAACTCCTCAAGAAATATAGCCGCTGTCATGCCTTCTTTGAAACTGCATTGATATGTTGGGCCCCGAACAGATTCTGGGCCCAAGTGCTGCAGTTTTCCCACTCACAGTTTATCAATATCTTCTTACAAGTTTCAATTCTCAGCTACATTATAACTCTGATTTCTAACTAAAATCTCATCTGTAAGCTCTAGATTCCTTTATATATAATCTTCATATACAGTCTGTATAGAGAGACCACATCACCAGGTTCAGAAACAGTTTTTATGCTAAAAACATCAGGTTCCTGAACCACCTCAATTCTGAACTGATTCCACAACCCACAGATTCACTTTTAAGGATTCTACAACACATTGTCTCAGTTTCTTTTAATTTACTATTATTATTTATTTTTCTTTGTATTTGCGTAGTTTATCTTCTTTTACACGTTGGTTGTCAGTCTTAGCATGTAGGTTTTCACTGATTCTGTTGTATTTCTTTGTTCTACCGTGAATACCTGTAAGAAAATAAAGCTCATGTTAATATGTGGTGGCATACAATTGACAATAAATTTACTCGGAACTTTGAAAATGGGAAAGTGCTGAACCTCCGGTCCAGATCTGTCGGGATTGTCCCATGTAACATCCAACAACACCTGAAAGATGGCTGCAAAGGAAAAGACAAGGCCTATTGTTCATTTTTTCCAATGCTGACTCATGTTATAGTTATAGCATCTTAACCTTCCCCCACACACCACCACCACCCCACCCCCGCCAAGAATTTGAACTTCTCAAATGTATTTACTTCAGAATCTGGAAAATTATCTTTCTTGTAAATGATTGAAGATCCTTTGCGAAGAAGTGAATGCTGACTGGTTTATCTGCGCCATGCCTTTGCTGGCCTCAAGCCTCTCATTTTGAATTCTCTTGAGATCTTGAGGCAAACTGCCTAAAGCTGAGCTTTCTCCCATTACTTGTGCCAAGACAGATTCAGCTGCCATCCCCCTATGTTCCTCGATAACGCCTTCTGTATCAGCAAAAGCACAAAAGTTGAAATTCCCAACTGGTGCTCAAAATCCCTCACGGTATTTTGGGTCCTGTAAATTTCTCTACACATTTATGAACTGTCAAACCTTCCGCAATTATAAACATGAAAAAGTCTGCAGATGTTGGAAATCCAAAGCAGCACACACAAAAAGTTGGAATAACTCAGTAGGGCAGGCAGTATCTATTGTAAAGAGTAAGCGGTCAACATTTTGGGCCAAGACCCTTCTTCAAGACTGAGAAAGAAGGGGAAAGATGCCAGATTAAAAAGGTGAGGGGGAGTGGAAGGAGGCTAGCTGGAATGTGATAAGTGAAGGCAGGTGGGTGGGAAAGATTAAGGGCTGGAGAAGGGAAAATCTGATTGGAGAGGAGGGTGGACGATAGTAAAAAGGGAAGGAGGAGTGGACTCAGGAGAAAGAAATAGGCAAGTGAGAAGTAAAAAATCAAGGTGGGGATTAGAGGAACGGGAGTGGGGAATTTTTTCACCAGAAGGAGAAATCGATATTCACGCCATCAGGTTGGAGGCTACCCAGATGGAATATAAGGTGTTGCTCCTCCAACCTGAGTGTGGCTTCATCTTGGCACAAGAGGAGGACATGGACTGACCTGCCAGAATGGGAATGGGAATTGGAATTAAAATGTTTGGGCTCCGGGAGGAACCACTTGTGGCAGATGGTGCAGTGGTGTTTGCCGAAATCAGACTCCCAGTTTGTGATAGGTCTCACCAATGTAGAGGAGGCTGCATCGAGAGCACCGAGCACAATAGGTGACCCCAGCAGATTCACAGGTGAAGTATTGCCTCACCTTGAAGGACTGTTTGAGGCCCTGAATGGGGACTGAATGGAAGTGAGGAAGGAGGTAAATGGACGCTAGCAGGAATGTGCCAGGAGGGAAATTAGTGGGGAAGGACAAGTGGACAAAGGAATCCCAGAGGGATCAACCACTGCAGAAAGCAGAGCGGGAGAAGGTAAAGATATGTTTGGTGGTCGGATTCCTTTGGAGATGGTGGAAGTTGTGGATGATAATGTGATGGATGCGGAGGCTGATTGGATGGTAGGTAAGGACAAGAGGGACCCTATCATTATTGAGTCAGCAGGAAGATGGGCTGAGTGGATGTACAGGAAGTGGAGGAGAAAAGGGTGGGGGCTGCGTCAATAGCAGAGGGAGGGAAACCTTGTTCTTTAAAGAAGGACATCTCTGAAGCCCTGGAATAAGAAGCCACATCCTGGGAGGAGGTGCGGCGGAGGAGAAGAAACTGAGAAAAGGGAATCCACAATTCCCACAATTACATTTTTTACACAGTACTAATTTCCAGTGCACCATCCTGAATCCATAATTTCCTCCCTCGTTTGGAAGCAGTGTTCCTGTAGATTTCAGCTATAAACAGGGTGAGGGTTAGAGTGAATCAGAATCAGATTTATTAGTGCTGACATATGATATGAAATTTGTTGTTTTGCAACAACTGTACAATGCAAATACTTCAAAATCTATGTTACAAAAATAAATACATAATGCAAAAGAAAAGGAGAACAAATTGTATTTATGGACCACAAGAAATCTGATAGTGGAGGGGGAGAATCTGTAAAAAATTGTTGACTGTGGGTGTTCCAGCTCCTTTACCTTCTTCCTGATGTGCTAACAAGAAGAGAGCATGTCTTGGATGGCAAAGATCCTTAATAATGGATGTTACCTTCTTAAGACACTACTTCTTGAAGATGGCCTCCATGGGGGGATGGTTGTGCCCATGATGGGGCTGGCTGCATCAATACCCGTACCAGGCTCCATACCAGGCTGTGATGCCACCTGTCAGAATGCACTCCACCATACATCGAGAGAAATTTGGAAAGACATACAAAATCTCCTCAAACATCTAAGGAATTATAGCCAACTGGTATGCTTCCTTCATGATTGCATTGATCTGTTGTGCCCAGAGTAATTCCTGTTCAGGGGTTCCCAACCTCTTTTATGCCATGGACCAATACCAATTAGCAAGGGGTCCATGGACCCAGGGTTGGGAACCTCTGCTCTAGGTAGACAGAGAGCAGAGAACATCTACAAATTTATAAGGGTGTTGCCAGGACTTGAAGACATAGAAACATAGAAACATAGAAAATAGGTGCAGGAGTAGGCCATTCGGCCCTTCGAGCCTGCACCGCCATTTATTATGATCATGGCTGATCATCCAACTCAGAACCCTGCCCCAGCCTTCCCTCCATACCCCCCTACCCCCGTAGCCACAAGGGCCATATCTAACTCCCTCTTAAATATAGCCAATGAACTGGCCTCAACTGTTTCCTGTGGCAGAGAATTCCACAGATTCACCACTCTCTGTGTGAAGAAGTTTTTCCTCATCTCGGTCCTAAAAGGCTTCCCCTTTATCCTCAAACTGTGATCCCTCGTTCTGGACTTCCCCAACATCGGGAACAATCTTCCTGCATCTAGCCTGCCCAATCCCTTAAGGATTTTATACGTTTCAATCAGATCCCCCCTCAATCTTCTAAATTCCAACGAGTACAAGCCCAGTTCATCCAATCTTTCTTCATATGAAAGTCCTGCCATCCCAGGAATCAATCTGGTGAACCTTCTCTGTACTCCCTCTATGGCAAGGATGTCTTTCCTCAGATTAGGGGACCTGAGTTATATGGAAAGGATGAATACAATAGCTTTGGACTTTATTCCCGAGAGCACAGGAGAATGAGGGGAGATGTGATTGAGGTATTTGAAATTATGAGGGGTATAGATAGGGCAAATGCAAGCAGGCTTTTTCCATTGAGGTTGCATAACAGCAGAACTAGAGATCACGGGTTAAGGGAGGAAGGTGAAATGTTTAAGGGGATGATGAGAGGGAACTTCACTCGGAGGCTGGTGGGCATGTGGAATGAGCTGCCAGCTCAAGTGGAAAATTTGGTTTCAACTTCAATATTGATGAGAAATCTGGATAAGTGCATGATTGAAGGGGTATGGAGTGCTATGGGTCAAGGCAGATACATAGTTCTGCATGGACTAGATGGACCGAAGGGCCTGTTTCTGTGCTGTAGTGTTCTTTGACTCTATGATTCTATGATTCTAGATAAGGTGAAATAGAAAACAAGAAAAGAGCAGTCCCGAAGTTCAAGAAATAAAGCACCGCATGAGTAATGTGACGTTGAAACCATGGCCACCGTGAGTTAACAACACTATTACAGAGAATGAAGCATCAACCAGCATTATCAGTTTTTTGCTCCAGAGGCAAATTGAAGAAACAAGATTGCCTAGTGTGTGTGAAAGTAATTTTCTTTATAAATATATATTGTAATAAATATTTCACTGATACAATGTCTATAACTAAGTAAAATAAATTATTCTATTTCCAGTTTCAACCAACTTCTTTAAATACATTAGGCTCTTTTTACACGTATTTTTTCAAGTAATTAACATAGTGTAGGAATATTAGAGCTGTACACACAGGCTTTCCAACTTGATCCAAGTTTTCTGCCTGTCACTTCAGCTCAATTGATAGCATTCTTGCCTTTGAGTAAGTTTTTTAATGGTACGTTCAAGTTTAACTCCACAGTTTGGTGCATAATCTAAACTGACACTGTAGCACTGAGAGATTGCTGGAGGTGTTGTCTTTCAAATCAAATCTTATAGAGGCCTTGTTTAGTCAAAGAATACAACTCTGCTGTTCTTTACAGAATGGCATTAATGTTTTTGGGCTAATATTTTCTCCCCAGTCAATGCATCGACCAAGAGAGTATTGAATTAATTTTAGAAATGTGTAGCTCTACTGTTGCATTTAAGTAGCACTGTGACTGCATTTACAAATTGAGATCAACTGAATGTTTGAAAGGAATATATAAAGACAAGTTTTTAATCTTTCTTATTGTGATACAGTGCAGTTTAGACCCTTTGGCCTTTTCGGCCACATGCCACCCAGCAATCCCTGGTTTTACCCTAGCCTAATCATGGGACAGTTTACAATGCCCAATTAAACAGTGCGCCTTTGGACTGTGGGAGGAAACCAGAGCATCTGGAGGAAACCCATGCAGTCACGGGGAGAAAGCACAAAATCCTTAAAGGCAGCAGCAGGATCGTTCCCTATAGCAATACTACAACAATGTGCATAGAATAATGTGAACCAACAAAGTGGATTCCAGAACTGGAAAGTAAGTTTATTGTTTTTGACAAATTTTCTACAAAAATTCAAGAACCAGATTCCCTGGATATAATCTGGCCTACAATACTAACCTTGGCCAAAATTGTGAGTTCCTTTTAATTGCGCTACGCAGAATGCTCTTCCAGATTTATTCATTTTTGAATACACATTTGAGGATGTTCAAAGAAATTTTAATGCCAAAATATGTATCATGTTGAGAAAGTGCTGAGAGGGTACCAATATAAATATTAAATGTTTCAGTACCATTTACTTTTGATGCGGCAATTAATATGGATGTCATGGTAGCATGTGGTGAGCTTAATTCTTTACATAGTAGGGGAATTAAGGCTGGTAGGTGGAGATGAATCCATGTCCAGATCAGCCATGATCTTATTGAATGGTGGAGCAGGCTCAATGGGCCAGATGGCCGACTCCTGCTCCTATTTCTTATGGTTTTATGCTTACAGTGGCTGCAATGTCTCTAAGGGGTATGAATGTTCCCCCCGTGACCTTGTGGGTTTCCTCTTGGTGCTCTGGTTTCCACCCACATCCGAATGATGTATGTTTAGGGTTAGTAATTTAAAGTCAGAGAATGCTACAGCACAGAAACAGGCCCTTCAGCCCATCTATTCCACACCTAATCACATTTAAACTGCCTAGTCCCATTGACCTGTACACAGACCATAAACCTCCATATCCCACCCATCCGTGTACCTATGCAAACTTTTCTTAAACATTGAGATTGAAATCACTTCCATCACTTGCACTGGCAGCTCATTTCACACTCTCACCTTCCTCTGAGTGAAGAAGTTTCCCCTCATGTTCCTCTTAAACATTTCACCTTTCACGCTTAACCCATGATCTCTAGTTGTAGTCTCACCATACCTCAATGGAAAAAGCCTGCTTACACTTACCCTGTCTATACCCCTCATACATTTATATACCTCTGTCAAACCACTCCTCAATCTTCTATGTTCTAGAGAATAAAGTTCTAACCTATTCAAACTTTCCTTATAACTCAGGTCGTCCAGTCCTGGCAACGTTGTGGCAAACTTCTTCTATTCTTTCAACCTTATTTACACCTTTTCTGTAGGTAGGTGAACAAAACTGAACAAAATACTCCAAATTAGGCCTCACCAACATTTTACACAATTTCAACATAACATCCCAACTGCTGTACTCAATACTTTGATATATAAAGGCTATTGTGCCAAAAGCTTTCTTTATGACCCTAATAACTAGTGATGCCACTTTTAATTAATTATGTACTTGTATTCCCAGATCCCTTTGTACTACCCCACGCCTCAGAGCCCTAACATTCACAGTGTAAGACCTACTCTGGTTGGTCCCCGCAAAGTGCAACACCTTACACTTGTCTGCATTAAATTCCATCTGTCACTTTTCCAGCTGATCCAGATTTTACTGCAAGCCATGACGGCCTTCCTCACTGTCCGCTGTATCACCAGTCTTGCTGTCATCCATAATCTTGCTGATCCATTATCATTCAGATTGTAGATATAGATGACAAACAATAATGGACGCGGCACCAATTTCTGCGGAATTTCACCATTCGCAGGCCTCCAGTCAGAGAGGCAATCATCTTTTACAAATCTCTGACTGCTCCCACAAAGCCAATGTCTCATGTACTTTACTACCTCATCCTGAATGCTGAGCAACTGAACCTTCTTGACCAACCTCCCACGTGGGACCTTGTCAAATACCTTGCTGATGCCCACATTGACACCGTCCACTGCCTTCCTTCATCAACTTTCCTGGTAAGATCCTTGAACATCTCTATAAGATTGGTTAGATATGGTCTACCATGCACAAAGCCATGCTGACTATCCTTAATCAATCACTGTCTATTCAAATACTCATACAGAACACCTTCCAATTACTTTCCCACTACTGATGTCAGGCTCAACAGTCTCTAATTACCTCATTTATTCTTAGAACCTTTCTTAAGCAGCGGAACAAAATTAGCTATCCTCCGATCCTTTAGAACCTCATCTGTCTCTAAGGATGATTTAAATATCTTTGCAAAGGCCCTGTAATTTCTGCACTTGTGGGCTTGCTATGTGGGCGCCAGAAGTGTGGCAACCACTTGCAGGCTGCCCTCGGCACTTATTCAGACTACGTTGGTTATTGGCTCAAAATGTTGCATTTCATGGTATGTTTCAATATTTGGATGTACATAGAACAAATAAGGTTAAACTTTACATCAAGTTTAGATCATCAGATTAACTGCAAAGGCAAATTAACTTGTTCAATTTTTTAAGCATCTACTAATGAAAATGAATTTAAAAATGGGCAGAGATCTTTTGATCACTGGTGAATATTGACCTATGGACTAAGTGTGCACTTGTGAAGAAACCATGTTCAGAAACTCCTTCCAAAATCTGTCCCAAATCCTCTTTAACAAGGCAGTACAGATGTCATTCAATCATGTGGTGGGGTTAGGGGGTTGTGCAGTGAATGACAGGGCAGTTCTAGCTCTGGGACAAAATGGCTGAATAAATTATTTGATCAGAACCTAAACAATAGCCAGTTGACTAGGCTGTCAAAAACATTATGAATTTTTTATGTATCTCTGACATTCAAAACCTATTCAAAATCAATTAATATTTTAAATTCCTTTTTCTTTCCATTTTAAAGGCAAAAATAGTCAAAACCACTTGGATAAGTTTAATTAAAAATACACATTTTGATTTTAGTGCAACTGAATTTGCAGTTAGCGTGATTTAATTATTTTAAATTTTGCAATTAATCACAATTCTTTGTTTTAAGTCGATCTGCAGCCCTAGTATTTTATAGGCCATTTTCAATGATTTTAGACTGAACTACCTTGTTTTTTTTTCTGATTGAATTTTATTTTTGATCTCCATTATTAAATTATTACCATTCTTAAAGGGAAACTTTTCAAAAGAAAGACGAAGCAATTGCTTTCTATTAAGCTGCCCAGTTGTGCTCATTCACTGAAATTTTTTACATCTGTTTTGAAGCAAATGAATTTTAAGAGAAACTTTCAACTAACGAATCTCAAGTGCATTTTGAGTGCAATTTCACAATTCCTCCCAAAGGAAAAACTCCACCCTGTTCTTTCTTTCTTTCTTTCAGCAATTGAAGACCTAGTTTTCAATGTAAGAAGACTGCTCAAGTTTAATGGTTTAACTCCCTTGGGACCCTGAGCTTTGTACTGCAACAAACACACGGTATATTATGTTTATGATTAAAAAAAATGTACTGGCAAATATGCAAGAAGTATACGACTATTAAAAGAAATGTCAGCAAATGTATTTAAAAGAAATCTTACTGAATAAATACGTGACTACAATTGTCATTAAGGACAAACATTTCAGCAATTCCTTCAGTACAAAAAAAACTTCAGTCTTATTAATGGAATACAGCAGCGTATTCAAACACAGCTGACAAAGAACTTGAAGCAGTTGCAGGCGTGCTATAGTGTTACACAATGACCAAAGAATAAATAATATCTTCATAAGATAAAGGCACTAAGACACTTAATGAATAATCTCCAGGAGTAACATTAAACACTTATATAATAGCTTCAGTTTGGTCCACATCTGCTGCAGTATCACTCAAAAGACTCAATGGTTCCCAGAATGTGAGGCAGGAAAGCAAAAAGAGAGAGGAAATCGAAAATAGAAAGCACGTTCATCTCTTCAAAGCTGTTGTATGATAGGCATGCAGAGTTGTCATATGTTGCTCACGAGACATAGCCATACCCTGCAAAGAAGCTTATTGAAAAGGGGGGAAAACAGCATTCAGATCTCAAAGGCTTTAGCTGAATTCTACCATTAGGTGCAGTTTGTGGGGCGGGCTATTTATAAATCTCTGTCCCGCTCTCAAGACTATTGCCACCAGGTGTCTTTCTGAAGGGTAGCTTTGTCCGCCAGCATTGACTGTTATTCCCTCAATGGGAATATGTGCTGAACCATTCTTCTGCAGGAGCTTTTGTTTCCAACCCCCTCTTCATTTTGAATGGTTTCCATAGTACCCAATATATTTGCATATGAAAGCACCAAATACAAAGGATTGCAGCATGGGCCATGAGTTGTTGCAATAGAAAATGTGTAAGAGAAGCAGAGAAAAGTTTGGGAAGAAGGAGTGCAAAGGATTTTAGCATGAAACGCCATACCAAAAAAAAATTAAAAGGTTCGCTGTGGCAAAAGAACACCTCTGTCCTTTGTGTATTAATGCTTAGTGGTTCTGCAGAGGCAAACAAACGAAAGGCAATAATTACCGCATGAGTCATAAGCTAAAAATGCATTATATTCATGCAGCCATATTATAACTTAATTCCGCCTGAGCTGATACAAAGGTTTCAACTATCAAATTCCCACGCTCTTTATTCAAAAATAAGATATCAGATCGAGATCCCTGTAACCCATACACTGCTGAAGAAAGAACAGACCCATTTGGGTAGGGGGGGGTGGGCGGTGAACATTGCAACTGTTCAACAGGTGGTATGAGGGTTAAAGTCTGCCTCTCAGACTGAGCATACAGAACAAAATAATAACATCACACTTGCGTGTCACAGAAAACTGAGCCAGATGCAGGTGATGTTGGGACTTACATCCCATATTTACTCATTGGCTCAAAACTCACACTACAGGGATGTTTTCCCACCTGGAATCCTCATTCTCAACGGAATACTTCTTGCCTTTCCTGTTATTATTTTATCCGCTGTTTCAGAATATTTGGGTTATTCTCCATATGGTTAGATGCTGTACTTCTCTGTCTGGGAACATAACCACATTTCTTCGGCTCCGAAATATTTTGGGACAGTCTGAGTTCCCAATCTCATGGTTTAAATATCTGCCTCGGAGGAGATTTTGTTTTGCATACATAGATGTACTGGATCACATGTGGGGGAGTCAGAGTGCTGGAAATGAAACTGTGGCTGGGATAATCCCCAGTGGAGTAGCAGAGCAGGAAACTCCTACTTTCATGGACCATCCATCATGGTGTGTAGGTTTTCATCTGAGCGCTGCCAATATTGGAAGAACCTTAGACGTCAAAGTATTAAGTCAGCCCAAAATTTTGTAGCCACCTCTTGTGCCACAATGAGGCCACCCTCAGGGTGGAGGTGCAACACCTTATGCTCCGTCTGGGTGGCCTCCAACCTGATGGCCTGAATATTGATTTCTCCTTCTGGGAAATATATTCCATATAACCATGAACCATATAACAATTACAGCGCGGAAACAGGCCATCTCGGCCCTTCTAGTCCGTGCCGAACTCTTACTCTCACCTAGTCCCACTGACCTGCGCTCAGCCCATAACCCTCCATTCCCCTCCTGTCCATATAGCTATCCAATTTAACTTTAAACGACAACATCGAACCTGGCTCAACCACTTCTGCTGGAAGCTCATTCCACACAGCTACCACTCTCTGAGTAAAGAAATTCCCCCTCATGTTACCCCTGAACTTTTGCCCTTTAACTCTTTGCCCTTTTCCCTCCCCCTCCCTTCTTTCTCTGTTCCCCACTCTGACCTTTTACCTCTTCTCACCTGCCTATCACCCCCCGCTGGGTTCCAGCCTCCTTCCCTTTTCCCTATGGTCCGCTCTTCGCTCCTATCATATTCCTTCCTCTCCAGTCCTTTAGTATTCCTAACCATTTCATCTATCACCTTCTAGAAATCCTCCTTCCTCTCCCCCTCCTCTTTATTCTTGCTATCTTCCCCCTTCCATGTGAGTGGGAAAGGTAGAGGGCTGGAGAGAAAGGAATCTGAGAGGAAAGGAGAGTGGACCATAGGAGAAAGGGAAGGAGGAGGGACACCAGGGGGAGGTGATAGGCAGGTGATAGGCAGGTGAGCAGCCAGAGTGGAGAATAGAAGAAGAGGGGAGGGTGAGGGAAACTTATTTTTGCAAAGGTGAATTTCTTGTGTTTTTTATTAAAGTCTGCCTGTTCATGAAGCCTTTCGTTATGAATTCTCCTTTGTAACAGATTGATTTTTTTCATATTAATTGCATTATGTAAAAACAAGAACTCAACATTAGAAACGCTTATCAGGTCAGTGGTAAAAGAAGCAGAGTTAATGTTTCAAGTCGCAAACCATTGTCGTATTTGAGTGGGGGGGCGCCATTTAAAACAATTTAACTTGTGGTCTTCTGCTGAACATTGTGGGTGTGCAATGTTGGCATTGGAATGTGCGACAACACTTGCAGGCTGCCCTCAGCACATCCTTGGTTTTGTTGGTTGTAATATAAATGACTCATTTCATTATATATTTTGATGCACCTATGATAAATAGATCTGAATCTAAAAGTTTCTGGCACAAATTCACACATTAATCTATTTCACATTGATGTAATTTACTTTCAATGTACTGTACATTTATGTGCACGCATATGTGTGTGTGTGTGTGTTGATCTCTCCTTCTGGTGTACAAAATTTCTTCCCCCCCTCCCCCCCAATTCCTTATTTTACTTCTTCTCACTAGTCATTTACTTCCTATTATTTCCACCTGGGTCTCCTCATCCTTTCCTTTCTGCAACTGATCATTCTCGTCTTCCGTTAGATTCCTTCTTTTCCAGCCCTTGACCATACCCACCCACTTGACTTTGCCTATCACCTTCCAACTAGCCTCTTTCTCCTCACCCCACCATTTAATTTAAGCACCTCCCCCCTTCCTTCTCACTCCTGGAGAAAGGTCTCGGCCCGAAATGTCGACTGCTTATTACTTTCCATAGCTGTTGCCTGACCTGCTGAGTTCCTCCAGCATTTTGTGTGCTGTGTGTCTGTCTGTCTCCGTGTGTCTGTCTGTGTGCCCGCCTATTGGTCTGTCTACCTTTGTGTGTCTGTGTGCGTGTGAATATGTGATTGTGTGAGGGTTATGGAACAGTGACTCAATTGAGTAAGAGAGCACATCTATTTCTTCACCGATGCCCAGAGTGAATGCGAAGGTGAAAAGTGCAGCTTTATGACGTGGATTTTCCCTGCAAGCTCACAGTGCACCTGTTGTGGTGTCATAGTGCTACATTATTTGGATGGCTGATCTCCAAGGAAAGAGCACTTGTTTAAATGATGACACATATTCGACTCTTGAGACCAACCCTCTTAAAATTGTCATGTGGAATAGTCCTCCTCCTCAAAACAATCAACAGCTGCGTCAAGGGATCTTGGTTCTATTTAATGGCTGCAAGTTACAATATTCACATTTCTTAATTTGCTTTCCCTGTTCAGTCCTCCTAGAGAACCAATACCTTGTTGTTGTTTGGAGGTTTACATACCTCAAAGACCTGAAGAGCTATGTAAGCTGGAGTCAGGGTTTTACGCTTTGGCTCGTTGGAAGGTCACTCATGCGGAACAGGTCAAAGGGTAGAGGTCAGAATAAGAGTGGTCCACTGGTCTTCCAAGTTCGGGGGTTCAGCTCATCGCTGACAGCCCTGACTGGTAAAACAACATTGTTACAGAAACAGCAATGAAGAATCCTTCTGCATCTGAGGGCAACGGTATTCCTGAGTCTCCACTCAGGACCTGTGTGACTGACAGTAGTGAAAACTGAGAGGAGGCTACTGATATGATGA
Organism: Mobula birostris; assembly: GCF_030028105.1. Classification (NCBI taxonomy): domain Eukaryota; kingdom Metazoa; phylum Chordata; class Chondrichthyes; order Myliobatiformes; family Myliobatidae; genus Mobula; species Mobula birostris. Next base: position 235,467,706 of record NC_092371.1, read on the forward strand.
AGGAAGCCCTGAACACTGCCAGGAATGGAGGACCCTCATTGCTGCCCTAAACTCCAGTGATTTAACAAGCACCAAAGATGTCCCTGTTGAATGTTAATGTTGAACAATCTTGCTTAGCATTTTACTGAATACTAATTGGAACATAATGCAGAATTGATGAAGGATTTCACCCTGAAATAACAACTCTTTTTTCTTTTCCATTGCTGTGGTCTGACTGCTGAGCTCCTCCAGCATTTTGCATGTGTTGGTCTGTATTTCCAGCATCTCTTGTGTTTACAATGCAGAATTACAGTTTATCTTGGCAGGTTATTGTTTGAAAAGAGACTCTAGTGATCCTGCAGATGTTGTTGTTGCGATCCTCCAGCATTTTGTGTTTTGTTGTGTAAAAAGGTCTCATTTGCTCAATACTCCAATGCCATTGTGTTTGCTGGTCCAAAATCGCACCATACTGAGCACCGCAGGCAAATAAATTGTGTTGTTCCCGTCCACGGTTTGTGGCGCATTGGGCAGCAATGGCCATTTCTTTAGCATTTGTCTGTTATTTATGATGCCAAGTTGCTAGCTCGATGTTCTACCCACCATGGATGCAGGGAGCCAGCTGGATTCGAACCTGAGAACTCTCACCTCTAAGACCAGTGCAGGTACCAGCAGACCACTGGTCAGCATAGGCAAGGAAATTATTGCCATCAATTCCTTCAACTCTAAAGCAGGATTTCAAAATTCAAAGTTCAATGTCCAAAATAAATTTAGTATCAAAGTATATATATGTCACCATACACAACCCTGAGATTCAATTTTCTTATGGACATACTCAATAAATCCAATAACCACAATAGATTCAATGAAAGACCGCAACAACAATGCAGACAACAGTGTGCAAAAGATACTGTAGCAAACTGTGCAAATCCAAAAAGAAAGACAAAATAAATAATAATAAGCAATAAATATTGAGAACATGAGATGAAGAGTCCTTGAGAGAGAATCCATAAGTTGTGGGAACAGTTCAGTGATGGGGCAAGTGAAGATGAGTGAAGTTATCCCTTTGGTTCAAGAGATGGTTGAGGGGTAATAACTGTTCCTGAACCTGGTAGTGTGAGTCCTGAGTCTTCAGTGTTCTACTTGATGACAGCAGCGACAAGAGAGCATCACCTGGGTGGTGGGGCTCCTTGATGATGGATGCTGCCTTTCTGCAGCAATGCTCCGTGTAGATGTGCTCAGTTGTGGGAGGGCTTTACCCGTGATGGACTGGGCCACATCCATTACTTTTTATAGGATTTTCCGTTTAAGAGTATTGGTGTTTCCAGACTAGACTGTGATGCAGACAGTCCATATACTCTCCACTACACATCTATAGAAGTTTGCCAAGGTTTTAGCACCCTTTTTTATGCTAGCCATTGCCTTGTGTGTGCTGAAAGAACAACTGGCAAAAAAATAACACAATTTAAATACCTTGGAAAGCATTGTCATTATAGTGCTAATTTGCTAAACCAATTAAATCTTGTTAGTTGTTTTTCACAGTTACGTTATGCATAGTTTATGGCTCCTGACACACGCGCACACACACACACACACACAAGAGATTCTGCAGATGCTGGAAATCTTGAGTAACACACGCAGAATGCTGGAGGAGCTCAGTAGATCAGACAGCATCAAAACAGCTGATGTTTTGAGCTTCATCAGGACTGGAAAGGAAGGGGCAGAAGCTACCCTAGTGACATGTGGCAACATATTTAAAGTTCAGGATTCAAGATAATTTACTGTCATTCACCAGAATCAGGTTTAATATCACCGGCATGTGTTGTGGAATTTGTTACCTTTGCCACAGTAGTAAAATACATTAATAAATATAGAAAGGGAAAAACTGAATTACAGTAAGTATTTATATACTCACTGTTCTTGAATGTGTGCCTTCAGGCTTCTGTACCTCCTTCCTGATGGTAACAATGAGAAGAAGTCATGTCTTGGGTTGTGAGGGTACTTTCTGAGGCACTGTTCCTTGAAGATGTCCTGGATACCACAGAGGCTAGTGCCCATGATGGTGCTGACTAATTTTTTAACTTTCTGCAGCTGACTTCAATACTGTTCAGTAGCCCCCACCCTACCCCAACCCCATACCAGACAGTGATGCAGCCTGTCAGAATGCTCTCCACGGTACAACTATAGAAGTTTTTAAGTACGTTTGTTGACATGTCAAATCTCTTCAAACTCCTAATAAAGCATAGCCACTGTCTTGCCTTCTTTATCACTACATCGATATGTTGGGACCAGGTTAGATCCTCAGAGATCTTGACACCCAGGATTGGTTTGTATTCCCTCGTCCTGCCTTTTCCGAAGTCCGCAAGTGTTAAAGAGAACAAAATGGTCGTCACTCTGGATCCAATGCAATATGAGCAAACACAATGTGTATAGAATCAGAATCAGGTTTAATATCACTGGTATATGTCATTGAATTTGTTAACTTTGTGGCAGCAGTACAATGCAATACATAATAATAGAAAAACTGTGAATCACAGTAAGTATAGGATAGTAGAGAGGGTAGTTTGCTCGGGAGAGCACGCGCAAAGTCGCCAATTACTGGCGCCATCTTTATATATATATCAAATAGTTAAAATAAATGGGTAGTGCAAAAATAGAAATTAAAAAAATAGTGAGTTCAATGTCATGGGTTCAATGTCTGTTCAGAGATCTGATGGCAGAGGGGAAGAAGCTGTCCCTGAATGACTAATGTGTGCCTTCAGGCTCCTGTACCTCAACCCTGATAGTAACAATGAGAACAAGCCACGAGCTGGGTGATAGGGGGTCCTTAATGATGGATGCCACCATTTTGAGACATCGCTCCTCAAAGATGTCCTGGATACTACAATAAATATAATAAATAAATATAATTGCATAAGATTAGCTTCTACACAGGCTGATTGCATGTAAATAAAGTGATGCTGGTTACAGGAGAATTTGTACATAACATGACTCTGACAGAAAATGATAAGGTAGTGATGGGGCGGTGGGTTGATGGGTGGAGGTGTTGATCAGCCTGACAGCCTGAGGGAAGTAACTGTTTTTGTGTCTGTTTTTACATACTTTGATAATAAACTTACTTTGATTTTTACTCATGAGTTGCTAGTCTTACATCTGCTGGGAGAACAGTGATCGGAAATGGAGATGGTTTTGGGCCTAGTGTAATTCAAATTAAATGTATCCTGTTCCGTATTTAAATCCCTTCACTATCCACAGATTCACTACTCTCTGGCTGAAAAAAGTCTTCCTTACCTCTGGTCTAAAAGGTCACACTTCAATTTTGAGGCTGTGCCCTCTAGTTCTGTACGCCCCTATCACAGGAAACATCCTCTTCACATCCACCCTATCTAGTCTTTTCAACATTCATTAGGTTTCAGTAAGATCCCCCTGCATTCTTCTAACTTCCACTGAATTACAAGCCCAAAGCTCCCTAATGCATGTGTTAACCCCTTCATTCCCGGAATCATCTTCCTGCACCTCCTCTGGACTCTTTCCAATGACAACACATTCTTTCTGAGATATGAGGCCTGAAACTGTTGACAACACCCCAAGTGCAGCCTTACCAGTGTCTTATAAAGCCTCAGCATTATCTCCTTGTTTTTATATTCTATTCTCCTTGACATAAATGCTAACATTGCATCTGCCTTCTTTACCACAGTCTCAACCTGTAAATTAATCATCTGGGAGTCTTGCACAAGGACCCCTAAGTCCCTTTGCACCTCTGATCTTTGAATTTTCTCCCCACTTAGATAATAGTCTGCACTATTATTCCTTTTACCAAAATGCACTATCATACATTTCCCAACACTGTATTCCATCTGCTACTTTTTTGCCCATTCTTCCAATTTGTCTAAGTCCTGCTGCAATCACATTGCTTCCTCAGCACTACCAACCCCTCCACCTATCTTCGAATCATCTGCGGACTTTGCCAGAAATCCATCAATTCTCATCACATGATGTGACCTATAAAATGACAAAGACCAGCAGTTTGGAGTAATTTTTTTCTTCTAATTTCACAGTTATTAATTACAGTTTAAAACGTGTTTCTAGGGCAATAAAAGTATTAACATAGAAAATAGGTGCAGGAGTAGGCCATTCAGCCCTTCGAGCCTGCACTGCCATTCAGTATGATCATGGCTGACCATCCAACTCAGAACCCTGTACCTGCCTTCCCTCCATACCCCTGATCTCTTTAGCCACAAGGGCCATATCTAACTCCTTCTTAAGTATAGCCAATGAACTGGCCTCAACTGTTTCCGGTGGCAGAGAATTCCACAGATTCACCACTCTCTGTGTGAAGAAGTTCTTCCTAACCTCGGTCCTAAAAGGCTTCCCCTTTATCCTCAAACTGTGACCCCTCGTTCTGGACTTTCCCAACATCGGGAGCAATCTTCCTGCATCTAGCCTGTCCAATCCCTTTAGGATTTTATACGTTTCAATAAGATCCCCCCTCAATCTTCTAAATTCCAATAAGCCTAGTCGATCCAGTCTTTCATCATATGAAAGTCCTGCCATCCCAGGAATCAATCTGCTGTACTCCCTCTATGACAAGAATGTCTTTCCTCAGACTAAGGGACCAAAACTGCACACAATACTCCAGGTGTGGTCTCACCAAAGCCTTGTACAACTGCTGTAGTACCTCCCCGCTCCTGTACTCGAACCCTCTTGCTATGAATGCCAGCATACCATTCATATTGCCTGCTTCCCCATAGTAATCTGGTTTCCCATGACTGTGAATAACAATTTCCATGCTTGACTATCTGATAGTGCACAGTGCAAAAGTAGCAGATTAGAATTTCACAGAGACTGGCTTCATCGGGACCATCAATGAGAGTTAGAACATTGGAGTTCAAACTGTGATTGGCTAAGACCAAGAACAAAACTAGCACACAGACAAAGGTAGCTCCAGTACTTCTGCTAGTCATATGTGAGTTTTACTAATCAGAATATCTCAACAGATATCAAATTTCTTTGTTAATAAGTTTTTCATTAATCCTTCTTCAGTGACACTGTTGGACTGTCAGCCATCTGACTTTCCCATCAAAAGGCAATCAGTTCTTTTAAAAAGGTATAAATCAGAATCAGGTTTAATATCACTGGCATATGTTGTGAAATATGATATTTTGCAAAAGCAGTGCAATGCAATACATAGTAATAAAGGAAAATTATAAATCACAGTAAGAAATTCAATATACTGGTGCTTTCCATTCCCTCCCATCTCCCTCCCCCTTTCCCCAACCATGATTCCCCTCTCCCTGCCCTCTTCCCACTCTCAATCCACAATGCGGACCCATATCAGGATCAGGTTTATTATCATTTATATACCATATGTTGTAATCATTTTTTGAGGCAGCAGTACAGTGTAGTACAGAAAATTACCATAGTACCATGCAAAAGAGGCCACATCAAGGTCAAAGTCAAGTCTTTAGGCATATTGAAGGCCGATGTTGATGTCCAAGGGATACAGCGAGAAGGCGGGGAATTGGGACTGAAAGGGGAAGTGGATCAGCCATGATGAAATGGCGGAGCAGACTCAATGGGTCAAATGGTCTAATTCTGCACCTATATTGTATCGTCTTATGGTTTTGTACGACACAGCTCATAACAAACAAATGAACGAAACACAGAAGATTTGCAAATGTTGGAAATCCAGAGTAACACAAACAAAATGCTGGAGGAGCTCAGCAGGTCAGGCAGCATCTATGGAAATGAATAAAGAGTCAACATTTTGAGGTGAGACCCTTCATCAGGACGTTTTCATTAAAACCATTAATCATGTTTCAGTACAGCCACAGTTGTCATTGGATTCTTCATTGCCCGGTTATTGGATCGCAGTATAATGATCAACCCAGCATATCTTCTTCTGCTGGAAGAGTTTAAGAGGCACTGCTCAAAGAAATGATTAAAAGGCCTTTGAAAGCTGGCTTAAACATACCCACTGATTTATCTGGAATGTCAAATACTACTATTTAATTACTATTAATTACTATTTAATTATTTATTGTGCAACTGTAACGAAAATCAATTTTCCCCGGGATCAATAAAGTATGACTATGACTATGACTATGACAAATCCTGAAAGTTCCTCATAGTTTTGGGAATTTAAAAATTATTACATTTTTAAAAAATCTGTGGCAACACAATAGCATGGTGGTTAGCACAACGCTTTACAGTACTGGTGATGCAGGTTCAATTCCCCTGCTGCTTATAAGGATCTTGTACTTTCTGTCTCTGAGTGTGTGGGTTTTCTTTGGGTGCTCCAGGTTCTTCCAACAGCCCAAAGATATACCAGTTGGTAGGTTAATTGGTCATTGTAAATTGTCCAGTGATTAGGCTAGTGTTAAATCCCAGGATTGCTGGGTGGCATGGCTTGAAGGCCCTATTCTGCACTGTAGGTAGATAGAGAAAGACAGAAAGAAAGAAAGAAGGAGAGATAGAAAGAAAGAGAGAAAGAAAGAAAGAAGGAGAGATAGAAAGAGAGAAAGAAAGAAAGGAGAGATAGAAAGAGAGAGAGAAAGAAAGAAAGAAGGAGAGAGAAAGACAGAAAGAATGAAAGAAAGAAAGAAGGAGAGATAGAAAGAGAGAGCGAAAGAAAGAAAGAGATAGTTAATTTGCTAAAAGCAAATTAACATCTTTAAAAACTTGGAACAACCTAAAATACTTCATTCCAATTAAAGGTGGTCTCATGGTGTGTTGGTCAAGCTGCTGTGACCCAGGTTCAGTCCTGAGCGTGCAGGTTTCTTGTGGACTTCACGAGTTTCCTCTGGGTGCTCTGGCTCCCTCCCACATATGAACCACGTGAGGGTTGGCAGGTTGTCTGACGACTGCAGTGGCTCCCAGTGTTTAAGTGAGTGACAGAATTTGAGGGGAGATCATGGGAATCACGGGGAGAATAAAGTAGGCAGTGGGAGGTTTGCTGTAAATGCCTGCATGAAGATTGTTGTTCACTTGGTGAGTGAACAGGCTTGAGTCCTGCAGCGATTCAGATGTGTAGCTTTCAATAGTTAACTAGTCACGGTGTCGGGATCTTCATGCAGATCTCTAGCATGTACAGTACTGTGCAAAGCTCTGTATATAGAGCTAGGGTGTCTAAGGCTTTTCCACTGTACTGTAGTAATTTTATGTATTGCACAGTTCTGCTACCACAAAAAAAACTCATGAGTGATGATAAACATGATTCTGATATGGGTCTCTATTGTGGACTGAGAGTGGGAGGGAGAAGAAAGTCATGATTGGGAAAAGGGGAAGTGAGTGAGGAGGGAATGGGAAGCACCAGAGAAACGTTCCATAATGATCAATAAACCAGATGTTTAGAATCAAATGACCTTGCCTAAGACTTTAGCATATAACCACATAACCAGATAACAAATACAGCACAGAAACAGGCCATCTCAGTCCTTCTAGTTCGTGCCGAATGCTTACTCTCATCTAGTCCCATCAAGCTGCACTCAGCCCATAACCCTCCATTCCTTTTCTGTCCATATACCTATCCATTTTTTTTTAAATGACAAAATCGAACCTGCTTCTACCACTTCTACTGGAAACTCGTCCCACACAGCTACTACTCTCTGAGTAAAGAAGTTCCCCCTCATGTTACAGGGCACAGAGTCTGGCGCTGTAGCTCAGAAGGGTAGGGCAAGGAAGAGGAGGGCAGTTGTGATAGGGGACTCGATAGTAAGGGGGTCAGATAGGCGATTCTGTGGACGCAGTCCAGAGACCCGGATGGTAATTTGCCTCCCTGGTGCCAGGGTCCGGGATATTTCTGATCGTGTTCAAGATATCCTGAAGAGAGAGGGTGAGGAGCCAGAGGTCGTGGTACATATAGGTACCAATGACATAGGTAGGAAAAGGGATGAGGTCCTGAAAGGAGAATATAGGGAGCCAGGAAGGGAACTGAGAAAAAGGACCGCAAAGGTAGTGATCTCGGGATTACTGCCTGTGCCACGCGACAGTGAGAGTAGGAGTGCGATGAGGTGGAGGATAAATGCGTTGCTGAGGGATTGGAGCAGGGGGCAGGGATTCAAGTTTTTGGATCATTGGGACCTCTTTTGGCGCAGGTGTGACCTGTACAAAAAGGACGGGTTACACTTGAATCCTAGGGGGACCAATATCCTGGCAGGGAGATTAGCGAGGGCTACTGAGGTGACTTTAAACCAGAATGGTTGGGGGGTGGGAATCAAATTAAAGAGGTTAGGCGAGAGGAGGTTAGTTCACAACAAGGGGATGGAAACCAGTGCAGAGAGACAGAGGGATGTAAGGTGAGGGTAGAAGCAAAAAATAGTAAGGAGAAAAGTAAAAGTGGCAGGCCGACAAATCCAGGGCAAGCATTAAAAAGGGCCACTTTTCAACATAATTGTATAAGGGCTAAGAGAGTTGTAAAAGAGCGCCTGAAGGCTTTGTGTGTCAATGCAAGGAGCATTCCAAACAAAGTGGATGAATTGAAAGTGCAGATTGTTATTAATGATTATGATATAGTTGGGATCACAGAGACATGGCTCCAGGGTGACCAAGGATGGGAGCTCAACGTTCAGGGATATTCAATATTCAGGAGGGATAGACATGAAAGAAGAGGAGGTGGGGTGGCGTTGCTGGTTAAAGAGGAGATTAACGCAATAGAAAGGAAGGACATAAGCCGGGAAGATGTGGAATTGATATGGGTAGAACTGCGTAACACTAAGGGGCAGAAAACGCTGGTGGGAGTTGTGTACAGGCCACCTAACAGTAGTAGTGAGGTCGGAGATGGTATTAAACAGGAAATTAGAAATGTGTGCAATAAAGGAACAGCAGTTATAATGGGTGACTTCAATCTACATGTAGATTGGGTGAACCAAATTGGTAAAGGTGCTGAGGAAGAGGATTTCTTGGAATGTATGCGGGATGGTTTTTTGAACCAACATGTCGAGGAACCAACTACAGAGCAGGCTATTCTGGACTGGGTTTTGAGCAATGAGGAAGGGTTAATTAGCAATCTTGTCATGAGAGGCCCCTTGGGTAAGAGTGACCATAATATGGTGGAATTCTTCATTAAGATGGGGAGTGACATAGTTAATTCAGAAACAAAGGTTCTGAACTTAAAGAGGGGTAACTTTGAAGGTATGAGACGTGAATTAGCTAAGATAGACTGGCAAATGACACTTAAAGGATTGACGGTGGATATGCAATGGCAAGCATTTAAAGACTGCATGGATGAACTACAACAATTGTTCATCCCAGTTTGGCAAAAGAATAAATCAAGGAAGGTAGTGCACTCGTGGCTGACAAGAGAAATTAGAGATAGTATCAATTCCAAAGAAGAAGCATACAAATTAGCCAGAAAAAGTGGCTCACCTGAGGACTGGGAGAAATTCAGAGTTCAGCAGAGGAGGACAAAGGGCTTAATTAGGAAGGGGAAAAAAGATTATGAGAGAAAACTGGCAGGGAACATAAAAACGGACTGTAAAAGCTTTTATAGATATGTAAAAAGGAAAAGACTGGTAAAGACAAATGTAGGTCCGCTACAGACGGAAACAGGTGAATTGATTATGGGGAGCAAGGACATGGCAGACCAATTGAATAATTACTTTGGTTCTGTCTTCACTAAGGAGGACATAAATAATCTTCCAGAAATAGTAGGGGACAGAGGGTCCAGTGAGATGGAGGAACTGAGCGAAATACATGTTAGTAGGGAAGTGGTGTTAGGTAAATTGAAGGGATTAAAGGCAGATAAATCCCCAGGGCCAGATGGTCTGCATTCCAGAGTGCTTAAGGAAGTAGCCCAAGAAATAGTGGATGCATTAGTGATAATTTTTCAAAACTCGTTAGATTCTGGACTAGTTCCTGAGGATTGGAGGGTGGCTAATGTAACCCCACTTTTTAAAAAAGGAGGGAGAGAGAAACCAGGGAATTATAGACCGGTTAGCCTAACGTCGGTGGAGGGGAAACTGCTGGAGTCAGTTATCAAAGATGTGATAACAGCACATTTGGAAAGCGGTGAAATGATCGGACAAAGTCAACATGGATTTGTGAAAGGAAAATCATGTCTGATGAATCCCATAGAATTTTTTGAGGATGTAACTAGTAGAGCGGATAGGGGAGAACCAGTGGATGTGGTATATTTGGATTTTCAGAAGGCTTTTGACAAGGTCCCACACAGGAGATTAGTGTGCAAACTTAAAGCACACAGTATTGGGGGTAAGGTATTGATGTGGATAGAGAATTGGTTAGCAGACAGGAAGCAAAGAGTGGGAATAAACGGGACCTTTTCAGAATGGCAGGCGGTGACTAGTGGGGTACCGCAAGGCTCAGTGCTGGGACCCCAGTTGTTTACAATATATATTAATGACTTAGACGAGGGAATTAAATGCAGCATCTCCAAGTTTGCGGATGACACGAAGCTGGGCGGCAGTGTTAGCTGTGAGGAGGATGCTAAGAGGATGCAGGGTGACTTGGATAGGTTGGGTGAGTAGGCAAATTCATGGCAGATGCAATTTAATGTGGACAAATGTGAAGTTATCCACTTTGGTGGCAAAAATAGGAAAACAGATTATTATCTGAATGGTGGCCGATTAGGAAAAGGGGAGGTGCAACGAGACCTGGGTGTCATTATACACCAGTCATTGAAAGTGGGCATGCAGGTACAGCAGGCGGTGAAAAAGGCAAATGGTATGCTGGCATTTATAGCGAGAGGATTCGAGTACAGGAGTAGGGAGGTACTACTGCAGTTGTACAAGGCCTTGGTGAGACCACACCTGGAGTATTGTGTGCAGTTTTGGTCCCCTAATCTGAGGAAAGACATCCTTGCCATAGAGGGAGTACAAAGAAGGTTCACCAGATTGATTCCTGGGATGGCAGAACTTTCACATGAAGAAAGACTGGATGAACTGGGCTTGTACTCATTGGAATTTAGAAGATTGAGGGGGAATCTGATTGAAACGTATAAAATCCTAAAGGGATTGGACAGGCTAGATGCAGGAAGATTGTTCCTGATGTTGGGGAAGTCCAGAACGAGGGGTCACAGTTTGAGGATAAAGGGGAAGCCTTTTAGGACCGAGATTAGGAAAAACTTCTTCACACAGAGAGTGGTGAATCTGTGGAATTCTCTGCCACAGGAAACAGTTGAGGCCAGTTCATTGGCTATATTTAAGAGGGAGTTAGATATGGCCCTTGTGGCTACGGGATTACTGCCTGTGCCACGCGACAGTGAGAGTAGGAATGCGATGAGGTGGAGGATAAATGCGTGGCTGAGTGATTGGAGCAGGGGGCAAGGATTCAAGTTTTTGGATCATTGGGACCTCTTTTGGCGCAGGCGTGACCTGTACAAAAAGGGCGGGTTGCATCCTAGGGGGACCAATATCCTGGCAGGGAGATTAGCGGGGGCTGCTGAAATGACTTTAAACTAGAATGGTTGGGGGGTGGGAATCAAATTAAAGAGGCTAGGCGTGAGGAGGTTAGTTCACTACAGGGGGATGGGAACCAGTGCAGAGAGGCAGAGGGGTGTAAAGTGAGGGTAGAAACAAAAAGTACTATGGAGAAAAGTAAAAGTGGCAGGCCGACAAATCCAGGGCAAGCATTAAAAAGAGCCACTTTTCAGCATAATTGTATAAGGGCTAAGAGAGTTGTAAAAGAGCGCCTGAAGGCTTTGTGTGTCAATGCAAGGAGCATTCGTAATAAGGTGGATGAATTGAAAGTGCAGATTGTTATTAATGATTATGATATAGTTGGGATCACAGAGACATGGCTCCAGGGTGACCAAGGATGGGAGCTCAACGTTCAGGGATATTCAATATTCAGGAGGGATAGACATGAAGGAAGGGGAGGTGGGGTGGCGTTGCTGGTTAAAGAAAAGATTAACGCAATAGAAAGGAAGGACATAAGCCGGGAAGATGTGGAATCGATATGGGTAGAGCTACGTAACACTAAGGGGCAGAAGACGCTGGTGGGAGTTGTGTACAGGCCACCTAACAGTAGTAGTGAGGTCGGAGATGGTATTAAACAGGAAATTAGAAATGTGTGCAATAAAGGAACAGCAGTTATAATGGGTAACTTCAATCTACATGTAGATTGGGTGAACCAAATTGGTAAAGGTGCTGAGGAAGAGGATTTCTTGGAATGTATGTGGGATGGTTTTTTGAACCAACATGTCGAGGAACCGACTAGAGAGCAGGCTATTCTGGACTGGGTTTTGAGCAATGAGGAAGGGTTAATTAGCAATCTTGTCGTGAGAGGCCCCTTGGGTAAGAGTGACCATAATATGGTGGAATTCTTCATTAAGATGGAGAGTGATATAGTTAATTCAGAAACAAAGGTTCTGAACTGAAAGAGGGGTAACTTTGAAGGTATGAGATGTGAATTAGCTAAGATAGACTGGCAAATGACACTTAAAGGATTGACGGTGGATATGCAATGGCAAGCATTTAAAGGTTGCATGGATGAACTGCAACAAATGTTCATCCCAGTTTGACAAAAGAATAAATCAAGGAAGGTAGTGCACTCGTGGCTGACAAGAGAAATTAGGGACAGTATCAATTCCAAAGAAGCAGCATACAAATTAGCCAGAGAAAGTGGCTCACCTGAGGACTGGGAGAAATTCAAAGTTCAGCAGAGGAGGACAAAGGGCTTAATTAGGAAGGGGAAAAAAGATTATGAGAGAAAACTGGCAGGCAACATAAAAACGGACTGTAAAAGCTTTTATAGATATGTAAAAAGGAAAAGACTGGTAAAGACAAATGTAGGTCCCCTGCAGGCAGAAACAGGTGAGTTGATTATGGGGAGCAAGGACATGGCAGACCAATTGAATAATTACTTTGGTTCTGTCTTCACTAAGGAGGACATAAATAATCTTCCAGAAATAGTAGGGGACAGAGGGTCCAGTGAGATGGAGGAACTGAGCGAAATACATGTGAGTAGGGAAGTGGTGTTAGGTAAATTGAAGGGATTGAAGGCAGATAAATCCCCAGGGCCAGATGGTCTGCATCCCAGGGTGCTTAAGGAAGTAGCCCAAGAAATAGTGGATGCATTAGTGATAATTTTTCAAAACTCGTTAGATTCTGGACTAGTTCCTGAGGATTGGAGGGTGGCTAATGTAAATCCACTTTTTAAAAAAGGAGGGAGAGAGAAACCGGGGAATTATAGACCGGTTAGCCTAACGTCGGTGGTGGGGAAACTGCTGGAGTCAGTTATCAAGGATGTGATAACAGCACATTTGGAAAGCGGTGAAATGATTGGACCAAGTCAGCATGGATTTGTGAAAGGAAAATGATGTCTGACGAATCTCATAGAATTTTTTGAGGATGTAACTAGTAGAGTGGATAGGGTGATATACCAGTGGATGTGGTATATTTGGATTTTCAGAAGGCTTTTGACAAGGTCCCACACAGGAGATTAGTGTGCAAACTTAAAGCACACGGTATTGGGGGTAAGTTATTGGTGTGGGTGGAGAGTTGGTTAGCAGACAGGAAGCAAAGAGTGGGAATAAACGGGACCTTTTCAGAATGGCAGGTGGTGACTAGTGGGGTACCGCAAGGCTCAGTGCTGGGACCCCAGTTGTTTACAATATATATTAATGACTTGGATGAGGGAATTAAATGCAGCATCTCCAAGTTTGCGGATGACACGAAGCTGGGTGGCAGTGTTAGCTGTGAGGAGGATGCTAAGAGGATGCAGGGTGACTTGGATAAGTTGGGTGAGTGGGCAAATTCATGGCAGATGCAATTTAATGTAGATAAATGTGAAGTTATCCACTTTGGTGGCAAAAATAGGAAAACAGATTATTATCTGAATGGTGGCCGATTAGGAAAAGGGGAGGTGCAACGTGACCTGGGTGTCATTATACACCAGTCATTGAAAGTGGGCATGCAGGTACAGCAGGCGGTGAAAAAGGCAAATGGTATGCTGGCATTTATAGCGAGAGGATTTGAGTACAGGAGCAGGGAGGTACTACTGCAGTTGTACAAGGACTTGGTGAGACCACACCTGGAGTATTGTGTGCAGTTTTGGTCCCCTAATCTGAGGAAAGACATCCTTGCCATAGAGGGAGTACAGAGAAGGTTCACCAGATTGATTCCTGGGATGGCAGGATTTTCACATGAAGAAAGACTGGATGAACTGGGCTTGTACTCGTTGGAATTTAGAAGATTGATCGGGGATCTGATTGAAACGTATAAGATCCTAAAGGGATTGGACAGGCTAGATGCAGGAAGATTGTTCCCGATGTTGGGGAAGTCCAGAACGAGGGGTCACAGTTTGAGGATAGAGGGGAAGCCTTTTAGGACCGAGATTAGGAAAAACTTCTTCACACAGAGAGTGGTGAATCTGTGGAATTCTCTGCCACAGGAAACAGTTGAGGCCAGTTCATTGGCTGTATTTAAGAGGGAGTTAGATATGGCCCTTGTGGCTATGGGGGTCAGGGGGTATGGAGGGAAGGCTGGGGCGGTGTTCTGAGTTGGATGATCAGCCATGATCATAATAAATGGCGGTGCAGGCTCGAAGGGCCGAATGGCCTACTCCTGCACCTATTTTCTATGTTTCTATGTTTCTAATTTAACATAGAATCATAGAAAATATAAAACTTGTTCAACCTTTCTCTGTAACTTAGGTTCTGAAACCCAGGTAATATTCTAGTAAATCTCCTCTGTACTCTCTCTATTTTGTTAACATCTTTCCTATAATTCGGTGACCAGAACTGTTCACAATACTCCAAATTTGGCCTCACCAATGCCTTGTACAATTTTAACATTAAATCCCAACTCCTATACATAGTACTGTAAGGAAGAATTTCTCCACTTCCTTCACCCATACTGAATTCCAGGAATCCATTTTTAGTGATCAGTTGACAAAGGTGCAAAAAAATTGCTGGTCACCTTGGGATCATTTGCATAGGTAAATGACAGCAGTATTTTTCCAACCTAACAAGATCAAAGCCAATAATTTCAGGTCACAGTGACTCGTAGGTGGAGTTAGACAGGTTAGGAAGAAAAAGAGGCAAACGTGAATGCTACATAAGCCAAGAGAACTTTCAGTTCAAGTTGAAGTTTACTGTCATTCAAGTATACACTTGTATACAGCTAAATGAAACATTGTTCTTCAGGGGCCAAGGTGCCAAATACAATGCATATTGCCACACATAGCACGTATAATTATGATCTAGCATATAAGAGGTGAGAATGCAACTATGAGATGGGGAGATGGGAGGAAGGGTGTCTCTGCGTTTTCGGACAGGGTGTACATCTGTGCTGGGGGGCAGCAGGGTGCGAGGAAGCTCAGGGGAAGAAACAGTTACCCAGTCTGACAGTTCTGGTTGAATGTTGGAAGATAATTGTCACAGCAATCCATTGATCAATAAAACAATTTGTCTATCCATGCAATGAGGATTAATTGGCAACAAGAATTGAAGAAAGGAACTTATAAAGAAACCCTTCCTCGTCAATTCAGAAATGCATTTGGAAGATAAGCATTTGACTTTTAGAAGAACCCAGAAAGAACAAAAATGGAAGCAGGAGATGTTCATACCGGCTCTTTCCTCTAAGCTGCTAGGGTGCACGGCTGCGCAGTAACTGAAATGCTCCACACACTGCCTCAAACCACAAACTTGCCGTAGGGTTTGGAGGCTTGTCTGCCTCAATGATCCAGAGAGCTATGTTGGCTGGAGTCTGGGCTTTATGCTTTGGCTCTTGGTAGGGTCACCCATACCAAACAGGTCGAAGGGTAGAAGTCGGACTAAGAGTGGTTCACTGATACTCCAGATTTGGGGGTTCAGCTCAGGGTTAACAACCCTGACTGGTAAAACAAAATTGTTACAGGAACAGCAGTGAAGAATCCTTCTACATCTGAGTGTGGTGGTATTTTGAGAGTCTCCACCCAGAACTTGCATGACTGACAGTAGTGAAGTCCGAGCTACTGACATGATGAAGGAAGATCTAAACACCGTCAGAGATGGTGGCCCTTGATTGCTGCCATAATCGCCTGCTGCATTATGGGCACCAAGTAACTAAGTCCAGTGCACTGGGCCGGAAGGGCCTATTTCGCCCTCCATCTCTAAATAGAACTGTTTGACTCCTTGCTATCCAAAGCTTAATTTTCATTACAAAGCTTCATCAACTCTGAGGATTAATACTATCTGGCTGAAGAAATTCCTCTTCATCTCTGTTCTATAAGGACATTGCAGTGAGTAGAGAGACAGAGCCTTTCAATCCTGGAATCATTTTCCTGAACCTCCTTTGAAACCTCTCCAATGTCAACACATCCTTTCTTAGATAAGATCATTATCTTTAATGGAACACTTTAGGATGTCATTTCATGTTGCTTTCCTTGTAGAATCATGAGTTATACAGCATGGAATTACCCACACTGCACCAGAATATGTGGTTCCCGGACTGGCCCCTTCAACTCCCAGAGGACCCACTCGTGGACAACCGCTTAGAGCATCATACTCGACCCGAGTGACCACACAACATGGAAACAAGCCCAATTCACCCCTGCTCAACAAGCTGTTTTCCCGAGCTAGTTCCATTTGCTTGTGTTTGGCCCATATCAGGGTCACGATGTGAAATGGTACGGAGATGAGGCAGGAGATTGGGCTGAGGGGAAAATTGGATCAGTCATGATGAAATGGCAGAACAGACTTAATAGGCCAAATGGCCTAATCCTGCTCCTGTATCTTATGGTCTTATGATCTTATATCCCTCCAAATTAGGATCTTACATTCCCAAAATCTTTATGCCATGGACTCCTACCATTAACCAAGGCATCCATAGCCCCCATTTGGGAACCCCTGTGAGTCTAAACCCTTCTTATTCATCTATGAATGTATGACTCATGTATGAGTCCAAATGTTGAAATTTTATCCTCCTCCACCACTTCCTCTGGCAACTCGTTCCACATAGCACCCTCAGTCATGACGTTCTACACGTTTTTGAGGGCCCTGTCATTCACTGTGTATGCCCTGTCCTGGTTTAACATCCCAACATGCATCACTTCACACTTGTCTGTCTTAAATTCCTCGGCCCACTTTCCCAAATGATCTTGATCCTGTTATAAACATAATCATAGGATTCCACAACCTATAATATAATTGAAACCACTATGGTATTGTGCCAGTTTACGTGACTATCTGCATAACCCCTTTATTTTCAGCTAAGTGAAATGATTTAGCAACTTGGTCAAAAATCAATGGGGAATGACAATTGGCTTCCGTTGAGCATCACAGGTCAATGCAAGTATGCTGCATGTCCGCGTGAACTGGGCATTATGTGGAATCATCGCAAATGGCCAACTTACAAATTCAACAGACTGCATTCTTCAATCACGATCAAGGAATATTCTCACATTAAAGATAATTCTAGCTGGAACTATTTTGACAGCAAGGATTGAATCAAGAATAAGGCAGTAAGTATTGTTTTATGCTTTGGCTTTCTGCTACTGTAATTAACATTACACGTTGTTGATATGTAGCTGTAGAATCTGCTAAGGATATACATAATACTCTGTCCGTCCTAGAAATTTATGACCTATGAATTGTGTGGAGTAATTTTGTACTGAAGAAAGTTAGAAGTATTTCACAGTCAAGGGTGTATTTTGCAGATTCCACAATGTGTGAAAATTTGAAGCTTGACTCAAACCCAACTGGTCTTCCAATGACTGAGTGAAAAAAAATCTGTTTTCCCTAGAATTATATGTATAACCATGAGCCCAACTACTTTAAGTAGGAAGCTTTATGATGTTTTTCCATTTAAATTCCTATTGCATTTGAAAGTCTGAAAGTACCCAGCAAAATATCTCAGAAGGAAGTTAAATAACAAGGGAAATTTGTTTAAGAAAATTATAGAACTCTGCTGCACAGGATCAGAAAAGGCTGCAGGAAGTTGCAAGCTCAACCAGCTCCATCGTGGGCACTAGTCGCCCCAGGATCAAGGACATCTTCAAAAAGTCGTGCCTCAAAAAGCAGCATCTATCATTAAGTACTCCCATCGTCAGATTTCATCAAGTACCCCGCAAAAAACTTAGGCACACAATTATATAAATCTCCAGGGTGCCTACGACGTTTGCACATTACTGTAGTAATTTAATGTATTGCTCTATACTGCTGCCACAAAATAAACAAATTTCATGACATATGGGATAGAGTTCGAGAGCTGAGAGGTAATGTTACAGTTATATAGGACCCTGGAACACTCACAACACACTGGAGGAACTCAGCAGGTCGGGTAGCATTCATGGAAAAGATCGGTCGACGTTTCGGGCCGGAACCCTTCGTCAGGAATGTAGGGGGAAGGGGCAGAGGCCCTATAAAGAGGGTGGGGGGAGGGTGGGAAGGAGAAGGCTGATAGGTTCCAGGTGAAAAACCAGTAAGGGGAAAGATAAAGGGGTGGGGGAGGGGAAGCAGGGAGGTGATAGGCAGGAAAGGTGAGGAAAGAATAGGGGAAAACACAATGGGTAGTAGAAGGACGCAGAACCATGTGGGAGGTGATAGGCAGCTGGGGGAGGGGGAAGAGTGACATAGGGATAGGGGAAGGGAGGGGGAGGGAATTACGGAAGTTGGAGAATTCTATGTTCGTACAAGGGGCTGCAGACTACCTAGACGGTATATGAGGTGTTGCTCCTCCAACCTGAGTTTAGCCTCATCATGGCAGTAGAGGAGGCCATGTATGGACATATGGCAGGTACAGCAGGCGGTGAAAAAGGCAAATGGTATGCTGGCATTTATAGCGAGAGGATTCGAGTACAGGAGCAGGGAGGTACTACTGCAGTTGTACAAGGCCTTGGTGAGACCACACCTGGAGTATTGTGTGCAGTTTTGGTCCCCTAATCTGAGGAAAGACATCCTTGCCATAGAGGGAGTACAAAGAAGGTTCACCAGATTGATTCCTGGGATGGCAGGACTTTCATATGAAGAAAGACTGGATGAACTGGGCTTGTACTCGTTGGAATTTAGAAGATTGAGGGGGGATCTGATTGAAACGTATAAAATCCTAAAGGGATTGGACAGGCTAGATGCAGGAAGATTGTTCCCGATGTTGGGGAAGTCCAGAAGGAGGGGTCACAGTTTGAGGATAAAGGGGAAGCCTTTTAGGACCGAGATTAGGAAAAACTTCTTCACACAGAGAGTAGTGAATCTGTGGAATTCTCTGCCACAGGAAACAGTTGAGGCCAGTTCATTGGCTATATTTAAGAGGGAGTTAGATATGGCCCTTGTGGCTACGGGGATCAGGGGGTATGGAGGGAAGGCTGGTGCAGGGTTCTGAGTTGGATGATCAGCCATGATCATAATAAATGGCGGTGCAGGCTCGAAGGGCCGAATGGCCTACTCCTGCACCTATTTTCTATGTTTCTATGTTTCTATATCTGAGTAGGAGTGGGAAGCAGAGTTGAAGTGGGTGGCTACTGGGAGATCCTGTCTGTTTTGGCGGACGGAGCGGAGGTGCTCATAGTTGGGAAAAATATAAGGGAGAGGAGAGAGATTTGGAAGCACCTGAGAGACATTCTGTAATGATTTTAATTTCCCAAATATTGACTGGCATCTCCCTAGAGCAAGAGGTTTAGATGTGGTAGAGTTTGTTAGGTGTGCTCAGGAAGGCTTCCTGACACAATATGTAGATAAGCCTACAAGAGGAGAGGCTGTACTTGATCTGGTGTTGGGAAATGAACCTGGTCAGGTGTCAGGTCTCTCAGTGGGAGAGTATTTTGGAGATTGTGATCACAATTCTATCTCCATTACCATGGCATTGGAGAGGGATAGGAACAGACAAGTTAGGGAAGGGTTTCATTGGAGTTACGGGAAATATGAAGCTATCAGGCAGGAACTTGGAAGCATAAATTGGGAACAGATGTTCTCGGGAAATGTACGGCAGAAATGTGGCAAACGTTCAAGGGATACTTGCGTGGCGTTCTGCATAGGTACGTTCCAATGAGACAGGGAAAGGATGGTAGGGTACGAGAACCATGGTGTACAAAGGCGGTTGTAAATCTAGCCAAGGAGAAAAAAAGAGCTTACGAAAGGTTCAAAAAACTAGGCAATGATAGAGATCTAGAAGATTACAGGGCTAGCAGGAAGGTGTTTAAGAATGAAATTAGGACAGTTAGAAGGGGCCGTGGGAAGGCCATAGTGAGCAGGATTAAGGAAAACCCCAAGGCATTCTACAAGTATGTGAAGAGCAAGGGGATAAGATGTCAGAGAATAGGACCAATCAAGTGTGACAGTGGAAAAGTGTGAATGGACTGGAAGAGATAGCAGTACTTAATGAATACTTTGCTTCAGTAAAAAGATCTTGTCGATTGTAGGGATGAATTACGGCAGATTGAAAAACTTGTGCATATAGATATTATGAAAGAGGATGTGCTGGAACTTTTGGAAAGCATCCAGTTGGATAAGTCTCCAGGACTGGACGAGATGTACCCCAGGCTACTGTGGGAAGCAAGGGAGGAGATTGCTGAGCCTCTAGCAATGATCCTTGCATCATCAATGAGGATGGGGGGGTAAGTTCCAGAAGGTTGCACATGTTGTTCCCTTATTCAAGAAAGGGAGTAGACATAGCCCAGGAAATTATAGACTTGTGAGTCCTACTTCGGTGGTTAGTAAGTTGACAGAGAAGATTCTGAGGGACAGGATTTATGAACATTTGGAGAAGCATAATATGATTAAGAATAGTCAGCATGGCTTTGTCAAAGGCAGGTCGTGCCTTACGAGCCTGATTGAATTTTTTGAGGATGTGATTAAACACATTGATGAAGATAGAGCAGTAGATGTAGTCTATATGGATTTCATCATGGCATTTAATAAGGTACCTGATGCAAGGCTTATTGAGAATGTAAGGAGGCATGGGATCCAAGGGCACCTTGCTTTGTGGATCCAGATCTGGCTTGCCCACAAGGCAAAGAGTGGTTGTAGACGGGTCATATTCTGCATGGAGGCCAGTAACCAATGGTGTGCCACAGAGATTTGTTCAGGGACCCCGTCTCTTCGTGATTTTTATAAGTAACCTGGATGAGGAAGTGGAGGGATGGGTTAGTAAATTTGCTGATGACACAAAGGTTGGGGGTGTTGTGGATAGTGCGGAGGGCTGTCAGAGGTTACAGAGGGACATTGTTCGGATGTAAACAAGGCTGAGAAGTGACAGATGGAGTTCAACCCAGATAAGTGTGATGTGGTTCATTTTGGTAGGTCAAATATGATGATAGAATATAGTATTAATGGTAAGACTCTTGGCAGCATGGAGGATCAGCGGGATCTTGGGGTCCGAGTCCAACGGACACTCAAATGTGCTGCACAGGTTGACTCTGTGGTTAAGAAGGCATATGGTGTATTGACCTTCATCAACCATGGGATTGAGTTCAAGAGCTGAGAGGTAATATTACAGCTGTATAGGACCCTGGTCAGACCACACTTGGGGTACTGTGCTCAGTTCTGGTCACCTCACAACAGAATAGAGGTGGAAACTATAGTAAGGGTACAGAGGAGATTTACAAGGATGTTGCCTGGATTGGGGAGCATGCCTTATGAGAAGAGGTTGATTGAATTCGGCCCTTTTTCCTTGGAGCAACGGAGGATGAGAGGTGACCTGATAGAGGTGTATAAGTTGATGAGAGGCATTGATTGTGTGGATAGTCAGAGTCCTTTTCCCAGGGCTGAAACCGTCTAACACGAGAGAGTACAGTTTTAAGGTGCATGGAAGTAGGTACAGAGGAGATTTCAGGGTAAATTTTTTACGCAGAGAGTGGTGAGTGCATGGAATGGGCTGCCAGCGACGGTGGTGGAGGCAGATATGACAGGGTCTTCTAAGAGACTCCTGGATAGGTACATGGAGCTTAGGAAAATAGAGGACTATGGGTAACCCTCGGCAATTTCTAAAGTAAGTACATGTTTGGCACAACATTGTAGGCTGCAGGGCCTGTATTGTGCTGTACGTTTTCTATGTTTCTATTAATAAACCAATAGTTTAGAATCAAGTGACCTTGCCTGGTGTATCAGGGCTAGGTGTGTCTGCAACCGCGAGTCCCCTGTCTCCCCGGCACTCTTTCTCTGCCACCCGTCCCACACCCTTCCCACAGTGCTTCACCCTCAACATTCCCAACATCCTGCTCTCCCGCCAAATTCACAGACTGGCTCTCCACTCCACATTGACAAATACAGTACTGTGGAAAAGTCTCAGGCACCCTGGCTATATATATGTGCCTAAGACTTTTGCTCAGTACTGTATATATATTCTGTAAGTTATAGTCTCTTATTTCATGTTGCACTGTACTGCTACTGTAAAATAACAAATTTCATGACTTGCGCCAGTGATATTAAACCTGATTCTGAGTAAACGTTTAGATGGGAATTATCTTGATGAAGTGTCCTAGTCCAAACTGTCAACAAGTTTTTTTTCAGATTTTTTTTAGATTTTGAGGACCCACAGTCCTCTTTTATTGTCACTTCATAATGCATGCATTAAGAAATGATACAATGTTCCTCCAGAATGATATCACAGAAACACAAGACAAACCAAGACTATAAAAACTGACAAAAACCACGTAATTATAACATATTGTTACAACAGTGCAAAGCAATACCGTAACTTGATGAAGAACAGACCATAGACCGGTAAGAAAAAGTCTCAAAGTCTCTCGAAAGTCGCATCATCTCACGCAGACAGTAGAAGGAAGAAAAACTCTCCCTGCCATGAGCTTCCAGCGACGCAAACTTGCCGATGCAGCACCCTGGAAGCACCTGACCACAGCCGACTCTTGAGTCTGTCCGAGAACTTCGAGCCTCCGACCAGCCCTCCGACACCGAGCACCGAGCACCATCCTCTGCCAAGTGCTTCGACCCCACCCCGGCAACAGGCAATAGTCAAAGCCAAGGATTTGGGGCCTTCCCCTCCAGAGATTCTCGATCGCACAGTAGCATCGGCAGCGAAGCGGGCATTTCAGAAGTTTCTCCAGATGTTCCTCCATGCTTCTCACGTCTGTCTCCATTAAATCAGGATTGTGCACGGTACCTACTTACAAATACGATATAATTTTGGTGCGGCCGCGCACGCTGCGTCGCGCTGCCATCTTTTCCTCCCTTCGTAGAAAGTTACTCATAACATAGAAAGTTATTCCTTTCTATAGAAGCTGTCTGACCTGCTGAGTTCCACCAGCATTTTGTGTGTGCTACCCTGGAGTTCCAGCACCTGCAGAATCTTTTGTGTTTATTATTATCTCTATGAAGGTGTGTTCACAGGATTAGTAAAACTGCAAATCACTCCTGTTACAGAGGAGTGATTGCAAGTCCCTGTAAGATCTTTTTATCTGCAGAGCTGCATTTTTATAGTCTGTGTCATGATATTTTCTTTGAGGTCTCCATTGGTCAGGGCCGACCACAGATGTTGCAACCCAGCTGTCTAGATATGCAAGCCTGGCCAGTACGATATGGAGAGCAAGCCATTGCCCATGTCGCAAACTCCCGCCTCCACGCCTCTTCTGATGAACCCAGAAGACTGCTTTAGGGACTTTAGCTGTGGATTTTTCCCCCAGGATTTACTCCCGAAGCCTTACCCATAAGTGGGTATAGACGCAAGGCAGTGGATGTTTAAGATCAGAGTTTATCTTCTCCTAGATGAGTTGCCAACCATGGCTGACAAGCCCCATCTGCCTGAAGCAACTAGTTTTACGGCATCAGCAATTTACCTTTGTCCCTTAGAACCTAGAACACAAGAACAGGCCAGCCAGCCCACACTGGTGTACGAAACTGGCTAAAAATCAAATAAGAAGCACCCCAAACGCTAATCCCTCCTACCTACACCATGTCCATATCCCTCCATCCTCCTTACATCCATGTGCATCTCTCTTCTCCTGTTCAGTAGAAACAGTTCTGCCGGGCTTAGTAGCAAGGCCACACGTGAACGCCAGGAGGTGGACTTGGTTGTCAGAGGCTATTTGAGACGCACGTCATTGGGAGCATTTAATAGGTAGTGGGAGCGTATCCCCATTAGCACCCCCAGCTACAACATCCTTTAGGATCCAATACTTCCTTTACCTGGTGAATATTATGTGATTTAACATTTAGAACTGATTACAATTTTGCTTTAATTACTAATAAATTATATTTGAAACAAGATCGGAGCCTAAAGATATCAAATCATGTGCCATGCTACCTTAGGTGACTTCCCAAAGTTTATTGCAATGTGTGATTATTGAAAGCACATTTTTGAATTTCCTTCACTCTCTGTAGTTAAGGCATTATAACCAGCATTGAATTTCCCTTGACTTTATAGTCAATAATTCATATAAAATATTGGCTATAAATTTAGATCATCTTAAATTAATCCACTCAGCTCTAATTCAATAATGGGTGGATTTACATCTGCAGAGGGTGCCAAGAAGTAACTGATTCAGGTTTTTTTTTCTGTCAGTTACTTCATGAGCAAACTACTAACGATCCTGTGACACAAACTTCGGTGTGCCTGCAGATATTCTTGTACACTAAGGCCAACATGTTGAATTTGATCCGGCGTTCAACTTCTTCTGAAACTTCAAAGACCACATCATTGAGCTGGGTAGCACATTTTCTCACTACAATTGGCCAATTTCAATCCCATATGTAAACCAGAAGAAGTCAAGTTTGGAATGATTTTGGTACATAGTAAAACTTAGTGTGCTCATGCCAGATGTATGCAGAGCAGACTGATCGTATTGTCAAATGTAATGCCGATTGAAGTACAGTCTTTTCTAACTAGGCATTAACGATCATGTCAGCTACAGGGAGAAGCTTCCCAACTCTGCAATTTAAGGCTATAGTCAATAATTGGCAGCTTTATTTGCTTAATTCCACCATCCTGATTGGCTGACACAACATTCCTAAGTTGAACATTATAGCCCCTTATCTTTAGCTGAAACCAAAACATTCTGCCAGCAGGACACATTGCTTTTATGGAAAACTACTAAATAATATACTACACAACATTAGCAGTAGCGATCTTAACCAGGGCATTACATAATATTATCTCACAATTTTTTATGCACATTGGGTGTTTTATGGTCTTTTTTTAATGGGTTCTAGTCGGTGTCTTTGTTTCGTGGCTGCCTGTAAGGAGACTTATCTCAAGGTTGTATATAGTCTACCTTGATAATAAATGAACTTTGAACTCTAACACGAGGAAATCTGCAGATGCTGGAATTTCAAGCAACACACATCAAAGTTGCTGGTGAACGCAGCAGGCCAGGCAGCATCTCTAGGAAGAGGTACAGTCGACATTTCGGGCTGAGACCCTTCGTCAGGACTAACTGAAAGAAGAGCTAGTAAGAGCGCAAACACGAGGAAATCTGCAGATGCTGCAGAGCTAGTAAGAGTGGGAGAGGGAGGGGGAGATCTGAAATGATAGGAGAAGACAGGAGGGGAGGGATGGAGCCAAGAGCTGGACAGTTGATTGGCAAAAGGGATATGAGAGGATCATGGGACAGGAGGCCTAGGGAGAAAGAAGAAGGTGGGGGACAAAAGCCCAGAGGATGGGTAAGGGGTATAGTGAGAGGGACAGAGGGAGAAAAAGAATGTGTGTATTATAAATAAATAACGGATGGAGTACGGAGGGGAACTCTGATTGTTCTGAAGATAGTGCAGCATGGCAAGGTAGCATAGTGGTTAATATACGGTTATTACAGCATCAGAAACTCAGGTTCAATTCTGCCACAATTTGCAAGAGGTTTTATGTTCAGCTTATGGGAAGCATAGGCCCTTTAGGCCTGTACAGCATGTTACCATGTTGTACCATCTTCTCCTGGAAGCAATGGAGAACTGTGTTACTCAAGATGTTTCAATGCACATACGTGATGTGCCATTGTTTAACTCCTCAGAATATGTGGAACAACAGAAGAAAGGTCCAGACAAAGGGATGGCACAGTAGTGCCGTGGTTAGCACAGTGCTCGTCAGGTGACCCAGGTTCAATTCCCAGTGCTGCCTGAGTTTCTACTTCACCATGTGGGTTTCCTCCGGGTACTCTGGTTTCCTCCAAAGATGTACCAGTTGGTAGGTCCACTGGTCATTGTAAATTGTCCTGTGATCAGGCCCGGATTAAACTGGGGGATGGCTGGGCGGGGTGGCTCAAAGGACCAGAAGGGCCTAATCTGCTCTGTATCCCAATAAATTAATTTTTAAAAATGTTGTCCTCTGTTCAGACGTTATCACAGGAAAAAAAAACAATGGCTGCCTTTTGTCAACACTCGTGCCAGATTATATTTTGCTAATCATTTCAGAAGTACTGAAGTTACTCAATGAGACTTTCAGATTTCCATTTCAGAAGTACTGAAATTACAAAATGAAACTTTCAGATTTTCAGAAGTCAAAGAAAAAGCTCATCAATTTCACCAAAGTTGTTTCAGGGTGCAGAGGAGATTTACAAGGATGTTGCCTGGATTGGGGAGCATACTTTATGAGAATAGGTTGAGTGAACTTGGCCTTTTCTCCTTGGAGGAGGATGAGAGGTGACCTGATAGAGGTGTATAAGATAATGAGAAGCATTGATCGTGTGGGTAGTCAGAGGCTTTTTCCCAGGGCTGAAATGGCTAGTACAAGAGGGCATAGTTTTAAGGTGCTTGGAAGTAGGTACAGAGGAGATGTCTGGGGTAAGTTTTTACGCAGAGAGTGGCGAGTGCGTGGAATGGGCTGCCAGCGGAGGTGGAAACGATAAGGTCTTTTAAGAGATTCCTGGAGAGGTACATGGAGGTTAGAAAAATAGAGGGCTGTGGGTAAGCCTAGGTAGTTCTAAGGTAAGGACATGTTCGGCACAGCTTTGTGAGCCAAAGGGTTTGTATTGTGCTGTAGGTTTTCTATGTTTGTATGTTTCTAAATGGAGGGAAAACATGTTCATGCCTGATATCTGCAAGTCCAGAAGTCCAGTGGATACCGAAGGCCTGGATGCTACGCATCCTGCGGTTAGAGGGTCTGTGTGTGTGTGTGTGTGTGTGTGTATGTGTGTGTGAGAGAGGATGGAGAGAGGCTTGTTATGCTGTTGTTCTGTTGTTGTTGCTTGTGTTGTTTTGCTCAACATTGTGGACGCACTATGTGTGGTGATACGTGTGGGCTGTCTCCCAACGCACCCCTAGGATGTGTTTACTGTAAACAGAAACAACACGTTTCACTGTATGTTTTAGCACACTTGTGATAAATAAATGAATCTGAATCTGAACCTGCATCTAAACACGCGAGCTAGACTCTCAGCGTCACTAAAACACCTTTTTCCATTTTGCAGTGCATTTTGAAAGCATGTCAAAAATTAACATACCAACTTATATTATGAACATATCAATATGAACTGAAGTTCAAAGTTCAAAGTAAACATTGACAACAAATTTACTTTAAACTTTGAACCTGTGCTTTACCCCGGGGCGAATGTGCTTCCATACTGATCACTTTGGTTATATAATATTTGTGTGTTCACAATAGGAATGCTTGTGAAAACAGATCAGGTCCTGTGTGAGTAACTTGTCAAAGCACCAATGCAGAGAAGAAGAAAAAAATCAGAAGGCACAGACAGACAGAGACGGCAATTCACAAGTGAAACTGGGTCACTGGGAATCATCAGCGCTGCAGCTGTCCATGTGGGCAGACAGTCTGAGTGAAATGTCTGTGGCAACGTCAAATTAGCAAGGAAATTAATTATCACAACACAGTTTCTCTGCTCGCCAACTGCATGTGCCTTTCCATTTCCACACATTTGGAAAGTTTACCTGAGCTCGACATTTAAGGGTTATTACACAAATGATTTACATCAAGAAAAGCAGGCTATTTTTAGCATCAGTGAGAGCCCTATGAAGAACAGGATCAAAGAGAAGGTGGTTGTAAAAGGAATATTTTGGTCAACCCATTTATTTGTGTAATTTGGTATTGCATCAGGTATATCTTTCACAATACAGTGGATGATTGAAAGGATGTAATTGTTGGGATTTGGCAATTTCTTGGCATGGGCACTCAGAGCACAGAAGAACGATAAGGCAAGGAACAGGGAGCATAGCGAACTCCAGCTCTGGGGAAGCGTAGCAAACCTGCCCAACTTTAAACACAACATTTTTTCCAAGCCGAGCATGACTTTTCTGCTGATGTTACTGTGCACAGCCTGACACTACACAGGTCTGAGGCAGGAGGCAGGTTAATTAGCATTCAAACAGCTACAGTATGTACAGTACCTTTGTCCAGATGTTTGACACCCAGGTCTCTTCTTTCTTTGTAGGGCAAGAACTCTGATTTCACTTCATATGCTTATGATAAAAGTAGGTGATTTAATGTGTGCAGTGTTTTTTTTAACCCAAGTACCACAACTTCATATTCAGTACTGTGCAAAAGTCTTAAGCACATATAGTATATATAGCTACGGTGCCTAAGACCTTTTCACGGTACTGAATATGAGGTTGATGAAATGCTTTGTATAGCTGCCACACAAAAAACAAATTTCATGATATACGTGAACGATGATAAACCTGGTTCTGATATAGGTTTCTATTGTGGACTGAGAGTGGGAAGAGAGCTCAGAGAGGGGAATCATGGTTGGGGAAAAGGGAAGGGAGAGGGGAGGGAACGGGGAAGCAACAGAAAGACATTCTGTAATAATCAATTGGTTGGAATCCAATGGCCTTGCCTGGTTTCTCAGGGGGCGGGTATGTCTTCATTCACACCACCCCCAACCCACCCTTGGCACTCCTTCTCTGCCAACTGTCCCACACCCCTCCTGTGGTTCTTCACCCTCACCATTCCAAACATCATTTGCTCCCTCCAGATTTACAAACTTGCTGTCTGCTCCTCATTGACAAATACAGTACTGTGCAAAAGTATTACGCACCCCAGCTATATACAATGTATGTGCCCAAGACTTTTGCACTGTATAAAGCCCTGAAGGTGGTGGCAAACTGATTTGAGAGCTGATTCAAATGGTAACAATGCATTCTGCGTCACA
The DNA here is from genome assembly GCF_030028105.1 of Mobula birostris. Classification (NCBI taxonomy): domain Eukaryota; kingdom Metazoa; phylum Chordata; class Chondrichthyes; order Myliobatiformes; family Myliobatidae; genus Mobula; species Mobula birostris. Next base: position 235,496,602 of record NC_092371.1, read on the forward strand.
TACCCTAATCAGGACACTGAAGTGAAGGTCACGGTTTCATGCATCCAGGACACTGACACATTTGTTTTATTTCTCTCAGTAGGAATCAGAACAATAGCATGCATTATGCCTTTCTAACTTACCATAGTACCTTGTGTCACTGAACAGAATTTTACAAATCACTTTAATACACTTCTGCATTTCTTAATCTTCAGTGGTTAAATGATTTGGTTGACACATGCTTTGTGATTGTTTAACAATTAAATACATGCTTTAATACTAATCTA